>NW_024881708.1:0-600000 GCF_019059575.1 Amphibalanus amphitrite
CGGTCCCCCTCCCCCTGCCGTTCGGCTCCTCTTGGGCTGGATATTTGCGGAGGGAGAGCGTGCTGCCCAGTAACGAGAGAAATCGATGACGTCAGCAGAGTCCGTTAATGATTAAGAGATAGGCCAAGCTAGTCCCTCTGCACCTGAGGTAATAATTTCTTCAACACCGAAGACGCGGGTTGCGACCACGATAGATGGCGGTTTCTTAACCTGGCCGCAACTCGGCTATTTCAACTCAACTAATGCTAAAGTGGATGGTCATTTCAAAACTGCTTCGCGACTGTTTTATTGATGCTAAATTCGACATCAGCTCCAAAAACTACCCTGGAAGTATGTAAAACTCGTAAAGCGAACCCAGGTCATCAGACCAGTTCGGTCGCCAATGGGACCTCATTAGGCTCCGCCCACGCGAGCCTCAGGGACGTCCCCCCAAACGGCCGACTCGTCTCGTCTCGTCTCGGCCGACGCCGGCTCTCCCCCAGCAAGACATTGAACGCGACGGTTAGTGCATGCATATGTTGGACCACCGGCTGGTTTGACTGGATCCGCTTATACTTTAACCACGTGGTGTGAGCGTCACATTTCTGTTGGTTTCGACCCGGCGTCGGCAAGGCGGTCTAGAGGACGTCAACAGGGTCAACATGTCGCCAACTGGTCGGTGCGCGCGCATGTCAGCACGGCCTCGGTATGGTATCGATATATACCTCAGCAGCGTCCCAAAATTATATTCGGCTTGGGTGTCGGAGGGGAATATTCGTCACTAGAACGAGGGCTGAGAGTGTAAAAATGCCAGTTAGAAAGGCACAAAAAAGAGCGGAAAACAGTGATCAACAATGTATTTGTTAATTTGAAGGATGTGGGAGCTGCTTTAAAGATAAATGAATCGAAAATGGAGGGAGGTAAAAGGCACCTCCAGATGCTCTTTATCGTAAATAGGGAGTGAAAAATTGCTCTGGAAAGTTGGAGGTGGGAGTGGAAAATTATTTTGATTTGGATGTCATTTCCCACCCAAACTGGCAAATTTTGGGACACTGCGCGTATAGCCGCAGAAAGCAGCGCGGCAAACTCGCTGACTAGTGCTCGCGTCAAACGCGAAAGCCGGAGATGAGGGGAATCTGTGGACACAGTGGTGCTATTTGCTTACGCCTGGACGGCCGTAGCGGTAATAAAAGCTACACCGCCGACAAACCGACAAACAAGGGAGGGACCAGGGCCTGGGACGGACGGAGAGGAGAGGAGAGGAGAGGAGGAGAGGAGGAGAGGAGAGGAGGAGAGAGGAGAGAGAAGAGAGAGAGAGGGGAGTGAGGGAGGAGGAGCGAGAGAGAGAGAGAGAGGGGGGGTGCGGCGACATGGATAAGGGAACGTGCGGCCGAGCGGGCGGACGCGCGGAAAAATGACCGGGCGTGGCTCATAACGCACACCGCGGCGCCGGCGCGGCGGGCCGTCAGACAAGTGCAAACAGCAGGTAGCCCGGCACGGCAGGCTGTGGTACGGCGATTAAACAGTCTTAGGCGTGACTTCGGGGGCGTATTCATATTAGACTCGTACATAATCTTACGCAGTCATAAGCTGGACACACCTATATAACCGCATGTACTTACATTCTGCTCCGTTGGCGAGTTTGGCGTCTTTTTCGATCGTGATATGAACGATAACACGATTTGGGTGCAGGCGGCCATTAACAGCCATACTGGACAACAGATTTGGGGAGCGAACGGTATGAGAGCGAGCGGAGGATGGCCAACACGAGGAGGGAGGGAGGGGCAGAGGGGTAGGAGACCCGAGTCGTGGCGCGCGGTTGACGGCCCGGGTCCAGGGACGGGGAGGGACCGGGCCGCGGCCGAGGCGAGATAAGGCACCACAGTACACACGGGGAGGGAGGGATCTGCCGCAAAACAGGTCAGGCAGTCCAAGACGCGAGCTCAGAGGCGGCGGACAGTGCAGAAGGGTGGAAACCCGACAGGCTGTGGAAAATGGTCCCCTCCCACCCTCCCCAATAGGAACTTCCAATCTGTACATATATGCCGTCCTATAGACACACTCGTCGTCGGCCCACGCCTTGTTATCGATCGTGATATGAACGATAACACGATTTGGGTGCAGACGGCCATTAACAGCACTAGCAGGGGTCCGCTCGACAATGCCCTGGCAAGTTAGGTCAGGTCGGTGGCGAACTTCGTGTTGAGCACAAGACCAAGATCCATCGAGTCACGCTGCCCTGGTGTTTCCGGGGTGTCGATTGCCCTAGTGTTGCGAAGGGTTCTCCGTTTGGCGGGTTTGGCGGTGGCGGCAGCGCCAACGAGGGATCGATCATTATCAGCCAAAGCACAGTATAGTGGGCGCCGGTGGCGCGCCGGCCCGGAGACCTCAATGACCGTCTTATCGGCCGCCGCCGATAAGACCCGTTGAGGGCTCCAGCCGCGACCACGGCGGCGCTGAGCCCGCGGGGACGGGCACGCGCAAACAGGGCGGGCGGGCAATAACATGGGGAGCTCAGTCGGGGAGCGGCCGCGACCGCGAGAGGAGAGGAGTGACGCTGCGACACAGGGACCTACTCCACATTTTTTTCTTTTCTCCCCTCTTTTTTTCCTACCTATTCGTCGTGAACTCGGTGGCGGCAGCGCCAACGAGGGATCGATCATTATCAGCCAAAGCACAGTATAGTGGGCGCCGGTGGCGCGCCGGCCCGGAGACCTCAACACATATTCCCATTTATGCGTATTTGAGCCCGTTATAGTAAACTTGAACTGCGCGCCAGACCATTAAAAGCCCTGGAATGGCAGCGTTCAGCCGAGATAGCTTGATTTATCGCCCAAAGTTGGAGGAGCAATGTCGATTTGATGCCCCACGAACGAGGCTATTTCTCGCTCTGCTTCGTAACGGCCAAATAATCACTGATAGTTCATACCCTGATTGAAAATGGCCGAGGCAGTAGGACCTCCAAGGTCCGCGCTGCCAATTATAAGCGGCGCTTAACTATTTCAAAACTACTGCTGAGCCACTGGCATTTGTACCTGTCCTGTAATTTCACGTGTAGGCATCGTTTGCGTGTAAATTATATGAGTTGATGATGATGAACTTCAGATCGGCGACTCGTCAAACTCATGATTATAATCATAATCAGGGTCAAGGACAGACTGGCGATAACATCAACAAGCTTGTAATGTGTTTGGAAGTATTGTGTGTCTCTTCTGCTTTGCAGACTGCAGCATTCTCTTAGCCCTCATCGCGAGGCCATTAACAGCGCTCTGGGGGCGTTCAATGACATCATATTGGTGACGACATGAGGGCCTGCTTCATTTACGATAGCCTGAATGTGCTTGCGAATAGAAATCCAACCTTTTCTTCAAGCAGAGGTCGATAAAATGCTTGGAGTTGCTCCAACGAACATCTTAGTCCCATCACTGTCTCCAACTTAGCCCTCGCCTGGCGGGAGGGGGGATGCAGCCTCCTTAAGTTTTTTTTTTTAAAAGGTGGTGTCGCGTAGCGCCGCAAAATTTGGCACAACGTCTGGGAATGAGCCTCTTGCGACATATCCTGAAAATTTCAAGTGCCAGTCATTTCAGGACCTGGACTATGACTATGAAAAGTACGACCAGTATTGGTACTCACACCTTTCCTTTGAATTAGACGGATAAACAGGCGCCATGCCTATAAATTTGCCCAAGCAAATGATATGCTAGATGAACAATGCATGCACAACTGTCTAATCACTGCCAATTGCCGCGTCGGCACACCGGCATCTCCTCACCTTCTCCCACACGGCCTTGACTCCCCAACTCACACCATCACACTACTGCGTACGGTGACCGGTCACACGGTGGATCTGAATGCCTACGTTTTCATGCCAAAGTCTGAAACAACTAACGATTATCATCAGCGTAGAAATGTTGAAATTTAGCATTTTAAAGCTTTTAACTTAAAACTTTATAAGTGTGTTTTAACGCACTTGTCCTTATTGATTGAGAAAAGAGCGCACTTTTGATCGTATTACCTTCTACGAAGTAACGCAATCGAAGTGTGATTCCGGTCCACTGTGCGTTTTCAGGCGCGCTCGATAAAACACCCAGGCCTGGAGAAAGTTGGAAGGGTGATTTTCTGATCCTCTTTACCACAAAATGACCCTAAGCGAAAAAATGCCCGCGGGGCGCTGCCAACGCGTGCCAGCGGCCCTGCTAGTAAGGGCGAAAATCAATGCATGTGTATGCGGAGCACACCCTTAGCGCTACGCTGGCTCCTTGGAGACACCTGGAGAAACCTCTGCCGGCAGAAGGGTCAGGTCCCTCGCAGACGGCGCGGCACGGCGGGAGCTTAGCGGGTGGCCTAGCCGGAAAGAGGATAAAATAGCCGACTGGCCCGACCCAGCGAGTGGTGACCGAAGGGTGACCAGGAGTGAATGAGGGAACATACACGCGGTACCGAGCAGCCGATAACAGCACCGGACGATTAGAAAGTCATAAGTCAATGCTGTATTTTAGGCGTAAGGAAGCATCCATGTAGACGGGCGGACTGTCTCCAGCTCTTCCAAGTATTGCTAATATCTTGCTCCAACGAGCGTTGGCACGTTGGAAGTTTTATCGACCACTGTCTTCAAGATGGGTGTGGCCTAAAGCAAACCACGTTCGCCCAGATCAGAAGCCAATGCAAACATGTTCTCTTGGCTAATCATTAGTGGGTGTATCGTATATCATGTGTTGTCACCGTCACTGTCTCTGCGGTTGTCTGTGATGTCACTTTTCGTGATCGTCTGATGTCACGGTGTGACGCTGAAGGGAGGGACGTGATAGGTGAATGAGAAACGCCTCTCTGCGGGGGAGGAGCCTGACATACGAGTCACTGCTGAGAGACGGGGACGCTAGAGCTGGCTTCCCTTTACCACCGCTTTGAAACCTTGGAATTTCTTGATCCTTTGCTACTCGCTATGAAGGCAGCGAGTGACTCTCTGAGGTTGGAGCCGCTGGTTATATGGTGCCTAAGAAGACTAGCTTCAGTCAGAAAACTGACTTCGCTCAGCTTCAGCACCAATCCGACATACAATTCTCTCTCAGCACAGCCAAGGTCCCACTAAGCACCAGCTAAGCACCACCTCGATACAATTCCACCACTAACAATAACACAACACCAGCCGACGACATCCAGCACCAATACAGTACCCTCGACACCATACCGACACCACACTGACACCATACCAGCACCATATCGGCACCAGTCCATCAGTCAGAAACCCGTCCAGCACGGCCCAGCCGGTGGTGACGGGGTGGTAAATGCGGCGGTGGCGGTACCGACACGCGACCCCGCACCGCTATGAGCCGTCCCGTCCTGACAGTCACGCCATCGGGAACAGGCGCGGCTCGGGAAGGTCCGCTCGGTGGCGGCGCGGTGGGACGGCAGTGGGGAGGTCGGAGTCAGACCTGGCGTGGGGAGCTCGCGGAGTCAGCCCCGGCGTGGGGAGGCCGGGGCGCAGTCATCCCGGCGTGGGGAGGCCGCAGTCAGACCCGGCGTGGGGAGGGCGCAGTCATCCCGGCAGTGAGGAGGCCGCGGAGTCAGACCCAGAGTGGGGAGCTGTCGGAGTCAGACCCGGCAGTCGGGGGCGAGTGTTTGTGATGTCTGACATCAGCAGGGGTCAGAGTAGTGGTCAGATATAAACACGGTGACCATCGCGAGAGGCGGCGGGCGAGCGGTCGCCTCCCCAGCTAAACTCGACTCATCGTGACGAGCGAGATGCGTTCCCTTCGAACGGTGGCGCTGGAGCAGCCTGGTGATGTTGCATGGCCATTGGCCAAGGAAAGCAGGATTACAAACTTTTCTTCGTACTGTCAGTAACGATTCACCTTTGTCAATTGCCTTTGTTGTAGGCTGATGTTTGGTTTGATAGCCCGTAAGTACAACCCACCCCTGTGACGACTATCAGCAAAGTACACATACATAGTGGAATGCACATATATAATTAGGACATTTGTCAAGGTGACATTCGATACAATTGCAGTGTGGCAATGTCAATGACCACTTTGTGTGGTCAGCTGAATGCTTCCGGCTAGCAGATATCAGTTTGTCCTCTAAGAAATGGGGCCAAAGGTCAATCTTCGGCGGGACAGTGGGTACCGTTGTCTGAAGACCCTCACTCTAAACATTCTTCCGTTTTTACGGCTATGATTCCTCATTAGGTGGCTTAGGTAGAACAGCTGTCTTAGGTTTCTTCGAAATTTATTTGAGGGCTACCTAGAATTGTAACGGTATACATAAGCTACACTTATTTCCTTCGATTGTTTTTCATGATATTTCATTCATCCAGTTTCTTAATTAGACGATACAGCTATTGTTCAAAGCTCGTTAAACACTGTGGCATAAGATTCACAGAGCATTGCCCATGTGCACTTTTACTGTGCACTGATACGTGCATGCTCTCATTTATTGCCCTAAGTTGATAGCACTTCTATCCATACTGCAAATAAATGCAATCGTCTCCCTCCTGTGAAGTGATTTATCGTTTCTGAACACTATTAAGGTTACAGTTGGGCATAGGAATACCAAATCAGGCATCCCAGCAAATGGTGTGTTCCCTTCACAACGAAGGAAATCGCCTGCAATGCCCCTTGACAGATGCCCTGTTCAATAAAAACCGTTCGCGATGGGCGGCT
Organism: Amphibalanus amphitrite; assembly: GCF_019059575.1. Lineage (NCBI taxonomy): Eukaryota > Metazoa > Arthropoda > Thecostraca > Balanomorpha > Balanidae > Amphibalanus > Amphibalanus amphitrite. Next base: position 6,639 of record NW_024881708.1, read on the forward strand.
TCCTTGCCGGAGAAGCCGGTGGAGGCAGGAGATGTTTTGCAATATCGGTCTTGGTTGGGATCAGTGCACACGAATAGCTGCATCGCGATAAACTCTGCAGGATTTCAGACAGCAAACTGCAATGCTTGTAGTCGATTCGATGCATAGATGTAGGATATGTGGATGTCTTGAAAATGCAACATTGAATATGGACGGTGGAGTAATATGCAATTACATAGTAAAACTGTTAACAGTGGTATATATTAAACTCTTCAAGAAAAAGTACCTATGTTTGGCTATTGCCGTGCTGGGCGAATGGCATAAGATATTTTGGTAAAGTAATGCTTTTATGATACATTTAAAGCAACATTGGCTATCAGCCTTTCCAATTGCATCATCTGCAATAACATCGTTACCCATCAACTATTTAGCTAGGCACAAGACTCTTCTATCAATCGATGCCAGATGTTTTTTATGTTTATCAGCTGACATATTGAAAAGATCCAGCATCGCTGCCAGACCTCCGGATCGGCGCGGCGATTTGACAGATGTTTGAACAACACCACACTTGGTTGGAGATCACAGCTAATGGAATTCATGTGTTGCATTTTAGATGCATCTGGCCTGTGACGCTGGCGTCATTTGTGAACAGGCGCCCAAAAGGACCGCATACCTACGCTTTTTTAAAAATAACATATTTTTATATTGTAGCTACCGTCTGGATGTGACATCTGAAGCCGCGCACTCGACAATTCCGACCAAATGAACGGTAATATCCGTGCAAAGAGCTATGTCGAATGTAATATCAGTCTGTAGCTATCGAACTCAGACATCTGAAGCCAAACTGTTGTCATCAGATGAAATTGGCCACAAAATAGTCACGTTATATAAATCACGTCGAATGCGCCACAATTTCTATGCAATTTTCTTGCATGGTCTGGTATTCTAAAAATAGAGCATAAACCTGCAAACCGTAATGGAGGCAAACACAGCAGAGTCTTTGCGGAGTGCAATCTTTGTCCGGCTTCTTTTATAACGTCTAAATTTAATCGATAATAGCAGCGTCTGATCGTGGGCGGCGGCGGCGGCTGTGGAGTGGTGGCTGTGGAGGTGGCTATGGCTGAAGCAGAGGCTGTAGCGGAGGTGGAACGATGACAGCTGGGATTGCAATGTCCGTCAATAATTGTGCGACGTGCCGTCGCTAGCGGCTACCCCTCCTACCACTAAAGAATCACAGGAGACCCATCCTGCTCTCTGCCGGAGGGAGGGGGAGGAGGGTACCGCGCTGCGCGTGGCACGCGTATCTCGGTGGCTGGCCGGCCAGGGGAAATATTTTGAGCGGCCCTGAGCGGCGCCAGCCTCTCACCGATAGGCCTGACGTTGAGCCACAGCACAACACCGGCGTCTGCCGTCGGGATCGGCCGATTGGCGCGCGATAAGTGGCTCCCTGTGTGCGCCGCATATCCGATTTCACAGCGTTGACGGGATGAGCTGGTTAACGACGCGTCTGAGACAATCCAGCCGGCTATATGGCTAGTTAGGCAAGTGTTGTTATGGCATGATATAAACCGGCTCAATAATTCAGTCTCATTGGAATGGCTGTGTCATCAAGACGCTTGGTTACCGAGGAAACTCAATGGAGCTGCACACTGGTTGTTAGCTTTCATGAACGTGATTCTCGGATGTTTCATCGAACCAATATGCATAAAATGTTTTCTCGAAAAGGCATTGCCCAGCATATGACATTTAGTTTCCCCTTTTTGAGTGAATTGTATGCAGAAATGGGCATTTCATCGCACAATTGCGTTTGCTAGTCGTAATCGGAAACTCTGCCCCGTGGTGCATGGTATCAAGGAAAAGAAAAGAAAAGGTTTATAAAAGAAACAAACCCTTATTGCGACACTCAGCAAAATTAAGCCCTTCGAACGTTATTTACAAGTGCTCGGGGAGCGGTTGACCTATCTCTCCATCACATTAGGACCCACGGATATGTTGTGCACATAAGACGCTTCTCATTCACCCACTACTTGATAAAATGGCAAGCAACTCAATGAATTTGTCAAGATAGCAGTGTTCTGTCGCCGTCCATAGGAGTCTGACCACCCGTGTTGTGCAGGATACTCAACACACATCTGGTATTGAGATCAATGCATCCGCTGACGGTAGCCTACATGTTCTTGAAATTTATCAACAGTACAGACGGTTTGAAAAATAAAAATGCCAATAAGAATCGAAGAACTCGAAGCTGACATTGCTGAAATAGGATGTCAATAACGCTTTTAAGGCTTGTAAAGCAATAAGATACTGCCTCCTATTGTCCATTCTCAAGAGCCGGGAACGTTTCTGAGTTCGGCATTAGATGCAGCCGATTCGAGTCATAAGACATCCGAGACCATACCTCCGGGCATTCGTACGTGATGACCTTTTTGTCTGTGGATGTGATAGGCAATATGCATGAACATTGCACATTGCACAAGTTACTTGCACGTTATGTACATACATTCGCTGCAATCTTATTTATGTTGCGGTGGGTCCCGCAGCCCCTTCAGACACCTAATACCAAGCTAACGCCCCTCTGGGGTGCTCGTTTGGCGGCTGGTGGGCAGCCCTGCCCTGTGCTGCTGCCCCCTGGGTCTCGTCTGGGCCGGATACCCCGCCCGGGAGCTCTGCGGATGACCAGCCGGAGACGCCGCCTTCCCATCTGCTCTGCAGCCGCTATCATCTGGCGCGTCGTTGTGTTGAATCGTTAAAGACGAGCGGTGAGTTTTATCTGAATCGCCGGCGATATGTCCCCATTAGGTCGCGGGTCGATCTCGACAAGAGTCTGGAATTTCAGACGCGCGCCTGGGGGAGCCACACACGGCTCTTGGGTGGGTTTTATTGCCTAACAGGAGGGTTCGGCACATGTGTCAGACACACCCGCCGGAGCGAACCCATCGTAATGATACAGTGACACCCATCGTAATGACAGTGACACCTGCCGCAATGACACAGGCCATCCACCGTACTGACACATAAGAGACTCCGCCGTCCACGGCGCTGTGACACGACCCTTGCGCTGCTCCGAAGACCGGACAGGAGGCGTGCGTCGGACGGACCGTTGGCTGATGAAGTTCTGCGCCTCTATCGGACTGTATATGTTTGCGGGGGTCTAATGGCGCAGCTTATCGCCGAGGCAGTTCGATACAGCGCTGACGCCATCGGTCCTCCGCGAACCGGGGACAGGGTAAACAAACGCCGGGGCCGGCACCCGAGCGGCCGCTCCGGCAGGCAGTGGAGAGCGCCGCGGAGGCCGCGACCGGGAGACGCGCTGCTAGAGATGTGAGGTTTTGTTTTGATTTAATTTTGGTTTTAAGGTGGTTAAGCTTTGCTACTGATAAGCTAGTGTCATTTGATATAGGTAGTTGGAAATTATGTGTTCAACGAGACAGGAGTTCAAACTACGGTGGTGGTAACGGCTTCAGAAAGACATGGGTACACATCTATGATGCACGCTTCGGCAACGCCCTAAGCGTGATTTGCTCATTTGAAATGTAATTCAAAAGGGAACCGAAGCCACCGTTTTTATTTTTTTCGGTGTCGATAATGAACATTTGCACAAAGCTGCATATCCACAGATTATGAAACTAAGGCCTGGACTCTGCACGCTAGCTGGCAAATAAAAACAGGAGCGCCAGTGAAGGGAGCATGCTTAGATCGACCGCCTTATACGACAGCACTTGAAAATAAATATTTAAATTCGACTGGACATGCTGCATTCTTGAACAGTGACAACATAAATTACATTATGCAGGCACGAATGTTTTATGAGAGACTTGATATAATTCAATCACTGCATTCCCTCGTTGCAAATATCATAAATGCCACAGATCCCCATGATACCTGATTTACATTTTCGTCAGTTCATTCCGTGATCAGTATTCTGTCACGCACACAGTACATATAAGGAAGAAACTGACGAAGCGCAGACGTTTGTCGGGCGGACAGAGCACAGGACTGTTTGTGCTCCTTATCGGTCGGTAGGCCAGTTTTTGAGTGGTGTGCTGTTTCTGTTCTCAGTCGAGCATGCAAACATCGGGGTCGTTCTCTGTCTGCCCTGTGGTGGCATCAAAACGGGAACAGTTGAGCGAGCGCGGCATGCCTGGGCTTCCGCCGGAAGCCTGGCTCGAAGCAGCCTTTTAGGGAAAGCAATGCCCCTAATTGCTTCAGGCATAACATTATCACGTTAAAGCGATTTTATTGTACCAAATTGTGCTCAGCATAAAATCACAAGACTGTAAAACTACGGAAAGTTCCTTTTCTCCTTTTGGCAATCCGATCTATGGCGGCTCGTTTTCTGGATCGACAGTGTTGCACTCCTGCACCGAGTCCTCAGCGGACCTTATTACAAACAGCGGGGCACCGTGCAGGGGTGCCGGGTGAGAGCCGACGATACAGTGACAAGCCCCCAGAAGAGAGGTACCTTTGGGGGACGGTATCGCCCACGGAAGGTCGCGACGAGTGACGGGCACCGGCCTAAGATGGCGCGGTCGCTTCAGCACGAGCTCCTCAGTCACCCCTGAGCAGCGACAGCTGGTTGGCAGTCGAGGCTTACTGCATGGTAGGAATTTGTGGCTGGAATGAACTAGTTAGTCCGACCAAGTTTTTTAGTCAAAAAATTATTATTTTTATTATCTTTTAATCCAGGCTTAGCTAAAAAACTGAAAAATAAATAGTTCTGAAAGTCGCATAAATAATCCAACTTTGAACATTTGCTCTTGTAGACTTTTGCATGGAAACGGTCTTTTTCTTTCCTCTCACTCTGTTCTCAATCTTCAACCATGCCACGTATATACATTCTCTCTCCATATGCCAGCCTTCATACCAGCGTGAGGGTCGGACTTTCGCCGCTAAATTTACCGGCTCTCTGGCGCATCTGTGACAGCCAGCGGCAGTATAATTGGGCGGTGCGCCACCTGCCGCCACTGCGGGCAAAATGTCACATGTCAACCGGCGCCGGCGGGCAGGGCCAATCAGCAACACACTGTAGACCCTAATCCGCTTCTGTTCTAAGCTATGTTGAATTTGGCAGGTATTTATCGAGTTGCGTTCAATTTTGAATTTAATTTGCTTCAGTTTCACCTCCCTCGTTTTCTTTCCTTCTTTTTTTTTCGATAGTTATGCATTTATTCACAACTGGCACTGGGTTTTGATTTTATATTCTTCGGGCTCCGGCTACCTTGTCAACTGGAATCATTTTTTTTTCTCTCTATCCCTTGTAAAACGGTACATACCCATATCTTATTTCTATCAACGATCTATGACAATAATTGATTCTCCTCAAATTTCTATATGCTATCCATTTTTTTTTAATGTTTTACTGAGTTCAAACTCAACCTAATATGTTTAACTCTCACTCTGACTCCAACTCTGAGTTTCGCTCCCACTCCTCTGAACTGCGGTTCTATCTGTCCCGTCTCGGGCGGTTCCCCGGCTCCGCGGCTGGCGGCCGAGATACGCCGGGCCCCGGACCGACCCTCCGTCGCTCTGTGACAGCCGCCTGAGCCGGACGAAAATGGCCCGATTTACCCACGGTCGTCAGAAGCGCCGCCACATCTGTGTTGTGGCCCGCCCGGTCCGTCGCGTCGGATGGGTTGGCGAGGGGGATGGTATTCTGCTCGGCCTCGGAGGACGCTGGGGCGATGCGTCTCGGTCCGTCGCCTGTTTGAAAGAAGCTGAACCGGAGTTGGCACATTTTCCACGGCCGGCCGACGTGCTTTGGGCTCAATGGGCTGCGCACCATCCCCAGTGGAGTGCAAAACTTTGGCCTGTCTAGTGGCAGGCAACAGGTGAGCCCTTGACTCTTAAGACTATTACATCCGCTCTGAAACTCAGTGAACGCCTGTCGAATGTGACGGACAAGTCCGGACAGTCACTGTGCCATCATGCAATCACCTCTCCTGCTGAACATCCATCGCTCGGACTGAACGCCACCAAACACAGTCGACACAAGTCATCGGGACCGCATTCAGCGTCTGTGCCAGTCGGCTGGGTTGTTCAGGCCGCCGACAGGGCATATCTGTATCTGCGCGGCGTTCAACAGCCGCCGCATCGTGACACTGCGCGCCATATACAGCGCGACTGGTCCTGCGCTGCAGACACCGCCGAATCATGCATATTTCAGCGCTCTTTGTGTGGCGCAGCGCGGTCCCATTCTCCCCGCTTCAGTGGGCGTTCAAGTGACACACACTGTTCACGATCCCATGGATTTAGGTGTCGTCGATAGCTAGGGGCCGATGTTGAATTAATGACACCGTTCACCATGAACGCACTTCAAATACGCCCAGCGAGCTCTTCTGCGTGGACCCTCCTAAGTCCTAACCACCCCAGACGACAGAACCGCAGAGGGGGGAGGTGGGGGGGGGGGGAGGCGGCGTTGGGATGTCTCGTGCAATAACATTCGTCCGCATAGTTGGGGTCGGTCGAGGAAGCTATGTCGCTCATAACCTCTCAGCTTCAACCCCAATTGGTCACGGGCTCGTCCTCACCCGTCTCGTGCCCGTGTGTCCACTGGGTCCGGCGCGCGCGGCACTCTTATTGCGGCCGCCAGCTGCCGCCAATTACTGTGTGGCGTGCTTTCTTTGAGTTCCCTCCTGTGGCGAGTGTGGGGACGGCGCGCGCCGGAGAGAGGAGGCGTCCTAGAAGAGTCCGCCTCCCCGCCTCCCTACCCCCGGCCACTCCACCGCTAAGCTGATTGGGCCTAATGCTGTCAGGAAAGGGAATTTCATTAAGCGAGGAGTCGTAGGGAGGCAGCAACGTCAAGCTGATCGTAATTTTAACAGATTATTATGAGGTGAGATTCTGGGCGCAAGACAATGCCGTAGGGAAAGATCAGAAACCGTTTTATTTGATATTTGTCGTCTTGAATATTAAAACAATTAATAAGGAATAGAATAAAGTTCGTTATCCCATTTTTGTTGCAATTAATGTAATTGAAACATTTATTGGAATATTTTAATTTCATTTATTTAAACCCAGAGATTACCTAAGTGTCCGTTGTGGACCAGTAAGTTTTCTTCATTAGCTGTGTTGATCCCGGCCTCTGGTAGAGCTCCGTATGCAAAAGCGCCTACCCCCTGGCTAGCTCTGCCTGCTGCCATGCGCCGGAGGCCGGCCGGTCTCTGCACTCTGCACACTCACGGCAGAGGGGGGAGGGGGGCAGGGAGAGTGTCGGGGTGTCACCGGCCGTGGGACGCCTGTCAGGGGGGCCGTGGAGGATCACAGGTGGCCGCTGATGGCCCGTCCCGGCTCTCGGCCACACCTGTATCGTCTGAGGGTGTCACGCGGACAAATTGCCGCCGCAATTCGCCGACGGCCAAACGATTGCACAACTGCTGCTTCGTATTCAGAGTGGCATATTAGCATAATTCATGCAAGATTATTGACGAATCGTATTAGCATGAGCATAAAACAGCATCGAATAAACCACAAGTGCTCATCTCAGCCAACTATATTGCGTGCTTTTGTGTGCTGCCTCGGGCCGATCGTTGTTTTTGCCAGGCTTTCGCCGCTAGGCTTGAGTGACAGGCCCTCGAAACGCGATCGAAGTCTATAAAATGTTTCTTTGGGCCACTTGAGTGGCGCATTTGGCGGCGCTTGTCTTGCAGAGTGGGCTGGCGCCGGTGCCCATACAGCTGACGTCGAAGCGGCCCTGGCAGGCAGATTCCCCGGAAAAGTCGGCTCCGTTAGAGCCCCGCTAAACTGGCGACAATTCGTCGAGAGAGTGGCGCTGACAGCGACGGCGAGGAGACTTTTCCGAGTCTGCAGGCGACGGTTCGCCCAGAAACTTTTGCTACTGCCCGTGGTGCAATCTCCTGTCATTCCTCCATTTCACTTGCATGGCACACAGTGACGCAGGTCGTCAATAACATTGCTAAGTTCTGAACATGAGTTGCTCTATACACTGGCGAGGACACGCTAACATAATGTGTCTGTTTGGCTACCCGTCACGTTCAGGCTAAAACGAAAGGCGATGGAGGACGTATGCTGTTGAAGTGTTGCGTCTGATAACGATGGAGCTTTGACGCGTTTTACGCTACGCTACGCTAGGGATGCTACCCTAGGCAACCGCAGCAGTCCTTACGGCATTGTCGATGGGTTATTGCTTCAGGCTTTTTCAATAAGCTGAGACAGACAACAAAAGGAACAATACAACTATTACACGATGCTCTGAAAATGATGCAAAGCAAGGCGACTTCGCACACATTTTGTGCAAGAAATTTACAGGCGTAACGTTACATCATTTTTTTGCAGTTGCCGTAACACTGGATGCAAGTTGCAAGCCAAAACCTTTACCTCACGGCCTGTGCTAACTACATACAACGGGCACGCAATGGCCAGAGGAAATCGTCCCAACTCTCGACGAGTTTTCGGCCGCTCTGAGGATTGCTACCGTGTCATCACTCAGGGCTGGAATCTCACGGGCCAGTCGAATACAATTATCGCAGTGGAACTTGTTGGCGCTGTCTTCATTACGAGGCTCGCAATCGATTGTGGACTCGATCTCGAGCAGACCTGCCAGGGCGGATCAGCCCACACTAGTCTGGGAAAGTCGGCTGTCTGGTTTATTTATGGCAGCGGTCTATAGAGTAACTTGAAAATCTAGCCAGAATTGAAGTAGACAGAACATTTTGTGTGTTGTAGTTATTTATCTTGCTAATTTTAGCCCAATGTCACATATATGTACTGCACAGTTATCACTTGAAGGCGTCAAAAATTTGTTTCGGAAAGGTAGGAAAATGTGACTCGATCATTTACTTCATTCATACGTTAAAACTCCTTTCAGTTTGTAGATCAATGAAGCCAGCTGAAGCGCATACCTTATCTATTACCGAGTATCGCATGGCCTCATCAGACTTAATTTGCAATCGTCGACTGTCAAGCATTGAACATAGTCATTATTTAGCCAAATGGTGCTGAGGCTCACTGAGCTCCGAAACATTGCTCAGGGTTGCAGTTCTCGGCAAAATGTTTATTGCCTGTTCTGAAACATTGTTATGTCAGCCATGTTCCGAGTCAGTATTTTCTGAGGACGGCCCAGTTGACGTTCTAGTATTTGGTCGTGGTCGTAGCCTTTGATCAGCGAGCCGTTTATCATGTCTTATAACTACCAAAAATATGTACCTGTTTCTTCGTATGATTTCTGTGCTCATTCCAGCTATACATTAGAGTGACAAATGAATTACGAGACGAGTTAACTGAGCTGTTGGCTGACTGTTGGCCGCGGAATTTCACATAACTCCGCCAAACTCTGTCAGCGGACACTCGAGTTATGAATACTTGTGTCATCGTCACTTTCTACCTCCAACGTCGGTCCAAAGACGACGCAACACTTTTCAGACGAGCTACTGTAAATTGCTCCCGTGACATTGGCGACATTCCAGTGCAGTGCAGACCTCCGCTCTGCCGCCGCCGCCTCCTTCACCGCCGGACCCTGGCCTGGGTCTGGCGGGTCGCTGGCGCCGCCCTCACTGGGTCCGTGGTCAGGGGGTGCTGTTAGGGGGAGGAGTGAGCGCGCAGCCGGTCGGCGGTCGACGCGGCCGGCGCCCGCCAGTTTATTGGCGACTGCGGCCGCTAGCGGACGGTGGCGCCTCGCGGACTCTGAACAGAGTTCGAGTGACTCGAGTCCGAGTGGAGTCTGGGTAGTCACCCGAGTCAGTGTGGACTCGGGTTTCAGAGACTGTGTGAGAGTCAGTCGGACTCGATGTGGACATCATAGAGTCGGAGTCAGTGAAGAGTGAGTTCAGACTTGGACACAGCCGCGGACAGGCAGACTCAGACGCCGGGCGCCGCCGCCAATCAAGGTACGACGGACAAAGTGCATCCCGATAGAGAGAAGTTGTTGCGATTGCAACACTGCGCCGTCTCTGTCATTTGGGTCTAAGTGTTGCGAGGCAGGCGCTGAGTGGTCGGAATGGCCGACCTAGCAGACCACTCCGTCAGATGCCACTGAGTCTGACGGCAACGCACCTAATCCGAGACTAATTGCAGCATTAACCGTCCATTTTGCATAGGCTGATAACGTGGCCTCCATTAAACGATGGCAGTTTCCAGTGTACATATAAGCTCTGGAGTCTGCGGTAGTTTTCCCGATTTGTCTTTGATGACTGCTGATATACCTACTAAATGTAAATATTTCCACTGGATGACGGACTGATTTATTCAAATGGCTAGGGCAACCATAGCTTGCATTTTTTACTCCTTTCTACGCGCTGCTTTGCTGACAAGCTAGGAAGTGAAGATTTACAGGTGGGATGCCACGAAGTGATGCTTTGGGGGATCTCATGAAACTCCGGGCGTGTTAAATTAGAAAATACGACGCTTGTGCACTTCTGTGCATCTTCTTACTGGATTCCATTCGCCCAGAAAATAGACAATAGACATCATACAAATAATACAGTCAAATGCCAGACTTCTATGGTCCAGCATTCAGATAATTTCATTGGCGTGCATTAGAAAGAAAATTACTCCAAAATGTCATATTTGAGTAATTTGACGTGCATTGATTTCATGTCAGTTGTGAAGAGAAATGACTTCCGATCACAGCTCAAAGTTTTATAAACACTGGTCGCTAACGGCTGTGTGCCACGCCAGTATTATTCAAAACGGAAATAAAGTGATAATTACAATGCATTTTAGTGCGTTCCTGTCGTTAAAAGCAAGTGCATTTTAGGGTAAGTTATGCATTTTCTTATAAAATGTAAATCATTTTGTTACTTAATGAATAAATAAATCAACTCCAGTGTGTTTTATCGCCTAGGTGAAAATGCGAGAGCAATTCCGATTGTCTCATAGATGGTTTAGATAAAAATTGAAAATCAGAATGGTACATTTCCAATACTTTTGAATTAAGAACGCATAAGTTCGAATAGAATGATTCTTGCCAAGTGACATAAATTTATCTAACGTTTGACATAGATTTATCTAACGTTATGTCTTCAACCCCGAGAAGGCACATTAGATGTATGTCTGAATTGAGTGACTGTTTTTCACGCGTTAAGTGATTGTCTGCCACGGACGTGAATTGCTCGAGTAATCTGTCAGGCTACGCGATCTCAGAAATTCCGCCGAGGTTTCAAACTGAAACAGAAAGTAAAGTCCTAATAAACTATGCGTGCCGGGGCCTTTGGCACTTTAATCTCCGGCTGATCAGAAGGCCAACGTCGAACTTAATCCAGCTGAACTGGCCGCTGCCTGGCCGATTCTCTCTGACATTGATTTGGAGAGTCGACGGAGGGCCGCCCGTCCTCTGGGCAATGCATCTCCAGAATGGTTCACTAGCTGACGTCTGTTCTGCCTCTCGAGCGGCGGCTTCTGCTGTGATTTCTGCGGTTGTCATGACGACCGGGGCGGCGTCCAGAGGCCCCCGAATAAACACTGGCCTCTCGGCTGCAGGCTGGCGCGGTGTTTATTTTACGAATCGCCACAGCAGCCGGCGGTGGTCCCGCCGAGGACATGTCTCGTGTCAGAGGGACACTGTTTGGAGCTGCTGAGACCTTGGCGGCCCCCTGACACGGCTGGCGTCGCCGCACCGGACCAGTTGTGTCTGCGTCCGCAGAGCCGTCTATCTCAATTCCCTCGGGGGCTGTGAAAGAAAAGGACGTGTCTAACTATGAGACCTTGCCAGACACCCGCGCATTAATAATATTTCCTGAGACCGCTGGCGACACTTGAGGCAGCCATGTCTCCTGCCAAGCGGGGCGAAAGCATTAGCGAATGTTTCACATGTGGCGTGCAACATGCCGCCTCCGTCACGAAATGACGCGTTACAAGATGTGCCACTTTCCCTGAGCAGCGACATGAGGTGCGGCCGAAGCAAAAACACGGATCTTGCCACCGTATATTGATTCATTACGTTTATTAGGTTCGATGAGGTGTAATTCGTAGAAGTTATTGGTGAGATAATTCCGTCAGTCTCGTCACAGCTCAGTTTCGTCACATCTATTGATCGCGCACGACGTTTCTACTTGGCTCTTAGATCGTCCTTCCATTTCTTTTTCTGTTCAGAGACGATGTAATTTTTCAGATGATGGAATTCAGAAGGTTTCCATTTCAGGCTAACTGTATCTCGGACTGCTCCACTACTTCTTGTCAGCCTAACCATCTCATCCTTCATTTTTATGCATTGATATCGTGTTTTTCAGAGCTGCCGGGACACGCCACTGTAGAACGAATGATACAACATTTGTTTGAGTGTATGCCAACATTATTACCATATCACTCGACTTGCAGTATGAGTGGTGTCATAGAGGGTTTTAAGGGTGAGAGTAATTTTGATGCTACCAGTCGCATCGCTTTACATACTGTTCGAAACGCATCATCACCTTCCGTGTCATTTTTAATGGTTGCTTAAAAGGAAAGGAAAGTTAGCGTGGCATCCTCCAGAAATAATTCAAGTCTGAAATAATACAAATAAATATGTATACAATGAAAGGTAATCGCAAACTCTTTACGAATAGTCAATAGATCGAGTTATTTTTCAGCTTCCACTTGCATTTTACGACGAACTTTTGAGCGGTCGTTTTGTAAAGCAAAATACATCAATATTTTTTTTTTTCATAGCTAAGCAACTGCCAATATACTGGATTCCTATAGCAAAACACATGAGCTTTGTACCAACATTGCAACAAACGCCTTTTAAAAGTGCATTTAGAAAACTTCTCAATGCGCACCTTGCTAACTTAAAAATGGCATTGCAGTTGATACGTTTGCAACTTGCAGAACGTTAAAAACACACTCAGGTGTCAACCGGTACTAACTTTATGTTTCTTCTTCTTCCAGATTCCGCTGAGACGTTCTCAGAGTAACCCATCTATGTCAACAAAATGAATCACCGCAGGGCGCGACTAGCCGAATTCTCCACAAAACCATCCATCTGGTGACATATTGTGACGTCACTGTCAAGTCGCGTCGGCTGACGTGAGACAGCGCCAGCGGGCGTCACGAGTCATTTTCGGCGCGGTGTCGCCAGGCGGTAGCGCGGAGGCGTTGAAGTTGATCGGGCACCTGTGACCCGTCAGCTGACGAGCCCTCCGACGGCGCCGGGCCGAGGCGGATAAGAGGTCATAAAAGGTCACCGCTTACCCAGTGACCCCAGTGACTTCAGTGACCTCAGTCATCTGCCGCAGCAACAGTGATTGGCAAGCCTGTGCAGTGACCTAGCAGAGGTCAGGTTGAACGATCAGATACTGACGAGGCTGAATGTGTAAGAGCCGGTGAGGATCACCAGAAGAGGGACGGTTCAACACCTACTCCTTCACGAGGACGCAGTGAAGACCGCAGCGCTCCAGTATCAGTGGTGTGTCAGTGCGGTCTGTCGAGTGTCAGCTGACACGGAGAGATGGCGCTACTGGCGGTGGTGACCCTGCTGGCAGCGGCAGTGACCTCAGCACGGGCCAACGAGAGCGATCAGTACACAGGTAGGTCACCTCCACCTCCCAGCTGCCCACACCTATCCGTGCTTCTATCCTCAGGATACTGAAATCCTTCTCCTCCATGCCGCAACCCCCCTCCGGGCTGGACAGGCAACTTTATCTCATGCGGGCTGCTCCCTTGGAGCGGCACCGCTGCTCCCGAGGGAGCGCACCCCGTAGCCGGGTGCAGTGAGTGCCTTGGGGCTGGGTGGCCTGTCCTCTGGACGGGCTCAGCCCCGGCGACTCACTAGGGTGCCTGCCCAGACCAATGTCTCCCCCTAAATCCTATCATCCTTCCGGCTCTGCAATGGTCTTGTCGACCGAAAGGGCCTAACCCAACAAAACAAAACCAGCTGCCCGCCCTCTCTCAGCTGAGGTTGGCCAACGGTCCCACTGAAAGCAGAGAAAAGTGAAGTGACATGCTGACCGTTAGGGAGGCTTTGCACATTTCTGTCACCTGGGACCCACCAGAGACAAGTTTATTATCTCTACAGTCTGTGCTAGCAGCTGCCTTGAAAGTAGCGGAATGCTGGTTTTCCGATATATCAACACAAAAAGCATCTGGGACATTTCTCACCTACCAAAAAACTGCAAAACTAAGCTTGTGAGGTTTGAGAGATCACATCACTGTCACGACAACAACAGAGACGTCACATGTCATTGACTCACTGCCAATTCGGACCTCGGACACTTATCTCTCCTGCTATCGCAACTAGATGGATGTGCGAACAATGCGGCCCTAGCTGCTGTAATCGTTCGCGCCGCGGACAGTTATGACCTTGTTATCCACTAATCCGCTCCACTGAGCCGCTTTGCAGTTGACCAGCAGGAACGTGTGACGCCCACTATCGCTGAGCTATTCGGCGCCTTTCTGAAACCCGTATACGCCCAGTGAAAGGAGCACGATTGTGACTTATTGCGGAAAGTCGCGAAGAGGAAAGAATGCAGAGGAGTGGCAAAGACAAAGTGACTGAAAATCCCACATGCGACTCTGGCTACGACTTTGTAAATCAGGAAGATTTTTATTAGTTTTCTTTTGGGAAAGAGCTAGCCTCTGGTTGGCTTCTTCTGGTCATATGTCTCAGCTCGATTGCCCAGTGTCAGGTTTGGAAGGGAACGGAAAAGTTAATTAGTCAGCTAACTGGTTAGAGAGTATATTACGGTAATAAATGATCCTCTCCGCCCGTTCCATCTCCCACGTTTGCCAAATACAACAATTTGATTAAAAATTAGATTGCCTCTTGACAAAGCGGCAACACTGGGTGGCTCGCTAACTGAGCTCGAATTTGAAGTAAAAGCAAGGTCCCAAAGCATTTTATTCGGGTCGGGGGTTGACGTAAACACTCATGCAAGTAAGCTTGCTTTTTAGGAGCTCACATTTTGCTTTCCACATTGCCCCAAATCGTACCGAATAATATTAAACTTCGATGATTTGCGGACGCCAAATGCAAGACTGTCAACTTTCCGCTATAAATTTCCCAGCGTTAATGCCACCAACTCTTCTGATGGCATCACAGCAATCGTCGCGTCGTATTCTGTTCTTCGAGACCCATTTCACCGCCGAAGATGCATACTCTCCTTATCTTCGGCACTATTTCAGGCAACCGACGGGCCACTAACAAGGTCGGTATTCTCGAGACCTCGGCCGCCGCGAGCTCCGTCGGGCGTGGGCCCGGTCCCGTCTAACCGGAGCAAAACACTGCACTGGCGGCAGCAGCCGGGGGCGACGGCGGGGCTTTATTGCGGCTTTGTCAGCCGAGTAAGGCGATTTACCCGTGATCTTGTCCAGTTCAGGTGACGCCCATTTCCAAGAGTGGACAGTGAAGCGAATCGGTCACAGGGTCTCTTGTTTGACATTCGCGAGAGCTAATGAGGGCGGGGCTGGGTGAAACTAAGGACAAACACACTAAGATGAGCAATGCGTTTTGTAACTGGCGAATGCCTTTTTATTCAGTCTACACAACACAGGCGTCACATTTCTGTAAGTTCACTAACATATAGGTATTAAAAATGCATGATTCATATTCAAATGATAATCATATCAACAAATGACTCGTGTGGACAATTCCGTATTTTAAACACGACAAAGCACAATAGTGTTTGTTTGTTTTGTTTTGTTGGGTTAGGCCCTTTCGGTCGACAAGACCATTGCAGAGCCGGAAGGATGATAGGAATTAGGGGGAGACATTGGTCTGGGCAGGCACCCTAGTGAGTCGCCGGGGCTGAGCCCGTCCAGAGGACAGGCCACCCAGCCCCAAGGCACTCACTGCACCCGGCTACGGGGTGCGCTCCCTCGGGAGCAGCGGTGCCGCTCCAAGGGAGCAGCCCGCATGAGATAAAGTTGCCTGCCCTGAGTGCCCAGCCCGGAAGGGGGTTGTGGCGTGGAGGAGAAGGATTTCAGTATCCTGAGGATAGAAGCACGGACAGGTGCACAATAGTGTTATATCGAATTCTCACCATCACTGACGGCTAGCTGCTGGGGTAGCGAGTAGCGCCGGCTCCACAGGAGCCCGGTGTCGCCATCTATCGGCAGTGGGACACACTTCCCGTCCAGCCGCACTGCGGTGGACGGTGGGGACGGGCCAGCAGTTGGCGCGCAGTGTCGCATCGAAAGTATTTGTTAAATGTCGCCACTGCTTTGTTTTACATAAATCATAATAGCCATGGTTGCTCTATTATATTGCGTGTCAACCAAGCATAACTATTTCAAGTCATTCGAAAGTTTAAGGATTTTACTTCAAGTGCTTTGAAATGTGTTAGGCGTCCTAGTGCCTACATATTTGAAAAAGAAAACGATCAATGCGATCTAATAATGCAAATGAAATGAAATTGCTTTACAATGAAAAGGGAACTATTTATACTGCAAAGGTATTCTGGCCGCTTATTGTGTTCAAAAATCAAAACATAGTTGCAATGCATAACGCTATAGTTCTTATGGCGTACACGAATGACCTAAAACGCCATGCGGATATTTGCTATGTCGCGTGATCTAAGACCATATAATCTAAAGGACATCAAGTCTCAAGGCTGCTCGTGCATGATCTATGGCGCTGAAATGGGACTGTCTTTGACTTTCCTTTCTATCAGTACAAAACACGGAATGACACCAATTTTGATCGGGTATGCCTTTCATATTCCAGCTCACCTAGCAGTAAAGCACGCTTCAGAGACGGCAAGTGCGATGCCATTGTTTATTTCCCTTGGTTAGCCTATTCCTTGTGGACGATGGGCCATGTTCCTGACAATTTTTACACGGTTACCGATCGAACGCTTACGTAATGCACGTTCGCTGTTAGGGCTGGGTGTGGCTGACGGCAGTCGCTGCCTGCTATAGCCGGATGCTTCATTGCGTGCTGGTAAAGCCCCATGTAGACTGTGGGCGTCGGCTGCTGAAGACGTTCACAGTCCATGAGTACCGCTACACTACTGACATCACACGGTGCTTGAACACGGGGGGGATGGAACCGGCGACACGGGAGGTGGCACCGGCTACCTCCCATGCCGATCGAAACAAGCCATCAGGCGTGGAACATGCATCAAACGCCCCTCGAGCAGGTGTTGTTTGACAGTCGATACCTATCCGGGCCGTAAAACATCCTCACCTGCTGCAGTGGCGCCGACGCGATCACCAGCAGGTGTTCATGAGCTCTGCGCTCCCCGAGACACCGGCGACAGGGGCGGGACGGAGGTCCGGCCCGGCGCGCCACCAGAGTAGGTATCATGAGACGCTGATGTGGCGCTCCCGACGGCGCGGCGGTCCAGTCGCGGGCTAATGCAGAACTATAAATGGACCTCCCGGGAGGCCGGCGCTAGATCTGACGATACCACACGTCTCTCTGCTCTCCCTGGGCGCGCCTGCCCCGGGCGTCCGCGGCTCACCATCCGCGAAAGCATGGTGGAGAAATGTGGAGGACGTCGTGCTCGGCAGGGGTCAGGTTGGGCTCGTTTTATCCTCTAATTTAGGATCATATTATCCTCTATGATTGGTTGATAATGCACACATAAACGCTGAGGATGCACTTTATCAAAGACAGCGTGCGAACTCCACCGGCGGGGCTATCTCAAACAAACACTATTTAATCTAGCTCGGCAGACGCCAAATTTCGGCCTGCCGTGACTCGGAACAGACTGGGAATTAGGACAGCCACCGGCCCGAATTTAATGGCCATTGAAAACCGCTCCTCCACGGAACCAGTTTGCCTGTTTAATAACGGGGGCCGGCTGTTTGTTTAGCAGAGGTGGAGGAGTCTGTGTGTGTGTGTGTGTGTGTGTGTGTGTGTAACGGCCGTCCGTGACCGCAGCCCCGGCGGTGGCAGCTCGCGCAGAATCGGCCCACTGAGGGCGGAGGCCGCCCGTTTGTCACTCAGAGGCGGCTGGACGGTGGTTAGTGGGCGGGGATCCGCGGGCCCTCGTGCCATGTGGTGACAGCTGTGGGAAGGACGCCCTCCGCAGCTCACGCTATGGCATAGGTATCGGACTTGGTGGCAGTGGGGAGCTCTATAGCTGCATAAAGCCACACACGGGCATCACAACTCATCCACAGTTCACAATCCACAACTTACATCCCAGAGCTCACAGCCCACAGCTCACAGTCCACAGCCCACAGCCCACAGCTCACATCCGCATCCCTAGTCGTGGCTGCAGCTCAAAGCCTCATTCACAGCTTTAGTGACAACTATAAAAACACAGTAATAGTAGACCCAGCAGCCAGCTCATTCACGGCCACAGCCGTTGCTGCAGCCGTCGATCATCCTGACCCCCGTGCAGTTTAACCCCACCTCATCCCGCTCGCGCACACACACATACTGACACACACACACGCCCAGACCGCCCACGGTCAGAGTGGGCCGTCCCCAAAGAGCCGGGCTGTTACGGCAGCGTTCTCTAATCCCCCCCAGGCACTTCCGGAGATTGACCACCGATCTGGGATCAGACGAGCTCTCTGAGAAACTCATGTGTGATTCAGACCCTCTTGCTGAAGTTTGCTGATGGTGTCTGGAGATTCATATTTTCCGAGCCGAGCTATCGACGTGATCGTCACCGCTGCAATAGGGCCGCAACAGCATTTATGTTACACAAGCGTCTTCTGAATGTGACCTGTGGAGCTATTTTGGACTTTTCATTTGTTGGACTGCGTCATTGCTGACCTAAAGGAGCCGCGCGGGCCATGCATGCCGATCTAACGCCCACTTTGGTATGCCTGAGGCGACCGCCACTCTAAACTGAATTTATCATCGTTTTCCTAATGACAGATTACAGCGACCCGGACTGATTTAATAATGTATCAGCGCATTTATAAATAGCTCGTCGAGCGGCTCTGGTGTCGCGGCTGGGCGGCTGACCGGTGACCGATTGCCGGGAAGTCTGTCTCGGCTGGACAGGCAGTCGCGGCGGTCTTCCATTCACCGCAGTGCTGAGTGGGGACACCGGTCATCGATTGACCCGACCCCACGACCCGGGCTATCAGCAGCTGCCGCCGCCGCCGTCGCCGGAAGCTCTGGTATTGACACTGCACTTCGTCGGTCCGTCCATGGCGTGACCGCGACGACGCCGGCGACCCCCGCGACGGTCTTCGGCGCGTCACTGTCGATGTTGACTGCCATGGGGTCGACCGGGTGTTCGCAGGGTCGGGGATGGGGTCCGTGTACCCGTACCCGTCAGTGGGCGGTGTCGTCCCGAGGCACCGCTGACAGGTCCGCCTTTTTCGCGACCGAGCTGGTCGGGACGGCCGCCGGCCATTCCTCAGCAGACGGGCTTTGAAGCGCCGCCGCGGGGCGGATCCTTGTGTCATTCCGGGGTCTGATGTCGGCCGCTGCGCCCGACAATGGAACTCGCCTCCTTCGCGTGGGCGCGGCTCAGCTCCAGCGGCACATGGTCTGCTCTGGAGCGCCGCCGCCGCCGGCGCTGCCCTGTCTCCCACAGCAGCAGCGCACGCGTCTTCTCTAGGCGGCAGACTTTTATGACTTGCTTTTGACTGTCAGCGCTCAAAGCCTGTTGCCTGTGGGTATGCAGAAACCAATTGTGTATGGAGGAGGACAAGGGAGATCAGAAATGACTCCGCGGGGCTCCGGGCCGGGCCTGGGCCGCCGCCTTTCAGTGACTTTTTCATCGACGAGGCATGGTGCACCGCGCTTTCGGCAGGCACTCGTGTTATCACGAACAGGCTCGTGAGTGTAAAATGTGAGGCACCTGTTACTGGATGGTATTTCACCACGGGCAGCGGGCGACCGTTACTTATTTGCTATTTATACTTGCATGCTGCACAATGCTGTCTCATGAGGTTGTCAACAAGTCTCATGCCCCGCGCCTGAACATGCGCCGGCGTCATAACTCAAAATCAATGCGTAATGACTAGCTGTCATTTCAAATGCCACGTCAAACTCACCATAATGATACAACCAGAGACACTAAGACCCAGTGAAATATCTCAATAGCGATAGTGACAACTTTACGTGGCGACAAAACTGATGAGCTGACTGTGAATCGACAGAGCAATGAATGGCTGTATTCATCGCTCACTTCGGTCACATCAGGACCATGTTCACTGCTCCTCATTTTCGGCGCCTCTCGTATCGATTCTGCTATAGCTGGCCGATGCACCAGCGGGCGCCCGTTTGACACGTCCCGTGCAATATTAACACAGGCAATCAGGCAATGGCCATGTTTGCAGACACCGCTGCATTTTGATCTCATCAATAGTGCCATTCAGACTACAAATAAATGATGCCAATTTGGCCGTCGCAGTGCCGTTTGAAAAGGTCGTATTCGTGCCGGTTCACACCAGTCACGCCGCGTGTCTCTCTGTTATACCCTGACGTGAACGGTTCACACTCGTAACCGGTCACGACAAGGCTAGGTCGTGTCCAGCCCGTCGGGACAATTTGCGCGCGCTGCGGGGCGCGCCACTTTCCTCGTCTCCGGTGCGCCGTAATCTGTGTCGGATATCCGGCGAGGAGCGCTCAGTGAATGCCTCCACGGCCGGCTGGCTGCCGCGCTCCGCCGTCCGCCCCCGTCATGTGACGATGGCGGAGGGGGTGGGGGGCAGGGCAGGGGGGGGGGGTGTCGCTCCGTCGCCGACCCCGGTGTCGCTCCGTCGGCACCGACGCGATGGCGAGACGGCAAGGCCGCCATCCATCTCACTCTCCTGGCGACGCTGGGACGGCTGACTCGCAGAGAACCACGGCGGCAGTGGGCGCCGTCACAACGCCAAGCTTCTCGCAGTATAGGACTGACAGTTTTCAATATCATATTCCTAGTTTAACAGTTCCTCGGAAACGGAGACAATGCATTCCGGGGTGTGATTTTCCGCTTCCCACGTGGCGTTTCGTCCTTGGCACGAGACTGTGCCAGCCGGGCGGACCGGCCGCGGTTTCCACCTGCTGGGTTTTCCGCCTCACCCTATGACCGTCCTTCCTTGCCGATGTGGTCGTGCCCGCCCCTCCTCCGGGTCTGTCTGTCGGCTGTCCACCGGCGTGTGTACTCTGTCAGATGTGCCGTGAGACTGCTGCGGTCGATTGAACCTCCGAGAGTCTCTGGGCGGTCGGGGAACCTCTGACGGCCGCGCCCCTGACCAATATTGCTGCCGCGCCGCCCGACCGACCCGATCGACCCGCCCAGAAGACGCATCTCTGGCGGGCCGTGCGTCACTGTGTCGCAGCTGGCTGTCCTGGACGTCGCTCCCAAGAAAGATCACCGGCAAAAACGTGACTGGATGCCGATGGCTCTCCGCGATCGGGGTAACCAGGCCGCCAGGATGCAGCAACAGCCAACGCTGAGCGATAAGCGCCCTGGTAGCAGTCACGGTGTCGGTTCGTCGTTGACGTGGCGTGCCAGACCGCCTGCATATCTGCTAATGAAGAGGCGCGTTTTTGCTGGGCCGTTAGTGTGCCTAACGACAGGGGCCGCTCCAGCGCCGTCACTGCCGGCGCCGTCACTGCCACCGCTACCGAGCCTGGATTATTCAGGCCCCATTGATTACTGACATTGCTGAAGTGTGTGGATATATGCGTAGCCGCTGACACTGACACCGCAGCCGACACAGCGACTGACACACTGACGCAAATACTGGCGACAACACTTACACCGTTAATGACATCAACGCTGACAGCAATACCGACACTGACACCGGAATTTCCGCTGACACCTGACCTAACAATGCCGCTGATAGCCACGTCACTCCCTGACACAGGCACTGACACTGCATTGGGTTACGCGGAACTCGCGCCTGGTTTCAAGTGCTTTAGACAGCTGGCTGCGAATCAGACGGCCATCTTCGCGTTCCGTTTGTTGGAACTTCGAACATTATTGCAAAATGTTGGGCCCCACATACTGTCATCATAAAGTATTAATTGGTTTCCTGTCTTGCTACGGCTAGCTTTAATTGGACAATGTCAAGGGCAGCCCTTGTAGGGCCATCTACTTTCTGAATAATTAACTAAGCCATTATGAAAAGCAGCATGCGCTCCGTTCCCATCTTCAAACTTACCGAATTACTCCAGGCTCCCGCCATCCGAAAAAGGCCGTCTTGGGGGAGAATTTGTTGGTCACTCACCGTGTTCCCAATCCCCCCCGACTGTGTGAATAGGCGCTGCTTTGTAGGCGGTCGAGCACTTGCACTCGAAAATGGCAGAAACTGTATCGACCGGAGTACTTACTTTGTGTATTTGTCGGATCTATTCGTTTGCTCTTTTTTCGCCTCCCATAAGTGATTCTTTGTTCGCCACGCTGGGACAACAGTGTCATTGGACGGCCGACAGCGAGCGTTCGTAACCGGCTCGACTGCATAGGTTGTAACCGACTCATCTGTGGGTCTCGCCAGCCGACTTTTCCTAGCTCAGTTCTGAGGGCTGATTAGAGTCAACAAAACGGATGGCTGCGTGCGAGAGTAATAGAGAGAAAGATAAAAAGAGTAAAGGAGAGCGAATAGAGGGAAAAGAGGAAGGACGAAAGAACGATATATAAAGAAGGAAAGAAAGAGAGAGAGAGAGAGAGAGAGAGGGAGAGAGAGAGAGAGAGAGAGAGAGAGAGAGAGAGAGAGAGAGAGAGAGAGAGAGAGAGAGAGAGAGAGAGAGAGAGAGAGAGAGAGAGAGCAATGGAACTCAAATGAATATGAAAGAATGAAAGGATAACTGAAGGACGGGGGGCCAAAATATCAATGGGAAGACATGGCTGCTGATGTGGGATATATTCAAGCGCCACACTATCTGTTTCAGGAACGGAGCGTGAAAGCAGCATGAAAAGAAAATATACGAGCGATTGGATCCTTTGAAGCCTTATCATCAAATCGGAAATCATGTGTGTTGCGTAACATGGTAGCTGAAATAAATTGGCGCCCATGCTGATCTATATTTTCAAAAATCAATAACGAATAAAACACAAGACTTTTTTTCAAACAGCAAGGCTGGTCGTGGAGTAGCAAGTCTGTAGGAAAGACGATATAGCCAGAACTGAGAATGTCTCCCCTCCAGCGTGCCTGCCGACCGTGCGTCCCTCCGAGCTCGAGTGGGCTGCTGTGGCCACCTCCCCGCCTGTCTCCGTGCCTCCCCTGTTGACATCAATCACGGTCGGTGATTCCATCTCTGCCACTGGCGCACTAATTCTGACTGATGATGCCCGGACCACCCCCGCGACAAGAGCCACCGAGAGACGCCGGAGTCGTGCCGTCAGGCGCAGGGTGGCGGAGAAACAAGGCCACAAGTCGCTGTGGAGTTTTCTCTTATATTTTGGTCGAAATTTTAAACTTTTTGCTTTGGCTCCTCAGGGTTTTGCGCAGGGCCGTGCGAAGTGTTCTTAGTACTTTTTACGCTTTTGACATGCATGCAGATTGAATATCATACGCAGGCTTTATCACTTTCCGTATTCACTACAACTAAGTGAATAAATGTGGTGGTCACGCGAGTAAAAAATAGAATCTAAGCGGGAAAAGCTGGCGAAAAGACTGCACAATGTGGCCGCGACTCCGAGAACCGGGGGGGGGGGGGGTCTCGGATAATGGGGTTAGAGGTCGGCTGTGTCGTTGGCTTGATTGTGGCTTTCATTGAGCGAGCGAAATGGCTCGCCCCAAGGAGCCATTTTACAGCAGACGTAACCATTTCGCCGCGGAGCCGGAGCTATTTTCAATTTTAAATGCAAACACCAGGACGTATGGTAGTGGCGCATAAAACCATGCCCCTGTATGTCCTATTGGTCTTTGCTATTACCAGTCCCTCGGTCTTCGGCTTATCAGTGACATTTGAAGAGAAGTGGCATAACAACGAGGCACTGGTCGATTGTCAATTAATTCGGAGTACTACTTCACAGAATGGCAGTACTATAAAAGCAAGACTATGTTTGCACAATGAACCCACTTTTAATTGCACAGTAAATATTATGTCGATCGTTGTCTAATCGTGTGTTTCTTATTGTCTTAGTTGATTGTATTTAGCTAACGTTTCGGTTCAAAGTCAGTGTACGATAAAGTACAATTGATTTTGGCCGATATGTGTTGACTGGAAAAATAAATAAGCGATGATTTACATTATTCTTCAATTGATTCATTCAGATGGTATTGACAGCAATTATTAGGATATTGAATCTTTTTTATACTTATTTGCTCCGTTCGTGTTCTTTGCTGCGTACCTATTTATATCCATAACAGTACTGTGTGTGATTGCGCCTATACCTTCCTTTTGTAGGATTTTTTTTTCTTGCCAGGAATTGTGCAGGATGTGTCAGCATTTTAGATATATGCTTGTTTTTGAGGCAGAAGAGACCAGTGCCACTGCGTCAGAGTATTGGTATTGCAGGGCATTGCTGCTGGCATGGCTGGGGCAACGTCAATAGCAGTGATATATGTTATGTTATTACGAGGGCATCCGTCTCCGCGAAGCTAAGGACGTCTGTAGTAATTGACATTCTCGAAACACTTGTTGCGTTTTTCGACAATTTATTTAATTTTTGTCCAAGCTCTGAGATATATTTTAGACTGCCGCTCTGAAATCTTAACGATGTTGTGGGATGCTTGACGCTCCTGATTTATTAGGACGAATGAGTTTGACTGCGTTCAATCAGCCTTTGATATTCGATATCTATAAAAAATGAATTCAATAATTCTACTCCAGCACGCGGTCGGAACTGTCAGCAAAAGATGTCTTGCTAAAATATGCTGCTGCCATCACCATTGGCATGCTAGTATCAATAATTAGTCCACCGCTTAGGCTATGATTGCTGAGCCCGACGGCCGTTTGTTCCCGACGTCTTTGGGCGTCGTTTGCGGTGCACTGATTAACCCCGGAGCCAGGTGGCGTGCAGACGGCGTTATTAGTCCGCTATTATAGACTACCAGCGCTGTAAATATGTTTATTTTAGCAGATCGCCACGCCGATCGTTGCTCACAAATGCTGTGGCACGCTCCATCATCGGGCCGAGCTTGTCGGGGGCGAGCGGCTCAAAGCAAAGCGTCATGCTCTTATTCAGTGCTGCTCAGGTTCCCCAAGAGAAGGGTTCGGGCTCCGATTTTGCCCCCTCCCCCACATACAGTGCAGGGTGCAATGAGTGACTCCACTCCCATCCGATGGCCGGCCTACCGCGTCACCCAGGCGGCCGCTGGAAGCGCCTTGACGGTAGGCTGTACCGCATTACCCCCGAACATTGCGGGACAGTGGGCGAGCGCGGGGACAGAGCCGCGAGAGGATATTCCCAGCATGATCGGCTGGCGTAGATTGTCGGTTTTATTTGGGGTAGATTTTACACCGATCAACAATTTCGAATAACCAATTATACCAATTATACTAAACCAGTTATACTAAAAATTATGGAGGTGATACTGACCATATTCGTTCTAAATATTTGTGTAGTCTCCCCGCCAAATTGGCAGCATAAGTTTCTTCTGAGTCGTGTCCATGTTATTCATGCAAGTTATGGGTAGCTGCTATACCAAATCATCCAAGCCGGGCGAAGTCCAACATTTGCTGGAATTATCCACCTCTGACTGGAGGTGCTTATTTAACCACATGCTTTGTTGATGGCACAGCTTTGTGCCCAGATTCCCTAGATTTAGAGGTCCTGCGTGCTCAGGTCACAAAACAGTGGTGTTTGGCACCTTTCCAAAGCCGCATTTGAAGCCCAGCAGCAATGCATCTTGTAAGACGAGTGTTGTGAAAAACGAAGAAAATATTATTCTTATGCAAGTCGGTTGGTGGCAATCAGTAGCGAATGTTTACTGTGGCGAAGTTCCAGCAACTTATAGAATCGTAAATAATGCTCTAAGTGATGTGGTGTCGCAAAACTCTGACGCATTGCAAGGCTGTGTTGTTATTCTGAAACATTCGACAGCAAAAACACACTTACAAAAAAATGTTTGGCAGTTTACCATTTTCTGTCAGCTTGTCTCTCCCCGACTATCACTCCCCAGCCACTCCTCCTGACAGTCGCTCCTTCTGACATTCACTCCTGACAGCCACTCCTGACAGCCGCCCCTCCACATGTTCTATACGCCAATAGCAGCCGCTCAGCTCCAGCCAGCCGTCAACCCCCACCAGTCAGTCGGCTGTCGCACACATTTTGTCACGGATGTGTGCGGGCGGCGCTCGCTCTGGGATCTCTCCAATCGACAGTGTATTGACGCTCTGCCCGCACTTCTGGCGCACTCCCTCCCAGCCCTCTCGCCTGGCTGACCCGTCAGACTCATTTCTTTGGCGGTAGTTCGCTGGGACGGCACTCTCGGCCGTCTCGTGGCAGTCGCTGCCACCGCCGACGCTGCCACTGGTGTCAATAGCAGCCTGTTCGCGTGCTCATCATTCTCTAACTTTAGTTTGCATTTTGATGAGTATCAATTCTATCGGACGTTCCCTATTGCATAAACTTAACAACAACTCTGCTTTTTCTTAGCGTTTATTTACCCCTTGCATTTAATTATGCATTTGCATATATTTATTGCTGTTCTTTTCTATCAACCCAAATTTCTTCATGGTCCTTGCCACATTACTGTCAACCGTTTCTGTGTAAATCATCATATATCACCACATCCCCTCTCTGTTTTCATCACTTCTAAACACAGGGACGGTGACAGAACTTGGAGACATTTGATTTGGAATTTCAACCCTTGCAATTGATCCGTGCGGAGGCCAGGATCACCTCAGAAACGGAGCTACATGTTGTATTGTATATGGTCTCAGAGTCGGCACAGGAGGATGTCTGAGCCATGCGCGGGCCGACGGCGTCCTTATTTTATGTCGGACGTTCACTTACAATTGGCAGCTATTGAGTTTGGAGTTGGACAGCTGGGGCTGATTGTGTTTGCTGTTAACTGTTACGGATGGACGAACGTTCCTTAAAGATTTGCTGAAAGATCTCGCCACGAGTCTGATCGAATTGCTCTGTATTAGCCATCAGCTCTATCTAATTTTATACCCGTCATGCTGGGTGCACCAGAAACAAAGAAAATTTATTTGAAATTTAAATGAAGCTCAGTCGAACGCCGGATGGAATATTTTGACGAGCCCGATTATAATCCGAGTCTCCTTTATAAGGTGGTTAACAGCACTGAAGAGTTATTCTTCCCCTTGTTTTGAACCCCTTCGACGTGCAAAGATATCCAAATTCGTCATTATGTACATAAACTCAATACGTTTAACATATTTGAAGCACTCTAATGGCGGTGCCTCTAATGGCGACGCCGTGCGCTGGGAACGCCGTGGGCGCCGCGCCAGGACCGTGACCCAGGGGCGGGCATACCGCACGCACGTGCACTTATCCATGAAACACAGACATGGGCCGACCTGCTCCCTGGAAAAGTTGGCAATGTCCTAGAAGTGGTAAAGTGAGTCCCTCTGTCTCACCTAAGCTATTCGAGCGGCGCTGACAGCGAGGTATGTCGGTCGATGTCGCCTCCGCTGTCAAACCAGCCACATTACGAGCTGTGACGGCGCAGTGTGACAGGCGAGCTGTGGCAGCCGAGCTGTGACAGACGAGTCGGTAGCTGTCACAGCCCATCTCGTCTCCCGCGCCACCCGATGCGCCTCCCACCGGTGGCCGGCTCACGTACCCTCCCACTCACCCGACGCCAGCTTTGACCGGGTGTTTTCCCAATTACCAATCATCCGGAGTTTCCAAGAAGTGTCGGTGCCTCTAATGGCGACGCCGTGCGCTGGGAACGCCGTGGGCGCCGCGCCAGGGCCGTGACCCAGGGGCGGGCATACCGCACGTGGCTGGCAGCGCACAGCACTCCGCGGCGGGCCGCGCTCATGTCGCGGTATACTGGGAACCGCAGACGAGAATACTCGGCCAGACGCACCGCACAGACCGGGAGCGGGGCGGTCTTGTCGGCTGCCAAAAAACAGGCGCGCTCCATGAGTTGTGCGGGGAAATTGAGTTGTCTGCCTTGCTGCACTTTGTTCTTTGTTATTCGCTCTATTTTTTTCTGCTAGAAAATAGCACGATGCAGCACACGAGTGCATAACATCCAAGGCCAAACTATGAGTATTGTGTTACCCTTTTGTGAAACCTTAAATGCAAATTCTGCTGACTGCACCACCAAATGCTGCAAACTACCGATCGATACCTGTGAATCATTTTTATTTTCGCTAAATAGCTCCTACAGAATAAGCAAGTCATGCAAGCTACAAGACTATTATTTCCAATTTATGTATCGTTGCCGGAAGCAAGTGGCATTTTAGAGGCGCAGTTAGGTCATGGTCCGTCCACACGAACCCTCGCACCAGCCTGGAATTCAAATATAGCCGTCCGTAACGCGCCTGACCTGGGCTGGCTCCGACACCGCGCCGAGGCCGCATTGCAGTTCTGGCTTTACGAGCGGAGATACGAGTGGCGGAACAAAAGCAGTCCTTGGCGCGCTAATCGTTGTGGGACCTGCACTTGGCGGTGACAGCTAACTGCATGGCCAACGCACTGCCCTGTAAATAACCTAACGCCTGGTTCAGAGTGTCCTTAATCTCATCACCTGTAAGTCGCATGACGTTATTTTCAAATTAACTGGCTTATTTCTTAAAAACCTTGGTCACTTCATTACAAACATTTGATAATGTAACTAGGAAACGTCAACAAGAAAGCGTAAAAATATGCAATTTTCTACACACATGTTTTGGAACAAGCGAGCGTGTATTGCGATCGACTGATCAGCTTAACGGAAGCTAGTTTGTACTTACGGTGGAACCTCCCAAACGTCTTGTCATTTATTTGCATGCCTACCGGAAACGCTCCCTGTGGCATTTATTGAATACCCAGAACACAAGAACTGTTTTTGTCTGGCTTGGATCTCAGATCCAATAGATGAAACAATTTTATCCTTATGTTGCGATTAGTTCGGTTCCTCGAGCACCTCTAACCCTACAAGATTTGCAGCATTGATAACGTCTGAAGAACTTCAGAACTTGTCCACAAAACCCACTGCGCCGACGACAGATACAATTAACTAGTTTCAGACGCTCGGCAGATTCCCGTTTCTCCTCGCTAAGTCCCGACATCCCAGGCTTTCCCAGATGGATCTGGTATATCACATTTCGAGCGCCGTTGTCTCTGTCTGCGTAGGCAGAGGGGCGGCAGAGGGGGTGGCAGAGGGGGGCAGAGGGGAGGAGGTGACGGTAGGACGTCCTCATTATTGGTCTGGGTGCTCGCCGGACGCCGTCACAGCGGTCCGGAACACGTGACATGGTGCGAGGTCAGTCGTCACTGGAGACGTCGGCCGTCGGGGAAAGGTCGTTAGCGGCGGTGCCAGTGGGGGCCACACGCGGCAACGGAGCCACACGCGGCAACGACGATACTCTAGTGATTCCTGTTAAAAGAACAAAAATAGCCGTGTAAGTTCATTGTAATGTGCTAGTATCTTCAGGAAATATAACTATTTATAACTTGTATTTATAACGTAGATTTATCACCACTCATTCAATTGTATTTTTTTCGCCTCCTGTGTGTAATCATTCCTAAAGCCTCATGTTTGTTCACATGTAATTCCGATATTAACCGTAATTATCGTAAATACACCCACATGGAAAATCAATCTTCCCCGTCGTTTATCCCGATAAATAAATAATACGTCTCACCAGTCCATTGTCGTAAAAGTTGTTATTGAACAGAAGTGGACTCCAATCGCGGGATTGATTTTCGATCAGACCGCGTGTATAAATCAACTCAATGTTCTGTCGTATGGGCCCTGGCCCTGGCACCGTTCATCAACAAGCTGCGGTGTATGGCGTTTGTTGCGCGGCGGCTCCGTTCCGGCCAGCTCGTTACGCCTTCCCGAACAGTCTGATGGTACCTAATTCACACCACATCGCCGTGTCGGCCGCGGACGATTCACCGTGTCGCGTTTGGATAGGACATCGCGCCCCGAACGGCCATCGCTGTGCTTAACGCCGCCGCCAGCACGACATTGGCGGCACTGCGCGGCCGGCCGTATCGATTGTGACGCGCTGTGACGAGGCATGTTCCTCCCTGGCCGAGTGAGGTCAAATAGTCCCCGAGGACGCGGTAGGCGTTAGTCATCGGCGCCGAAACAGAATACCGAATACCGATGGAGCGGAGGACGTGGTGTTATGTAAAATGGCAGCAGCCGATGTTTGGGCGTTCCGCTAATTGGGTCTACATGCGGTGCAAAGACGGAAAGACATTAGACGGTATTGGGGAGTGTCAGTGTGTGCAGTTGAGCAAACTTTGTGTGTGACTAGTGTTTCCTAACACAATATAGTAGCTCACTTGAACAAGACAAACTACTGTGTGTCTCCGGGCCCCATAGGCGGAAAAGAAATGACCCCGGAAATTAAAGGTGACATAGCACGAACCAATCATTTCCAAAGCTATTGTCAAACCCCGAAACTGTTCCTGGCCAGAAAGTTTTGTCGCTATTTCAATTTTGCCTCGACGTCAAGCAAATATAGGTCATTCTAGCGAAAACTTATCCCCGTATGGAAAATTATCGAACACAACTCGACAGGTCATAATAATATACTGACCTCAAAGCTGAAATCAAACAGAAACCTATCTGTATCAGTGGTGTGCGTCCACTCCGCCCTGTCACAGCGTCGCCTGGCCTGCGGCCGATTTTCGCCGTTGTGTCTGCTCGGCTGAGCTCTGCGGATCGACTGGATGCAATAGGACACGCGACAGGCTCCCGTCACGCCGCGGTCAGGTCGGTGAATGAGGTGCTACCTGGGCTGCCGGTGCCGCGGTCCCATCATGACACTGTGGCACGAACGGTGCCGGCGGGCGAGCAAGTGATCGACAACTACACGCACACCAAGTTTAAAGTACAGTGGTGAAATGGATGATCGTGAAGAGCTGTGATTTTCGTTGTGTAAGGTGGGGTTTCAGAGAGACTCTGAAAATAAATGACGTCTTTTCAAAGGAAGCCTGGCTACGGTCTGCAAGTTGCGTTGAGTTCGTGACTAGTTTTCGTCCGACTTTGTCACCCGGCGTCCGACTTTGGTCGCGTGCAGAGGTCACTTCGCAGCAGCTCTGGCTGTCGGTGACATTCGCAGAACCCGCTGAGCCGCCATGAAACCGGTATGAAAGCTCCGCTCACTGCCTTTCTGAGGTAAATAAAGACGGATATAATCACTCCAGAGCGGACCCGTGAAACGGCACACCGCTGTTATGGTGAACGGTAATGATCGACTGCCGCTTAGACACTCCTGTGAAATGGGCTTTCGTCGCAACGCTTGAAGGATTTTCCAGGGCTTTATTGGTGAGATTGTTCCGTGTTCACGGCGCTTTAAATGTGTCGGCATTCGACTGTGCCTCATGCAACATTTAGAAATACGTGTGCATATATGGACGCCGGCATTTTGTTCATTCCAAGTCAGACATGTGCTACTTCGGCGTGAAATCAGCTGACTGCGATCGTTTACGCGGTTACCAAGGCAGTATTTTTTCTTACAATTGTAACACTTGCATTTTCCTCACATAACATGATATCGAAGCGAGCACCATTCCTTGGACTTCAGCTTTATGCTGCTTATTTTCTTCTGAGATCGGTAGAGCTTGCACACAGTAACACATACACATTGGCCGTTTTCACGACGGAATAGCAGGCATCTATTTAATCCCCATTTAATCCTTTAGTTCCTCAGGAATTTTAGTAGTTCTTTTTAGTAGGTTCCCCAGCTTTCGAATGAATGGTGCGTTAGTTTGCTATTTTTCTATTAAATATCACATCGATTTACTTTATCTAAGGATTTATCACTAATATCAACATAAAGCGTAAGCACAATTATAAAATTATGAAATTATTAAATACTAGTACAATAGTTAAAAAAGATACTGAGTTGCCAGGCTACAAAGAATATATTCATTTATGGCGCACGACAGACATTTAGAAAGCAGCGCCCTGTTTTATTGCACGCTGCTAGCCGCTTCCATTGGGTTTTGCAGGCCGACGTCATTGGTCGTTACACGTATGATGTCACGCGACTTGTGGCCTGTCACGGCTCTTTAATGATCTCCACTAAATGAATGCAACAATGGCCTTTTAAGTTGATCTCTGTGGCCATCTGTCTATGGAGCGACCAATACGAAAGTTGGGTGAATTTACCGGGGTTACATGACTATGAGCAAGCAAATGTGTATCAGGAATGGATTTAGGTGGAGAATTGCGCCGGACCATGAGTGCTCGAACGCTCCCAATTCCACGCCGGTTTGGCTTTGGAGCCGAGACAGACGATGCGGGTCAAGGTCACCGCTGGGGTAACGGTGGATTGGCTGCGCCCGAGCACCCGTAACGCGGCACAATTCTCCATCTATGGATTTTCCTATTCGCTCAGCATTGTGATAGGCGTTCGTAATAGCATTTACTCTGCTCATGTACCTACCTATCCCCGGTTATTTAAAAGAAGTTTTTGTGGGGGAATATCACGGCTTTAGGTACTCGGTGGCCCTATTCACGACTTTCAAAGAATGCTCCGATAACTAAACACCGCACAGACCTACTGCATTAGTGAATCTGACAGAAGGTCTGTGGAATTACATCCCCCCTCACCACACCCCTAAAAACTCATCCAGTGTCCAAAACCACTTTTATCGACTCGCAAAAAAAAAACACACACACACACACACACATACACACACAAAGCATGGGGCATGTCAGCTCTCAGTTCATTTATCATTGTCTTTACCATGGTTCAATTGCATTGCGCGATTT
Organism: Amphibalanus amphitrite; assembly: GCF_019059575.1. Lineage (NCBI taxonomy): Eukaryota > Metazoa > Arthropoda > Thecostraca > Balanomorpha > Balanidae > Amphibalanus > Amphibalanus amphitrite. Next base: position 39,198 of record NW_024881708.1, read on the forward strand.
AAAGCACGTGAGTGACCATATAGTATATATGTAGAAAATAATATCTACAGCAAAACATCCAAAATTACAAAGGCTACAATGCTTAAAAAGTAGGTTCATCAAGGAAGCCCATTTTTACTTGCGTTGTGTTCCCAACCATGCGATTCCAACGCGGGCTATTCGCAACGTCTGTTAAGGCACGTTAACAACTGACAAGCCGCCACCGCTGCCACTTATTCATAGATGGTTGATATCGCAGCTTGGGCGTCAGCAGCGCGGCCCACAACGCGTCGGCGCCAGCGCACGCAGCTGTTGGCACTCGGCAGCCGGTGTTGCGACTTAACGGCCGGCCGGCCCCATGAAGGAGAAGCTCTTGGTGAAGCTTTGTGATCGCCTCATAGCCGCCTTGGATGTCATCTTTCTTGGCAGATCCATCCGTTCAGATGGTGCGGTGCAGTCTGGATAAAGGACGAAGTCCAACGCCGCTAACCCCGCGACCGCCACCCCACAACGTGGCCGCAGACCGAACGGGCGTGAGGGCCGTAAGGGCCACCCCGCCATCCGGTAGGTGGCTGAGCAGCCGGGCGCAGCGGCGCCTGGGCGGCGGCCGCGCTGAGATGAAGTCCCAAACCGCCATGTCGCCATCACCGCCATCACCATTGCTGCAGCTGTTCCCAACCGCCTCAATCGCCGCCGTTTTGCCAGCAGTCGCGCCGCGGAATGGCAGAAGCTCCAGAGTAGCCTCCAGCGCCCCTCTCCGCACGTGTGCAGGTGCACTGCGCCGCCGCCGGGTCCGACGTCCAGGCAGAACATGATATTTCCATGCTGCTCCGACGGTGGGCTGGTCTTGTTTGGGCGTTCCTCCACTGTGACGTCGGTTACGCCTGCCCCGGCCAGGGCGCAGAGGCCGACGTGTCACCATCCGGTTGCAGTCCTCAGTCGGGTCGCAACGTGTACCTCTTCCGCAGCGTGGAGCGCGCTCCCGCTGGGCATCGATACAGCCAAAAGTAGCATAGCATGCGGGCGGCCAGCGCTGCGCCGGACAGCGGACCCATGCCGGGGGTATGCCGGTCTCGGCCATTAGCGGGGTCGTCGGGGCCGAGGCTGTACATACAGCTGGTGACCGCGTGAGCCGCCAATCGAAGCTCACGGCTTATAAGCTCGACGCGGGCATCACACGCCGTCCCGATGGGAGCTCCACGACGCCGCCGCGAACTCCAGCGCGGCTCGCAGCGCGAAGACCAGTACGGACGGCCGGGGCAAACGGCGTGCGGGAGTCGCAGGCGACGTTCTGCGGACAGAAAGGGTTGGGCATAAGCTGGTCGGCAGGACACTCTTGAGCCGAGCCTTTGATGTAATTACAGATGATCCAGAAGCATGCACAAAACTTCATGACACACTATTCTCATTTATGTATTTGCTACATATGATATGATATACCAGCTCATGATCAGTGACGCATTCTGGGCAATATGTTCTAAAGTGAAGTAACTGAAGTTACAGCTTAAAAGCTTAAAAAAACAGCTTAAAAAAACACACACACATTCGATAGCTTATGAGAATAACATGCCTTGTGTGCTTAATGCAGGAAAATATTTTTTCCACTTTTTTAGAAACAGCAAAAGAGTTGTCAACAAGCCATGTCAACTACCTAAACAATTTTTATGGAAACTGCTCTAGCTAGCTTAAAGTTCCACAACGTTTCCGGAGCACCGTACCCAAACTCAGTTCATGTTACAAGAAAAAACAGTAATAATGCCTCCTAATTTTGAATGAACTATAGGTTTGAGTAATTTGATTTGGAAAGCAACAAATTTCCGCACATCATTTTAGCAAAATTACTATTTTCTTCAGCCATCAGGTTACACAAAACTATAGTAAACTTTATGATCTAGTTTACACAAAACCAAAGCCCCGATTTTAACAAATGTAGATAAAATTTAAACAATTTTAAAAAATGTATCGTGGAGAAAATGAAAAGTGTAGATTTGTAAAGCCGGGATATTTCAATTTCACGGATTAGGCACTTAAAGAAATATCTTCACCTTTCTTTGAGCCACCAGCCTTCAGCCAAGTTTTACACGAATGTAGTGAAGCAGACAATGTGGCAACTCAAAATTGTGATGGTTTGAGATAATTATGACGGTAAAAGAAAAAGCAACACAAGGTTCCTTACCCTCGTTTTTTCACATGGGTTCAGATGAGGCTTCAACTGTTGCCGACCTGAGGAGCTATAGGAACTTGAGCTTTCCAAAACTCAATTTCTAAGGGCACTGAGCAGTGTTTGGCTTTCACACGAATGCGATAGTAAGTTATATGAAGTTGACAAAGCAAGCAAAGCAAAGCATGATGCCCCGCGCGTCCGCCCGCGACCACGCCCCGCGTCCGACTCCCGACCGCCGCGTGACCCGAGGCGCCCGGCGGTCACGTGACCTACCGGCCGGGACTGCAAACGGCCTTCACCACCATTCTTGTATGACGTCATATCCTACTGAGGTGCTGATTGGTCGGAATTAGATACCTGAAGGTAATTATCTGCCGTAGCTATTTTTGTTTCATTGTTTTGCGTGTTTTCTTATATGAAATGTAATTAAAAAATTTGTCATATTTTAATCACCATTAAAACATAACTGAATAGGTATAAAAGAGAACTCGATATATACTTTCCTTGTTTTTAAGAATTCCGGAATTAGATACCCGAGGGAGCAAAGAGGGAGCAAGTTGCCACGCTGATTTAATACCTCATAGTCGAAAGGTGGGCTACTAGAACCAAAAATTGCTGTGTTTGTAAATAAATAAGTGATTTGAGGGCAAAAAATGCCCGGATTTAAACTTCTAAAATTATTTTGAACATAAAATATTTCAGTTTGAGGGATGTTAAGGCCTCTAAGGGTAGGTACTTTTTAGGTATCAAATAAGTTCCTCTGCGAAAGTTCCGTCGTGAAAACGGCCTTTATGTACTTTATGAATGAATAACACATGTACATTATGAATGAAGTAAATGAGCCCACATATACCTAAGGCACTCAGATGTTCAAAGACGTCTTCTCAGATCCTGCAAAAAAAGGTTGCTGATAAGTGAGACTTATGTAAGAAACCGAGCGACGCTGAGGTGGCATTCTGGTGAGAGTCTGCCGCAATGGATACCCAGTCGTTACAACGAACAGTCTGTGCTTCACTTTGATATCGGAGAGCCAATGGGTACACGGCTGGTCTGTGGTGAACCACTTGAAATCAGGCCTCTGCATTGTAGTCATATGCCGTTATATTTTTTATAGTTATCGACTTCTTTTGCAAGAAAGCACTGTGGTAAGTTTGCGCATTTGTATCTTCTTTCAACAAGCAATGCGCCCAGCTACGAGCGGGGATCCTAAGAGACCACTAACAACTGTTCTCTTTTCTGCAGGTGCTGTGGTGCTCACTTCGGCGGTGGTGGGCGGTCGCGCGAACCTGCCCTGCAGTCTGACCTCGGAGAAGCCTGGCGACCGACCTGACCTCGTCCTCTGGTATAGGGACAACGCCGGCGCGCCCATCCATAGGTGAGAAGAAACGCGCTGGGGTGCGCCTGTAAAAAGCAAGTGCACATATTTAGCTCATATGCATAGATTCTAGCATGTTGATTGGAAGGTGACTGGAGTAGAAAGCTGAGCAAAAAAGTACACTTACTCGTACAACTGCACTAATTTCTGCACATATTTTGTAAGTGCTAGTAACTGAGGATGTACACGTTTTGGTGCAAATTATTCAATGTATTGCTTTAATCTATCCACTAAATTATTTGTTGATCACTTCAAAGCAACAACAAACAACCATTGTTTCCTGCTCAGCTACCATAAACAGCACGGCATTGATAAGTGACAAGATTAACGCTGTAAACCCGTGAGCCTTTGTTGCATCAGCATAGAAGGTGTTGACATGGAGTAATGAATGCCATTAGAGCAAACACTGTCAAGATGCACCGTTCGGCTTCACTACGTCTGGTCACTGACATAAGCCAGCCGTGGCACATCGATCTGGCCCTCTCGACAATACATAGCGACCACTCAGCAGTGGAAGGGCCATTAACTGGCCTAATTAACAATGGAATATTGACGCGGCTCTGAAGACGATTCATAACGCTTTATGAATCGCACACAAGTTTATGGCGGCTTTCTGCTGGCAATGGGCCCATCCGTCAGCTGCCCGCTGCCGCCAGCCTGCGGCCCGGCTGGGCCAGGGATGGAGCAGGGAGCAGTGTGGCCTGTATAACACTGAATGGAATTCGGGGCCAGAGGGTCGGAAAAATCGGGTCATGTTTGGATATTCTTTTGAGTTGTAGGTATGTTATTGTCTTAGATGGCTAGATAAATGCGGAAAATACTTTCGTACTTTTCATAGTGTTGCCTTTTTGTAAGCCTGGCATCTGCAAAGTTGAACAGCGGAAGATGCAAACTTAGAGAATGGCGTAAGCATAGCGATCTTGGTAAATATAAGTAATGACAGCGCACGAACTGGAAATGTGATAGATATCTCGAAAAATGGACCGTTCGAGATGTCTAAGCACATTCATAGGTATATATGGACTGCATGCAATTTAGTAACCAGTATAGCGCCTTTTGGGGCGACTAACGGAGCGAGCGAGGGGGTGAGTCTTGCACGTGCGAAATTCGAGGGGGTACCTCCAACTGACTTGTGCACGGCACCCTACTGACCGGTTTCTAGCGATGTGCCAAATTTGAGCACAATCGGCCCAGCCGTTCTCGAGATCTGGAAGCGGCACCCTGCACGTGCGCACGTGCAAAATGGGTCCCAGCTGACTTTTGCACGGCACCCTACTAACCGGTCCCTAACCGCGTACCAAATTTGAGCGCAATCGGTCCAGCCGTTCTCGAGATCTGGAATCGACCCCTGCACGTGCGCACGTGCAGCAGCACCCCAACTGTGGTACATGGATATGTATTGTCTAGTGGGTGCCTACCTACCTGCCAACTTTCAGCGCAATCGGCCCAATAGTTACCGAGATATTGCAACAATTACAAAACTGACACCTCTTCGTTTTGCACGTGGCACGTGCATAAGGGGTCACCCACATGCATCGGGAATAGTCCAATACTTGGTAGAAGGAATGAAGCTACCCTACAAAAATTACCGCATCTAAATCGGTCAAGTGGTTGCTGAGATATAAGCCTCGCAAAAGCGTCCGCACGGCCGCCGGCCGCTCATACTCAGAAATTTCCGTTAATCTAAGGAAAGACTACGCTCGCTTCGCTCGCTCCGTAATGAAACGCAATGGCTGCACCGCAGCATGTATGTACACCTATGCATAATGCATATGAATTGATTGATTACCAGATTAAGCACACATGCACAGTGCACACCACATAGTTCATTGGACTTTCCATGCAATAACCGATTTTTTTTATAGAGTTTTAAATGCCACTTGTGATGCGAGCCGATGTTTTGTGGGATCATCTTCTTTCTTTCGATACGGAAATTATATAAACATTGTCTATCAGACTTTCTGTTTGTGTTACAATTGCAGCAATAATAAAAAATGCAAAAAAAAAATCAAAGCAGCTAATAGCCGTTTTCACGACGGGGTATCCGGCAAATGTACCTGATTTGACCAAATCTGCACCTAATTTCTTTTAAAGCAAATATCTTCATTTTATGAATTTATTTCAGTGTTTTAATCGATGATGCTCTCTGATAATATGACAAAGCAGGCATATATGCAATTAGTGCAACCCTAGCTGATAGCTGCTAAGAGACACACTGAACCTGATTTGACCAGATGTGCACCTAATCTGTACCAGATGTGCACCAAATGTGTACCAGATGGCCGTCGTGAAAACGGCTCTTGTTAAATGTGTTCATACATTTTTAGCCTTTCATAGTTGGGTTGTCATTGAAAGTCCTGCATTCGATTGTCCTGTCGCCAATTTCCAAGCTGAAATATCGATGACACTGTAGTCGGCACTACTACGTCGTTCAGCGGCATCCTACCAGGATACGTCCTATTCGTTTCACTGGTCTCGCAGTGAATGAGCTTCAATCGCGTGTGCGCGCGGAAACGGGCAAGGATCGAGCATCCACTTAATCTAAATCGGCGCCGCCCTACCGAAGTGGCTGAGCTGACGAGGCGTCCTACAGCGCTGTTCGGACGAGGCTTGGGCCGTTTTATGTAAATTATTAACTCTGAGATGAGCGGGTAGGCGCCGAGTTCACAGCTCATGGCTCTGCTCGGTGGCACGGTGTCGAGATATCGTCACGGCGCTCGGACGATCAGTCAGTGGTTCTCGGGTCGGTGGTCAAGAAGGTCGTGGGATAATCCGTCCAATGCGGATTGTACAAAAAGGCTTTATATCCAATGTACAATGACAAGGTTAGCTGACTGTTTTGCTTCTTTTGGTGAGGTGTCTGTTCTGTTTCGTGCTTTTTGTTTTATGCCTCTCTTTCCATTTTTGTTTCCTTTCCAAGACCGATATTTTCTTCCTGAATGGGACTGTTAAAACTGGACCAATGTTTGTGATTTTTCATTCGCGATGTTATTTGTTTGCCCACAGTTTTGACGCGCGTCAAGGTTCACTGAGTGACGGCGTCCAATGGAAGGACAACTTTATTCTGGCCAACCGGAACGCCGAGTTTCTGGTGAACACGTCTCCACCGGTGCTGGCCATTGATGACGTCAGAGAGGCAGACGCTGGGGAGTACCGATGTCGGGTGGACTTCAAACTGACGCCCACCAAGTACCACCGCGTCAACCTCACCGTTATCGGTAAGTGATCTTGCGCACATTTTAGGTCACAAAGCTCGATACCGAGCCCGAGTACGACTTTGAAGGATCAGCCATGTTAATAGATATAATTTTTTTTTGTTAAGTTTTGTTTGAGCTAGACAGATGCAGATTGTCGACACATGCCTCTACGACACTGTTTAAAGTAAAATGTGCATTTATAACAAAAAAAAAAAACTAAAAGGCATGATTCATTTGTCATTTTCCTCTCTTCCAGTCATGCAGGCTATATGAGCACAAAAACTGCACTTCTTGTGGCTCGTTTTATTTCTTTTTGTAGGTTTCAGACAGAAACGTCGCATCGGACTCGTCCCGTCCGCTGTAGTTTGTGTATTCCCCGCTAGATGTCTCTCGACGTCAGCGCCGTGTTCATGCTGTGCCGCAAGGCAGGCATTTCCGACTCCGGCCGCCAGGTGTCTCTCGAACCTGGGACCTGATGCGTGTTGTGACGTATGTAGACTGGCAACACCGGGACTTGAGCCTATCTTATTAGTTTGTGTTTTAGAGTTGCTGTACATATAGGCGGGTTGCTATCTAAGGCGGGTGTTATGTCTAGGTTACGGTGACGCCTAAAACGAGGAGCAAATGTTTCGCACAGCCCATTTATACCAGAAGGAAACCCTTGTGCTGTTATGCTTCGATACATTCTAAACAAATGCGCAAATTACCTGTCAGCTGGCATAACCACGTGCTAAATTATTCATCACATTAATAGCCCTGTTGTTCGATGAGAATCCAGGCACGAACCAGTGATGGGGACATGGGCTTGCCAACACCGCCCAGCCCCTAGCTACATCCACGCCATTGTTTCGGCTCACGGTGTTTAAAATCCAGCGGCGCCTCCCGAGTTGCGTGCTTGCATGACAGACTCTAATCATTGTCAAGATCTTGGCTTATGGAACGGCGTGGATGGCACGAAGCTTCAGATTTATGACGTGAAAAAGACCCTGGACGCCATTGTAAAATCTTCACTTCATGGAAAAACGTGCCCGATTATAAAATCAATTTTCGCTAAAAGCAGTTCTCGATCACATTTTATAAAAATTCTTAAATGAGAGTGCATAGAATCTTTTTCTCTAATTCAATGCTGCTTAATGGCTTCAGGAAGCCAATTAGCCGTTTATCTCATCAACTGAAATGCATGCTGATAATACGAAAATGTAATGCCTTGTGGTATATTCATGATGAAAGGCGTTTTCATCGCTTTTAAGTTCTTTAAATGTTTACGAACTACCTTAATTTTAAAGTCACATTCACCTATACAAGAAGCGTTGAATATGTCTAATTATCAACATTCTTACCGAATACAGTTGTGCAATGAATATTGATCATGTTTTATTGGTTAAAAACGGTATTATCTTAATTAAACTTCCGTGTAATTGGTTTACATTCCCAAATCAACATGAGCACACTTTTGAACTATTTCATTTTCATCCAAAATGATCCCGGTTAAAAAATTATCCTGGCTAAGAAACATACTTAACAACGCATCCCGAGCTATCTGGAGCTGCCGCTGGGTGCACTGGGGCGTCCACGTGTGTGCGCAGTATTTCCAGGCCAGTGCCGGACATCTCCGGCCCCTGGCGACGGTATGTCGCCTCAGCTGGCCGGCGATGCGCTCCACAAGTTTGCCAGGTCCGGATCGGAAGACGGCGCCTGCCGCTGGCTCGCGACAGGCCGCTTTGACAGTTGAAGTCTACTGCCAGGAAGCGTCATGTATTTCGCCGCCGGTCGGCCGAGTTTGACACATGGTCCGGCCGCGCTGCAAAACGCCGACCTGACGGCCGCGGATGTGAACTTGGCTCGCGCCTGCCCGGGTCATTTCCGTCATGCGAGTCGATGTGGTTAGACCAGTGCCCGGTTTATTTATCGATACCGTGTCTGTCCCTCCCAATCTTCCCGTCCGTCGGCTAGTTGCGGTCTGATCCGCGTCGTCCCGAGCTCGGCGCCGTCGATCGATCGTTACCTCCCACGGCGTTACCGGCGGTCACGTCCGGCGGCAGTGCAGCGGTGCAGGACGGGCCCCGTTCGGCCCCACTCGCCCACTGGACACCTGGCCGCGGCCGCCAGTGGCGCGCTGTCGCCCCTCCGGGGCATTTTCCGGACGACCAGCGGTGTTAATGACGCCGCGCGCCGGAGCGCCGCCGACACCGAGGTGGCCGCTCCTGGGCAGTAATTGGTCGCCGGCCGGTGAGAGGTCGTTAGACGGACACATGAGCCGGCTGATTTGAGTCCGGTCTCCCCGGCACGCGCCAGCGCGTCCGCTCACCGGCCGTATGGTGGCCTGGCCGGGTAATTTTATGGTCGACCTCAGCCTGAGAGGTAACTGAAATGTCCGCGACTGAGCCCTGAGGTGAACCGGACCAGCCTGTTTGATCCTACACCCCTGAACAGAAGCACTATGGGCACCTAATTTTCTCGGAAATTGGGGCACTGGGAAAGCGCAGATCCTCCAGTGGTCAGCATCGCACATGCCAATACACCATACACATAAATGCATTTTATATTTGTAGCTCTTCTCTTTTGTAACTTTTTTTGCAACATAATGGTAACACGTTCTCATTATTTTGTTTCAGTGCCCCCGACTCGGCCTGTGATTCGCCTGCCCACCGGAGACCGGGTGGGAGACATCCTCGGGCCTCTCACCGAGGGGGACAAGGTCCAGCTGAGCTGTGAGACACGCGGAGGTGGGTCGCTCTGCAGCACTCTCCGGGTCGTACACACAAACATAAAACAGACAGACACAGCCGCACACAGGTTATCATGTTGTCTGAGCGGCAGACAGGCGCCATTAGCGTCAAGCTGGTAAAGGAACGCTAATTAACTTTTGGTCATCAAAGCAGAACCATGGTATTGTAACTCAAACTCTTTCATGTGCCTGCTATTGCAGTCTGTGGTAGTAGTTGCAGACATTCTTTTAAGGGAAACTGTGGATTTTGGGTGGGTTAAAAGTGGTAGTAATCGGCCTCAAAGATAAATAACATTAGCATGCATATTAAAGTAGCTGTGTGCAATATTTCAGTATTTTTGTATTGGTTAGAAAACAAATGTAAATTTTTCCCGGTTATTATTTTTTAATAAGAAATCCAAGTACCTTGCGAAAACCCAGCATTGTCCAAAGAAAGATGTCCAACAGACGTTCCTTTCGTTCGAGTGCGCGCCTGTTGACCTGCCGCGGGTTTCGCAGGTCGTCCGGCGCCGTCCCTCTCGTGGTGGCGCGGCCCGACGCTGCTGAGCAATGCGCACGTGGTGACATCTAGCGGCGTGCTGCGCAGTGTGCTCCACCTGCCTGCCATCTCTCGGTCGGACGTCGACCAGACCCTGACCTGCCACGCCACCAACAACAACATCAGCAAGCCGCTCTCCAGCAGCGTCCTACTCAAAACTTACTGTGAGTACCTACCGAGAGTGATCCTTTCACACAAGGTGCAGACATTTGAGTCAAGGCTCTTTACACAGCAGAAAACAAAAACATGGAAGCCCGGTATATCACCCATTAGTCTTCTGGAAGATCAATTTTCAGAAATGAGAGCAGCTATGTAAATACATCGCACCATTCTTACGAACGCGCGACAGCAGTCTACGGAGAACATAAGTCGTTTGGGGGCCGCCGACATATTAAGAAGACATTGGTCGCCTTACCATCAAAACCACGGAGTCACACCTTCATCAGCGGCGCTCGGAGCTCATTTTCCGTGCTGTTACGAGCTTTCCCAGCCTCTCACCCTCCGTGTACCCTCTGGCCGACGGGCGCAGCTGTAAAAGCTCGCCGAGCTGTTGGCTTAGACGGCGTGTCAGCTCAGCTTCAAAGCCTCATATCAATGCTGAAGTGATTGATGGAGCTGTTAAGTGGGTGTTATATAGTTATACGTCATAAACCGTGCATGCGTGACAGGGCCCATAAAGCCGACTGGTCGATAAATGCCGGCAATGAGCGCAGTCAGCCGGCGAGCGGCTCCGGTGGTGGGGATCGGAACTGGCGGGTCCGGAGCCAGCTCAAATCGCGACAGCGGAGTATTTCGAATGGGATTTGATGTTTTGGTTTATCAGAGACAATGCAAAATTTAGTAACTTGGTACATGGGGATTAATATAGCAGCATTTTCTTTGTCATTGTTTGCGTAATTTGGTTAACGGACTTTAGTTACCTTAGCTTGCGAGTGCAATGCATCTCCTCCGTTTGCCCTTTGGCACAATAATTTGATAAATGTTCTTGCTTTTGCCACTATTTCCATTACGAAATGTTATTTTTGGAGCATTACTTTTTTATTCGTTTTTTTTTTCTTGAATAGCAGGACTTTCGTGACTGCTAAGCGTATGGGCAAGCAATCAGCAAAATTGTGAAATGAGGAAAATTTCACAAATCATTTTCCATACAAAGACCTCCCCTTCAAAGATATGCAAAGCATAAAGAAGAAAAGTCCGTTCTATTTCCAATAATGAACCACGAATCTACCGCGAGCAGCGGTTTCCCTGAACTTTCTAATAAAACCGATTCCGAATGTTGTGAATTTAAATATTTCCTGAAAGTCGTGGCATTCCTTCTTTATAACGTCTATCTGGTCTGGCAGCCGGCGGCCGAGGGTGCCACTCGCCGGATTGGCTGCACCGCTGGCAGCGAAATGAAACTGGCCGGCGCGCGGCCGGCCGGCTCGGCGGCGAGCCGAGGGCCGGCGGACGGTCTTACCGGGCCTATCTGGGCAGCTGGCCTCTCTGATTGCATCCTCTCAGCCCGGGCGAGATTACTGGAACAGGCGGCGGCACCGCCAGCGAGAGCCGAGTGGAGTGGTTTGAAGGGCCGATGCAGTTTGTCGTTCGTCGTATTCGTTCTATCGTCTGTACGTCTTTCGTTCGCAGTCCGTCGTAGGAGGCATCGTTAATCGCCAATCGTCTGTGGTCTGTCATCTGTCGGCGGTCGTCTCTCGTGTCTCGTCTCTCGTCTGTCGTAGTTCGTCTCTCGCCCACCGTCTGTGTCATCTGCCGTGAACCACAAACCGTCTACCGTTCGTCGTTCCCCGCCCGACCGATGTTTGGTGTCTGTCGGCGCTGACGGAAGCGCGCCGCTCGGGTTTTGATTTGTCGCCGGCCGGGCGGCGCGTCGCACCACCCAGGTGCACCGAGCCGACGCGTCGGCGCCGACAGCTCCAACACAAACAGAGCTGCCGCTCGGCGGAGTCGGCGCGCCGCGGGAGGTCGACATGGACGGTGCAGAGCGCCACGGGCAGCCGATGGAGTGTGCGCGGGCAGAGGGGCGGGGGAGATGGAACGGGAGGGAGAGAGAGAAAGAGAGAGAGAGAGAGAGAGAGAGAGAGAGAGAGAGAGAGAGAGAGAGAGAGAGAGAGAGAGAGAGAGGGGTAGTGGGTGCGAAATTGGTGAGGACGGGTAAAGATCGGTGGTCTGAATGTGAATCACAGGAAAAGGAATATACGGGAACAAATAAAGAACGAGTGATGAGCGACTGGAAAATGTTAGATAACAGGTCATTGTGAATTTGGCTAGCCATACCTTGGCAAGTCCGTCTGTTGCAATATTTGCGAAGAGAAGATACGTCAACGGAGATTTTACCGAAGTGAAGCCAAACATCAGTCAGTCAGTCGCATGTTTTGCACCGCTGGTGCTGAATACTGATTGGGATCCGGCTGACACGTTTGGCGTACCAAATAGCGCGACACGATTCAAACTCTGAGCGTTCGCCGTCGCCGCCGAGAGGGCCGAGTTTGATCCAGTTGATGTCGTTCGGCCGGTTTTCTCTTTGATGGGGGACACGAGGTACTGCTATTGACTCTTTCTCTCTCTCTCTCTCTCTCTCTCTCTCTCTCTCTCTCTCTCTCTCTCTCTCTCTCTCTCTCTCTCTCTCTCTCTCTCTCTCTCTCTCTCTCTCTCTCTCTCTCTCTCTCTCTCTCTCTCTCTCTCTCTCTCTCTCTCTCTCTCTCTCCCTCTCCACGCCAGTACCATTTGCCCGTCGCGCTGGCCGGCTAGTTGGGCCTCTGATCCCAAGTTGAGCCGCCGTCGCGCCGTCGGCCCACGGCTGAATACAAGTGGCCCACTCGACGCAGCGCTCCTCGCCGTGCGTCTACCGACGTGTCGGCGCCGATGGAGGGGCGACACGCCGGCTGTCGAACGTCAGCCCGTGCTACCGGGGAGCGTCTGAGAGCTTCCTGGCACTGCGGCGGCTCCATGTTCCCCGGCACCCTAGCAGCAGCCATGGCCCGCGAGGCTCTCGCGCTGAAAAGTTGACACAGGTTTTAGTTGGGTCCGGGGTGGCTCCGGTAACTGCCTTTCGAATTAGCAGTGGGCCAGGAGTTCTCTGAACGGCCGCAGACTACCGACCGGTGAAGTGAGCCTGTCGCCGGCTGTCCGTACAGTTGCCGGGTGTCCCAGGAGGCGCGGCGTGGAAACCGACGAGCCCCGTTCGCAGAATGGCTGAATAATTTCCAGTTGAGTGAAGGCAAGTGCTAATTTTATGAAATTAACCCGGCACCGCCTGGGCTATTTCCGTACCCACGACAGCCTGGGGGGGGGGGGTCGGATCCGACCCCCCCCCTGTTATCTCGAGAACCAATGGTCGTATCGAGCCCCGCGAGGCGGCGTTCGAAAGGTCTCTACGAGACCTTCCCAAAGCACTCTTAAGATTTTAAGATTGAGGTCAACTTTCGGGTCAAGGTCAGGCCAAAGGTCAAATTCAGGGGTTTTGCATGAATCGGCTTACGGACAGCGGAATCGATAGCTGCTGCTCGAAACTCACCAAAAATGACCTCAAAGGCCTAGTAAAGGTATTATGTGCGTATAGGGTTCATACTAAGCACGGGTCAAGGTCAGGTCAGGTCACGAAAGGTCACGGTTTTCACTTTCTGCTACATGGGCGTGCGACACATGTTTTATGGCTTATTTTTCACGCCGAATCCGATGGTAATGGTTATATGTGACCCCAAGTCACTGTGCTGGTGATAAGTGTGCATTGAAAGCATAAAAAATCGTTTATACTATACATAACTAAACGAGGGCTAAGAAAAAAAGTCAATTTTTCAACTTTTTATTTTTTACATAAAAATGCACTTTTCTAGACGAGCTTTGTCCCAGGAATCTAGTGGTGCCATTTGTTTTCACATGCGATGTTCAGAAGTGCCTCAAATTCACGAAAATGCTTATGACGTCACCATGCCCTATGCATGTTGGAGCTATTTTTTACAATTTAGGGGTCAAAAATCAAGATAGAAAGTTGAAATTTGGGGCATCTAATGTTCTAATAGAGCACTACAACATATATTCCGGTTTTTTGGAAATTCCTAAAATTTTGGATTTTATAAGCTGTTTTCCAAAAAATATAGTTTTTTGAATTTTTAGGGGTGAAAAACACATTTTATGGAAAATCCGAGATAGCCATTTTAAAGAACACGTTGAGCTGCGTCTTTTCATGTCTTTAATTTGCAATTTGCTCCAAACCCTGATTTTTGGCGATTTTTTAAACATTTACCACTTTTTGACTAAAAACGCCATGTAGTTACATCACTAAAATCGATATATCTCAAAAAAGTTTGGAAATTTTTTCTTAAAAATTGCACAGGAGACGTCAAATTGATGGGGGAGAAGGTATACCAAGTTTCAAGTAGATAGCGAAAGTGGTTCATGAGTTATTCAAGAAAAACGGGGGGGTCGGACCGACCCCCCCCCCCCCCCCCAGGCGGTCGCGGGTTAAAGCAGCAGCGCACCATTGGCAACACCGTACATGTTTTCCGCTTCATGATTTGCGAGTTTATTGATTCCGAGAGTCTTGTTTCATAACGCTAGAGTAAGAAATCCAAAGAGCCGGTAGAGTCAAAAACGTCTCAACAATGCTACTGTGAAGGCCCACTACCTCTGTTTTACTACAACAGCACACTACTGAGTCACCAACGTCCTGTTAAACCCAGCGCCGTATCCGCACCAGCCCTTGTCGCGCCATGTTTTACGGCGCTATTCTCCTCAGGCCCATATGGCTTCCATGGTCATATTCATGCATTCCTGTAAAATACGTCCCGTATTTTTGCCGTTATGACGATGGGCTTTACGAGGTAATGAGCCTCCTGCACGACACCTGACTTGTTCATATGTAGATTCCTGTGTGATTGTCTACTTTTCGTTTGTTAGCCAGGTATAAATGCACCTAATGTGCATTAAATCGATTTTGGTCTGCCCCTGAATTACATATAAATGTTCGATTGCACAAGTGCGTGTCTCGTCTGGTTGGTTATCTAGTCGTTACACGCAGAAGCCTTGCGTGTTATGTCTCCGTGAATTACCAGAATACAATTACTTCTGGGTGGCTATACAAATGACACGGCAGTTTGCATGATGATTAATTAGATTCCATTATTATTATTATCTTCGTTCCGTAAAAGTTATTGCCGCCAATCCCATGACGTTTTGCATGATAGTCTTCATCGGTGAGAATAATGATTTGTGAATTTAGTGAGGAAAAGTTGTGTGCTAAAACAAGCTACATAGTTTCACCCTATAGGAAGCCATCACTCATCATCTGCTTTTCTTGTGTATTTCCAGTTCCTCCTCTTTACGTGCGTCTGGTAGGAAGAAACCGGGCGTTCTCTTTGGGCCGCGTGCACCACGTGACCTGTAAGACGGCGGGTTCCCGTCCACAGCCGCAGATCACGTGGTGGATTCATGATGTCCAGCTGCAGGACTACACAATCCAGGTAAGATGCCGACGATAACCGGTGCGCACTGGTGGCCACCAGGGTAATGACGAGACGGATCTAAAACCCTTCCTGTATATTACATCCATCCAGTCGCGATGGCAACCAGCTCATCACAACTTCAGGAACACCGTTAGGGACGCGACGCTGCTTGCCCTATTGACTCCATGCATTCAAGTTCAAACATCTTTTTATAGCATTAGGTTGGTGTGCACATTGATGTGACTATCTGGCTTCAGATGTTAAATGACAGTGCCTCCCCTCAGACATGTTGTCAGGCCAAGGAAATTGAATGAATCACCACCGCTTTCAGTGCCGGCTCTCTGACTCTATTGCACGCAGCAAGCCATTTCCGTCGGTCGTTCTCAATAAAGCGTTCACAGTGATAAAGTAAGACAGTTTTACTCTGATCTGTGCGCTCCATTGGCCCGTTTTGCCCCTTATTGACGTCATACTGATAGAGATTCGGTATCAATAGCATATAAGAAGACTTTTACTGAAAACCTGTCACGGTCTCAATAGTATGGTGATATTTGTAAATCTTCCCGGTAATGTGCGCTATAAAAACTTGCTATCGATTCAATACGACGCACGGATGTCCATTTATATAACTGATGCAAAAAAAGTTTCGTATAGCTTCGGCACCCCAATTGAATCTTGTCATAAGCGTCGCTAAAAACTACAGGGTAATCACTAATCATAATTGAGCTTTACGCTTCAAGACACATGCGCTTATGTGAGCTACTGTTCCGCTGACCAAAAAAGCTACATGACGCGTATGTAGTCTACGGAAGAAACAACAAACCTAGCCGACATTGGCGGGAAGTATCATATCTTGCAATTTCGACTGATGTCAAATACATTAATTTACACACTTGTTGTTACTTTTACTGCCCGGATTATAACTACACTGGGTGCGGAGATGACGCGTATATCGGATGACTGTCCTGTCGGTAGGTATACAGAGATCTTTCGAGTGCCGAGTGGGCCCCGGTGCTGGATGGTCTCCTCTATCTTTGCCACGTGCCGCTCGCTAATGAACACATCGACCCGGCTCTAGAAGTGGAGGGTAGGGGATAGGGGGTTGGGGGTAGGGTGCAGTCGACGTTGAAGGGTGTCGGCCGTGGCATGTGTCCGTCCGTTTTGGATTAATTATAATAAAAATAAAACGTTTTCTAAACAGGTATTGTGCGGGTAATGCAGCTATGGAAATGAGTAGAAAATTATTGTACCGGGAAATGTCACCCTATTTTCCAAATAGGTAACAGCGATTTGCTCACTTCCGAAAGGAAACTTCTATCATGTAAAAGAAATGCCAAGCACGCGGATATTTTGAATCACGTCCACATTCCAACTAATCCTTGGCCGTGGGCGTGCAGCTAAAGCCTCGACTGTGATAGATCTTCAGAAGATATATTGAATTCTGGAAGCTTTGGCACCAAAACTGCATCCTAATCGGATCAGTGGTACGATAATTCGACTAATACTCCCTGTGGCCCGCCACCTCGTGCATAACCAATGTCGGATTTGAAACGCCTCTACATACTCTGCATACATTCATATTACGTCCAACGGTAAATTAGCTTTGAGCTTTGCTGCTTGGCTACAAAGCATAGCCCCGCGTTGGCGCGGGGCCTGAATATATTTGCCGAAGCCATCAAGAATGAAAGTTGCTCGTTGGTTGGGCGTCCCATGGGCGGCATAGGCAGTCGCTGACGTGATTTTCGCCAGCCAGAAAGCTGGGGAATTTCTGTGGTCCTAGGAAACACTGGATGGCTGGCTGACTGTGCAAAGTTGCGGGGCCAGAAAATACTACATATTCGTATACACCATATAGCACTTAACCCTATTAGTGGCAGGGGGGGGTTGTTTTCATCCACCCCTCAGGTTTTTTGGGAATATCTCCGAAACCGCTGAAGCTACGATGCTGAAATTTTCTGACTTTTCCTAAAACTAAATTGGGCACATTCCCTGAAAATTTCAAGTCCATAACTTTACCAAGGGCGGCTCCAGAGCACTGGGAATTGGGGGGTCCTATTCGTGAAGCGAGTCATTTGGGCGATGATCACGATGCTGATGTATTATAACTGTATGCACCAGTTTTATCATGTGATAACATATACAAAGTTATTGTGCATCCTCTTTTGACACGTTTTTGCTATAATAGGCGGATCCAGGCGTCCAAAAAGGGGGGTTATGTTTTACCTCCCAACATAGGTGCCCTGACACCGCCTATGCATGACCAATACAATTGTAGTCGTTCTCTCATAAGAAAATTGTAACATAACAAGACCATTACCACCCTTTTAGAAACAGTACCAACAAAAACCTTATTTGCTATACTTTTTGTGTACCCCCAATCTCAATGATCTGTATCCGCCTATGATTTTTGAAAATGCATATTTTTAGGATCCATGTGAATTCCTGGTTCATTCTTTATCGATCGGCAAAAGTTGCGTTAAGATTGGTTCAGAAACCTGGCCGTGATAAGCAGTCTAAAATGTATCTGCAATTTGCCCGTTTTTACCCCCCTCAACCCCCCTTTTGACATTTTCTTAATTTTTTTTTTAGAAATGTAGATCACGTTGAGCGAAGTCGAATGCCGTTTGAATTTTGAAAATCGGCCCGTTAGATCTCGAGATATCAAGGGGGGGTCGTAAACAGCCCCCCCCTGCCACTAATAGGGGTAGCCAGGAGCCTGCCACTAATAGGGTTAAGTGACATACCAATTTGTATACTTCAATCACCGTAGCTATAACTTACATCACCAATAACACCATAGGTAAATGAACTGCTCACGCCACAAGTGGCTCATGAGTAATAAAACTGCGGTACGTACTCAACCTGTAATTATTCCAATGATGATGAGGCCATCTATGAAATGAATGTAATGCTACGCTCGGTGTACAATTTGAATAAGGAATATGGCTTGGCTATGAATTGGGTAGAATGAGAGTCGTATTGCAATGCAAATACAGTGTCATAGTTTGAATTAAAGCCTCTGTAATTCACGAATTCCAATGCGTTTTATGGATGTGTAGGGGCGATGAAAGCCTTAAATACTTCATAAGTCGCAACCACATGAGTTTGCTAGCAAGTTTTTTATATTAATTTATACTCAACTATCTTGGAAATTTCCGACAATGGCTTCCATGCTGAGTAAGGAGGCATCGCTTCCTTATTTTAGCCAATGCCTTGTTAATACCAAGGTGGGCCGCCATGCAATACCACGGCTAATAATGCATATTTTCTAACCAATAACACGATATTTTCATTACAGACGTCTCTGGACGGCAACGAGACGACGAGCGTGCTGTCACTGAACGCCAGCCGCGAGCACAACGGCAAACACCTGACGTGTCGCGTCACCAACCCCGAGATGGACTCCACCGGCATGGAGGACGCCTGGAGAATCACCGTCAAATGTACGACATACTTAAAGGAAATAGTTCACTTTTTAACATGGGTTTTGAACTGGAATAGCAGTTCCGTAGCTTGGGCTGAGACGAGCATAAATCAGGAGCTTTTACAGCCCAACGATCACCCTAGGCAAAGATATTCTATTTCTCGTCCCGAAAAAGGTGTCTTGCGTTGAGGATGTGTGCCTTGCATATATTTCCATCCAGTATGAAAAGAGCATGGGTCCCGAAAATTCTTCAGAAACTAGAGCAATTATCTACGAGAACTCTAGAAAAATTCTCGTACTGATCAATTAGGATATTCAGGGGAACATTATCAGATCGAGCAGATCGCCCAAATGCCGGTGGCTGCGATAATTTCTCTGTTTCTGAAGAATTTTCGGGACCCATGCTCTTTTCATACTGGATCGCGTGTGCCTTACAGAAACTGAAAAGTTCTTCCTATATCAAAATATAGAAAATAATATTTTGTTATAAGAAGGTTTTATTTTCTTTGTTGATTATTTTGAACATAAAAAATCATAAATCCGTTGCAAAAAAAAATAATTTCGTGAAAGTGAACTATTTCCTTTAACTAGAGGTTTTCTACATTCGAGCTATGTATGATGTATATGGTTGCTGACAATTAGACGGTTTATGTCGTGTGGTTGCTTAGAAGAGGCATTTGTTTCTCAAATGACTGAAGTTCACGGCTAAGGCTCATTCGCTTTCAATCTAAATGGCATGCCTACTTTGATTTTCCGAGTTTATGTTGACATATTCTGCTAGGATACTTTCACGCTCGCTCGTTTACCCTCCCTCTTTGAAAATGTTGTAATACCACTTTCCTCCACATTACCTTGAAGTGCATCGTGACTCATTTTCATGCAAGCATCCACGGTTCTTCCGCTGACAATGCCAGCTTCTGTCCTTCTGCATGGAGTGCCTTATTGACGATTACGATATTGTTCACATAATTTATTGATTTGGGTAACTGTGCAGGTAACATGGCTAACCGGCAAGACAGTTGACCTGCGGTAATTTGATAGGCTGACGGATCGATGCCATTTTAGAATTGACAGAATACCAAAGGTCTATGACATTTTGACAAATTAACCAGACAGTTGACCTGTGCCTTGTTGATAAACCACCATGACAGGTAACCCATAACATAGTGACAGCTGACCTCTGCCATAGTGACCTACCGGTTTGACATGTGGTCATGTTGACAGACGGTCTGACACATGACCTGTGACATGTTGACAGATCCCCCAGAGGTCAGTCTGACTGTTGGAAAGCCGATCAACCCTGCCGACCTCAGGGAAGGAGATGACGTCTACATGGAGTGCCGGGTCAGAGCCAACCCGACCATTTTCCAAATCGAGTGGCTTCATGACGTAAGTTCGCCTCGGGCAATCATAAATTCAAAGTAAACATTATCATATAGCTTGATTGCGTTATGTAAAGCGCGTGGGAAGTGATCTCAAACGTCCTATCAAACAAGTAGAAATAGCATAATAAAACTTGGCAACAAACCAATAAGCGAATTATGAATCAAGGCAATTTTCTCCTGGCTATAGCTGGTATTCATAGGGTTCATTTTCATTTACCTGCTTAGAATGAAACCGTTTTCAATTATCTCTCATGCGAGAACCAGCATGCGCTTCTAATTAACAGGCGTGTACGCTCCTGTCACTCTTCCCTCAGGGCCACGTTCTTCAGCCAAACCAACGGGAGGGCATCGTCATGAGCAACATGTCTCTGGTGCTGCAGCGTCTGACCCGACACAGGTCGGGTCACTACGTGTGCCGCGTGGCCAACAGTGAGGGCGAGAACGTCAGTAACCCCGTCCAGCTCAGCATACAGCGTGAGTGGCGAGTGTGGGGAGAGGGAGGGAGAGAAAGAGAGAGAGAGAGAGAGGGGGGGAGAGAGAGAGTGTGTGGGAGTGAGTGTGTGAGTGAGTGTGAGAGAGAGAAAGAAAGGGTGAAAGAGAGAGAGAGGGTGAAAGAGAGAGAGAGAGAGAGAGAGAGAGAGAGAGAGGGTGAGAGAGAGAGAGGGTGAGAGAGAGAGAGAGCGAGAGGGTGAGAGAGAGAGAGAGGGTGAGAGAAAGTGAGGGAGGGAGGGAGGGAGGGAGGGAGGGAGTGAGAGACAGAGACCCGTCCACTTCTGCAAATAACACAGTGTGGGTGCCAGGTTTTCCCGCGTTGGCGCGACGTGTGGCCACTCTGGGTTATTTTTATGTCTGGTGTAAAACCTCACCCGTAGTATTTACAGGCGTGGATATAAATGAAAAATGTTATCCGTTGTTCGTAGAACCTATGATTCGGTGATGAACATTTCTGCACCAGATACAATTATTGAATGGTGTGAAACGTTTTTTTGAGCATGATTATGATTATAATGGAAATCAGATGGATTAGTAACCTTTTGCTCATAACTAATGTAAGCCAAAAACAAATCCAAAATATATTAAGATACAATTACAAGACACAATTATTCTTTAAAATCTCATGTCGTACGAACTATGCCACGAAAATTATTCACAATGTGTCGTATCAGTCTAATCCGTAACAATATTTAACCACCTAACCTTTAATTAAAGCATCCGGTGCTTCCCCCCTTGAACTTCAAACATCAATCCACAAATCCTATTTCACCGCCGTCTCCGGATTCCGATGTATTCTCACAAACTCGCGGTGCAAAACACTAGGGCACTGTCGTGCTGTGCGGCCGGGCGGAGCCTCTCGACTGCTGGCTCTGACTGGAGCCGAGCAGGGTGCGGCCGCCTCACACTCGTATTACCGGGGGCCCGATGCCGAGCCTCGGACACCCGATGCACTAGGTACTCGATACACTACACATTCCCCCCTCTCGCAAAAAAAGGAACAGCATCACTGCGACACGTAGTAGTCCGGTCGTCTACAGACACGGTCGCTTCGCCTGGGACGCTGCACGCTCACATCGGCGGCGTCCGGCGACGGCTCGCAAGCTGTCTCGGTCGACGGGCGAGAAGCAGCGGCGAGCGAGGTCAGCGGGCCAGCGGCGTCGGCCTCGGAAGTCGTGGCGGTCGACGTGGTCTCGCCGGGCCCAGCGGGGGAGATGCGGAGGGAGACGCCGGCGCGTATGGGAGACGGGCCAGATGGGCGGCGTTCCAGGTCCGGCCGTCAGCCAGACGGTACGTTGCGGGACCGACGCGCCCAGTGACTCGCACCGGAGACGTGAACCGACAGGACGTCTTCGAGCGGTGTCCCTGCCGTCTCACGCAGACGTAGTCGCCCTCAGTGATGCGCGGCGTCGTCACGCCACGGCGGCGGTCGTAGGACCTCTTGTTGGACTGCTGTCGGCGTCGAACTCGAGACGCCACACTGTCGGCTCCTGGTGTTGACGGCTGAATGACAGGCAGGTTCAGCCTCATCTGTCGTCCATGCAGGAGCTCTGACGGTGACTTCCCAGTTGTCGTGTGTGGGGTGGCTCGATACACTGCCAGGCTCTTGCGTACCTCGTCAATGAACGCTGCTGGTGGACAGTCTGTGATCCACGACTTGAACGTTTTGTTGAAGCGCTCTACGGCGGAGTTGCCTCTAGGCCAGTAGACGGACGATTTGGTGTGCTTCACCCCTCGGGCGGCCAGATACGCAGTGAACTCCCTGCTCGTGAACTGGGGCCCATTGTCCGTCACGATCTCGTCGGGATAGCCCTCTTTGGCCCACACAGTTGACAAGAACTTGATGACGTCTTCAGTCTCAGTCGATGACGTCAGGCAGACTTCCGCCCATTTGCTTCTGTAGTCAATCAGAGTGATGGCGTAACGGGCAGTCGCTGGTGCTCCGTTGATTGGACCAACGATATCCATTCCCAGTTTCGACCAGGCGCGGTCCGGCAGGTCGACTGGCTGCATGGGCGCAGGGCGTGCGCGCTGGGAGAGGACTGCGTCGCTGTGCTGGCAGCGCTCGCAACTTCGGCACAGCTCCTCCACCTCACGGTTGATGCCGGGCCACCACGCCAGATTCCGCAGCGCCTGTTTCATGCGGACGATTCCGTCGTGCGCGCTGTGCGCCAGCTCCAGGTATCTGCGGCGGAGCTGAACGGGCACAACAACTTGTTGGGCTCCTCTCAGGATGACATCGTCGTTGCGCACCCACAACTCGTGTCTCATCTTGAAGTACGGCTGGACTTCAACCGGGCAGGCCTTGGCGTTGCTCGGCCAGCCGCGCTTGATCTGATGACGCAGCTGCTGCAGCTCAGGATCAGCAGCTGACGCGGTGCGGACGTCTTGCTCGGTCAGCACGCTCCCTTCATCTGTCAGAAGAGCGATCACCTCTTCTTCAGCGGAGCTGTCTTCATGCAGGTCCGCTTCTTCGGCAGGAACTGGCATCCTGGAGAGGGCGTCTGCTGCAGGAGTTAGGTTCCGGCCAGGCACGTACTGGACTGTGTACGCATACGGCAGCAGGCGTGCCTGCCAGCGCGCGATCCTCGCGCCCGCTCTCCCCGAGAAGCTGGGCGAGAGCAGTGTCTGCAGCGCCGAATGATCTGTGCGGAGAGTGAACGGACGTCCCCACAGATACAGTTTCCAGTGTTCCACGGCGAGAACAGCGCTCAGTGCTTCCAGCTCAGACACTGAGTAGCGCTGCTCGGTAGGGGTGAACGCCCGAGACCAGAACGCTACGGCGTTTTCTTCTCCATCGGCGCTCAGCTGCGTGAGTACAGCTCCAGCGCCCTTGCCGCTGCCGTCGGACGTGACGAATGTAGGCAGGCTCTGGTCGAACGGCTTCAGTGTCGGGCTTGCAGCTATCTTCAGCTTGACCTCGCTGAAAGCTCGGTTCGCTGTGTCGTCCCAGACGAACTTGGTGCCCTTCTTCAGCAGCCGGTACAGTGGATGGACGGTCTCGGCGTACCCAGGGACGAACCTGAGAAACCATCCACACATCCCCAGGAACGACTTCAGCTCCTTGGCGTTCTCCGGCGGTGGTGCGTCAGTCACGGCCTTGATCTGTGACTGCAGTGGTGTGACTCCCGACGCAGACAGCGTGAAGCCACAGAAGTCGACAGCTGCTTTGCTGAACACAGACTTCTCTCTGTTGACTGTCAAGTTGGCCTCCTTCAGTCGGGCCATGACGCGCCGAAGACGGTCGTCGTGTTCTTCCTGTGACACTCCCACGACCGCGACGTCGTCCATGTAGCGAACACATCCCGGGATGCCGTCCAGCAGGTTGCCCAGCAATCTCTGGAACGCAGATCCTGCCGAGACCAGACCAAACGGAACCCTCGTGAACCGTCGTAGGCCTCGGTGAGTCAGGAACGTAGTGAGCTGACGGGAAGCAGGCTCCAGCTCCAGCTGATGGTATGCGCTCTGCAGGTCGATAACTGTGAAGATGTTGCCCTTCAGCTGGTCTTGGAGCTCCTCTGCCGTCGGCAGGGGATGAACTTCGGCGATGACCTGTCGATTCAGGTCCCTGAGATCCACGCAGATGCGCAGCTTCCCGTTCCTTTTCCTGCTGACGACCATCGGGTGAACCCAGTCGCTGACTTCGACCGGTTCGATGACTCCTTCCTCCTGGAGTCGGTCCAGCTCGCGGCTGACCTCTTCACGAACAGCATACGGAAGTCGGCGGAGCTTGTGACGCACCGGTACAGCATCAGGACGGAGAACAATCCTGTGCTGGTAGCCACGGACTGTCGTCAGTGAGCATATCTCGCCAGGGTCGGGCTGAGACGGTGGCGGTTCCGGGACTTCTGCGCTCCCAGTGACCGCCAGCTGATCGATTGCCCCACTCGCGGGGTGCAGGTTTACGTCCAACTGCTTCAGCAGGTCCAGTCCCATGACGGCTTCTTCACCGTCGGAATCTATGATGAAGAACTCTGCGTTGGCTCGCCGTCCACGGTAGGTCACCAGCGCTGGCAGCGTGCCAAGCACTTGAAGCTGGTGTCGACCAAAACCGAACAGACGAGCAGACGTTCTATTGAGACGACTGCCTTTGAAGAGACGTCTGGCGATGCCGAGTCCTAAAGCGGACACCGTGGCACCCGTGTCAACTTGCAGATTCACGGTCTGCGTGATACCTGGTACCTCCATCTGTACTTCGCACATCATCTTATCGGTATTTGGTACGGCGCAGCAGAGAACAGTCAGCTCGTGACACCTTCTGTCGTCGTTCCGTTCACCAGACCAGCAGACCACGGCAAAGTGACCCGTCCGCCCACACTGCCTGCACGTGGCCCCGGTAGCGGGACACCGACCGCGCTCATTGTGCTGGCGCCGACCGCAGCTGGGGCACGTGTCCGGTTGCAGCTGGGCAGGTCCGGGGCGACGGTCGGCTTGCAACTGGGCAGGGGCGGGGCGGCGGTCGTCTTGCCGCCGGGCGGGTCGCCAGGGCCGGCGCCCGCGGCGCTGACGAGCGTCAGATATCTGATGCAGTGACTGCGCTCCGTCGGCGGCGGGCCGCGCCGGCCCGGCCATGGCGGTCGCCTCGCGTCGGGATCGCTCGAATGCCTCGGCGATCTCCAGAACGCGGTCCAGGGTCAGGCCCTTATCCTGCAGAAAACGCTCGCGGAGAATCGGATGCACTGTTGCTTCCACGACTTGGTCACGTATCATGGCGTCTGTCATTTGTCCAAACGAGCAGTTTACTGCCAGGCGGCGCAGCGCCGCCACGTAGTCGGCCGTCGGCTCGTGCGACTCTTGCCGTCGCTGCCGGAAGAAGAACCGCTCCGCGATCACGTTGACCTGAGGTTCATAAAACTCGGCGAGCTGCCGCTCAGCCGCATGGAACTCGTCTTCGTCTTCTCTCCTCAGCTGGACCGGTAGGGTACGGTACACCCGTTGCGCCTCGGCGCCGACACAGTGCAGAAGGAGAGCCGTCTTCCTCTCCGTGCTGTAGGCCTCACCTCCCAGGGCAGTCAGGTAGTTGTGGAAACTGAAAATCCAGTCACTCCAGGGCAGTGCTGGTTTTCCTGGTCTCGCCAGGAACGGAGTTGGCGGCGACACCCCCTCGACGTTCATCGTCGGTAGTATTCAGGATCTCATCCTCGTCGCCAGATGTAGTGTTCACCGCCGTCTCCGGATTCCGATGTATTCTCACAATACAGGACTGCTTTGAGGATTCCGGTTGTCCATCATAATAATCTGTACCATGCCTTTGCTTTCTCATATTTCATTGCGCCAACAACGTGCACTGAAATGCTAGTTTCCTACCCTAGCCCGGTCGGGCCCGGGGGTAATCCCAACCACCGCAGCCCGGGGGGGGGGGCGTTTTTCGCCCCCCCCCCTGTCTAACTCCGTAAATAAGGGAGATACGGAAACAAAAGCGATACCAAACGAAAGGTCCTTACGAGACGATTCTAATGCACCTAAAATTTTTGACCTCAGGTCAATTTTCAAGGTCAGGGGTCAAGGTCAAAGGCAAAAACCGCCACATGTGTAGTGATCTCAAAGTAAGCCTTCTAGAGAACGGCAGGCTGCATCAAACCGGCAAAATTGGCTGTCAAACGAAAGAAGAGAATCTGAGGATTCTGAAAATGTGCTCAAAGTGAAAGGTCAAGGTCAAGGTCACGCTCAAAATTGACCTCAAACTTGGCACTTTTTCGCATATCTTGCGTGCTAACTTCCAAGATGTTTTGAAATGTTTTGAGGCTTATCAGTTCCCTATTTGTGGTTCATCTTACGATACAAAGCTGCTCAAAGGTCAAGGTCACAGAAGAGTATCCCTGCTAGAGGCTATTTCACTGATTCAAGTTAGTAATAATAAATAAGACAATTTTGCAATCCGGAAGCTCTAAATGAAGGCTTAGAGGAAAATAGATGCCAGATTCGTGATCAGCGGGTACAAATCCATCATAAACGACCTTTCATGTGTCAAGGTCAATCAGAGGTCATTCGAGGTCACATGAGGTCAACATAAAATTTGACCTTTTCCGAACAAAATATATATGATTCGACGCGGCTTGACAAGGCGAATGCGATGGTACCACTGCCGTAGCTCTAGGACCATTTTTGTCGAAGTTATTTGCGAAAAACTAAAACAACATTTCGGGGTCGTTGACCTGACCTCTGACCTCAGGTCACCAAAACTATTTTTCTATTTTTCTCTATGTCAAACGCTACACAACCATGCTCGTAAGTTGTCTTTATCTCTAAAACTCTATTTTTAGCAGCTATTTGAAGTTTGCGTCTGTGACGCCGAAGGTTGCCGTGCAGGGGTCTAGAAAAATGGACCTTGTGACGTCATCAAGGGGGCCAGGTCCAAATTTTTTACTTCAAAAGATGTCAAATTGATGGGAGAAAAGTTACTGAAAGTTTCGCCTTCCTATCCCTAAGCGTTCGGGAGCTATCGCAAATATTCGCCAGGGGGGGGGGGGGCGAAAAACGCCCCCGGGCCCGCGAGGGCTAGTGTATGCACTATGCAGTGTTGTTGTGTTGTCGCTATTTAGGCCATCTCTCTGACCGCACATCTGCTCTGTTCTGCCGCAGACGCTCCTGCCTGTCTGACCAACCAGAGGCGCCAGTACCACGTGGCCAAGTACGAGCAGGTCACTGTACCCTGTCAGGTGGACGCGAACCCTGCCAGCGTCAAATTCCAGTGGAAGCTCAACAACTCAGCCGAGTTTGTTCAGATCGCCTCAGATAGGTGAGACGGCAATGGATCACGTGAGCTCACGCTGTGCACTTTTTGCAGCGCGAATTTGTTCATCTGTCTGTGCTGACGTTTTATGTAACAAATCCCTTCATACAAATGAATCTGATTATTCACACAAACAGGATCCATGCAGGGTTATTGCTTGAACATGCATGGGTTTATGAGGACGTGTCAGTGTGTTATGTTACGGTGAAGCCATCAACCACAATGAATGTAACTATTACATGCATTTATATGGTATAAATTACCCGCATAGTAAGGGAGCGTATATTGTATAACCCACCTAAATATCACAATAGAACATGAATATTTTATTTTCACTGCATACAATGCAGCCGCAGTACCTTACAGCACGCCTATCCACCACAACTGACCTCTCCCGTTCCTCTGCTGCCCGCAGGATCCACACGAGCGGGACGGTGAGTGAGCTGACCATGACGCCGTCCGGTGACGAGGACTTCGGCACGCTCATCTGCACCAGCTACAACGACATCGGGCAGCAGCTGGAGCCCTGTCTCTTCGACATCATACCCATCGGTGAGCTAGCTGAGGCGTATGACATGTTATGTTATGTGTCCCTGCTTTCTTTTTGTCATCCTCCCTCCCTCTCCCTCTCTCCCTCTCTCTCTCTCCCTCTCTCTCCTTCTGTCTCTTTCCTTCTCTCTCTATTTCTCTCTCTCCATCTCTCTCCATTTCTCTCACCGAAGAGATACATTGATGCGTAGGTAGCTGTCAACAACATTGAAACAATGCCTTTGGCGAATTATTCTAGACGAGATTACGACAGGTGTCGGGTAGGTACTGGAGGTGGCTAGATAAAGGTCCAGGTGCATCCCGATACACTCATGATTATTGTGCGTTACGGTAAAGCGTTTCAGAAGCTCTGTTAGAAAGAACTAGTTATAATACATACCTACATCTTACGCATCGCTCATAAGAAAGGAAAATTTTCCTGATAGACGTATAATGATTGTTTTGCTGCATGCAAATATGAAATTCGGCTTTCTAAAATATTTCTTTGAAATACGAATGGCGCTTTCCATGTGTACTTCCTTTTACCAAGATGTCAATATAATAAGAGTGCTGAGAGCAGAGTTTAACTCCTCAACGGCCCTCTCAATGTCACAATCGCAGATGTATGTTGAGGAAACGCTGATTGATAAATATGTACAAAAACAATAACCTGTGGCTTAACATCATATAGGCAATATGGCCGAGCTCGAGACTTTGATCCTGAGATTATATAATGCATCCACAAAGCGCCCTTCTATGTATTCTAGTCCACTTGGGCTTACCATTTCAAGTTCAGAGAATTCCTGAAATGAAAAGGCCGGGTGTGTCATAGTTGGAACACTTTGCCACGGGTGATAACAGAAATGTCAAGGTATAATAAAAGGATTCCAGCTAGCAACGGCAAGCCACAATGAACTTTACCGTTGACATGTTTCTGCTCTCTGGATAAACGAGGAGGCTAGAGCTAGTGACTACAACAGGCCTTCACAACGCGGTCTTAAGCGTAATTGTTTGTCCTTAGTGTATGATACTTCACTACCCTTTTGTCTGTCTGTCTGTCTGTCTATCTGTCTGCCTGTCTGTCTGTGTTTCTGTTCTCTCTCACTCTGACCCAGTCGCCGCCTTGTGACTGACCTGGTCTCCGGTCTCTGGTCTCTGGTCTGTCACTGCCTCGGCCAGCTCACGGTGCGGTCAGGACTCAGGACCGTCGCTCGCGCACGCTAACTAACGCCCTCCGACAGCGAACCCGGTCGGTCCGCCGGAGCCGCCCTCCGACTGCGCCATCCGAAACCGCACCCAGGCATCGCTGCACATCGGCTGCACGGCCGGCGCGGCCGGCGGCTACCCGCAGACCTTCCACCTGGAGGCGTACCAGGCGCGCACACAGGTGCTGCTCTCCAACCTGAGCAGCGAACAGGCCGAGTTTGTGCTGGGCAGCCTCGGGCCCGGCGAGGAGGTGGTGGTGCATGTGTACGCGGTGTCGGAGCGCGGCAAGAGCGGGCTCGTCACACTCGAGGCCGACACGCTCAGCGCGGACATGGCCGAGCTGAAACCACGCCAAGGTCAGTCTCCGAAACCGGCGCCGCTCCGCTGTCGCTGCTCAGCATGCTACCGCTTGGCCGTGCTTCTTTTTGTTTTGCTTTTTGTCGCTTGCTTGCTCCTTTCTCGGGAAATTTACTATCGGTGATGACTGCAGCTTGACGTTTTCGTCGTGGGAGTGTCGTTTATTCTTATTGGATTGGCGGCGTTTTTGGCCGCCGTCCATTTTCAGTTTGTTCTGCCTGCAGAGGGGTGATTCGGAACGGGGCCGATCGCTGACGCGTGCCACGTTATTGAGTGGTACGGCGGCGCGTAAAAAGCGTCCGACTGCCGCGCTAGGCGTCATCGGAGATGTGTCACTCTCCGTGCAGCAACTGACACAACCTGACACACGTCGGGTCGAACTGTCAACCAATAGCGACAAAAATGTTTGGCAGGCACTGCAGCTAAAAATAAATAGTGTAGTCCATTATCTGATCGTTTGCTGCTCTTGATTGTGCCTTTAT
Organism: Amphibalanus amphitrite; assembly: GCF_019059575.1. Lineage (NCBI taxonomy): Eukaryota > Metazoa > Arthropoda > Thecostraca > Balanomorpha > Balanidae > Amphibalanus > Amphibalanus amphitrite. Next base: position 69,230 of record NW_024881708.1, read on the forward strand.
GATATTTATTTTGTACAGTGACGCACGAACCTCAACAAATGTCATAAAATGCCAATCGTAAAGATATTTCGATTTTATGGAAGTACTATTATTTTTCTTCTCACTTTCATTCATTTAAACATGTTAAGCGCTATCGACAATCACCTTTTTCAAAAATTTTGAAAAGGCACCTTACAGTCACATGCCTTTGGAAAAAAAAAACTGAGATCGGGCCAAAACATTACCATTAGGGTGCAGTTATGGCTATGAAAGATATTGGTGAAATTGGAACCAGCACGCACACCATCATGTAAAAAGTTTTGAGAATTTGGTTGCGTATCATTTGGGTCTTATTTTACCCATCTATTTAAGTTTTGTTTTGAATGGCGATATGCTGCCCTGTCCTCATTCGTTTCAATTCCTCCCCATTAGCATGAAGTTAAACGTTGTTTATAATACATTTGCGCTGTTTCATGCTCATATGCTGGGCTGCAATACATATCTGACTGATAACGTTTAAGTTGACGTATTTATTTTCTTTTTCATCGTTTATAAGTGACGTAAGTCGTAACGCATGACCTGTATGCATATCATTAACTGGATGTGCGGGTTATTCATGCTGTTGGCTATTTCCCTCATATCCAGGAATGCATTTGTATTGAAGTCGACAGCATCATTCACGCTTACCGCAGGTCTGCATATTGTACGCCGAGGGCTGCATCTAGTTAGGCAAATGTTCCATTTTCGTGGGTTTCTGCGCTCCAGCTGTAGCCGGGCATTGTGTATCCACAGCCACTGTGACACTTGGAGAAACTGCCCGGCCGACCAGAGCATGCCAAATACGTGGCTGGGAAGCCAGGATCGATGCCATGCATATGTCATACCGCGTTTCTTGGTGGCATGCTGAAGTTGGGGGGCTTCTTATGCAGGCCACTGGTCGCATGCATTGACAATACCATTCATTTCAGTCTTGTATTTTTAATTTTTGGATTTATTATGTGAACTATTGGTCAATCCATCAGGCTTCCAATCAAGGCTGCTTATCATGACCATTACAAGGGATACCTTTTTTACTTACTTTCAATCAAGACCCACATCGTTAATCGTCCATACCTCCCAATGTCACTCCAAAGGTCGAACAATTAGGGTGCACGAGGACTGCTGCTCGGTGTATAACTATAATGTGTACTGACTTCGCAGCTCTGTGTCTTACAGAGGACGAGTCGGGCGGCCTTCAGTTCACACCGCTGGTCGGTATCCTGCTGGGGGCCATCATCGCGCTACTGCTGATCGCCGTAGCCGTGGTGCTCACCCTGCGCCGGGTGCGGGCCCGCGAGCTGCGCGCCGCCAGACGCGACACGGAGGAGAGTCGAGAGAAGATGCTCAGCATGCACACCCTGGACAGTGACCGGGTGGGCGACAAGAGCCCCGATGTCGTGCCCTGCACCAGCACGCTGCTCGACAAAAGAAAGGGTCAGTTGTGGGCAGTGGTAGCAGACTTGTACCATTCGGTGTACTTGCCGTTCTCGAGAGACTATCTGTTATGTAGGTATGTACAAGATTAACATTAATTTTCACGACTATCCAGTCAAATGAGATCACGCATTTTTACCACTTTACGCTGTTAAAAAGTGATGAAGTTATCTTGCACTCATAAATAGTTAAATGAGGATAGTTTCCTGAATTGATTTCAGCATCTTTCAGAGAGTGTTTTAGAATTTGAATTTCATGCATTTGACTAGCGGTCTTTCTGATCCTTCATTTGCTAAAATTTGCTCTGGCATCACATCGTCAAGCGCAGCACGCAACGCATTGTATTCCGACATTTCATGCTTATGCTTTTGGCATTCTGTTCTTTTTGATGACATAAAACGCAAAATGAATCCGTGTTGGAATTAATGTTTGTTTGTCGCGGTTACCAGCCGATCACGAGACTACGGCAGACAATAATGAACCATGGCCTTGCCTGGTCATAAATTTCACATCGTTCGGATACATTTTTTGATGTCAGTGCGAGTCGATAGCAAGTCGATAACACAAATTTTCTACGCTTGTGATTTGATTTTTATTGTCGTACCGAATAAAACAGCAGAACGTTCGAAGAGTTCCAGCTAAATGAGCGTAATTAAATAACCCTGAGCTCATCCCACTAACCACTAAATTGCTTTTGTGGAAGGCACGCGGCTCACCCTGCTATGTGGGCTGGAGCTCACCAGTTGACTGTATAAAGGACATGTTTCTAAACCTACTAACACGGTCGGACTGGGTGTGTTTCAGGTGGCGGTTCTCACTATGAGTCGAGGCGCTCCAAGCCTCCGGGATATGCGGGAATGCCCAGCATATCGGAGACGATCTCTATCGCTCCCAACAGCAGTCTGCCGCGGAGAATGACCCCGCTGGAGTACCTCGACCCCCGATTAGTGAGTAACTACCCACCGAGACGTACTAACTAACTCAACTGCTGTATCTCGACCCCCGATTAGTGATTAACTACCCACCGAGACGTATTAACTAACTCAACTGCTGTATCTCGACCCCCGATCAGTGAGTAACTACCTACGGAGACGTACTAATTAACACACTGGAGTATTTTGACCCCCGATTAGTGAGGAGTTACCTGCCAAGACGTACGAACGCCAGTTACTGGACTACCTACAGGCCGACCGTAGATCAGAGTTTTCGAGGAGTAATCAGAGTGTTGTGCACTTAACGAGCTAGTTTGACGTAGCTGGCATTTAGATGATTAACTTAACCGTTTCTTATAAGTATCCGTTTGTGTGTTTCTAACCAGGCCTAAACCTAGGTACCACAAAATGACACTAACACTGGTGACTAATTTTCGTTTTAAAGCATTAGAACATCTAAATCATTCATCGTTGATGCCCACCCGGTCAGTTTTCTCTGTTTAAAGCCGCCACAATAGTCTGTATTTGTGGTCCGTTTGCAGGAACATTTCGCTGTGGCATATATCTGTCCTTGATAGTATGCAATATGCATTGTTGGCCGGAACGTTGACGAGCTCGCCACTGTTGTCTCACATTTGCCTCGGTTCCGAGCAAATCACAGCCATTTACTGGAGTCTCACTGTCGGCCGCTGGCGGGCGGGCCTCGCTCTAACAGAGCTCCTATTATACTGTAATGAGATGCGCATTCAAACTAGACAATTCAGCACCCCAACCACCGAGAGCACCGCGGTATCTGCAATGATAAATGCGGCCGTGCGACACAGGCCACCGGGTCGAGCCAGGCCTGTCCTGAAGGTCCCCCGAGGTCACTGGTGAGGTCGCCTCTGCTTGACGATTATCAGAGTCGTGCGAAAGTCGATACATTAACTTACATAACTTGGACGCGCAAATTACAAGCCAACTACCTGCTCGACGCCACCAATTTGGCCATCATTTCGTCGAAATTGTGTCAGAACTGCCGGCGCGTCGCCCTGCGTCCGGCAGTTAGTGGCCGACGAGCACGTGTATCTAACGCCCACCCGTTGCCTGTTTCAGTGCCATACGGATTTGCACACGTTCCCGAAGCCCCCCAGCCCGGACCCATATACCAATCATCGTCTCGTCTCCGAGATTCCCGGCTTTCCCAAGGCGCCCACCCTTTCGCCCGACTTCTATGACTCGATGGAGGCGTCTGAGTCGGACACCAAAGAGCTGGACACCTCGTGGCAGGAGAGCGTTGTGTGACGCTCGCTCGGGAGCGGCGCCGGCGCGGCCTCAGTCGTGTTCCCCGCTGACGTTGGACCGCCCGAGAACGCTGACTGCTGAGTGATGGACTCTCGAGGCAGGGGTCTAGTGCCAACTGCTGGGAGAAGGGCGGTGGCGCGTGCGGTGCCGGCAGTGATGTGTCGGGAACGGACACAGGGACAGTGCTCCAGACAGGGACAGTGCTCCAAACAAGGGCAGTGCGCGGTGGACGGCCGGGGGCCTCAAGAAATACAGCGGGAGACAACGTGCCCAGCGGCTGGGTGCGGGAGCCATCTGGAAGGACACCAATGGCCGGTGAACGAACGGGAACTTCATGAAACTCTGCCTGATTTACCAGGTGAGAATATGGTTGAAGAAGCTCTGTGCCGTGACCTACTGGCTGAGTCTGTGTCGATCGTGCTGTGTGACCTTGATTGACCGACTCTGTGCTGTGCATCGCTCTGCGTTAGACACTTCAGAAGTTGTTAGTAATTTAGCAACATCGTTATATTGCACATTAATTGATTACATCGCACAACTTCATGCATACCATCATGCATCGCAAGGTGCTAAGCGTGCTAGACACATGACTATAATAAAGGGAGTGTTTAATTCTACGAGGATGATTTGTTTCATAATCGATTATGTCTTTGTATTTGATCTCAGTTAATAATGCCTGGGTAGAAGTGTTATTTTATTTTAGAAATCATCAAAAGAACTCAATAAAATTGCTGTTATCTTCGTTATTTTCACTCAATCCTTTCTTTCACACAGGTTCCCGTATCGGAACGGCCCGACAACCTACTAGAGGATGGTTCAGCCGTCACCTGACACCCAGGACTGCCTCCTCTGAGGACCTCTGGCGGCTGATCCGACGTTACTCGTCGTCCCCGGAGGACACGCGATGCCTGTCGTCCTCCCAGAGGATTGGGTTCGTCCTCGTGAGGGCCGTGGCGAGGACTGTGAGTGGCGGGGAGGTGCCCCGGGCGATACTGGCTGTGCACAGTGGGGCGAGAGGACGACTCGGGGCGAAAACTCCCGCTGGGTCGGCTGTGGGGCCGGGGGTATGGTGCTCAGGTCTTTGTTGGTCGGTTCAATGTGTCATTGTTGCTGGACGAATGCCGATTCAAGCGGGCCGTGAAATGTGATAGTGTTTTCTCAGTATACGCTCTGTCAATGTTTTCTAAACTGGGAGGAAGCCTGCGAGGGTTGATTTAGATCGGTGCATTTTTTGTCTTTGTTGCTTGGTGAGCCATTGGATATTGTTAATAATCTCAACATTAACATCATGCTTGGATGTATGTTGTAGCTGTTGCCGTGTAGGATTATTATTCCTCCCGGCAATGTACGAAGTTCTGCGTACGCTGCGGCAGGTTGTATCACTGTGTTCTGTCACAAATATACAAATATTGGATAGAGGCCCACTTACATCCTGTTACTGTGTATGTGTTTGGAGGCTGATTGACAAACATGTCTTTTGTGTGAGTTAAGATGATGATATGACTGTTTGACACGTTGATTGTATGTTTATAAACTGTTCCTGCCAAGCGCTACTCACAATACAAGCTGATTTATGGTAACTAAGTTCCCTTTATTTTCTTGGTAGGTCTTCAAAGGTGTCTGTGCTTTAGATCTAATGCCGATTGAAATGGTAGGTAATGCACCCGAATAGTTGAGAACGTTCTGGAGTTCGCCGGTGATTAGCTCCACATGTCACATACGGCATATGAGCTGTACCTATTGTACGTGCCAATGACCGTGCCATGTGAACGTGCAGTGCGGGGGTGCATATAGGTCGGCCTTTACCCTGTCGTCCAGCATTATTCCAAAATTAGAAGGTCGAATAGGTTAATATGCACAAGGCCAGATATAATAAGCTTCTCCGTTTTTTTTTCTTATTGGGAGGGTTCTAACTTCTAAGAAATGTATATGTTACATATACCAAACTTATTGCACAGGTGTGTATGATACTACGAGTCATTGCACAAAGAGAGATTGGAACCATAAACATCTAGATTTAAATGGTTCATAACTCTAATCGAAAAAGTAAGACCAAGATGAGCGTTTACAAAACCATCACAAATTATTAGTTGCGTGCAGTAGCAAAATGCAAAGAATATGTTGCATGTATGACACATGATATCTACCACGGGAGTAATACATCGGCCTTGCGTGTTTTTATAAGCAAAATTTTCACTCCTCTGTTTCAAACCGGCTTCAGAATGGCACACTTGCTCCTCGAGCATGAAGACGTCGGCCGTCGACGCTCAGGATCCACTGTCATAATGCGCTCAACGTCTGCCGAATTTAGCACGGTCGGCTGCCCAGGCCGGCGCTGTCTCTCAGCTGAACGGATTTCGGCGCCGTTTGACCCGAGAAGCCACGCAGCTCCGTGCCACTTATGCAGATATACGCACATGGCGCCGCGCTGGCCAATTCACTTGACATGCTGATTGTTCCTTATCGTTGAGAGCACAGGCTTTCCATTTGCTTGGGTTACTATCCATAATGCAATTTGGTTGAAACGTATGAGACGAGTGACTATCTCCTATAGAAATCAAACTGCAAGAAGAGCAGGCTATCTTGTGGGTTATCAAATAAGGCGAAGGAAATTACACCTGTTGCACATTAGTACCTTCTATTTTGCAGCACGATACAAGCACGACCCTGACGACATGCGAGTTTGTTTGAGGTCAATGAAGGCCGCCTATTCTATTGACAGCGTGGTCGTTACAGCTCCTCACCTGTTCTTCGGAACAATGTGCCTATGATTAATGTGCTGGAACAGGCAGTAGCGCTCCTATACGGCTGATAATACCAATGTTCCATAATCCATTCTCCATTCACCGGTACGTGAATATGTTACTCGTGTGGTGCCCATTGATAGAGCTCATCGGATGGCATTAGACGCGTGACAAATTTTCCGATGGCTTGTAGCTTACAACAAAATGAAACATATTCATGGGCGGTCAAAGTATAAGTAGAACTGGTAAGCACATCTATATAATAGGCACATTTCAGCCATTTTCGGTGGTCAGACGGTGGATGACCTGCGGCGGGCGGTGGTCAGACGTTGGGCGGTCGGGCAGCAGGCGGCCGGTCCACATTGTGCTCTAGTCAGGAGAACGGCGCCGGCTCAGGACGTGCGGCCGCCGCGCTGCTGGCTATTCTCCAGTGGTCATTTATCAGGGGGTGGACGGCGCCGGCGCTGACCGACCGACAGCGGCCCGCTATTGCCGCCGTGACCTGGCTCAGTGGAACGGCGCTCGGCCGACCCACATTGGAGATGGCAGCGCCGCGCTGGCCGCCGAGTTAAACTGCCGGAATGGAGAGCCGGACCGAGCCGGGCTGACAGAGAGGGCACCACACACTGGAGAGAGAATGGTCAAATGGATTTGGGAGGATCACCGTCGGATAGACCCTGGAAATATGTCAGCCATCGAACTGGGAACTTTTGACAGAAAGCCATTTGCTTTTATCAGTTTTAACTGCGCTGCGTTACCGCGTAAATGCTCATTTTATATTATACTTTGAAAGAAAAACATCGAAGCTGCTTTTAAAGCAGACATTATTTAACCCATTAATGCCGCTTGGGTCATATATGACCCAAAAGCAACATCTTAACATTTTTTCTCAATGGAGGCAAGTGGCACTTTGAGAAACTTGTGCGTGTGTTTTGTTGGATTTGTGGGTTCAGCGACGAGCGTCGGAGCCGCATAAAACTCGTGTGAGCTCGTCCACGGAAGTTTCTGGAGCCAAAGACGACGGGACTGCACAGCCGTCGGTCACTGGCAATGGCGCGCCGCCCCCAAAAGTACCTAACATTATATTATGTTTGCACTTTACTATCTGTTGAATGATCGTCCACCTGGAATCTAAATTTGTCTGAAAAAGGCATGATGCATATTTTTGCCCTTCTTGTCGCCATCGGATAACTTTTTTTCCTCGATAAATATCCTTGGGTCATAAATGACCCAGCCGGCAATAGTGTTGTCAATTTTCTCGTATGTTGAATACAAGGGAAGCAATTGATGATTATACGATTATTTATTTCTGGGGGTTGTGATCAGATCACAGTGGCGGATCCAAAGGACGGGGGTCATATGGGTCACTCATGACCTCCCTTGGGACCCGGGGGCACCACCGACCTATCAGGGGCACCACAGGCCTTACAGGGGCACCACAGGCCTAGTGTTGCGATGTTGGGATATCATGAGCGGACCGGTCGTGCGGGGCCGTGACGCGGGGCGGGCCGGAGACTCGGCCGGCCGAGGGGCACCACGGGCCTGTCAGGGGTACCATAGGCTTGTTAGGGGCACCACAGGCCTGCAGGAGCACCATCGGCCTAGCAAGAGCACCACAGGTCTGTCAGGGGGCACCACAGACCTGCCAGGGGCACCAGCCAGAGGCCTGCCAGGGGCACCATCGACCTCACAGGGGCACCACCAGCCTCGCACGTGCACATTGGGCTTGTAAAGGGCTCCACGGGCCTGTCGGGAGCACTTCAGGCTTGTCAGAGGCACAACAGTCCTGCCAGGACCCACGGGCACTAGCGGCCTAGCAGGAGCACCACAGGCCCGCCAGGGGCACCACAGACCTGCCAGGGGCACCACAGACCTAGCAATGGCACCACAGGCCTGTCAGGGGCTCCACAAGCCTGTCAGGGGCACCTCAGGCTTGTCAGGGCCCAGGGGCACCACAGTCCTTCCAGGGACACCACAGGCCTGTCAGGCCGATGAGGAGCACCAGAGGCCTAACAGGGGCACCACAGGCCTGCCAGCGGCACCAACGGCCTCGCCAACGAGACGTTGCAAAGCATTGCAATGCAGTGCCTCTTAACCCGGCAGGCGGTGGGCCTCCCGGCCACCTTCCGCGCGGGGGGGGGGGCATTTTTTGCTCCCCCCGTATCTCCGAAACTACTGGACGGATCCGGAAAATTCAAAAAGCGTTCGATAGCCCTGTCAAATTTGTTGAGGGAAACCAAATTTCATTGACCTCGGGGTCACCGATGACGTCACAGGTCAGGTCAAAGATAAAATGTTTCACCGTTCACGGGGCTTCTAGGGAAAGCACTATAACACCGAGTAAAGCGCATTTTGTCGAAAATCAGCGATAAGGCGTCAGTTGTCTAGTACATATGTTGCTATTAGAGGTCACTGGTCATACCAGGTCAGGTCACAGGTAAGGTCACCAAAGGTCACCAAGGGTCACCACATGAGCCCAACTTTACTAAGGTTATGCGATGCATGTTTTATGGCCAGTTTTTCATTTCCAACTCAATGGTGTTGGTTATGAGACCATCAGGTACGGTTTAGGTCACTTTCTGGTGGAGGTCAGGTCAAGGTCAGGTCAAAAAAGGTCAAATTTCAAAGTTGATATTTTTGCATAAAATGGGTATTGATTCGATGCAGTTCGTCACGGGGAGTCTAATGGTGGTCTTTATTTTGCGCTAAGAGGTCTAGAATTGCTAAAAATTGAGTTTGAAAATTTGACGTCATCAATTTTGAACAGTTTTTTTCGCTATAACTTGGCCAAAAAAAGAGGTATCGATCTAAAATTTGGTATGTAGATAGAAGGCGGTAGGGACTATCACATATATTCCGTTTTTCGAAATTCAAAAAACTTTTTGGAATTTTTCGGCTATTATATTCAAAAAATCTATTTTTTGATTTTGGGGGTCAAAATCCATAAACATTCGAAAAACCGAAATAGCAGTTTTGTAGCCCTCGTGATTCCACACCTTCAATGTCCGAAACATTTTTCTGTATCTCTAAAGCTGTAGGCCTGACAGCTCTTCCCGCGAAACCTTTTTTTGGGTCGAAAATGGCAGAAATGACGTCACTCTGACGTCATTAGCGGACAAACTATCATAGCCTTTGGAAAAATTTTTAATCACCATGTGCGCTAGCTACTCCCGGGAGGGTACTGAAAGTTTGGTGACGATCGGCGCAGCGGTTCTCGAGATATATCGAAAAAACTAAAGGGGGCAAAAAATGCCCCCCACCGCCTGGAAGGTTAATATTGCTTGGCTGAGACCGCTATACAGTATACACAATAAGGTATCTAGCTAAATCGGTTTTCGTGATAACTCCTTATTTGTGACTATGCTAATGCCGGTTGGGTCATTTATGACCCATGCTTATAACTTGAGAACCGATGGAAAAAAATTTAAGCTTGCACAGTTTTCTTACTGGGACCCGTGTGGCTAACATTTGTTAAGGACAACTAAAGAATCAAAAATAAAAATTCCGGCATTAATGGGTTAATGATAAATATATAAGCATAAGTGATATATAATTCAACATGCACATCATTTTTAAAGTTCTTTCTTCTATTTACGCTTGCAAATATATGGGCGCAGAAAAGCAGCTTGGATAATGTAGTAAAACTTTGTCTTGCGTTGCTAATTTGAAATTGCGACGTCCGTCACTCCATGCCTAAGCGCAAAAAGCTGGGAACCGTTGCAGCCCGACCTGGGCTCCCTGACGGCAGCCCAACTTTTATCCAACTTTTGCGACTAGAACTTGGCTACAAGGAGTTTTGCAATGCACAACGAAGTCAATTATGTCAAATTATGCAAAATTTGTGTGCACACATTAGATTACAGGGAGCTAAGAGGCTGGAGCACGCATTTTGAGCTGCTTGGTATATATGTAGAACAAGTTTTGGAACATAAGACATCTTTGAATAGCAGAGGGAGTACAAAGATAACGCAGTGTCTATGGCCGGTGGATGAATGTCCAAGACTACCTTGCAGTAGCTTTGTGTAGCAAAATGTTAAATGCTTTCTCGTCAACGTAGCATCCAAGAACTGGTGAGGCATATATCCCCCTAGGAATTGTTATCGATTCCATAGGAAAGCCAATAAGGAAACAAGTTCATGTTAACCCTATTAGTGGCAGGCTCCTGGCTACCCCTATTAGTGGCGGGGGGGGGGCTGTTTACGACCCCCCCCCTGATATCTCGAGATCTAACGGGCCGATTTTCAAAATTCAAACGGCATTCGATTTCGCTCAACGTGATCTACATTTCTAAAAAATAAAAATTAAAAAATGTCAATAGGGGGGTAGAGGGGGGTAAAAACGGGCGAATTGCAGATACATTTTAGACTGTTTATCACGGCCAGGTTTCTGAACCAATCTTAACGCTACTTTTGCCGATCGATAGAGAATGAGCCAGGAATTCACATGGATCCTAAAAATATGCATTTTCAAAAATCATAGGCGGATACAGATCATTGAGATTGGGGGTACACAAAAAGTATAGTAAATAAGGTTTTTGTTGGTACTGTTTCTAAAAAGGGTGGTAATGGTCTTGTTATGTTACAATTTTCTTATGAGAGAACGACTACAATTGTATTGGTCATGCATCAGCGGTGTCAGGGCACCTATGTTGGGAGGTAAAACATAAACCCCCCTTTTTGGACGCCTGGATCCGCCTATTATAGCAAAAACGTGTCAAAAGAGGATGCACAATAACTTTGTATATGTTATCACATGATACCTTTCATTCACTGTTCGTAAAACTGGTGCAGACAGTTATAATACATCAGCATCGTGATCTTCGCCCAAATGACTCGCTTCACGAATAGGACCCCCCAATTCCCAGTCTTTGGAGCCACCCCTTGTAAAGTTATGAACTTGAAATTTTCAGGGAATGTGCCCAATTTAGTTTTAGGAAAAGTAAGAAAATTTCAGCATCGTAGCTTCAGCGATTTCGGAGATATTCCCGAAAAACCCGAGGGGTGGATGAAAACAACCCCCTGCCACTAATAGGGTTTAAACTGCTTAAAAACACGGACTGTTGTCACGGCTGATCACGACTTTCCCTCCCTTAGCCACCACGTGAGTTAACCATGCTTTATGTATCCGTAGAGATGGGCTCCAGCGCTTAGTGCTGAAAATATTTTCTAGACAGTTGTCAGCTTGAACGAAGCAGACTCAACTTTCGCCAGAGTGTCGTTAAACAAATTTATGGAAAATTAGTAGGTGCAAAGCTGTTCACGTAATGCTGTTCCTAATGAATATCATTAATGACTTTGCGGCGCCACCCTATCCTACATGAAGGTCCACTTCTTAAGACTGATGTTGTCACTGGCGGTCTGGTCGGCAGTATCAATTGTCAGTTGCTGCAGCCGTGCCAAAATAGTGCCGTGGGTGGCCACTCGGAGTCGGGACTGAGACAGTGGCGGGACTGGGCACCTTGCGGTCAGCGGCTTTCGGGTATCAGCTGTCCCATTGAAATACGTGATGAGACGGGTGAGTAGAGGGCTGGCAACGGCTCATGGTTACTGACCCACTAGTCATGCTTATTTCTTGCTACTCACACATTAATTTAGTCTAAAGTCAGCTTTGAACAGACTGAGCAAATGCCTACTGCCCTGTGCCGACACCCGTTTCTTTTATCTAGACGTCTCCAAAGATATAGAGGATTCTTCATGGCTCCGAGTGGAAGATAAGGATATCTTTTCCAAGCGGGTTACTGAAAAACCGAGCGACGAAGGAGCGAGGTTTTTCTGTAACACGCGAGGAAAAGATATCCTATCTTCCACGAGTGAGCCATGAGGAATCCTATATCTTTCTATGTTGAGGTTTATTCTTGATTAATAAAATATTATATTTAAATGTATTCATCTATGTAAAAATAGATCCAGAGTAGTTTGTTCATATTTCATAAGTTTCATCAATAAACAACCATTAAAAATGTTGTTCGGTTATTGACCCATCATCACTTGAACTCTTGATTTTTCGCTATGAACCCTCGAGACCTTATCTTTGCATCTCAGAGGGATGCAGAGATAACAATTTCTTATCTCTGCATCTCAGAAGAGTGCGAGATAGAAATATCCCTGCACTGTAGACCCAATGGCAAATAAACCTCAACTAGAAAGATATATCCGGCAAAGCACGAGGAAGCAATGACTGGACAGTTAGCACGTCACCCCCCCCCCCCCCTTCTCCTGGCACTCCGTACCTGGTGCAGAGGGAATCCGAGCAAACAGTTTAGCCGACAAGGTCTCGATGCCTCAATGAAAAACTGCGGCCTGCCCATGAAGATGATCATAAAACTGTTAAGAGCCGAGCCAATGGATGATGGGTAACGACATTCGTAAAGGCCAAGACTTCAGGAGTATACTGTACAGCGCCAGGAAAACTGGCCATAAATACGTGATTTATCACCATCCTTTTGTCACATTACCAAAGGATAATTGTCCGTCCTACTGCCGCGCTACACGAGACCCGCTATTAGTCGGTCTGTATGACAGGCGGAACCGCGGCTTCCGTCATAGATGTCACGCATGCATTAGCCCTGTGCTATCAGCCGCCGGCCCTGAGGGGAACGATGCCCAGCCGACACTGCGGCTTGTCTGCCCTCATATAGCCATCAGTGTCTATCAGCTGGGTGGTCATGATTGGCTGCTTTGATATTCATTTGGTTAGTGATTTACTGAAGGCAATTATTTTAAGAGTTGCGGACACGAAACTGTAAACACCATACGGTCCTTGTTAGCGGCATTCATAGAGTTAAATATTTAATTCATTCCCGAGTGTTTCTTTGTACCAGCATTGGTAACAAACATAGTTACAAGTTACACGGTCCAATGCTTATGAGCAATGCCTATATGTCAGTGGTAATGCTCTCGTTGGCCACTCGAGATGTTAACATTTATTTTAACAATAAAAACTGACCAAAGCCAACTGTTATATTAGTATATTCACTTTTAAACTTATCCAAGGAAGGGTGGCTATATATTTATATAGGGTATATCGCAGCAGCTGTTAGAGATATGGATAGTATGTAACGTTATCTAAAAAAGGTAATTTATAGGATTGCGGATAATGATTTTATAAGCAAATGACTTTCATAATTTAGAGTCATAGCTTATGTACAGCACATATATCTTTGACTGATCGACCACAACACTCAGAAAGACACTCACACCAATCAAAACATAATATTTGAAATTTGAAACATTTGTGTGTCACATCCTCACATCCAACACATGTTTGTTTTGAAACACGATATTCGAAAAATACATCACTCATTCTGTTTTCAGGACTAAATAACTAGCATCGAGCTCGATCAACATCAGGGCTTCCGTTCCAAAGTTCATGCGTCATTCCTACCCTGTCAATCGTGGAAGCCACACTGTGGAACATTGCAACGATCGTTTGAGACGGCTAAGAAGTTCTCACGTTTGAGATCTCACTGACAGTCGTTGACAGACCATATATTCCCTTCGGTAAAGTGTTACACAATACATAATGCAATAGTTTTGACAGTCTCTTCACGTGTCTCCAATCGCCATGCTGATTCCCAACACAATAATTAGGTAAACACACGATCTTCCATAACGGCACCAGCAGCTCACATTTCCAAATAATCGTCCCACATCAAACTGCACTGGCGACAGTAGCCGTCCCTGCGATACACCGCTGGTCCACTCCAGCACTCGCAGCCGTCCCAGAGGCACAAATAGTGATCGAACACTCACGCAGCACGTGCTCACGCGGTCACCTTTATCACACCACACTCTCGTGCCACTTACGATCACGACCTTCACTCCCCGCCTCTGACGGCGACGCAGTCGAATCGTACACCATATGAAGATGGCTGCACGGTGCCGGAGATTTTGGGAAGCCCGGTATCTCGGCCATTCGGGCCGGGAACATCTCTATGCTGGGAGACTTGCGGAGTGAGCTCGTCTCCCCGCAGTCCTGGAACAAAGTGGGACAAGATGGTCAGCGAATACTCTCAGCGTGAACTGGTAACACGTTTACTAGGTAGGTATGAGGTCAACAAATGGCATGCGTGTATGCGTTTGTGAACATTGTGATAAAGGAACAAGAGCCTCGACATTGTTCCTTCGATGGTCAATTGCTTCTGGTGGTAAGGTAGGAGTACGAGTGAGAGTCGGCCTGCAACATTTTTCTACAGCAATTTATGTAAATTCGACTAAAAGACTTGCCACAATAGGACAACCTGCGTGATCGCAGTCGTAACAAAGATGCAACTCGACCACAATTTGAACAAAGATGCTGTTCCCTTAGGCTTTTAGCATACTAATCTAGTTACATCACAATCTTGTATCTCGCTAAAATCAGAAGTCCAAACGTCCAAGACTCCGACAAATTATTCGCAAATTACACACACCCAACCACAAACATGCGTGCTGCCCAACAGAACTCGAGCGAAAAACAACACCCTTGACGTCTGTTTCTCGAGAGCACTTCAATTACTTCGGTCTCTGGCGAGCTGATCTGCTGTGGGAGGCCACAACAACAGGCCTCTTCTGAAGGCAACGCCTGAGGTCGAGCAGTCAATGTGTGTCCAACGCTCTTCAGTGGCGGGGTATTCCCTTCCGTTGTTTTGAATAAATGTAAATTAAATGATTTTGTTTCAAGTGCAACATACATTGCAGGGATTTTACGGCCCGTATAGACAGCGGTTCTGGGCTATGTTTGTGCTGCCTACTGTCAGCATTATTGGTTCTAGTTTGTCGAATGCTGCCGCCATTTCCAGTGCATGCAAAGCCGTCCAATTGTGACAGCCGTCTCGTTATCGACTCCACAAGAGCATGGACCGTCCTCGCCGCTGCACTGTTCGATGCTGCGAACGGCGGGACTGTGACGCTCGTCCGTCTGATCGGCGTTTCCATTAGAGAGGCGCCGTCTCATTAGTGTTCGAGGGCCGTTAGCCGGTGCTCGCCAGTTAATCGTCCGCCTGCCGTCAGTGCCGACGAAATGTCATCGTCGGTGACGACTTTCCGTCACTGTGTGTGTGTGTGTGTGTGTGTGTGTGTGTGTGTGTGGGGGTGTGTGTGTGTGTGTGTGTGTGTGTGTGTGTGTGTGTGTGTGTGTGTGTGTGTGTGTGTGACAACGGCGAGGAATGACCGCGGCTGGTGGTGATGTCGAGTTTTTTTTTGTGTGAATAAAACAGACAATTACAGGCTCGGTGCTGAAATTTTGAATTGTTAATCACAGACATGCGGAAAGTCACGCAACTCTTTGCGCTTGGGCAAACCAATTTCGGACCTAAATTATACACGAATACATAGAATTGCTACGTGGAAGAAGTCTTGTCTACAGGCCAAACACATTTCCCACTCAACTTCCGTCCAAAGCTCTATAAACAAAAGACACACAAGGGAACTCCCCAGTCGATTCTGCAGTACCAAGAAATCGCCTCTGTCCGACTATTGCGGTCCTGTCGTCACGACGATCGAAGCTGGGCAGATTGCCCCGTCTGGTAAATGTTATCAACTCCGATTGGGCGGAACGGCAACCCGATTGTGATTTCCAATTATCAAACAGCAGAACGATGCGGATCATTAAATGTCAATCACAAGTCAACCCTGAAGCAGCTGCTGGTTTATTTAGGCTATCAAACCGCGGAAGTTTATTTGACAGGGATCTGCATATGTGCCGGCCGGTGAAAAGGGTATGGGTACACGGGATGGTTGCACATTGCACAGGCTGTCACAAAGGCTATAAATATGCTCGGAAAACATCCAGCGTATAAAGTATTTCGGATGGACCACAAAACATGTAAATGCAGGCTATAAACTCCCTTGACATGCGACTGTACATTATGCATGATTTGAACTTGGATGTCATCAGTGAGTCACAAAGAAATATTCTAGGCCGACAATGACGATCAGTATTTTTCAGTATATCCTTATCATTGCTTTACTCAATTGTCATATTCATGGTAACGGTGCTAAAGAAAGCATTGGCCAATCAAGATTATCCAAATCTCCGTGAAGGTCAACATGACAACCTTGTGTGCAGCATACGAGTACATTGCATTGTGTACTATTATTTTGTGTTGTATTTAGTCGTCTACGGTCATTAGGTGAGCTATCATACATTTGTAGTAAAATTCGGGAAATACTGACTAATCTAGGATCGACACACTGTAATGTAGTGTGTCGTATATAGTGTAGTAAATTATAGTGTAGTAAATTAGTACATATCTATGGGTAGATACTCACTAATCGAGGGTCGAGGTACTCCAGTGAGGCCAGTCTGCGCGGCAGACTGCTGTCGGGAGCGATAGACACCGTCTCCGATATGCTGGGCATTCCGGGCGACACGGGCCGTTGAGGCCTCCGCGAGTCGTGGTGGCTACCGCTACCTGCAATACACAGCGTCAGTGATGCGTCAGTGATGTGGTGAAACGGCAGTGCACGTCCTTACCATTACTTTACTCAATTGTCATACGCATGGTAACGGTTGCTACCGGATAGATGCTTCCGTATTTGCTTACAAAGCAATTATAACATGACATACTGAAACTACGCATGCATTATAACCTCGTGTGCAGTGGTGCTTGCAACACACGCAGACTTGCGATATAATTACGAGCGAGCGAGCGCAGCGAGCAAAGCGAAGTTTTTTCAATATAACGGAAAAATCTCAGTATGAGCGGCCCGGCCCGACCCGGCCCAGCCCGGCCCGGCCCGGCCCGGCCCGGCCTGTAACGCTTTTGAGAGGCTTATATCTCAGCAACCGCTGGACCGATTGGACTGCGGTCTTTTTTGCTGGGTAGCCCCATCCCTTCTACCCCGTAATTGACTACTTCTGATACATCTCAGTGACCGTCGTGGCACGTGCCACGTGAAAAGTCAAGGGTGTTCAAGCAGTTTTGCAAAAGTAGTGATTTTGAGAGGCCCATATCTCAGCAGCGGCTTGAGCGATTGTCTTGCGGTAATTTGTATAGGGTAGCTGCATCCCTTCTACCAAAGGTCGGATACTCTTGACCTATGTGAGTGACCCCCACTGCACGTGCAAAATACAAAAAGAAGAGGTGCCAAATTTGTTCCCATTTCAGTAACTCGGTAATTACCGGGGCGATTTCGCTGAAACTTGGCATACAGGTAGGCACCCACCAGGCAATGCATTCCCATGTGTTGTGGTTAGGGTGCTACTGCACGTGCGCACGTGCAGGGGGCGTTTCCAGATCTCGAGAACGGCTGGGCCTATTGCACTCAAATTTGGAACACGGTTGGGGACCGGTTAGAAGGGTGCCGTGCAAAAGTCATTTTGGACCCCGTTTGCACGTGCGCACGTGCACAATGCCGCTTCCAGATCTCAGGAACGGCTGGGCCGATTGCGCTCAAATTTGGCACACCGCTAGCGACCGGTTAGAAGAGTGCTTTGCACAAGCCCGTTGGAAGTACCCTCTCGCCCTTCCGCACGTGCAGGGCTCACTATCTCGCTCGCTCGTTCCTCGCCCAAAAGGCGTTTTACTGGTTAATAAGGAAACGAATTAATCGAAGCTAGTGTGTCATTGGTCAAATGCATCCTTTCTGGTCAGCTATTGTTAGTAAACGAACTAATTTAATGCCCCTGTAAAGATAACTTACAACTTTTCCGTGTCAATCGATTAAAATCTCCACTAAACCATTCATCTACGAATTATCCACTGACCCTTTCTTTTATCGAGCAGCGTGCTGGTGCAGGGCACGACATCGGGGCTCTTGTCGCCCACCCGGTCACTGTCCAGGGTGTGCATGCTGAGCATCTTCTCTCGACTCTCCTCCGTGTCGCGTCTGGCGGCGCGCAGCTCGCGGGCCCTAACCCGGCGCAGGGTGAGCACCACGGCTACGGCGATCAGCAGTAGCGCGATGATGGCCCCCAGCAGGATACCGACCAGCGGTGTGAACTGAAGTCCAGTCGACTCGTCCTCTGAAACACACAGCGACGACTCAGTATATTAGGATAGCACGCTCTCAAGGATTTTTAATCCTTGTTGATGTTATAAGCAGGACACAGACGTTACAAAACAGTGCATAAAAGCAATATGATTTACAGGTTCTGTATGATCATCGCTTCTTATATTTAGCTCACATGTCTCCTACACACTATGTGATAATGAGATAGTGGAGCATAGACCAATGTCTGCTATGACTAATATAGCTCTGACGCCCGGGATTCCATTTGCCGGGACAGATGAATGATTTCCGTTCTGGCCTTCAGCGGCCGACACAATGGATGTGAAATACGAATACCGGTGGCGGGATGGAAATGCACAGTAGACCTATCACAACTGTCAACATGCAATGCAATGTATAGCATTAAATGGTAGACAAAATGAGCCGTTTCTAGCTTCCCTTTTTCTGTTGGCTGACCGAAAGATGGACTGATCAATCTCGTTTTCCGACAATTACATATCTAAACTGATTTTCCTGACTTTTCAAGCCGGTAATAAGTTTGAAATAAGCAGGGAAGGCGCTGATGAGCCCATGGGCTCATCAGCCCATGGGCTGATCAGCGCACTGCAGTACGGTCCCTGATATCCCTAAAAAACCGAAACATCTGACATCATGAGATGAGAAGGATCGATGCTGTTCCTGAGAGACGGTGACCGAACGTCCAAAGACATTTGTGTCAACAGCTACCCAATCGAGCAAGACACTGTGTTGGACAATTATACACTCTGGTGAAGTTTTCTAGACGTAGACCACAACAAAGGCTGGGTCCGCCTGATTTATTGGACAAAGTAGCGGAATTTACAACATTTCATTCGATGAGTTTGGAAAGATCTATGTATCATTATGTTTATGACTATTTCTGTGGAAGCTATTCGCTTATACCAGAACTCCTTTTTTCATTGACCCGTCCTGTGTGCCGCTATAGTTGGTTGTCCTGATGCCATAAACACAGATACCATTGGCCTTTTCTCGTGGAGAGCAGTGCACCTTTTCCGCGAAGCTCCAACTTATTCAGAGTCCAAACGACTTGAAGGGAAGCATTTTATCTATTTTCAAGATTCAACCTAACGACAAAATAGCCGTTTTCACGACGGCCATCTGGTACACATTTGGTGCACATCTGGTACAGATCAGGTGCAGATTTGGTCAAATCAGGTTCAGTGTGTCTCTTAGCAGCTATCAGCTAGGGTTGCACTAATTGCTTAAATGCCTGCTTTGTCATATTATCAGAGAGCATCATCGATTAAAACACTGAAATAAATTCATAAAAGGAAGATATTTGCTGTAGAAGAAATTAGGTGCAGATTTGGTCAAATCAGGTGCATTCGCCGGATAGCCCGTCGTGAAAACGGCTAATATCAAATTACTCGATACAATAAGGCTCATTTACGATGAGGTTCAGAAGCTTTTGTGATGATACATGGCTTATTTTGGATATGTATGTGCTCCTAGAGTGACGAAGTGCCTCAAAATGTCGTTACCGCGTGTATACTGTGTCATGAAAACAGCCGATCCAATACTCCAGCGACTATACGATTGTCAGCGGCGTCAAACCCACAAATGGTTCGGAGCTCCCATGACGGCAGCTTATAAAGCTTATGCTTCTGCGATCCAATGTGAGCGCCCCGCCAATGTAGCTGGATTTATTTGCTACCTTGTGAAGCTGAGCCAATCACAAACAGGTTGAGCCATGTCTTCAAATGCAGCATTCCCCTCGAAGCATGATTCCTGATCACAATACGTGACCAAATCTGTTCAGGTGTAGCCGTGGCAAGGACCTAACAACCCCAGCACACCAAAGACACTCATTTGCCGTGACTGACCAACAGCCACATGTCCCCTGGCCGCGGCCACATCACCCTCCGGTCCGGAACCATTAGCCGGTGACCGGTGACTATTAGCGCAGAGGTCCGGGTCAAAGTTGGCTGCACTGACTTCCACTCCCGGGAATGTCCCCTGCCGGACGGCGGCCATCACCGGCTTTCCGCGTCGAGACGGCACGTGCGCCCCACGTGACTCGTGTGCTGTCGGCACAAAACGAGTAACACGTGTGCCCCCCGTGACCCGTTTACCGTCCGTGCAAAACGAGTAGGTACTAGTGATGTCTGCAGATACGGGTTATTGGAAAATTGATACCAAACCATTTTTTACGCCGCCACCCATTAATAGGTGACCAGAAGTGCCCCCACCCTCAAACCCAGCCCACCCACAAATATGAGCAAAAATCATAAGGAAATCCATCCCACACCGATCAATTTTGGAAGTTCAGAGCTCCTAATAGAATTGTAAATTAAGACTTTGTAAAACAAACAGAATACCAACACCATTAAATTAAGAGTTCAAAGTGATGCTAAGTGATGCTAAGTTTATATCGGTTCAAGATATTGGTATCCAAATAAGTTTCGATTGGCACCACTAGTGAGTACCACGTGTGCTGCGCGTGACGACAAATAGCACAGCGTCACCCGCTGCGAGCCGAGCGGTCGTCGCTCCGGTCGAGCGAGCTCAGCTCAATCGTCAGGCGGCTCAGGGTCATAACGAGCGTTTGATGGCGAGTCTTCAGCTGAGACTGGTCGATATCAGTTACCGTCAGACCGCTGATTCAAGGACCGAATGGGCGGAGCTGGGATAGATAGAGAGAAAGAGGGAGGGAGAGAGAGAGAGAGAGGGAGAGAGAGAGAGGAAAGGAGGAGAAAGACAGAGAGAGAGAGAAGAGAGAGAGAGATGAAATGGAGAAAGAGAGAAGTGAGAAGGGAGAAATAATGCAGACTGGTATGAGCAAAAGGGAAAACAAGACGTAGGTTAATGAAAAGCAATGTTAATGTACAGAGAGAAAAAAGAGTTAAGAGGCAGAGTACACTCCTACGGAATGATGACAGAAGGTGCAATGAATTAGTAGGATGAACTATGACACAGGAGCTGAGTGTAGATAGCCACCTGCAACCTACACATTTCTCCGACTCTCAGAGCTTATTCACCAAGAAGTATGTGGCTCACCGCTCAGCAGAGTGGATACCCAGCATAAAAAGTGCTGCTATTTCGGTCGAAATGCTCGTTACCAAGCATGCTCCAGAGCCTATCTATCTTGGTGTTCGAATTATGATGTCGTTCACAACGAGCCTCGCTGAGTAAGATTGCTTTTCCTGGAGGAGCACTTTATCGAGTAAAAATGTCTATCGAGGAGCTGGTGAGGGTTTTTTTTTCATTCTGAGATGAAAAAAAAAATTGAGGATGGGAAGATAAGAGACGTGTCACATATATGAGAGAGATCGGGTTGGCCAGGATTTTCATTGGGCTAACATGCTAGAATGCTTAAGAACTTGGAAGATTCTGTGAAATTGAAATTACGATCATGATTAAATTACCGCATTCTCAAAGGATCCGTCCAAGAAAAGGAACGTTCCTTTTTTCTCTCTCTCTCTCTCTCTCTCTCTCTCTCTCTCTTTCTCTCTTTCTCTCTCTCTCTCTCTCTCTCTCTCTCTCTCTCTCTCTCTCAGCAGCTCACCTTGTCTCGTCTTCAGCTCTGCCACCTTGAGAGTGCCGGCCTCGAGTGTGACGAGCCCGCTCTTGCCGCGCTTCGACACCGCGTACACATGCACTACCACCTCCTCGCCGGGCCCGAGGCTGCCCAGCACAAACTCGGCCTGTTCACTGCTCAGGTTGGAGAGCAGCACGTGTGTGCGCGCCTGGTACGCCTCCAGGTGGAAGGTCTGCGGGTAGCCGCCGGCCGCGCCGGCCGTGCAGCCGATGTGCAGCGATGCCTGGGTGCGGTTTCGGATGGCGCAGTCGGAGGGCGGCTCCGGCGGACCGACCGGGTTCGCTGTCGGAGGGACACATCGTCAAGAGTAAGACAGTGATGCGTGTTGATATTGGTAATGGTCACTCTACTGCTACACACTGTCAAATAGTGGTAGGGTATAGAAACAACAAGGAAGCTAAAACTAGCAATAGTTCGAATTTTCAGAATGTAACATAAATATGTGTAACATCCAAATAAGCTACAATCAACCGTGGTTTAATGAATTAGTTTATTTCCATACCATCTTGGACCGTAGATGTCTCACAGTATGCTTCACCAGCCGTGTTTGCGGATAGCGACACAATATGCCTGCAGCCGTCAACCTTTACTGTTGCCTAGCGATAGGAATCTCAGTTCCGAGTCATGCGGAACAGTATGCGTCTAGGCGTTGATCTTTGCTGCCATCTAGCGGCAGAGTTCAAACTCTGAGCCGTGCGGCACAGTATACTTCCAGGCGTTGATCGTTACTGCCATCTAGCGGCAGCGTTATAAACTCTGAGCCATGCGGTACAGTATATTTCCAGGCGTTGATCTACTCTGCCATCTAGCGGCAATGTCCAAAGCTATGGGCGATGCGGTACAGCATACTTTCAGGCATACATATTATATCCTCCTGTCTTCTAGCGGCAGGGCTACCATATAAGACATGAGTATACCACAGAAGTCTACCATACCCCCCCCCCCCGTCATAGTGCTACATTATCTCTCTTGCCGGTCTTGCAGCGTATAATCCTGTCAGACGACCCACTTAAATATTGTTCACAAGAACATTGAACGAAGCTGCCATACCAGTAGCCATTTTTACTACATTATCCCCATCGCTTTTCTCACCGGTGGAGTACCCATACTCATACATACAGCCACCCCCCACTACGCTATTTCCCAGCACGCCCACCGCCGCCCCGCCGTCGGAGCATCCGCGGCCGCAGCCGCCCCGCAGCGAGGCCCACAGGCCCTATTACCGAGCACGCCTCTGTCAATACGGCCACTGTTGGCTTCCTATTTGTGTCAGCTCCGTCGTCGCTGCACAAACAGGCTTCGCCGTCGTTCGTTGGCGCTGAATACTGTCGCCGTCCGTACTCGAATCGGTCGCATTACTGACTGCGCTAGCCAATTATCGCCAGCGTTTACAGTGACTCAAAGCTATTCGGCTCATTGTCGCATTACAGCTGTGAGCCAGAGCTGCTCATCATCGCAATCTAAACAGACATTCACAGCCTTTACCTGCACCACTTCTTGTAACGCCATTTCATAAAGTTCATCGACATAACTGGCTGTTTATAACACGTGAAATTGTCCTTTATCGACGCCTTTGCCGTTACCATCAACAATCCGATATAAGATTGCTCGTTCTCTTTTTCAAAATTGCTCTGCTTGTTGCCGCACACTTCCGTTGGCTTAGCTGCTGTTTGGTTTGCCCATGCTGTGCAATTGATATCACCAGTGGGGTGTGGGATGTGGTAGCACTTATGGCTGAAGCGGCTGCAGTGGTGGGTGGAGGCGGCGGCGGCAGCCACCACGCCGCAGTATATGATGCATGGTATAGCTTCTGCCAACTGGTGCCCCTCATCCGTCTTCAGGCGCCAGCCTGCAGGCCCGCAGCACCCGCCAGTCCCGGAGCTAGTGGGACGACACACGCTCCGCAGAGGTGGGTGGGTTCTCATTGTCTTACATTAGCCGGGAAAAACGGCACTATGATATTGGTGGAGCCCAGTAAATGAATTACAAGTTGGAAACCTATCCACCTTATTGTTGTGTCTAAACTTTTTGAAGCTTGACGAAAATTGAAATTGGGTAGGCTGTTCATGAACATGTGATGCATTCAGAGAGGAATGCGTAGATACTTGTGGGCATACAATTTAGTCAGTAAAATGCAGACGGACCGCGGGTGATGTCCGGCGGAAGATGTGCATTTATTCTGGCTTGCTGGAATATAGCAATTGTTGTGAGCATTTAGTGACTCTATTCCACACTGTATGTATATGGACGCACATACTCTGAAACCGTGCAACACAACTTCTGCGGCACATTATGAGCCGTTTCAGACCCAGGCGCGGTGTGCGCCTAGAGGGTTTGAACGTTTCGAACGTCAATGCTTCTAGGTAAGGAGAGAAAGGCTTACGAAGCATTAAACTGATTTAGCGCCTTTGAAACTTGTGGTTCCGCTTACAGCTAGAAATAAACTTTAATATCAAGCACCAACGGAAGTGATGGAGGCACCAGTACAATGAGGGCAGTTGATTTATGGTGAAACTTTGGACATCGTGTCCCTTACCGACACGTGCCCACGCGTAACTGTGCACCACTGCATTACGATGCGTGGTCGCCGCAACAGTGACTCAGTCTGGACAGTGGCCGCGGCCTTTTGGAATGTTCTCTTCATCAATATTTCCGAATCTCTCTAAGAAACATGGCTGGATACGCTCCCCACTTCCCAACAATAAATGCACAGACACAGATCTGCTTCTTGTCCAGTATCTCTTACCGATGTGGATCAGGTCAAAGTAGCAGGGTGTCCTCTGGTCGCCTATTTCGTTGACGCTGATACACTCGAGGGTGCCAAAGTCCAGGTCGTTGGTCGGCTTCAGAGTGACTTCACTAATCGTGCCAGAAGACCGCACTCTGCGTCAGAACAAAACCACGGGATGGTTAGTTAGACCATAGACTAGTCTATATCACACAGATGCAGTAGTCTATGGCTGGATACACGTCTTATATTGATCAGTGGGCAGTTTTGTTGAGTATTACCATGGAATCATTTTTCCTAAGGGAACAATGTGACAACAGGACAGCATGATGTTTAAATGCGATTTTAAATGCCGCGATTTTAATTGCCTAAAGGCATTTAAAATCGCGAGAAATATGAATTCGAGTGAAAAAGTTTCCCGACTGCCTCACACCTGTTTCGACTGATGTCCAGCAGCTGATGAGAGTTGTTGAGTCGCCACTGAAAGTCGACGCTGGCGGGGTTTGCGTCCACCAGGCACGGTACGGTGACCTGCTCGTGCTTGGCCACGTGGTACTGGCGCCGCTGGTTGGCGCGGCAGGCGGGGGCGTCTGGGAACACACAGAGAGACGCTCTGAGGGTCGCCGGAGGTAAAACACTGACGGCTGCTGTGCTGAAGTGGTTAGTCGAAAAGTCGATAGAACACTCAGTTGCAGACAGCATGTAAACAACATGTCAGGAACACGCACTTGCCAATGTCATTTAAAAGCATCATCGACCATCGTCAGATAAATAGTATCGTGACAGACGCATTTGCCCTGTGGATCATGTACCCAGTGATAGTGAAAGCAAGACCCTGATAAAGCATTCATCATATTTAGGAATATAGCTTTAGGACGTATAAAAAACACGCATGTCGCTCCACCAGTATTGATGTGCGCATCTACCTATTGACCCGTCCAGTGCAGTGTTGTGGCGCCTGTTACCCGAGTCCGGCCAATAACGGCCGACAGACCGGTCAAAGTGCGCTTTTAAAATACGTCCTAACCTGTGCCGAGTGGACTTTCGGACCCAAAGGTCCGCAATAACACGATACTTTGACAAAGGTCGACTAGGTTTTAAAGAAGGAACGATGAGAGCGTTAAACTGTGTGAGTGACTCAGTGTGTAAAAAGGGGAAGCCCGCTGAATTATTGGTTACCGAACTGCCAATAAAGTTTCTTTATCTTTCCTGTATCATTCCCAATTACGCTGTATGTACATTATATGCCGAGCCCGGTTGCTGACGTTCTCTCTCCCTCTCCCTCTCCCTCTCCCTCTCCATCTCTCTCTCTCCCCACACTCGCCACTCACGCTGTATGCTGAGCTGGACGGGGTTACTGACGTTCTCGCCCTCACTGTTGGCCACGCGGCACACGTAGTGACCCGACCTGTGTCGGGTCAGACGCTGCAGCACCAGAGACATGTTGCTCATGACGATGCCCTCCCGTTGGTTTGGCTGAAGAACGTGGCCCTGAAGGAAACGGCGATCACTTGAAAACTATGTTGAAGCGTTACAACGTGTGCTGCTAGTTGAGGCATGCCTATCAGTATAAAATGATCAGGTACATTGAAATAAAGCATGCATTTGTTAACCAGCGATAAAGATATGTTTTTCTTTCGCATAAAACTACAAATCTAAACAAAACGTTACACTAAACGAGTCACTACTCATTTCTTTCTATCAATTTGAAGCTTTTAGCTCCATGCTCTTTATTCAACGAATAAACTGGAGGTTGGGTGAGAGGAAAATTCCGGAGGACACGTGAGACGGAAATGATTAATGACGGCCGCTAAAGATCAATACTGTTCTCGAAAAAAACCTGATTGGTTGTACCAAACAGCTGTCGACAGGGAAGGAATAGGCTCGTATCAATTATAGTTGCTTTGAAAAAAACTATTTCCGTAAAAACATGATTTTCAAACAAAGTCACAGTGCGCTCACACATTGCTTCTTCAAGACACTAACATTATGAAGCCACTCGATTTTGAAGATGGTTGGATTCGCCTTGACGCGACACTCGAGGTAAACGTCGCTGCCTTCTCTGAGCGCCATTGGATCGATCTGCGGTCCCAGAGTCAGTCGAACCTCCGGAGGATCTGTCGGCACAGAGGCCCGTGCTCAGGCGAGTAATCACATCAGCGACACACGGAGATCATGAACAAACAGACGGGCAGACGGACAGACGGACAGACGGACAGACGGACAGACGGACAGATGTATTTTGAAAGCTGAAAATAGACTCAGAGAAACTTAGTAAGTCATTTAGCATTTAAAACACGAAATCCTAATCTCAGATGAAGGCGCATTAAAACACTACGCAGTTCATTAGCGATGAAATATGTCAGGTTCTGCTTATGCGGTGAGCATTATGGGTCAATGCTCTTACAGCCAACAGCTTACAGCCTCAAAGCGCAGCTGCCTCACATAATTTCCATGATGGACGTCCTGCCCTAACATTGTAAAGGCGGGGTAGCACCATAAAGTGGAGAACGCCATAACTGAAGCCAGATATTACATTGCATTCGGTGTTCGGCCGTCAGAGTTGAGCTTACAGTTCTAGTTCTACTTCCTTCTAAACGGGAAAGGGCCACCTGGGATTTTATGTTTCTCCGCTCCATGTCCAGGCTCACTTGCAGTTGACCTTTCGTCATATTACAGCACAGGCAGCTAGGTGATACTAGAGGAATTGTGAATACCCTTCGGATGGAAGCCATGCACAATGTCAGTGTCTGTCCGTGTCGTACATTTGACGGTGATTCTCCAGGCGTCCTCCATGACGGTGGAGTCCATCTCGGGATTTGTGACGCGACACGTCAGGTGTTTGCCGTTGTGCTCGCGGCTGGCGTTCAGTGACAGCACGCTCGTCGTCTCGTTGCCGTCCAGAGACGTCTGTAATGAAAACAATTCAGTCCGCTGTCGAGATGGCGGAAATCTACTCTCACGTTTCTCATTTAAATTTGGTTGTCTCAACAAACGAAGAGATGTGTATTGTAGCACCAGTTTTAGTGGAGAGACTTAGCAAGCTCCACGAAAATAACTTGAGACACAATTTTGTTAACTGCACCCAGTTGATGTTCGATTCTGAGAAAATGCATTAGATACAATCTGAAATTTATCGGAACTTCTCTCGGGAACGGAGATATGAGAACCTCTGGCCCAGTTCAGAGTGCCACTGACCTCGCCCACAAAGTTGGAGCTAGTGAGGAAATGGAACTGACCGACCCAATGTCGATAACCCCGAATTGGAGCTGCTGCCACGAGGATCGAGGATACAGAACGGGGTCAGGAACAAGGTAGTCGCATTTGTGCGTGCTCTGCACTGCTACATCACATGACAAGTTATAATGACAAGTTATAGTTATTGAATACTCAGTTGGTGTCTAAAAGATATCTCCAATTTCATATTCAAAATTTAAAGTTGTTAATGCGGGCTATTTTTAACATAAGTATTATCAGGCTGCAAAACAATGTCTTGATTTTATAGGCATGCAATAATCGATTTTATGTTCTCAATCTTTTATACTGATCTCAAGGCAGCTCTTTTGCCAAATTGTCAGGGAATTCAGATTTGTTTTTCAATAGAAATACACAATTCTAACGAATAGTTTTTAACTATTGACAACAAACCTTCGGTTATGTGCCCAGTCAATACCTTGATAAATGTTCCCAAAATATTTATACGACATTCTCACCTGCACTGAGTAATCCTGCAGCTCTAACCCATTGATCCACCACGTGATCACGGGCTTTGGTCGTGAGCCAGCTGTCGTGCAGGTCACGTGATGCACGCGGCCCAAAGACAGCGGACGGTTTCGGCCCTCAATGCGCACGTAAAGGGGACGAACTGAAACAGAAAACATTGCAATCGCTCAACAATCTCTCCATGCTAGTTTGATTCATGTTCTGCTTCACGAATAGCACGATTAATGGATGCTTTCTACAAGACTTGAGCTTTCCTCAATATAAGAAAATTCCCGAAAATTTCGAAACTCTATTGTCTAAGGACGAACGGATATCGGTCGGGAGCGGATAAACCTGCACTGCCAAGTTCTTTTACTACACCATGAATGCAAAAACAACAAAATTACAAAACTGATTAGCTAAGTTACTAAAAATGCTTATACAAATTTTGATTTGGTCTTCAAAACACTTTTTTGGAGGGTTAGTGCCTTTGGTCTCATAAGAACCCTTCAGGGCCAACTGGCGATATATTGAGGTGAAACAGATATCCGAGGGAAGATGGATAGGTACAAATACCTTTTTAACCCTCGCCCGCACATGCCATTTTCCCATCCTAGAACGCACATGGGGGGGGGGTGGTTGCCCCCCCCCCCCGCGCCATTTCGCTCCTGTTGGAGATAGAGCTTAGCGGTAAGGACCAAAAAGATTCTTTGGGAAGAGACGAATCCAATGATACCAAGTTTTACCTTCTCAGGTCAGTCATTGACCTTCCAGGTCAGGTCAAACTAAAAAATGTTGCTGTTTTGGGTCACCGTTGGATATCAAGTGCGCTGCTTATCATATACCGATGACGATGCCGTTTTCTGGTGCCAAGCCAGCTAGAACCTCTTTGTCACACTACCCGACCAGGTTTTTGCTGCTGAGGTCATCTCAGGTCAAGTTAGGTCAAGGTCAATAATATGTGTTTGTATGTCTGTGTGTGTCTGTGTGTATACTGATGTGTGCACCGATTGTTTATGTGTCCATATTACATGAAATCATGATCTGAGAAGCTTTTACCAAAAATGAAGTCAAAAAAATTCAAAAAAAAAGTAAATTCAGCTTGCCTAAAACGCAATTATCTTAGATGACCTAGGTTGACCTTGACCCTGACCTTGACCTCTGTACATCGTCGAACAACATGTTTCATGATAGGTGGGAGGTAGGATTGGCATAAAAGGCCGAAATCAAGGTGTTAAAAGCTCACAAGGCCCATAGCCAACGCAAGATGTTGAGAATTGGCCATTTGGGTCATGACATGACCTGAAAAACAAGGTCATATCTCCGAAACCAAAAACCACAGGAACTTGAAATTTTCAGTGGAC
Source organism: Amphibalanus amphitrite (assembly GCF_019059575.1). NCBI lineage: Eukaryota > Metazoa > Arthropoda > Thecostraca > Balanomorpha > Balanidae > Amphibalanus > Amphibalanus amphitrite. Next base: position 98,946 of record NW_024881708.1, read on the forward strand.
ATCAAGAAAGGATGGAGGAGCAGCTATACGAAACATCAGCCTTCTAGCTCTAAAAATGTTGAGTGCAGAGCAGAAAGACTACCTGGGGGGGTGGCAACCACCCCCCCCCCCCCATGTGCGGGCGAGGGTTAACCCTCGCCCGCACATGCCATTTTCCCATCCTAGAACGCACATGGGGGGGGGGGTTGCCATCGCCCCGCCCCATTTCGTTCCTGTTGGAGATAGAGCTCCGCGGTAAAGACCAAAAAGATTCTTTGGGAAGAGACAAATCCAATGATACCCAGTTTTACCTTCTCAGGTCAGGCATTGACCTTCCAAAACAGGGGTCAAACAAAAAAATGTTGCTGTTTTGGGTCACCGTTGGATATCAAGTGCGCTGCTTATCATATACCGATGACGATGCCGTTTTCTGGTGCCAAGCCAGCTAGAACCTCTTTGTCACACTACCCGACCAGGTTTTTGCTGCTGAGGTCATTTCAGGTCAAGTTAGGTCAAGGTCAATGATATGTGTTTGGATGTCTGTGTGTGTCTGTGTGTATGCTGATGTGTGCACCGATTGTTTATGTGTCCATATTACATGAAATCATGATCTGAGAAGCTTTTACCAAAAATGCAGTCAAAAAACTTCACGAAAAGTAAATTCAACTTGCCTAAAATGCAATTATTTTAGACGACCTAGGTTGACTTTGACCCTGACCTTGACATCTGTACATCGTCGAACAACATGTTCCATGATAGGTGGGAGGTAAGACTGGCAAAAAAGGCCGACATCAAGGTGTCAAAAGGTCACAAGGCCCACAGCCAACGCAAGATGTTGAGAATCGGTCATTTGGGTCATGACATGACCTGAAAAACAAGGTCATATCTCCGAAACCAAAAACCACAGAAACTTGAAATTTTCAGTGAACATCAAAAAAGGATAGAGGAGCAGCTATACGAAATATCAGGCTTCTAGCTCTAAAAATGTGGAGTGCAGAGCAGAAAGACTACCTGGGGGTGGCAACCCCCCCCCCCATGTGCGGGCGAGGGTTAAGAGTTTGAAAGATTGAGAGAAAATATCAAACATCCTTAGGCATCAGTCAAGACCAACAGCCACGTAGACATTTTGAAAAAAAAAAATCACAAATTGACATTGCCGTAACTCACAATACGTTTTGAGTAGAACGCTGCTGGAGAGCGGCTTGCTGATGTTGTTGTTGGTGGCGTGGCAGGTCAGAGTCTGGTCGACGTCCGACCGAGAGATGGCCGGCAGGTGGAGCACACTGCGCAGCACGCCGCTAGATGTCACCACGTGCGCATTGCTCAGCAGCGTCGAGCCGCGCCACCACGAGAGGGACGGCGCCGGACGACCTGCGGATTCACCATTGTGACCGAATGATGCTACAAAAAATAGCATATCAGTAAGTTTACATACCGCAAATCTTTCCTGCTTATCTTAAATTTGTGTTTACATTAGGTTTTTAACATTTTTACTTTTACTTCATTTTCAATGCATTTTGTCCAAGTGGATGAACGGGTGGCTGTGGGCACGAGGGCACCACTAAGCAGTGCTTGTTGCGAACGACACCACGGACCCATCACTCGACCTGACCGCGCCTGGTTCGTCGGTAATAATTTGAATAAAAAGTTTAACGCATCGCAGGTAGATGGCGGCAGGTAGCCCCGGCCGCGAACTCGGTGCCACCGACTTAGGATACGGACGCCTTGGCAGCAATAAGAAGTTCAAATGCCCAAAGGATGTTTTGCCAACATTTACATCCCAGCAACCAGCAATTCTGTACGGCATTGGTCCATAACCAGCGCAAAGTGCGCTATCGCGGTGCGTCCTCTCACCTCCCCGCGTCTCACAGCTGAGTTTCAGGCGGTCACCTTCCGTTAGAGGTCCCAGCTCCTCACCAACAAAATCGCCGTTTGGAAACGATATCATTGGCTGGGTCGGCGGCACTGAAAAATAAACGGTAGGTGTTTATATAGCTATAGAACTCCAGCGAGGGCGTTGCCTCCTACCACGTTGTTTGCCACGATGATAAAATGTTATTTCTTTTGTCTTGTTTGTGCTTTACTCGTCCCAAATTTGTTTTCAGTCTCTCCGATTTAAAAGCAATACATCTACGTACAAACATTTTCCAAGTAATCGAGCGAAAAAGACGGTTCGCTTACAGAAACTTCTGAAGCTGTGCGTTACAAAGTTTGTAAGGCCACTTTTCAGAAAACAATCTAGATAAAAGAAGAAACAACCAAGCTTAAAAAGGTTTTCTGTGGAAATGAGCAAAACCAAAGTAAGAGAAAAAGACACACGTTGATATCCCGACGTTGCTTTGCTTACGCCACCACTAAGAGACAAAGCTTGAAAAAACATGTTATGTACGACATGCGGAAACAATGCGGAAATAGCAGGAAAATTTACAAACAGCTTAGATGATTTATTACGTCTGACCATATCACAATCGACTAACAAGTCGTTCCGATCGTTCTGTCATAATTCATATTCAATCAATTACACTATGCAACAGTCATTTTGTTCCTGAGTAACGACCGATTTTTTTGGACTCATTGGGTCCCATTATAACCGAAATGGGCATTTGTTTTGATCTGAAAATGCTTTTCCGGTTCTCAGAGACGATTTTCGATTTTTGGCCCCGAAATTCGGTTTTTGGCCCACTGTGTCCGGTGTAATTGAGTAATCGACTCGCGGTCACTTTCATCGCCCTTCCTATGCCACAAGCTTTCGAATGATATCCGGTTTTGCATATTTGCGTGTAAAAATAACGTCATAAATCTATGTTAAAGTAAGAAAATTTTGAAATTTTGTAAAAATTTGACATTTTTTCGATTTTATTTCAAAATAGAGAAAAAACTAAAGGCCCTATCCAAATTCTGAGCCCAGTTCCTTGAAGAGCATTCAATTTCCGTTCGGAAGGTACTATTTTAGTGCATTTTATCGGTTTACTGTGGCGTCCAGATTGAGTCACTTGAAAAACGGGCCCCCAACAGATCAAGATTCTGAGCGACAGGACTGCTCAAAAGTAAGTTCCTGCGTGTGACCCGAGGTCACAAGGGGTCAACAAAATGACCTCAGTTGACCCCTCGTTGATCCTATGGCGTTAACATACGTTATCAGGTTAATGCTATGTGATATGACTTAGGATATGTGTTTAGGTTAACTTAATCTGGACGCCACAGGAATCCGATAAAATGCACTAAAAAGGTACCTTCCGAACGGAAATTGAATGCTCTTCAAGGAACTGGGCTCAGAATTTGGATGGGGCCTTCAGTTTTTCCTCTATTTTGAAATGAAATCGAAAAAATGTCAAATTTTTACAAAATTTCAACATTTTCTTACTTTAACATAGATTTATGACGTTATTTTTGCACGCAAATATGCAAAACCAGATATCATTCGAAAGCTTGTGGCATAGGAAAGGCGATGAAAGTTACCGCGAGTCGATTACTCAATTACATCGGACACGGTGGGCCAAAAACCGAATTTCGGGGCCAAAAATCGAAAATCGTCTCTGAAAACCGGAAAAGCATTTTCAGATCAAAACTAATGCCCATTTCGGTTATAATAGGACCCAATGAATAAGAAAAATTCGGTCGCTTTCCAGGAACAGAAAATGTTTCATTTTTTGTTGCATAGTGTTATCAGTGGCGTCAGTAGGTACATTCCGGTAAGCTCCCTTTGAAAGTCAGCCATTCGATAAACGCATTGCAGCAGTGGCGCAAAAAGGCAGCGGCTGCAAACGCTAATCATGGCGCATTTCAACAGTGAGACATTCTTTTGAGCTAATATGTGTCTTACGAGAAAAATGATACAGATGATCCGAGCAGCAATTTTAATTTAGGAAGGGAGCTGTAAGGAGTAGAGGGCAATGGGACGCAGCTTTTCCGACAGATGGTGATATTACATGGCTAGGAATGTTGGACAGCGGTGAACCCAGCCTATCGAGCAATGTTGTGCGTGACGTTTCCATAGACACGGGGGATAGATATACGGGGGCTGAGGTGGGGTAGGGATTGCCATGACGCCATAACGACGAACGTCATACTCCATTTGCCTCAAAACCTGTACGGTATAAGTGAATGCGTCCTCTCCAAGATACACTTATCCAGTGTGTAATAGAGCTTCGTTCGATAATGACATGTGCGAATTAGCATTACTCTCTCGGGACTCCAATGTATGTTCATTGTTCAGGCTCAGCCATGTACTGCTCCACATCAAACATGCTCACAATAGTTATCTTAGTTGTAATATCAAGCATAATGAAACGCCAATGCCACTTCAGTAACCCTCCTCATTCATTTTCCATTCTCCACTTTCCATTCTCCATTTTCCACCAGTCTACCGTTTTCCGGTCAAACTGCCACTCTGGCAGATATTTTTTTCGGGCCAGTTCCGTTCTTTCTCGACTCCCTGGCAGCGGCCGGCCGTCGCTCTCCTCCACGGCCTCCATTGCGCCGCCCGTCGCCGTCGACGCGCCACATTTGCCGACACGCCGCGTCACCGGACGTCAGACGGCCGGCGAGACGGTGCCGTCACCGATGATTTGACGTCGGCCAGGACGCATACAGAGAGGTGCGTTTGCATTGGCAATGCGATGCCGGTAATCGCTGGCTCCATCGACGACAACAAAAGAGAGGCGCTACACTGCAGTGCCAAATGACGCGGGCATGGAAGGAAAAGGACCAGCTGGCCTGGCTGCTAGAAGGCTGCTGGAGTTTTTTCTTGTCAGCTGTGTGAAGTGTGCCCTTGGACGGTCAGGTAAGGGACTGGAATGCAAACCTCGAAAGGCAAAGGAATGGAAAGACAGAAGAAAAAGATGACAAAACAAGTCAATAAAATCACTGGGCAATGATGAATCGAATGAGAAATTATAGAAGGAAGGACAAGAAGGGAAAAAGAAGAGGATAAAGAAAGAAAAGAGAAAGGATAGTATTAATGTGAAAAAAATAAAATACTAAAAAGCAAAGCAAAAGGGAGAATATAACACCTGCTTAGAAAGAAAACTTGAAGAATGCTCTGGTCGAAACATAATGACATCGGCCTATATTATAACAAAGCGACGAATGATACGGAACATTGTAGTGGAGAGAGAGAGAGAGAGAGAGAGAGAGAGAGAGAGAGAGAGAGAGAGAGGGAGTGAGAGAGAAAGAGGGATATTCCTGTATTGCAGACTGTACCTGTCATTCCTGTATCAATTTTTTATACTGAATACAGGTACGCGTAACTAAAAGTTTTGTACTTGACATATTCCCCACTCAGCATTTCGGCAGATGATAAAAGACTGTACTGTCTCAAATGACCAATAGCTGATTTTTTAGAGGAAGGAACCTGGAATAAACTTAGTGACTGTCCTACTTCAAATGACCAATAGCTGATTTTTAGAGGATCGAACCTGGAATCAACTTAGTGACCTTCCCAACAAAATCTTCCCAACAAAATCGACTACAGCACAGCGGTCCTTAGCATACAAAATCACCGATTAAAGTCGGAACCAGATAAGCACCGAATCAGCTCCAAGTTCCTCGGGCCAGTCTTTGTTTGCTTTCCGCTCGCTTTGATCAAAAGTGAAGTTCTGTCAAGTGTCCTCAAAGCAGCATTGTTTTGGGCCAAGGATGTGACACTACAAAGATATATATAAAAACGAACAGCTGTAAAAAAGACTCGAAATGGGCGAGGGTTTCAGAGACCCTGTCCTTGCTGATCTATTTACAGAAGATGTAGAAACATGGCTTGAAGTTGGCCACAGTTCTTAGCTTGTTACAGATTAAAACCAGCTTACGGTTAGTATCGAACCTTTACTTGCAGCACATAATGCTAGACAACGATGAAAAAATAAGGTCAACAATGAGCGAGCAATCGCAGCCACTCTGGCAGCCACCTATCATAATATTCGAGCAATAATAAATGATTGATAATTGGGAGGCTGTTGTTTGGAAGCAAGTTTGGAACATGTCAAGGAGATAGGTGCATAACTAATTACCATATGTACTTAGTGTGTATCATCTTGTCACAATCCAAAAATTTCATAGCATTCCTCCAAACCCCAGCACACCAAATTTATGAAGCTACCCGTCAGCAACTCCCACCTACCGATTATGGTGAGGTTGACGCGGTGGTACTTGGTGGGTGTCAGCTCAAAGTCCACCCGACATCGGTACTCCCCAGCGTCTGCCTCTCTGACGTCATCGATAGCCAGCACCGGCGGAGACGTGTTCACCAGAAATTCGGCGTTCCGGTTAGCCAGGATAAAGCTGTCCTTCCATTGGACTCCGCCACCCAGTGAACCCTGACGCGCGTCATAGCTGCAATATAAAATAGATGCCGTCATAAGGCTTCATCGCTGCTTTAGAGGAAGTCAATTGCGCCAGCGAAACAATACATTATTATTAGGTACATTAATTACATTATTCACAAATAATGAAACTATCACTTGGGTTTCGTTAACCAGACAGTAATGTCTGCCATTTTTAATTACTATTAGCTACTCCAGCTTCAATCGTCTCGCTCTTTCCCTGCCGATTACATCACGAAAATGAGCATATACTATGTATAACCTCATATTCCAGGAGGGATTGATAATGAATAGGTAGGCATTAAACCAATATTTCACATCTGTTAAACCCTATATGCTGCTCTCATACATACATGTATAATCAGCGTTCCAGCTGCAGCACGGCAATTCCCACCTGTAAATGGGCGCGCCGGAGTTGTCCCTGTACCAAAGCACCAGCTCCGGTCGGTCGCCAGGCTTCTCCGACGTCAAACTGCACGGAAGACTCGCTCTGCCGCCCAAAACCGCTAGTGCAGGCACCAGCGCGCCTGAAAACAAAGCGCCAGATAATGGTGATTAGTAAATCTGATTAGGAGATTCTGGCATGCCAGAGAAATTCAATTTCAGTGGTGGTGGAACAATAGCAATATCCTGGTGGTTGAACTGGTGAACATATGTCTCTTTTTGGAAGTGTTCGTCCTGAGTCATTCTTCTTACGGGTGTTAGGGTTGCCGTGCGAGTGCAGTTACCCATGATTTACGATGCTAAAATTTCTGGGAACAAGTCAACAACACCCTGGCCTTTATTGCTCGTAAGACATAAAGTTTGTGGGTTCACGGGTTAGAATTAAGTAAGTTCTTTGGATCGGTTCATGACAAGAAATCAAGCTCTCATGAAGAATACCCCATCTGTACGATTTGTTAGAGTGAAGCAGTGTTCCGCCGACGCGGTGGTGTTTTCAGAATGCCAAACAGCCATGAGCCAGACTCTGAACTTCAGTTTAACTCTACCTCACGATTCATTGATTTTGTTCGGGGTCGAACCTAGAGCCTGATTCAACCTGCAGCATAGCCACAAGCAGGAGATTGTGCTCGGGCCATTTCTAACATTACTGAAAATGGCGACACTTCGCAAGCAACTTTTGGAGACCTTGAGCATTTTATGCGTCATCTGAAACTGTTGGTGTTTCCGCGACCAATCAGAGCAAACTAAGATCTACGCTCATTGGTTTATTGGTCTGTGACGATTTGGAGGGGGGGGGGGGCAGATAGTTCCAGCTGATGCGCAGCAGCTCAGGAGGACAGTGAAAGCTCATTTGGATGTCATGTGGCCAGTCTAGTAAGTGTTCTTTTCACTTCTAGAATACTTCGATTTATTTTGCTGTCAATCAACCCATTGTTATCACTTTGCCTGCAGTATTACAACGAAAAGCGACTTATTAGGTAGGTACTAACTCTAATTTCATCCTGTTATAGCAGGCGGAGGTTGTTTAGGCCTACAAACAATTTATCTTTGCCCCCGTTTTTTCCGGATCACTCTACCCAGTTTATATGCCCTGGTGTTCCGGATGGTGCGAACACTGGCGTTGCGTGCACTGGCATACACTTGGTATGAGCAATAGACATATTCTCGGCTGAAAAGGAGTGTCATTTTTATCTGCATCCGAGTGTTTCTGTTTTCTATTCTGAGATTGAATTTAGTCTCGTTTACATGCATTGCAACTGTCCATTTGGGAGATATGTTTTCGCCCTCCTTGGATACAGTTGGAGCGAGGCGCTGGAAATGTGGCTCGACTTGACTCTCTGGTCACGTGAAAATGTGTCATACATATGCAACCCTCTGATTCCGTCTATCATACATGCTTAAATGGTATGACACTCGTAGAAGTTTCTAAGCACAGCTTAGGTTGATAAATGATTGCAGTTACGAACGGTTTTTTTCATGGTCTGACAAATTGAATTATTACCGATTAGAGATAGGTACCTTTCTCTCTCTCTCTCTCTCTCTCTCTCTCTCTCTCTCTCTCTCTCTCTCTCTCTCTCTCTCTCTCTCTCTCTCTCTCTCTCTCTCTCTCTCTCTCTCTCTCTTTCTCTCTCTCTTTCTCTCTCTCTCTCTCTCCCTCTCTCTCTCTCTCTCTCTCTCTCTCTCTCTCTCTCTCTCACTCACGTGACACTGCAGTGTTCGGTAAGCGGATACACAACACGCCCCGAGAGGACCGATGGAAGCCCGCCTGGTCCCAGGACAGATCAGTTCCGTCAACATAGCGGCGGGTGGCGACACGCGCCTCCCCTGCCTGCCCCCTGCAGACCTCAATGAGACCATTCGGTGTGCGCCGTGCAGGGACGTGAGTGAATCCAAACAGCCCGCCCATCTGTGTGTTGTGTGCCGCCGAGCGGCTGCAAAGTGCCACAGGGAGGCACGGTTGGGCGGAGCTGGTCAATCTGTGTCGGCTGGTTAGGGTCGAAATGGGTCTGCGGTAGAGCTGGCAGCTGTCGCTGCTGTTACATAAGCACTGCTGTCGGCTGGAGTTGCTGTCAGCTGGCACTGCCGTCAGCTGGCACTGCTGTCAGCTGGCACTGCTGTCAGCTGACACTGCTTATAGTCGGAACTGCTGTCAGCCGGCATTGCTGTCAGCTGGCACTGCTGTCAGGCGGCACTGCTGTCAGCCGCAGCTCTGTCAGCCGGCACTGCTGTCAGATATTACTACCGTCAGTCACCTGTCAGCCGCCACTGCTGTCAGCACTGCTGTCAGCCGCCACTGCTGTCAGCACTGCTGTCAGCCGCCACTGCTGTCAGCCACCACTGCTGTCAGCCGACACTGCTTATAGTCGGCACTGCTGTCAGCCGCAGCTCTGTCAGCCGGCACTGCTGTCAGATATTATTGCCGTCAGTCACCTGTCAGTCGCCACTGCTGTCAGCACTGCTGTCATCTGCCACTGCTGTCAGCTGGCAATACCGTTAGCCGGTACTGCTGTCACCCGGGGAACACGCTGCGTAAGTACCACAGCCGTCGCTCCAAATGGGAGTGATTGCGAATGAGTCAACCGTGACGGCGAATCAAAGGAAAACCAGGCGTAATATTTGCGAAAGCTGTTGTAAGGACGTAAAGACACCACGCCAGCCATGGGCGCGACATACTCTTACATTTGTAGTTATTTGTTGTAGGCAAAAAAAAAAACTTGAAAGATGCAGTAATTGTTTTTCTCAATTGTATGAGTTGAATGCCCAGTTCAACGCCAGGCAATTGCAAAGTTCCCTCCTTGACTGCAATCATCGTGTTGATAAGCTAAATCAAAGATGCGTTGTTTTGCGTAAGATCTACATCAAAAGAACTGATGCCGATGTATCTGTCTTTGACGTCTTGTAGATTGTCGGTTGCTCGATTCCTGTGTAGTTCGAGTGGAGAGCTTCGGTTTGATGCTCTTCTTTACCTTCCAGGCGGTGTAGGGGGGCAGTTTCCCCCCCTTAGTTTTTTCGATATACCTCCAGAACCGCTACGCCGATCGTCACCAAACTTTCAGTACCCTCCCTTGAATAGCTTTTGCACATTGTGACCAAAAATGATTTCCAAAGGTTATGATGGTTGGCCGCTAATGACGTCGGAGTGACGTCATTTCTGCCAAGTTCGACCAAAAAAAAAGGTTTCGCGGGAAGAGCTGTCAGGCCTACAGCTTTAGATACAGAAAAATGTTTCAACATGAAAGGTCTAGAATTAAAAGGGCTACAGAACTGCCATCTCGGATTTTTGAAATGTTAGGATTTTGACCCCCAAAATAGAAAAATAGATTTTTTGAATATAATAACCGAAAAATCCAAAACGTTTCTTTGAATTTCGAAAAAAAAACGGAATATATGTGATAGTCCCTACCGCCTTCTATCCACATACCAAAATTGAGATCAATACCTCCTTTTTTGGCCCAGTTATAGACAAAAACCTGTTCAAAATTGACGACGTCAAATTTTCAAACTCAATTTTTAGCAATTCTAGACCTCGTAGCGCAAAACAAAGACCACCATCCTTAGGCTCCCCGTGACGGGCTGCATCGAATCAATACCCATTTTATGCAAAACTATCAATTTTGAAATTTGACCTTTTTTTACCTGACCTTGACCTGACCTCCACCAGAAAGTGACCTCAATCGTACCTGATGGTCTTATAACCAACACCATTGAGTTGGAAATAAAAATTGCCCATAAAACATGCATCGCACAACCTTAGTAGAGTTGGGTTCATGTGCTGACCCTTGGTGACCTCGCCTGTGACCTGACCTGGTATCATCAGTGACCTCTAATAGTAACATATGTACTAGGCAACTGACGCCTTATCGCTGTTTTTCGACAAAATGCGGTTTACTCGGTGTTATAGCGCCTTCCCTAGAAGACCCGTGAACGGTAAAATATTTTATCTTTGACCTGACCTGTGACGTCATCGGGGACCCCGAGGTCAATGAAATTCTGTTTCCTTGTGCAAATTTAACAGGGCTATCGAATACCGTTTGAATGTTACGGATCCGTCCAGTAGTTTCGGAGATACGTGGGGGGGCAAAAAATGCCCCCCCCACCGCGCGGAAGGTGGCCGGAAGGCCCACCGCCTGCCGGGTTAAATGCTCACGTAATAATATATCATTTTACACTTCATTACAAATGAAAGGGATAGGTATCAAGTTTGATTTAACAATAGTTTTAAACAATGCTTATTACTGTTGCTTACATTCAATGGCAATAGATATGTCAAATATGATCTCAATTTCGGACCGTTCGTGGTCAATAAAAGGTTCTGGCATAGTGGAATTAGATACAAGCCTATAGAAACCCAAAGTAGCCGCCAGGTAACGTCAATTGCGAGGCTAGCTGTCCTACACGAAGGTCGTAGGTGTTTTGTTTTTTATTAACAAATATGTTGTAAGAACATAAAGAGGAGCACAAAAATTTGCCTAACACACACCTACAATGCGTTTTCCAAGCGTCTAAAGTGTCCAGATCGCTGATGTTATGAGGTGTCTGGACAGAGATCAATCTCGTAATAAATCACTTGAACACCGGCCTGAACCGACCCTTGGCTGGTTGGTGGCCGTCCATCATTCCAGCACCGAGACTGAGAGCAGTTCTGATAAGCTCAGTGGCTCATGTAGCAGGGACGTGGTAGATGCGTTCTGAGTCACGCCAAGCAGCTTAGCTTGTTTCTGAGAGCAGGCGAGGTCGCTCTAAAGCATACGGTAAACAAGCTTCATTGAAACATTTTGCTCACTTTGAAACGTAATGCTGAGTTGGGCCGTGAGTAAGACTCCGTTTTTATATCCAAGCCGTGCGTGCAGTTTGCAGGCCAGGGACGGTTTTGCGGGGGGGGGGGGGGGGTAGATGGTCTAAACTGCGTTTCCAACTTATCCCACGCCCCGCTGGGGCGCGGGATTTTTTCGTTTTTCGCCAATAACTTCTAAACGCGTTAAACCAGCAACGTCAAACTTACAGTACCTTATCATACATCAATTTGACAAGTTCCCTGAAGATTTGAGCGAAATCCGTCGGACAATTTTTGAGAAATTGACGTTTTAGTGACGTCATGTTCGCCATTTTCGCCTCAAAAACGGCAAAACTTCAAACGCCGCTAACATCTTCATTTTTAGAGGAATCAAGACGTAACAAAAAAGGTTATACGTGATTCTACTTTCTCTATCAAATGGCTATCTCGGTTTTTGAAAATTTTGGATTTTGACCAATATTTTTTTTCAAAAAACTGACTTTTTTGGGAAAATAATTATAAAATCCAAAATTTTGAGTGTATCGAAAAAACCGGAATATATGTCAGAGAAGTGGTCTATGTGCACCTACATACTAATTTTTAGAATAATCGGTTCAAAAATGTGGAAGTTATTCAAGATTTTATGACGTCACGACACACAAAAATTTTGAAAAATGATTTTTGGGAAGTTCTAGACCTCGTACGGGAATAAAAATAGCACCATTCGATTCGCCGTGAAAAACTGCATCAGATAGACACCTTTTAGGCCTTAACAACCAACTTCAAAATTTGACCTCACTTGACCTGACCTTGACCTGACCTAGACCTGAAATTAATCCAGAGGTGGTCCATATCACTTATTGAGTGTGCCTATTGAATTCTATGTATAAAATGACCCATAAAACATGTGTCGCACATGCCCTTTTCTATATTTTGTTTTTGGTGACCTGACCTGACCTGACCTTGACCTTGACCTTTGAATGACATTGTATGCAACGAATATTGTCTTGGTAGTCTAAGAACACGTTTTGGGCAATCAGTCTCAGTCCATTCTTCGGCAACTACGGTGCAAGGCCGATACTGTAGAAACTTGCATTTTGTACCCTTGACCTGACCTTGACCTGACCTCTGACCTACTTAAGCAAAAAAATTTGGGCTCTTAAGATCCGCCTTGTTGAGAGCTTTCGATTGCCGTTTTCCCCGTCTTTCTACGACCATCGGTTCGGAAGTTAGACAGGGGGGGGCAGAATCTGCCCCCCCCCCCCCAGCAGGGCGCGTATGGCTAAATAGCCCAGCGGGGCGCGGGTTAACATGTGTTGTCGTTACAACAATCACGAATGTTGAGTTAATAAATACATTACGTTAAATGCGAAAAATTCCCATATTACGAATACGAAAAGCGAAGGGAAACGAATCGTCGTAATGCACTCAAAAAAACTGTATTTTTCGTCGAAACCCGTCGGAACGTTCAGTAAAATCATAAATAAAATATTAACGTTCCTCGTGCGCTCCAATCGCTGTCGCCTTTCGTTGCGTCGGCGACACACTCCCCCCCCCCCCAGAAATCGAACCGAATGCCCGATATAGTCAGGTAACACACGACACATTTACCTCCAGTACCTTTTGGAGGCCGTCTGTCCATTAACAAGCGCACAGTCTAACGATATACTCGCGCACCTCAGAGACGATCTCAGGATCCTATGTACAACACCGATATTCCTCACGCCCTGCGTCACGTGCGTGCTCACTCCGACTCCTCGAGAACACACAACCGGACGACAGGTCGGACATATGTGCCACTCGGCGTCTTTAGTTCGACTGACCTCACTCGTCCATCTGATCCCGGGAACACTTTGGCTACCCGAGCCAGGGGCCAGCGGCCACGAGGTACATTACTCTCAGCAACTAGCACCACGTCACCGATCTGAATGTTTCTGGTATCCTTCGTCCACTTCTGTCTACCGATCAGTGTGGGCAGATATTCTCTGGTCCATCTGCGCCAGAAATGGTCTGCAATCTGTTGCGAGTGACGCCAACGTCTTTTCATGGAGAGGTCTTTGTCAGAAAACACTCCCGGAGGCAGACTTGGGCAGTTGCGTCCCAAAAGGATGTGGTTTGGAGTCAGAGCTTCGGCGTCGCCGGCGTCCGAGCTCACGTGGGTGATAGGCCGACTGTTGAGGATGTGCTCTACCTCGGTGAGGACTGTGTGCAGCACCTCTTCAGTCACCAGGCTGTTTCCCACCACGACCTTCAGAGCTCTCTTGACCGAAGAGATGAGAGACTCCCAGGATCCGCCCATGTGCGGCGCTGCAGGCGGGTTGAAGTGCCACGTGATATCCTGTTGGGCCAAGGCATCATGGATGTGTGCTTTGTTCCACTTCTGCAGGGCCTCACGAATTTCTCTTTCACCCCTCAGCAGATTCTTGCCGTTATCGGAGAAGACGTGAGTAGGCCTACCTCGCCGGGCGATGAATCGGCGGAAAGCGAGTAAAAAGCTGTCCGTGTCCAGTGATGACGTCATCTCTAGATGGACTGCCCTTGAAGCCAGACACGTCACTAGCAGGATGTATCGTTTTTGACGACTGCGGCGACTCCTCACGTACACCGGTCCACAGAAGTCGAGGCCAACAGAGCTGAAGGCATGCTTGCAGTCGAATCTTGCACTTGGCAAGCCAGCCATGAGGGGGGCCTGAGGTCGCGCGCGTCGCCTCTTGCAAACGGAGCAGGAGTGGATCAGAGATCTCAGCGTCGAGCGAGCCTTCGGAAGCCAGAACTTCTGACGGAGCTCGTTCATCGTGTGCTCGACTCCTGCATGAATGACCTTGCGATGGTACGAAATGGCGATGAGGCGTGTGACGTCATGTAGCCTTGGTAGAATGATGGGATGCTTGGTCGATGGCGGCAGATCACTCTTTGATAGTCTCCCACCGACACGCAGAACGCCATTTTCGTCGAGAGCCGGGGCTAGCTGTGCCAGGGCGCTCTTGGAGGATATTGGCCTTCCTTGAGAGATATCGTCCATCTCTTCTGTGAAACTTTCTTGCTGGCTTCTCTTCAGAATGTGAGACTCAGCGGCACACAGCTCCTCTGTCGATAGGCGGCCGGTGACAGACCAGTGGCTGTACTGCGGGCGATGCTTCGCAGCATAATTGTATGCGAAACGGAATAACCACGCTACAACTCGCTTGTACCGCGTCCATGATGAGAAGCGAGCAGGGTCGACTAGCAGCCCGACTTTCTTCACTCGCACGCTGACAGAGGCCACCACTTTAACCTCTGGGTCGGTTTCTTGTGTCGGATGTGAGTGTGACTCATACTTCGGCCATTCTGTCTCATCGTCATATAAGAAGCTCGGACCGCGGAACCACCGACTGTCCGGCGTGAGAGCAGAGGCCTCCAGGCCCCTGGAGCAGTCGTCGGCTGGATTTAGCGGTCCGGGGACGTGCCGCCACTGTTCGGGGTCCGACTTGTCCCTGATTTCCGCTACGCGGTTGGCGACAAACGTATGAAAGCGTCTGCTTTCATTTTGTATGTAGCCAAGCACCACCTGGCTGTCAGTCCAGAAGTAGACGCTGTCGATAGACATAGATAGTGCTGACGTGATACTTTCAGCGAGTCTTGTAGCTAAGACAGCTCCCTGCAACTCCAGACGGACCACGGTCAGCTGCTTCAGAGGAGCGACTCGAGTCCGGCTCATGACCAGCGCGCATTGGATAGCGCCGGTCGCGTCGATTTGCCGGAGGTAGCCTGCTGCGCCGAAGGCTGCTTCCGAGGCATCGCTGAACACGTGCAGCTCTGACCTCTTCACTGGTCCATCCAGAGCGGTGTAACAGCGAGAGATCCGTTGCTGTGAGAGGATGTTGGCTTCCTCTTGCCAGCATCGCCACCTGTGAAGGTCCTGTTCGTCCAGCTGGCTGTCCCATGTAAGCTGCTGTCTCCATAGACCCTGCATCAACAGCTTTGCCTGCAGCATAAACGGCGACAGCAGACCGAGCGGGTCGTATACCGCTGCTATTGCCTTCAGAATTTCCCGTTTCGTCGTTGGGAGATTTCGTTTCTTCGGAACGTTTAGACCGATCGTGTCCTGTTCTGTGTCCCAGATCAGGCCGAGCACGCGCTCAGGAGAGAGCGGAGTGAATGCGTCCAATTCGGAACGAGCCCTATCGGTCGGCTGAACAGATTCCATCACCTCTCTTGAGTTGCTTGTCCATTTTCGCAGGGTGAACCCGCCTGTGGAGACGAGCTTGGTGACGGTGTGAAGTAGGTCGGCAGCACTCTTAGGACTTTCTGCTGAGGCCACGTAGTCGTCCATGTAGAACTGCTTTGCAATGTCAGATGCTGAGTGCTTGTTGAGTCCGACTTCTACTTGACTTTCAATCACCTTTCGTAACGCGTAGGAGGCGATCGCAGGAGAGCACTTTGCGCCAAAAATGGCGACATTCATTTCGTATGTGTCTGGAGGTCGGCCACACTCCAAGTCCCTCCAGAGAAAGCTGAGGGCTGGTCGATCGCTCTGCTGGATGCGCACTTGATGAAACATTTGATCGATGTCCCCGACTATAGCCACTGACTTCTCGCGAAAACGCATCAGAATAGCCGGAAGCTCTTGAAGGTCTGGGCCAGTTAGCAGCTCTTCATTCAGCGAAGTTCCATGGAACTCTGCGGACGCGTCGAACACAACTCTTATCTTCCCAGGCTTGTTCTGATTGAAGACGGCATGATGAGGAAGGTACCACCTTTTAGGGTTGGCTTTGGCTGCCTCGTCTTGTCCCAGCTTACGAGCATGCCCGAGAGAGACATAACTGTCGATGGCTTGTTTGTATCCCTTCGCCTTGTCAGGGCTACTTCGAAGTGATTTTTCAGTTCGTTCCAGGCGACGGAGTGCGCCGATGCGATTCTCCGGCAGCGACACTTCGTCCTTTTTCCACAGGAGACCACATTCAAAGTGACCATCGTCTTGAAGCCTGGTCGTGTCTTCGAGTATTCGAATGGCTCGTCTGTCTTCGTGCGAAGTCTCTTTCTTCAAGTCGTGTGAGGTACCGAATGAGTCCGTTTTCCACCAGTTCTGCAGCAGCTCGTTCAGCTCGTCTTCCTGAGAGGTGCTGCGGTGGATGTGCATCACATGGTGCTGATCAGTCGGAGTCAAGCTGGCGATGGAGCCAGTCAGAGCCCAACCGAAATGCGTTTTGATGGCGACTGGCTGGCCTGCTTTCCCGACACGTACTTCTTTCTGGAGAATCGCTTCGGTAACATTGGCTCCAAGAAGCACTTCTACTTGGTCTGCGCCAACATCGGCTATGTCCAGCCCGTTCAAATGAAGCCACTTCGAGCGCGCGGAGGAGCTCAGCTGGGGTACCGGAACGTTCAGTCTTGGCACCGTCCATACTTCATTTACAGTCACTGAGCGTGTCTCCGAATCCTCTGCCAGTGCGGTGAGCTTCACCGATGTCTTCATGGCCATCCGCTGCGGTCCGCTGCCTTCCACGTTGTTCAGCGATAGAGGCCGAACTTCACCAGTCAGCTGCAGCTTCTCAGCCAGCCGGTCGGTACACAGTGAGGTCTGAGCCCCCGAATCGAGAATAGCGAACGTGTCGACGTAAGTATTGTCTCCGTGAACCCTAACCGGCACTATCTGAAGCAGGGTCATTTCATCCTTCCGTGGAGTTGTAGCCGCGACTGTCCTACGAGTTGAACGATCAGTCTTAGAAGGGAAGACTCTGCTGCTGCCGTGAAGAAGGCGATGATGTCTTCCCCGGCAGTTTTCTTCTTCACATGTCTCTACCGATGGACAGTGTCGCGACCGATGTCCTAGTTTCAGGCACAGAAAGCAGCGAGCACTTTCACCGATAAACTTTGCTCGTTCTCCTTTTGACAGCTGCAGAAACGAAGGGCACACGGACAGCTCGTGTGACTCTCCGCAGCTACAGTGTGGCGCGTCCTGCTCGTGCGGAGGTCTGGCGCTCTTTATGCTGGCCTTCGGTGCCGTGGTCAAGGTTGCTGGAGCTGAAGGTGTTCTTAGGAGGCTCTTGGAGCGGTCACTCTTATAGCGAGTCGTTCTGTCGTAGTCCGTGGGCTTGGCTGGGAGGGCCGTGACGATGCGAACTTGTTGGCTCAGCCAGCTGTCGAAGTCCCTTAGACCAGGTCGTTTTGGCTCCATTTCCACGATTTGACGCCCCCATTCTCTTTTCAGCTCGTTCGGTAGTTTCAGCACGACCCGACGAAGGTTTTCGGTGCTGTTGAGATCACCTTCGAACCCCATATTTTCAAGAACTTTGACCGCGCAGCGGACGACAGCATGGAATCTTTCCAGCGCCGTCGGGTCCAGCTCTTTCATGGGTGGTGTGCAGAAGACGGCAGAAAGATTGGCATTTACGATGTCCTGTTCCTTTCCAAATCTCTCCATGAGCGTTTCTAAGGCTACAGGATACAGCGCACCATCATACAGCATTCCTTCGACTGTCTGCTTGGCCAGCCCCGTGACAGAAGACTGAAGATGGGCGAGTTTTTCTGCGTCGGACAAACACTGCTGGTCGTGTATAAGCGTTTTAAACAGCCCGATCCATTGTGGCCATTCAGTTGCCTTCCCGCTAAACATTGGTAGTTTGATCTGGGGAACACTTCGATGATGGCCGCCCGGTGGGTACTGCCCTGCTGACGTCATATCTTGCGGTTTGTTTGCCACCTCGGAAATCCAGGATGTTGCAGAAGCAGTCCGTCTTGGATTTAAATTTTGAACCTGCCGTTCCTTCGGTGCGTGCTCTTCTGTTTGATCTTTTTGGTTAGCCATGGTGCTCGTCGGCCGGTCCGGTTTCTGCGCCGTCAAACATTCGGTTACTGGACCGTCTATTGGGGCTGCGGCACCTTCGTCGTTCATCTCGATCACACTCGATTGCTGATGTCTTTGGTTTTCAGCTTCTTCTCCGTCGAAGTCATTTATTCTTTCCCATTGCAGCTCGTCCTCAGCTGCCTGGCGTAAATCAGCCTCCTTTGCAGCCAATTCTGCAGCGTCCCTCGCTTCAGCCAGACGCATCTTTCTTCTCGCCTCTTCCTCAGCCAGTCGCACTTTCCTCGTTGCCTCTTCCAGAGCTCTCTCCTCTTGTGTGCGCCGTTCTAGCTGCTGCGCCTGCAGCCGTTTCAGACTGGCATTAATTTGGGCTTCTTTAGATGCTGTAGAGCGGTTTGACGTACTTGACGCTTGAGATCGTATGCTTGAGCCCGCCCTTCGCGAGCTCGCTTCGGAGGGTGCGTCGCTCTTACGTGCCATTAAGTACGACGTGATTTTGTCACCAATTGATTTATAACGCTCCTCCACCTCTTCCATGTAGCGTTCTGATATTCTTATATCTTCATTGTCATCTTCGAGTCCTCTTATATACGCATCGTTTGCTTCAGCCACGTTGTCTAAAGCCTCTCCGATCCTTTCGAGTAGACCTTGCAGTTGCGTTCTGCTTCCGTTTGATGCGATAATGGTTTCGGCTGTATTACAGAGTCTCGTAAATGCTCCCTTCTTCCTGGCTCGTAACTTCTTCTGAGCCGTCTCCATGATAAGGGCTACAATTTACTTTAACTGTAACAGTGCGAGATAGATGCTAGCGAGTGAAGTAGGTCATCGTTACGTTACAATGAACTCGGGGTCAATGGCAATCGATGACAAAAGCACACGATAAAAGGATCAATTCTTATCTATCCGGCCCGGAGGACCATTAATTGTTGTCGTTACAACAATCACGAATGTTGAGTTAATAAATACATTACGTTAAATGCGAAAAATTCCCATATTACGAATACGAAAAGCGAAGGGAAACGAATCGTCGTAATGCACTCAAAAAAACTGTATTTTTCGTCGAAACCCGTCGGAACGTTCAGTAAAATCATAAATAAAATATTAACGTTCCTCGTGCGCTCCAATCGCTGTCGCCTTTCGTTGCGTCGGCGACAACATGATTTAAATAAGTTCCTAAAGTGTAGCTATGTTAAGGATAATAAATCTGTCTGTAAGTGAGGCTTTGCCTGCAACAATAGGTATCTCATTCATTGAAAAAATGAAAGAAAAGCAGCATGAGAGAGAAGAGCTAATTGAACTATGAAGTTAGCTACACATGCTGAAGTGGCTAAATTATTGTGAAAAGTACAAGAGGAGTTAAGCAATTAAGGTAAAGTCTTGCAGCACTATTTTCAAACCTGACCATCAGTGAACTCTGAGGAAAATACGAATGCATCAGCCTGATAAAAGCTGCATATAGGCCTTATGTAAAACTGCTTGTGCTTCCCAAAAACATGTTTCAACTATAGATCTTCGAGCACTACCGAACGGGCCATAAGGTCACGCACTGTCAAGCCGCAGTTTTATGGCGCCCAAACAGTTTTATCTTGCATCCTAATCCGCCTGCCGAGATTCTCATAAAAGCAAGGACGATTTAGCTCGCGATGCATCAACACCCGTCTCATTCAAGGCCGCGGCCGAACAGACCGTGCTCACCCCGTTGGGACGGCAGTTGTGGTGTTTCCACTGCAGGACATCCAACAGAATTAGATACGCGCTAGACCAGCCGCAGCCGCGGCGGACTGCCGACTCCAACCGTGCGGCGACTGGTGTAAAATCGCGGCGGGGTCGATCGACGCTACTGAGGCGCACAACCAAGACGTGACAGCGGCGTGCGGGGGGGGGGCGTGCTCGGGGGAGGGGGTATCGAGCGGGGCTGCTGCTGAGTGATGACACTGGGACGGCCAGCACGGCAGAGCGCCCCGTCGACGCTGATACCACATAGGGCAGCTCTACGGAGAATGTTAAATGGGCAGTGTTTAAACTTTTACAAAAATAAATTGTCTTTTCTTGTCTTGGAGTAGGCCGCATAGTCTCTCGGGCTCAAGCGTTCGTTAAACATATTGTGCTCGCATAGGAAAACGCACGGGCATTTGACCCAGCTTGACATGCGACTGTGCTCGTTGAGCATTCGCACATTTTGCACACTGCTCTATAAGAAATAATGTTAAGAAATAAACTAAAAAAAATACATTATAAGTCCGGCCTGCATGATTATTGACTAACTTTCGAGATAAATCAAATTTATATCAGGCTCCGATCTCAGATGAAAGCCATATTCTTGTCTGATATAAACATTTAATAATTCAACAGCAAAAGCCTGAAATATTTTGTTTGTTTTTCTTGGTAGTTTATCACAGCGTAATCGTACTAGGATCGGTGGCTTATCGATGTCCAAGTCAGTTGGGTCCAGATTGCACGTGCGCACTGCGCACGTACGTACAGGAAGCCGCTTCCACAGCTTGAGAACGGCTGGGCTGATTGAGCTAAAATTGGTACATCTTCAGGCATCGTTTAGCTTGGTGTCCCTCACAAGTCAGTGGGGGAGCGGGGAGTACTCCCTCGCACTTTCGCACGTACAAGATTCACCCTCGCGCCCGCTCGTGTATCGCCCCAAAAAGCGTCTTGCTGATATCAGGTCGGCATTTTGCTTTCGATCTGTTAGGCTATCGGTTGATTTGAAACCGCAAAATGTACACCTACCATCGAATTGCTCTCGTCCAAACCAAACCAGTGCACTGCACTGCTTGTAACTGAAATATTTGCCATATAAGAGGATAAACGCAAATTTGAGTGATTAACCCTCGCCCGCACATGGGGTGGTTGCCACCCCCCAGGTAGTCTTTCTGCTCTGCACTCAACATTTTTAGAGCTAGAAGGCTGATTTTTCGTATAGCTGCTCCTCTATCCTTTTTTTGACGTCCACTGAAAATTTAAATTTATGTGATTTTTGGTTTCGGAGAATGACCTTGTTTTTCAGGTCATGTCATGACCCAAATGGCCAATTCTCAACATCTTGCGTAAGCTATGGGCCTTGTGAGCTTTTGACACCTTGATTTCGGTCTTTTTTGCCAGTCTTACCTCCCACCTATCATGGAACATGTTGTTCGACGATGTACAGATGTCAAGGTCAAGGTCAAGGTCAACCTAGGTCATCTAAGGTAATTGCGTTTTAGGCAAGCGGAATTTACTTTTTGTGAAGTTTTTTTGACTGCATTTTTGGTAAAAGCTTCTCAGATCATGATTTCATGTAATATGGACACATAACCAATCGGTGCACACATCAGTATGCACACAGACACACACAGACATACAAACACATATAATTGACCTTGACCTAACTTGACCTGAAATGACCTCAGCAGCAAAAACCTGGTCGGGTAGTGTGACAAAGAGGTTCTAGCTGGCTTGGCACCAGAAAACGGCATCGTCATCGGTACACGGAGAAAAATAATTACTCCCCCCGGGAATCACGATCCCCTATTTGGGAATCAACTGACACCCATGGTGTAATCCGATTCTGAAAAACAGTGTCCATACACCGTTTTTTAGTGTAAATTGATCTCGGTCAGAATCACATACCCAAGGGTCATTTGACTCCCAAAATTTTGACTCCCATTTTAGGTGTCGTGTCAAAAGATCCTGCACGGTGTCAGTGTAAAATGACACATCTAAGCGTTTTTGACGCTATCATGAGGAGTTTTTATATCCTATAGGTGTCATTTCACACAGTTGAGCGTTTTCACAATCCGTGACTCCCTTATTAGGTGTATTTTGATCCTCAGTGGTGTCATAATATTCCGTTCAAATGACTTATTGAGTGTAATTTGACCCTCGGAAGTGTCATAATATTCCGGTGTCATTTGAGCCCCATTGGGTTCAAATGACACCGGAATATTATGGCACCACTGAGGGTCAAAATACACCTAATAAGCGAGTCACGGATTACGAAAACGCTCAACTTTCACTCATGAGTGAAATGACACCCATAGGGTTCAAAAACTCCACATGATAGTATCAAAAAACACTAAATTATTACAGAAATTGTTTTGACGTCACTGGTGGTAGGAACCAACACTGCAGAGTCAAGAGATTTTCGGTGAATCAGACTCCGAATCCAGCTCCGGCTTCCAATATCGACTCTGACTCCGACTACGGCCAGAACTGTCGTTTCCAACCGACTCCGACTACGGCCAGAACTGTCGACTCCAACGGACTCCGACTCTGACTCCGTAACCCTGGTGTAGGTTCAGTGATTTGAGTCAATGCCCCGAGTGACGTCATGTGTGTGCTGCTGGTCCGCCACGAAGATGAAATAGGCCAATCAGCAGGCTGCATTGTCTTGTGACGTCATTTGTGTTAGTCGGTCCACCACGAAGACGAAATAGTGCGACCTTGAGGAAAACCGTTAGAAAGCCGTTGGACTTCAGTTGCGCGCGTGGTGTGCCACGTGGTGTGTGCGGTGTGAGTGAGGACAGGAATTATTTGAATTTACGTGCTTGTAATGTCGCCAAACGTTGTTTGAAGTGTAGTTTTGTTTCAAGTGATAGTGCATTAACGATAAAGTTCAGTTTTTATTTGTAACTTGCTCTGTACGTATTCATATAAGGAGGCGCCCTGCACTCGGTGAAATTATGAAGTGAGGACAGTAAGATTGCAACGCACTATGGAAACGGAGGTAAGTTTTTCTGTCATTAAGCTGCAGAATAACTCTACCTAAGTAAGTAGCAATAATCACCGGTTGATGGAACATTGTTGAAATGTGAGTAATTCCTTACGGTGAATGGAGTCACGGACCCATGATCCTTACGATAAGTTTTCATTAGATTTCGCCATACATTTCGTGCCCAAATGTTTTGGAATTTATTGTTGCATATAAAATAAAGAATGACATGCATGTATTGTTAATTTGCGTCACGTGGTTAACAACTGAAATTATGACTCTGTTGGAGAGTGTATTTTGATCCCATAAGGTGTATGATTCCGAGAATCATTTGACAATATCTGGTATAAAGACTGATTGAAAAGAAGACGTCATCGTCAATAGGTAAAATTGTAGCTGGAAGGGTGAAGACACATGTAAGCTACATTTAAAGTCTCGTTGCAGTCTGGCTAATCGTTCCTATAAGCTTCAGAAGCAGAACATACCCATGGGTATGTTGGTTAGTTGTACCATACTATTGGTCTCAAGATAAGGGCCCAGGCGACCTGTTTTTCTGATGCGATGAATATACCCTTTATACCCTCGCCGCAGCTCGGTTCGAGTGCATCCCTCACCCCTGCACACAACCCAATCCCCGCACTCGAATATTACGAATATTCATATAGGAGACCAATAGTACCGGTAATATTGATATAAGCTGATGTATGACGCTAACAGGAACAGGCTCTGAACCGGTATAGAAAAACCATCCCAAGAGTCATTTGACACCGTTGAGGTGACACCTACGAGGGGTGTTTTTTGAAGCGTACCAAAAACGCGCAGTTTCCAGGAGTCCGATTACACCCGGAATCAGACACCCCCCCCCCCCCGAGGTAATCTGACTCTGGTTGGGAGTGTATTTTATACCACATGTGTCAAATGATTCCCGGAATCATACACCGTGTGGGATCAAAATACACCCTCAAAATCCGATTACTCCCTGAAGTGACACCTAAAAGGGGTGTTTTTTGAAGCGTACCAAAAACGCGCAGTTTCCAGGAGTCAGATTACACCCGGAATCAGACACTTCCTAGAGTATTATGACTCTGATTTGGGGTGTATTTTTATTCCATAAGGCGTATGATTCCGGGAATCATTTGACGACGTACGGTATAAAAATACACCCTCAACCAGTGTCATTATACCCTAGAAAGTGTCTGATTCCGGGTGTAATCGGACTCCAGAAAACTGCGCGTTTTTGGTACGCTTCAAAAAACACCCCTTTTAGGTGTCATTATTTTTTTCAGTGTATATGATAAGCAGCGCACTTGATATTCAACGGTGACCTAAAACAGCAACATTTTTTAGCTTGACCTGACCTGGAAGGTCAATGACTGACCTGAGAAGGTAAAACTGGGTATCATTGGATTCGTCTCTTCCCAAAGAATCTTTTTGGTCTTTACCGCTAAGCTCTATCTCCAACAGGAACGAAATGGCGCGGGGGGGGGGGGGTGGCAACCACCCCCCCCCCCCATGTGCGTTCTAGGATGGGAAAATGGCATGTGCGGGCGAGGGTTAAAAACTAAATAGTACAGTCAAGGTATGATGCTACTATATTGTCCACTAACCACAAAGAGATTCCTTTCTCGTTAGCTAAGCGAGCATGCTAAAACGTTTAATATCCCAAATCCATGATCGAAAGAACTGATAGCCTCCGAAATAATCTGCGAATTCACAAACTCAAACGGCTGTTACGCTTCACCACCCCAAACAGAAACCTAAAACGTCTGTCACTAATCACACATCGAGAGCCGGAGCCACCCTGCGTAGATCACACGTGTCATGGTCTGATTTCCCTTCTCCTCGTCTACTGGAGAGGTTCGTTGGAGGTTCGGTCTGCGGCGGACAGGCGGTGGGCCGGACCCAACTGGACGGACGACGGCGGCGACGGCGGGGGATCGATGACCGCCCGAGACGCCGCCGAGACCCGGCGCCGGCTCCCGAATACAGCTGACGCGCGGTGGTCCGAGACGACGAACCCGGCCCGGGTGTGTCGGATTTCGGTGGGTCCGCGGCGAGGAGGGACGGCGGAGGGGAGTGTACTGTGGATACTTGGTGAGTGCGGGGATAGGACTGTCAGTTGGTGATTGATTCTGCTGAAGTGTAGACTGTTACCGTAGATAGGTGGTCGATATGATCGTAGATCAGATATGTTGCGTGCTCATGTGGACAGTAAAAGGGAATATGCGATCATTGATAACATTTCATAGGGTACAGACAATGTCGACTGCCGTCGTTTACACAAGTGGAGAGGGTGGCTGCGTTCCTACTTTCGTCAGCCCTGAAATATTTTCTGTGTTAACAATCAGGGCGAAAGTTTGAAGGTGTTTGTGATGAAAGCTGCCTCTGCCGCCTGAAGTCGGATGCAAACAGTCTGACTCGGAAATTGCGGACAGACATAAATAAACGACAGCCGGCAAAGGTGGCAGAGCAAAACAGTCATTAGGGTGACAGCTAAACTCAGAATATCACCAAAAGAGGCTAACGAAGAGCAGCTCCGAGTTCCGCCTCAGTAAGCCGGCCAAAGGGCGAGGCAGCCGTAACGCCAGTCGCGAGGCAACACACTCCGACCCCGCGTCCAATCCGTCCAGCCATGAGGCAGCCAGCGCCGTAAACGACGAAATATGGTGATTGAAGACAGGTAGCAAGTACGACTGCGACTGCGGAAATTTGATGCCGTCCAGGCGTGTCAGATGCTCGTGCCGCTTGGATAGCGCTGCCCGTAAAAACATCCGCGGCCGAGCTGGGAACGAATGGCTGCACCGGGGGTTACCCACAGTCACAGGCTGAGAATATTGGACAGGGGCCATACAGACAGATTCTCAGAGAAGTGTGCCATGCAGGTCCGTGCAGTCACAGAAGACAAATATTCTTCAAGGGAGTGATGCTTATTATGTGCATTGTGTGGTGGTAGAATTTCGTTATTAGTATCTTAGATTCCAGTATCGCTTGCAAACCAAAGTAGACGTAACAATCAAGGAAATATTGGCTATTCCCAATCAACCGCTTGTCTTACTTCATACTAAAATGTTTGATGTATACTGCATACATAATTACGACAAAAAAGTTCAGCTGAACCATACAGCGCTTCAATCTGAGAATGGCTAGCGCAGTATTTCAATCCAGTGCTTGGCTCAGTCCTACAATCTCAGTCCGACAGTGACTGATTCAGACAGTCACTAAGCCCAGTTTGGCTCAATCGACAATCCCACAGTGGCTGACTGAATACAGCATTACGCTGTCCGACATTATCTCACTGGGATAGTCTCACCACCCACGGCCCTTCTGTAAGTACGTACATACAGCGGCGCTCGCGTCTCGGCTATGCATTACTCACACTGCCCGTCATACCCACGTGTCTAATGGCGGTATTATGCCGTTCTGTGATTATGCCGTCTGGGCACAGCTGGATCCGTCTGCCGACATCATCATCCTGCGTGTTCGTCCGCCCCCGAGTGGTCATCACCGACAGCACACACAGGCCGGCCTGGCTCAGAAGACAACGGACACGAGCCGCCGACCAAATGGACACTAATGGTGAATATAATCAACAACGGAATGGAGATCAATAGCCGAAGCTCTGAGCTGCATGAGCTGTTTACTTTGGAGTGTTTTTGCATGTGTTTTAAATCTATGAGATAAGACCGGCTGTCTAAATATGATATTACCGTCCATCATACCAGTGCAGTGGTAGCTTAGTTTGTATGCTTCAGGAGCACCTCAATATCACTAAAAAAATCACTCGCTCTTACTATACAACTGAAAACTCTAAACACACTGGAGTACATGAAAACAAATTACCTATCCAACGATCCAATAAGCTGGCTCAAGACCCCGCCCAGCTCCACTGTCCAGTGCCCCCAGTCGAGCTACGGGCTGATACGTCAGCGGGCCCGCGGCGGTATTTGGACGGACGGGTCGGTAAGAATCGTTACCCGATAATGCGTCCCCGAGTCAGAGATGAGCTCCCAGTTCGATCAGAGCATCAGTAATGACGCGGCCAGCCGCAGACGCCGATAAAAGAGCCCAGAGAGAGGACAGAGTCACGGAAAGGATGGCGACAGACTGCGGGGACAATGGCCATTAACCCGCGCCCTGCTGGGGGGGGGGTGTTTGAACACCCCCCTTGTGGTTTTTCGCAAATATCTCAAAAACGGCGGCGCGGAGCGCCGCCGTTTTTGGTACACCTTATCATACATCAATTCTACACACGTTGTGAAAATTTCAGACCAAGGTCATTCAAGGTCAGGTCACCAGGTCACTTGAAGTGACCTCACCTCATAAAAAGTTTCAATGTCTGTCATAGCTACACGGAGTGACCGATCGCTTTGAAACTTTCAGCGATTGCTAAGAGCAATAGCATGTACAAAATGTATATCTCAGAATTTTGATATCGATGACCTAAGGTCAGGTCAATTTTGCGACCTCCCCATTATAAGTCAATGGGAGAAAATTGAAATGCGCCTCTTTTGGACGAAAGACATTATAAACACTCCCAAACACTGAATTACAAGTGGTTTAGACACACTGAACATGAAAATGGTGTCCGTGACCCCTGTTTATGCCCTGAGGTCATCTTAGGTCACGAATGGTATCTAACAGTTTTTCGCAAATAACTTTTGATAGAGGCATGCTAGAGCGATGAAAACGCCTTAGATGTGTTCAGCTCGACGATACGGATCGACTGATATGCAACATGACCCTTTCCGGTCAGGTCATGACCTTGACCTGAGGTCAAATTTTCAAGTTGACCTTTCAAGGTCAAGTTATAGTTCATTCGATGCGTCTTGACGAGAGGAACACGATGCCGGTAAAAGTAAGCTCGTACAAGGCTTGGGTCAAAAGTTATTGCAGAAATACTGTTTCCGAAAAAATCGGCTATTTTTGCAGTTTTTGCCCCCTGCAGGCAAAACCGTTGACGTTAGGTCAAATCTGAGAAAATTACTCAGAAAGGGTGCTAATAGGGCTATCGAATGCGCTTTTCCGCGGCGCTGTAGCTCTATTGGTTCCCGAGTTATGCGTTGGCTTCTTGGAAATTGTCGACATTCGACCTGGAAATCGGCCAAATTTTGCCTTCAATGACCTCTGGTGACCTGACCTTTGACCTGACCAAAAAATTGACCGAAGTGATTTCCTCATTATTTTTGACGCTCTTTCGAACGCCGCCTTCCGCTTATCGCTACGTGGCCCAGGAGCCGAGTTAGAAGGGGGGGGGGGTGTTCAAACACCCCCCCCCCCAGCAGGGCGTGGAAATCCAGGACCCCCAGCCGGGCGCGGGTTAAGAAGTAACAAAAAAAAGGAAGGCAGAACAGGAATAATGTTAGGAATGATGGATTCGGTATAAGTGAAAGATTGCTAAATCATACAAAATGCGTTAGGCACTGCTGCAACGGCTACTAATAGCTGCAGGTGCCAGACGCATGTGGACGCTGTTGGTTGCTTGCTATTGGATCAACGCTGCTGACTAAAGGATTCGAGCTCGATAGCGTGGGGGACCATATCATCAGTACCACCTGAGGATCTCTTCTTGGGTGCCTTTACCTTATTGGATCAGGGCTGCGCAAACTCCTGACTCCGACTGAAAGTTGCCACTAAGCGCAGACTACTGACTGTTGCTGCCCACGCCGGCTCTCAGTCGAACCGGACGGCCAGACCGAATGGTGATACCGAGTTCAATCGTAGCCGGCCGCCAACTGCAGATGAGTTGGGAGCGCCGGGCCGATCGAGTTGGGGGCGCCGCTGCTCCGGGCCGATCGCAGGGGTCCGCGGGGCGATGGGTGGTCCGATTTAGCACGTCACTGGGTCGCTGCCGGCTCGTGCTGTCCGCCACCTCGAGTCGGCTGGCCAATTCGGCCCAAATGAAATGCATTGGCCTCTTCTCGGAATTGCGTCATTGGATTAGAGGGACGCCGGCCGAGGATGGCCGTCGTCCGGCCCAACTTGGTCTATGAATGAGACGAATGGGATACAGACAGGGTTCTCTGTAAGTGCTATAACATCAAGTTCGTTGTTTAGCAGGGCGGAAGATGTAAAACATCTGAAGAGGAAAGGAAAGACAGATTGCATTATGACTATTGTTATCTTTGGATGTCTTCAGTTTCATAAATATGTATCTAAGTTGCAAGGGACCAGCATACCAAGCCACACTTTATTCCGGTGTAGCAATACCTTTATTCCCTGGACTGTAACATCGGTGATCCATATTGGAGATAAAGATACTCGTGAGTCGATTTTAGCAATTCGAGTTCAGAATTTCAGTAACCTTATAAGTAATCAGTGCTATTTGCTCACGACTACTGGCAGCACCGATAACGTCTTGATTTGTTCGGTTCATATGGCTGTGAACCTGAGTTTTAGTATGGCCGCATAGCTGCGGTCGCCGAGGCAGCTATAATCTCGCTGTCAGTTTGGAGAGGCTGGTAGACGGGCATCGTCTGAGATCCCGCCTCTCAATCAGAACTCAGATATGAGCGGCGCCGGCCGGCGTGGCTCTCAGTCTCGGCTCTGCAGGGACTCCCGGCACGGGTCACGGGGTCAGTCGGTAAACCCCCCACCTAGCCAGGGTCACTCGGTCGAGGTGTCATCCCGGCTCCCATCCTCTCAAACTCGGGAGGTCATGCCGGAAAACCCCTTCCCCAGCCGTCGGACGCCTCGCTGCGCCAAGTTTGCAGCAGTGTCGTGACAAGCTGGCAAAGTATCGCAAAGTGTCGCAAAGTGTCACCAGTTTTCAGAGCTGGCCTATTCGGAAATTGCTGCGTTAGGGAGCGTCACGCAGTAGTCCGGCCGGGTGAAAGGTCAACGGTCTGTGAACTGCGAGCGAAGGTCAGCTGCAAGCCGCACTTCAAACGTGCTTTTCTAGGGTGCCACAGCACGGGCACCTGACTCAGATGGCCGAGCTCAGGGCTCAGAAGGCCGCCTTAAAAAATGGGTATCTGATAATTTGAACTGTTGGCTTTGCCTTCCAGTGAAGCACAAATATTTCCAGCTATGAGAGCATTCACGTCTACCTAACTGATGACACCTATATCATGTCTCTGTCAGGGAAGTGTGACTGCTGAGCACTTGAAGCTCTTTGAAAATGGATCTTGTAAGGACGTCGAGCACCATGAAATGTCGCAGTGGTGAGCACTGTCGTAATTTACGACCACGGTGGAATTGGTAGCACCGAGTCCTGGCATCAGTCTTTGTGACGCATGACGTCACTCGGTATACCATGGTTTGCGAGAAACGTTGACAGCGCTTTTCAAGAAAAACAGCTTGGTAACTATAGTTCGTTTTTCTTAAGTTTGCCCCTCACTGTAAACGTCTTTTTGAACATAGCACGAGAATTGCTAGCTGAATTACTGAGAAAACTGGTTGGCGCACATTGATTTCACCAGGGATTTCACCAAATTTCACAGACGATCAATTTCATCAAATTTGTTTACTATTTCACGGACTCATAGCTCGTATTTGCCCATACCTACAGCTCCACAGTGATAGACGACTTCTCAGGAATCATGTCTGAACTAATTAATAAATTGCACGGCGTTTAACATTATCGTTACATCGTCGGTGTTCAAAACTTATTTTGAAAATATTATTCATATCTCCAATACAATGTGCGCCAACCAATTTTCTCGGTAATTTAGCTAGCAATTCTCGTGCTGTGTTCAAAAAGACGTTTACAGTGAGGGGCAAACTTCAGAAAAACGAACTACATATACTTATGGTTGCTCCCCAAATATTATGTTGCTCAATTTCATCACATATTAAGTTATTTTTTTTTATTCGTGCGGCAATTTGAATGCTAACTGTTATAACTTTTTTTCACTGAGAATTGCATATTTTTCAACTCATATTTTTTTCCGAATCATACACTATACCTGCATTGGTGGATCAGCGCAACGTAATGTTCAATCGTCGTTTACATTTACTCATATCCTCCGGAAATTAGCATAAACATGAGATGGAACACAATATCAAAGCCTGCCTTCAGAATAAACAGAAGCTTATTTCACCAGGCCACACAAAAACGTACAAAAACGACGGTTTATCACTCAGTCACATAGCCTGGCATCCATCCATCACGGAATTATAAACAGGCGGAGCGCTCCCAAACAATGAGGTCATGAGAACAAAACAAAGAGAGAACTACAAACTGAGCAAGTCCACCACAACTGATAAATGATTGGTGTTTATTACTTGGTATATTATTTGACTTATGTGTGCATTTCAGTCCCCACTCTTTATGGATACCTCATTTATAAATGAGGTATACCCTATAGAGTACACTACTTCCTTCGCCCCCTCATCAACCCCATTCAGTTTTATCCCTGACCTCCGTCAGCCCCATCACTCCGCTCACCCCGCTCCATCCTCTGCCTCCCTCGCCCCCTCTCGACCTCTCCGGCTCTCTCCCTGACCTGACTCGGTCGGAGGGCAGGCACGCACTCTCACACCACACAGGCCAGATGGATTGAGCGGCTTTCTATCTGTCCGAGAGCGTACCATGTGGTGAGAAAGAATGATCGTCCCGCTGCTCGCCGCATCAGACTGATTGCAGCGGTGTAGCGGCAATCTGCCTATGTATATCTCCGCGGATCACACGACGGGAATGTGACATCCTGCGCGGTATATGTAAAAGCGGACGCATCGTGAAACTGTGAAAACATATACAGCTCTGCCTGCATTTCACTGGAACACGATATGTGATACATCATGTCAACCGCATAGTCCGAAACACGGACGATAGGTTTAGCCATAGAACCTCGGACTGCGGGGTCTACAAAACCACATGTTATTCGGATTAAAGAAACCGCTTAACTATTCTATCATCCATGCAGTTTTGTTATGTCTATGTGTAAGAATGGTTTGGCTAAGAGGACACGATAAACATGACAATGCTGCATATCTATTTGCAATTATGCAAAGTCAGCTGAAACAAAATAGAAATACGGTTTGTGAAATATGACAGAGTTCGCTCATCTACCACAGAGCAAGAATGAATAACCACTAGCGTCAAAATCATGGAAGAGGAAGAGGGGAGGGTAAGAAAAAGTGTTTCAGAACAACAGATGTCCCTATAAAGCGTCTTTGCATCCATTTTCTCACTTTTACACATGCATGACGTAAAATGGGCCGACGTATTTCAAATATGTCCACACTGTCTCTGTATTTTACCGTAAGGTTTTCACGCACTGAGCCCCATTCCGCGCCGATTTATATCGACCCTCAGTTTCACTGACAGCAGCTTATCACGGCTCAGCAATGAGGAAGCTCTGTCCGGACGCAGCTGGCGTGGATCGATACCAAGTTCTTGACACACATCAATGGCTTAAAGATTCCAGTGAAGACGGCTAACACTGCTGTTCCGCTGTTGTCAGTCCGGCGGTTTCATCGCTTATTCAGAACGGAAATGTCGGCAAAGTCAATACACCTCGAAGATAAATCTATTATTTCTCATCAGACTACCTTCAGGTGGATTAGAAAGAATCCTGCGCAGGAACAATCCAAACCAGGTACGAACCTATTTATTTATGTTTGATACTGAAACGCTACGGCAGCTAGTAGACGCTTCTCCGTGCTGTGTCTGCCCGTTCAGGACCGGTAAATCATTCAGTGTCATTTTAGTGTCTTTGAATATGCTCTGTAGTCGGCCATATTGTATCACTCTGAATTAATTATCTTTGCCTCAAGCCTCGGTTTCTTTGAATTTAATTTATAAAAAAATCGAACCGCAAGGGAAAATCAAGGAGACGTTTTGCCTGATTTTGTAGGCATAGATATCCCTCGCCCGCACATGCCATTTTCCCATCCTAGAACGCACATGGGGGGGGGGGGGTTGCCACCCCCCCCGCGCCATTTCGTTCCTGTTGGAGATAGAGCTTAGCAGTAAAGACCAAAAAGATTCTTTGGGAAGAGACGAATCCAATGATACCCAGTTTTACCTTCTCAGGTCAGTCATTGACCTTCCAGGTCAGGTCAAACTAAAAAATGTTGCTGTTTTGGGTCACCGTTGGATATCAAGTGTGCTGCTTATCAAATACCGATGACGATGCTGTTTTCTGGTGCCAAGCCAGCTAGAACCTCTTTGTCACACTACCCGACCAGAACTTTGCTGCTGAGGTCATTTCAGGTCAAGTTAGGTCAAGGTCAATTATATGTGTTTGTATGTCTGTGTGTGTCTGTGTGTATACTGATGTGTGCACCGATTGTTTATGTGTCCATATTACATGAAATCATGATCTGAGAAGCTTTTATCAAAAATGCAGTCAAAAAACTTCACAAAAAGTAAATTCAGCTTGCCTAAAACGCAATTATCTTAGATGACCTAGGTTGACCTTGACCCTGACCTTGACCCCTGTACATCGTCGAACAACATGTTCCATGATAGGTGGGAGGTAAGACTGGCAAAAAAGGCCGAAATCAGGGTGTCAAAAGCTCATAAGGCCCATGGCAAACGCAAGATGTTGAGAATTGGCCATTTGGGTCATGACATGACCTGAAAAACAAGGTCATATCTCCGAAACAAAAAATCACAGAAACTTGAAATTTTCAGTGGACATCAAGAAAGGATAGAGGAGCAGCTATACGAAAAATCAGCCTTCTAGCTCTAAAAATGTTGAGTGCAGAGCAGAAAGACTACCTGGGGGGGTGGCAACCACCCCCCCCCCCCCATGTGCGGGCGAGGGATATACCGGGTGGCCCAGAAAAAAACGTTCCGAACTTTGGAGGCCTATATATCAAAGTCGAGTACAAATACCGAGCCAAAATTTTCATCAAGTTTGCGTCATTTCTTTGCGCATTGGTATGCCAAATTATAACACTATACCATCATTTTCAAGCTGGGAATCTTGAGTTGAATTAACCCTCGCCGGCCGAGGGGGGGGGGGGCGGGTGCCGCCCCTCCATAGGGTTTTTTTCGCGATAGCTCCGAGCACGCTGGAGATAGATAGCTGAAACTTGGCATACCTGACCTTTGATTCAAGCCGGATCTTTTGACACCAACCGCATTTTTGGGTCAGGTCAGGTCACTGACCTATCACGTCATAAGTGAACCTCTGCACGGTCTTCAGATGTCGCAACTTCACAACGCCCTCACTGCCAGAGGAGATGTCACAGGGAAATGAAACTTGCAGGATCTGGTATCCATTATGAGTCTCACAACTTTTATATCTCGGATTTTTCCTAAAGGTCATATGAGGTCAGGTCATTTTCGTGACCTCACCATTATAAGTCAATGGGGAAAAAATGAAAACTGCTATTCTGGCGCCGGGAACGATCTCCAACTATCTCAAGCACACAGAATCGTGATTTGATGCACTCCTTGCAAGGTTAGATGCGTCACTTTTGCAATGTTGACCTTGCGTGACGTCATTTATGACGTCATCAAGGTCATATTAGTTTTTCGTCAATAACTCTTGATCAAATTGAGCTAGCGAGTCGGAAAAGCCACCAATGGACTCAGGAAGACCTGCCAAATCGAATGATATGCGACATGACCTCTTTCGACCAACTTCGTGACCTGGGGGTGCTGACCTGACCTTGACCTGAGGTCAACACCCCAAGTTGACCTGACCCGGACAAAAAGTATATCATTCGACGCGCCTGAGCGAGGCGAACACGATGCTGCCAAAATCGGCGCTCTGCGGCCGTTTTTTGCGAAGTTATTCACCAAAAACTGAACCGTACCTTGGGGCACTTGACCTGACCTCAGAGGTCACCGGTTGACCTAGGACCTTAAAATCGGGTACCAATCTCTGCGTCTCGTAACGGCGCACACGCTCGTTTTTTCCGCAACGCGCTAGCTCCACCAGGGGCGAAACGGCGAGGGGGGGGCGTACCCGCCCCTCCCCCCCCCCTCGGCCGGCGCGTATGTAGAAAACCAATAGGTCCGGCGAGGGTTAAACAAGACGTTTTTTGCTTTTTTAACGATGTCAAACGATAGTGATGATAGGGTTAGACGTCCCATGTTATAAAAAATAGAGCACGTGAATGAAACCAACACGTATGTTCTTATTTTAAATATTTTTGTCTCACTTATGTGCCAAACATTCAAATACTGAGCCAAAATGGTGCTCATGGATGCCATTCGTTTCAACACTAAATCATGTTTCGAGCAGGAGTGGCACGGTGCATGGATTACTGCTGATTACCCTCCTTTCAGTAGATCAAACAGTAAATCGACCGGATAAGGAAAACAAACTAAAGCAGACTGGTTCCTGTGCCAGAAGACCACAGAATAACTTATGAAAAACAACATTGCCAGCAGATGACAAAAAAAAGGTTGAAAAGCTATACCTTTTCTCAGGAATGTCAGCCAGGAAAGCATTTGAGCCACAAGATGGTTAGAAAACTGGAAACTTCTTCCGATGCCGCTGGCACAGAGCCATCGTGGTTGCCTGAGGGAATGTGTCATCCTGAGACCCGAACCATTAACCCTCGCCCGCACATGCCATTTTCCCATCCTAGAACGCACATGGGGGGGGTGGTTGCCACCCCCCCGCGCCATTTCGTTCCTGTTGGAGATAGAGCTTAGCGGTAAAGACCAAAAAGATTCTTTGGGAAGAGACGAATCCAATGATACCCAGTTTTACCTTCTCAGGTCAGTCATTGACCTTCCAGGTCAGGTCAAACTAAAAAATGTTGCTGTTTTAGGTCACCGTTGGATATCAAGCGCGCTGCTTGTCATATACCGATGACGATGCCGTTTTCTGGTGCCAAGCCAGCTAGAACCTCTTTGTCACACTACCCGACCAGGTTTTTGCTGCTGAGGTCATCTCAGGTCAAGTTAGGTCAAGGTCAATAATATGTGTTTGTATGTCTGTGTGTGTCTGTGTGTATACTGATGTGTGCACCGATTGTTTATGTGTCCATATTACATGAAATCATGATCTGAGAAGCTTTTACCAAAAATGTAGTCAAAAAATTTCCAAAAAAGTAAATTCAGCTTGCCTAAAACGCAATTATCTTAGATGACCTAGGTTGACCTTGACCCTGACCTTGACCTCTGTACATCGTCGAACAACATGTTTCATGATAGGTGGGAGGTAGGATTGGCATAAAAGGCCGAAATCAAGGTGTTAAAAGCTCACAAGGCCCATAGCCAACGCAAGATGTTGAGAATTGGCCATTTGGGTCATGACATGACCTGAAAAACAAGGTCATATCTCCGAAACCAAAAACCACAGAAACTTGAAATTTTCAGTGGACATCAAGAAAGGATAGAGGAGCAGCTATACGAAAAATCAGCCTTCTAGCTCTAAAAATGTTGAGTGCAGAGCAGAAAGACTACCTGGGGGGGTGGCAACCACCCCCCCCCCATGTGCGGGCGAGGGTTAATGAGACTAGCTGCCAGTAGAAGTCATGGCTCTAGGCCGCGGTGCAGCGGGGTGAAAGTGACCCGTTCACTCACATTTTTAGTAAACATCGGAGCAAAAAAGTAATTTTTACATGGCATGCTTGAAACACGAACCGTTTAAAAAGTAATTTACCGAACACCATGAAAATCACACCATTTACTGAAAATGTGTGCTGCATTGACTATCCGAAGTTTCAATGTTGTATCTGTATCACTTTCTGAGAAATATTGATTTAAAGTTGGGAACGTTTTTTTTTCTGGGCCACCCGGTATACCGTCATCAGAGGTTCGGTAAGAAAATAACTATTATGGCGTTATTGAAATTGTTTCTTTATCCAGCTCCTTTAAGTAAGCATATCGCCTTCTTTTTGCTTACTAAGTTAACCCAAATGCTGTAACCCTCATGTTACCAAGCATGGATTTTTGGTACACGTCACACAATACACATGCTGCCATCGGATGTTCAAGCAACTTCGCCGCCGTTTCATTTGCTCGTTAAGTTGTATACATACAGTTCCGTAAGCCAGATCAAACAGCATTTGTCAACATTGTACCCTACCGAAAGTCGACCATAAGCCAACAGTGCAGAGCATGCTAGCTTAAAGACCGTAAATGCCAATATTTTCCGACAGGCAGCAGGCATCCGTCAGCCATCAGTGGGTGCCCGGCAACGATACGGACATTAGCCCTCAACGCAGTAAACGCAAGAAAACCATATGTTTGACAAGAAATCCGAGAGTGTGCATTTCATGAATAACAATGGCCGCGACTTGTTTTGTTTTGTTTTCTATAAAATATGCAATACGGTTTTGTATGCGTCGAGTGGGTGACGGGCATTAGGTATGTTCAATATGCATGCAATTTAAGCAATGTAGGAGATGATTCCGTGGAACCAGATCTTTATTTTTTTTAGTTGCATTGGAACCAAACATTTTAGAAGCTATCGTTGAGCCGGTCCGACACCAGTTTCTAGGAACGGCTGCCATGAAACCGGTCCGTGTCCCGTGGAGAGGTTGTTCTGGAGGAGAGCCCACACACCAACTCGTGAGCTCGGACATTGGTATCGACGGCTAGGGTCCCCAGAGATGCCCTAATCAATGACCTGACCTGCTCAGAGGCCATTGTCTCGGACCGGCAGTGGGGAGGAAGGGAAGGGGCAGGGAGGTCAGACAGGATCAGACAACATTCAGGCAGGGAGGGGACGGCAGGTCAGACAGGATCAGGCACAGGTCAGACAGGGAATGACTGGCAGGTCAGACAGGACTAGACACAAATCAGACAGGGAGGGAAAGCAGGTCAAAGACAAAGATCAGGCGAATAATAGACAGCATGGAATCATAAGAAATACGATAAAATGGTATATGTGACAAATAAAAAGTGATGTTAAAAACTAAAAGAAACATAAATAGAAAACGAGGAGCAGTGAAGGGAGTGATTGAGTGTTGAAAGAAAATGTGGGATTGTTGTATGTGTATTCAACTCTGAAAGACTCAGTCATGCCGTATTGTTACGCCAAGCGTCGTTTATCCGTAATATTGCGAGCATTTATCCGCCCATACCAATATCTCCACGATGGCCGGACAGAGGAGGTCTGTGCGTCTACTTATTATTCTCAGCAGTCGTAGGCATAAAACGGCATCTTCGTAAGCCAAACAGAGGTTGAACACATTCAATCGCTAACATAACGCTAAATAAAGACGTTGCAATGAAAATAAACCCAAGTTTACCCAAAATTTCGTTGTATTTGTTCTCCCTCAGCCCTATTTCCGGGATATAACCGAATATTTCAAGCACCATATCTAGCCAATAGGCATTTCAAGGAAGCAGTTGCCAGTAACCAAACCATCACAAAGAGTCGTCCATCCTGCAGTACGCTTCCTGCGCGTTATTTGTGAACGGCGCCTGGTGCGGTTCGATAGCCGCTGCCTCAGGCCATGAGAGGTGATGACCCGCCGTCCCAAGAGCCCTCACTTTAATACCGTCATTATCCCGAAATGGGAGCGTCATGGGCGAGGCCTGCTCCACCGGTCCTTATGGGCCCAGGGCTTCCCTCGCCTGGTCGGAACGGAGACACGGACAGGCGGCGGAAATCAACAGAAAATAGTCAGGATGGTAGAGAATGATTATGAACCTCATGCGAATACACAAAATTCAAAAAACGCTGGGGAGCTAGGTTGCATATATGCCTTCTAGCCTGATGTTTCTAGATACGGCAATGCAGTTTTTTTGTGCCCCTGATAGGCCTGCTCGTCAGAAGTTATTTCTAGTTATCCTATATGCCTCATGTTAAAGTTCTTTGTGCAAGGACCACAAGCATCACATAAGCATAAAAACATCTTTGTCGCTGGTGAGGAAGACTCCATCGGAAGATTGTTTATAATCTTTACACAAAGTACGAATAAACTAAAATTGATCCTTCTGATCAACAAGGCTTGATGTCAGAAATATAAGCACTTCCGATAATTTTTAGGAATCAGACTTTTCCCAGAATGAATCATCTTGTCTCCCTTATATCCTCTCATCCATATCTGTCCAGCTTTTTCATCAGCGAAGATGCATGCAGGTTGTCGTCAGTTACAATGAAGGTGTCAGCCACCACCTGTGCGCAGCGTTTATCGTCATTGAGGGGAGGGGGACGCGGCACCCGGTGAGTACAGCAGGTGTTCTTCACGTGATGGCTGACGGCTGATCGGCAGCGCGACACAGCGGCGTCAGGGAGGGCTGGTGCGCACACACGGTGCTGGTGATTGGTGATCAAACTGGTGATCGACGGATGCTGCGGTCTCGTGAGAGTGATGTTAGTAAAGAAAGGTGATGTGATTTTAGAATGGAAAGATGGTAAAATCGTCGAATGATATAAGTGAAGTGCTTACGTACACAAAGATTGGACTCGTGTTTACATCCAATGCGCACTTAGTTGTCAGTTGTTGCACGACAGAGCAAAGCGCATTGTATCAGAAATAATTCTGATCATTCATATGTAGATCACAATCCATCGGCTCGAGAGTTGAGATGTTCTGCATACCGAGCCAACGCAGCAAGGAAATAGAAATTGTCTTATCCGGCATTGTGTTTCAACAAGGCACGCCTCTTGACATGGGTCGCATCCGAGAGGTGTCATATTTGACGGGCGCCGTTTCTAAGCGCCACAGCTCGTAAGTATTTAATACCACACACCATACACGACGGTATGGGTGGATGTACTAACTGCTTAGAGAGAACTTAGCTGAACGACGTCCAGAAGTCTTTCAAACATATAATTCTATCTCACAGGTGGGGCATGTATGAAAATTTTAATACCGTCGACAGAAAATATTTATTTCGGCCGATACCGCTGCAGGACAGCCTGGGAGAGTTAGGATTGGGTGAATGTTTCGGCTAGCTGTGGTCCCATTGAGCAGTAATCGCCACGCAATTTGAGAATGTGGATCGCTCTTGATTGTACAATACAAATACAAATAATACATTTACTGTCCATCTGACTCACGCCACTCCGAACGGACATCCAGCAGACCCCCGCCCGGGAGCGACACCGAGAGGAACGACCCAGCAACAGCGGCCGGGGCGGTTTGGTTCATTACGACCAGGCTCCGGCCACATTTGGGCGGGGACCAGACATTGGCGCAATCAATGGCACGGCCGAATGCGCCCATTTGCGACCGGATAATGGCTCAGATTCAAACAAAGGCAGCACAAAGGCAACAACCCATCCTGGAGCCGGAGAGAAAGGCTCCATAGGGACGCAATGGAATCAGCGACACTGCATTAGCAAGCTGTCCTCCCCGCCGGTACGGAGAATCAGACGGGTGCATTCCCACTCAGTCTGATTTGCAGTATCAATCTGGTGCATCCCCGATCAGTCTGGCTCGCAACAACAATCTGGTGCATTCCCTTTCAGTCTATATATGCTGCATTGCGGTTCAATGTGCCGTGGCAACATTGCTCCGCTCAGACTATGAACAAAGAATTTGCTATTTGTACTTGACTGGAGGTAATGTCTGGAGATCAAACAAACTAACTTTATTTTGACACCCTCTACATAATATGCTTGATATTATTGTCACCGGTATATTTCCAATTGCTTTCATGAGGCTGTCAACCAAAAAATACAAGCAAGTACTTTGAATTCGTTTTATCTTAGAAATCTTTAATAAAGGCATAACCGTATGAAAAAGTCCAGAAAGGGATCATAAAACGGTTTATTCGGGGGCAATCTATTCCTTCCATCCAACTGAGAAACATTGCACTATACAGACTAAACATAAGACAGGCAGAGCAGTAACCAAAGGCGATACAGCATTGTGGTCCTATATCATACTTATCGCAGCTAGTGCATAAGCGCACAAAATTTGATAACTCATTTTCAAATGTTTCATACCTATGGCAAATTACAGGTCTAATTGTTGTGTTTTTGTTATGCTTGGCGTGCATATTTTGCAGCAACTTAGTGGTCAATCATTCTTCAGCAACACGCCCATTTTATTATTGTTTTCATATTATCATCCTGGTGTGGGGGTATTAAACTTAAGTTCCGAAACTGTTGTAATAGATGACATCAGTTGACCATTAATTGTACATTGTGAAAGTCTCAAAACTATGAAACACATTATTATGTGACACTTACGTGGCATTCTTGCATGCAAGCTGCCAATTCGAATTTTTGACGAATCAATCTCAATACACTAATAAAAAGGTCTAAATAATTTCCAAATACATACCATGCGTATAATTAGGTTACACTCCACTCCTTACATTCCTTATAGTCCAGCCTTGTCCCCTGTCCTCACCTTTGTACATCTCGAAGTCTCCTGAGCTTGTCGATTCCACCCCAGCCAGGAGGAGCGTCACAGCCGTCATCCACGTCATCCCTGGCGTCATCGCGCGCCACATCACACTGACGGCTGACGTCGCCCACCACTGCGTCCAGACCGCGTCAGTCGGCCGTGAAACACGGGTCCGGAGACGCAGGAGAGCCGTGGACAGAAATAACCGCCTCACTCAGCAGTCTAAAGTCTCTGGAAACAATGAACTACTCCGCTTGGGTCACAAGAGCTATTCTAGTTTCGGCGTCAGGCGTCCTGTTTCATTTGGTGAGCTTTGTTCGGAGGTTCGAAGTTCGGCCTGGCGAGGTCTCTATAGTCTCGGCTCTCTATGTTCAGCACAAGTCTTTCAAAGCCGACCTCACGTGCGTCTGCCAATGTGGCGCAGTTTCGGCGAGGAGCTGGCGCACCCAAACACGGTGCGTCGTGTCACTCGTCGCCGCTGTGCGACAATCAGCTGTTATTTACTCCGGCTGTGTCGAAAGCGACGGCAGTGCGGCGGACGGCGCGGCGGTTCCCAGCTCGGCGCCCCGGCTGCCGTAGCGCGTCTGCAGTGGAGCGGCGGACGCCCCCGCTGAAAAACCAGACACCCGTCAGCTGCAGCTATCGAGATGCGGCCGCCACAGACGGGCAGCCGATCCGTTCAGCCCGATAGACAAAGAAGCCTGGAACGATAATCGGACGAATTGGAGCGGTTTCTTTCTCAATGATGCAACAGACAGTGGCAGAGTGTTGGTTATTACCAGAGGGTGGACACATTGCAGACCGGATGGGTCCGACACCGCATCAGTTCCTTTGACCACAAAAAATGGCATTGAGGGTAACCAACTGTGGTATGCAAGAACGGCTGCATAATAAACAAAGCCAGCCAGTGGTGGCCAAGAGACCTACTCGGATTTCACGGAAAAGCTGAGCATAAAATATTGATGTTGTGTGCGACTTCCACAGAGCTCTGAGCCAGCATGTAATGGCTAACGGCCATTGCAGTAGAATGGAATCCCATTTCTATTGTGGCAGCAATAAAGCACCCTGCCAGACAAATGTATGGACAGCCAATGATACACATCGACAGTATACCGCAGTAAATTCGGCATACAAAACAAACAAAACTTTGCCGCGGAAGTGTTCGCGCTGCAATAGATGCGGTCGTTCAGGGACGGCTGGTGGCCCGTTCTCAGGACCTTTCAGCACCATCGTGAGGAGGCCGTCCTGTCCCGGGCAATGACCGTTCTACATCATAGGCATCGTCCTCACCGACATCTCAGAGCTGCCATTGTTATACAAAGTTGGGCAGGAGCGCTAAGGCATTAAATGCTCAATGATGTCCGCGATAATTCTCGGAGATGCGGCTGTTGGATATCATTACTATTTACTAGACTCGTCAAATGTTTTTGTCCTTACAAGTTTTTTCTCTCTCTCCCCCCCTCTCTCTCTCTCTCTCTCTCTCTCTCTCTCTCTCTCTCTCTCTCTCTTTGTTGGCTCTTCACCTATTTTTTTTTTCTTTTGCCCTTCTTATATCTCCCTTTTAAGTGCTTTATGTTTTTCATTATCCTCTTCTTCCTTTTCTTTTTCCTTCATCTACCTATTCTCCTTCATCCTTCCTCGAATTTCTTGTGTCCCTTGGTCTGTCTCCTCCCTCTCTCCATGTGCTGCTCTCTCTATCTCTCCCTCTCCCTCTCCCTCTCTCTCTCTATCTCTCTCCCTCTCCCTCTCCCTCTCTCTCTCTCTCTCTCTCTCTCTCTCTCTCTCTCTCTCTCTCTCTCTCTCTCTCTGTCGTCCATCTCTCTCCATCCCCGGGGGCAGCGCGCCCACTGAGACAGGTGCAGATGAGAGCCTAATGCATGTTCGTTAGCCCTCTACCATGTGCGCCCGACATGAGATACCGTGCCCGTGGGACCCGGAACGACGGAGGCGCTCTAACTCTGCCGCCCGCGCAGAGCAGTAACCGCAATATACACAGCCTCGCCGCCTGACGATAACAAAAGATCTGGTGGGGAAATTACGGCCCACGCCGCACTGTCATGGGACAGTCGCAAAACTATGGGGACATACATGGCTAAAAAAAATACATAAGTTTATATGCGTGAGACGTTTTAATACCCTTTTCTGTTGTCGTTCTTCTCTCTCTCTCTCTCTCTCTCTCTCTCTCTCTCTCTCTCTCTCTCTCTCTCTCTCTCTCTCTCTCTCTCTCTCTCTCTCTCTCTCTCTCTCTCTCTCTCTCGCTCCGTCTCTTTCTCTCTCTCTCGCTTTCTCTCTCTACCTCTCTCTCAAAGAGGAAAAGATAATCATTCGAAAGGACTCGGGCTACTCCACACTTCAATTAAGCCCATCATGGTAAAATGCAAACTTTTGCCTATTGCTTGTCACATTGGGCGGAAAGTTAGTTCGGTGATGGGCTTAATTGAAATTGTGGAGCGGTGAGTCTCTGCATACTGCTTTCCTGGTGACTGATGGTAACAGAGCTCTCGAGGAATCCTCGGTATTGTTGACATGAAACACTTACGACACTTTCATACAATGGGCTATGTAAATATAGCCATAGAAACGCCACTGAGATATACCCATTTACGCTTCTGAGCATGTATTATATGATATACTGATCAATTGCATAGTTGCGGTGATTGAATGAGATGCAACATTTTCTGACAAATAACAATTACATAAAACATGTGGGCACTCAAAATCCGGATTTTCCATGTTAAGTGAATTTGTCGCCCGTATGCTTGATATGAACAGGTTCATTTTAGAACCATATCCTTTCAGGCTGGGGGGGGGCATTTCCCCCCCCCCCCTTTAGTTTTTTTTTTCAATATATCTCGAGAACCGCCGCGCCGATCGTCACCAAACTTTCAGTATCCTCCCGGGAGCAGCTAGCGCACATGGTGACCACAAATTTTTCCAAAGGCTATGCTAGGTTGGCCGCTAATGACGTCAGAGTGACGTCATTTTTGCCATTTTCGACCCAAAAAAAAAGGTTTCGCGGGAAGAGCTATCAGGCCTACAGCTTTAGAGATACAGAAAAATGTTTCCGACATAAGAGGTGTAGAATCAAAATGGCTACAAAACTGCTATTTCAGTTTTTCGATTTTTTTGGATTTTGACCCCCAAAAATCAAAAAATAGATTTTTTGAATATAACAACCAAAAAATCCAAAAGAATTTGAATTAAAAAAAAACGGAATATATGTGATAGTACCTACCGCCTTCTACCCACATACCAAATTTCAGATCGACACCTCTTTTTTTGGCCTAGTTATAGCGAAAAAAACTGCTCAAAATTGATGATGTCAAATTTTCAAACTCAATTTTTAGCAATTCTAGGCCTCGTAGCGCAAAACAAAGACCACCGTTAGACTCCTCGTGACGAGCTGCATCGAATCGATACCCATTTTATGCAAAAATATCAACTTTGGAATTTGGCCTTTTTTTACCTGACCTTGACCTGAACTCCACCAGAAAGTGACCTAAACCGTACCTGATGGTCTTATAAACAACACCATTGAGTTGGAAATGAAAAACTGGCCATAAAACATGCATCGCATAACCTTAGTAAAGTTGGGCTCATGTGGTGACCCTTGGTGACCTTTGGCGACCTGACCTGTGACCTGACCTGGTATGACCAGTGACCTCTAATAGCAACATATGTACTAGACAACTGACGCCTTA
This sequence comes from Amphibalanus amphitrite, assembly GCF_019059575.1. Classification (NCBI taxonomy): domain Eukaryota; kingdom Metazoa; phylum Arthropoda; class Thecostraca; order Balanomorpha; family Balanidae; genus Amphibalanus; species Amphibalanus amphitrite. The sequence goes on from NW_024881708.1 coordinate 143,812, forward strand.
TCACTGATTTTCGACAAAATGCGTTTTACTCGATGTTATAGCGCTTTCCCTAGAAGCCCCGTGAACGGTGAAACATTTTATCTTTGACCTGACCTGTGACGTCATCGGTGACCCCGAGGTCAATGAAATTTGGTTGCCTTCGACAAAGTTGACAGGGCTATCGAACGCCGTTTGAATTTTCCGGATCCGTCCAGTAGTTTCGGAGATACGGGGGGGGGGCAAAAAAATGTCCCCCCCCCACCGCGCGGAAGGTGGCTGGGAGGCCCACCGCCTGCCGGGATATTGTTTTTTATTCAAAATAAGCACTATTGGTAATGATTCAGCATAAAATGACGAAAACATGAGCGTTCTCAGTTTACAACATGAAGTATACACTAAAAGAAATTGCTCTTGAGTGTTATATGGTTTTTCTATGGCATAAACGACGCATCCTTTTAAAAAAGCGGTGTTTGCAGCCTATCCAATTCTTGGCAAATTTAGCGTGATCCTCCTAATACAACTGATCACATGCTAGCCAAGTCAACATCATCATTCATCATCTTAATCATGATTCATGCAAATTCGAACGCAAAGGAAACGATAAGGTGTCAAGACATCCCACAGGAATAGATTGCTGAGGAATAATCACTGTATGACTTGTGAGAATATAACAAAACCAGTGGAGTAGACTTTTTTTCTGAGAACATCTTACGTCCACCACCAAAAAATCACACTGGTTACTATGCTCACCGTATTCTGCGCGCCCGTCTTCGTTAGGGTGAATGCCAAAAAGTGTTCTGAGTCTGTGTTACGGGGTGAGGGAATAGGTTGGTCACCACACGCGCCACCGCCGCCGCCGCCGCCACACCACTGACGACTGCCGCCGGCGACGGTCGGCGGCGCGGCGCCTCAGCCCCCCCCCTCCCGGTCCCCTCCCCAGCTCCGGGCTGACCCGCCCCGGCACAGCCTGAACTCTGAGTCTCCGCTGACCGCCCTCATATGAAGGAACTGATATGAATGGAGCGCCTAAATCGGCGGCTCACTGCAGCTTGGCATAAAAGAGAATTGCAACAAGCGCTGCATTATTGAAACATTGGGCAGTAGTCCGGGGCCATCGGATTCATTCGTGAAGCAGCGTTTTAACCGAGTTCAACCTCCCATTGCCTTGTAACATTTAATGGTTGTACTTATACCTATGTTGCCTGAAGTCTCATTGCATTGTTCATGCCCAAATATGCATTGGGCAACATTTACTATTAGTTGCGTTATGACATTTGCCACTGATTGACGACTCATATATTTGAAGTGTCACTTAGTAGAATGTCAATATAATATATAAGAGCCATATATTTACTAAGTTTTAGTACATTTTGGTTATTTATATTCTCGTCCATCGCACATTCATATGACCATATCATGACAACATTACTGGTTCGCTGTTCATATGCGTAGTAATTTTGTTATTATTGAGCTCTTCGTCGTCCTGTGCTTTATGCATTCAGTATAATGAGCATGTCAGCCTGGTCGACCTTGTTTGACAAAAGCAGCGTCAAATGTGTTTGCTGTAGACCTTTTGAACGGTTTATGTCCCTGGCTGTCTCCCCAGCTATATATTTCACCAACACAGTTCAATAAAACGTTTGCTTTTACAGCTGTTTACTCCATGGAGCTCGGACCGAGTTATCAAGGAGGGCCATCAGCGAGGGACACTGGAATATAAATATAGCTATATCCCATAAAAAAATATTACGATTGCATTTTTTGTCAACAAGGTGGTTTCATTTTGTTGCTTTTTTTTCTTTCCAATGAGTATGGTCATGTGTAAAAAGTAGCTTCATCATTAAGCATGCTTTAAATACCCGACCAATTATCCATCACAGGGTCTGTTGGCCCTCGGAGAAGCCCGGCAAGATCACGACGGGCTTCCACTTATGGCTTCTTAACATCGCCTCAAAGTGCAAAAATCACGCCGAAAAGAGCGCCGCCCTGCACGAAACGTCCGGGCTCGTGCCCGGACGTTTCGAAACTCCAGAGAGGCCCTCGAGCGCTTTTTCGGAAGTTTTGAACATTGCTTTGAACCGGTTGATCGTTTGCCCTATAAACTATGCTTTAACCACCACATTTATGTCTAAATTTGTCCAACTCCGGCCATGCGCGCAATTTCCGTGTGGAGCACGGTTTCCCGTCTGCCGGTGACACTTCAGTCACCGTGTCGGGCCGGCAGACGGGTGGTAATCAGCCGAGGTGTCATCACCAGAGCGGGACGGGTCACAGGTGACGACAGGCACGCGCTGGGCGCGCTCTGTGCGACTGCAGACCGCACCGAGGCGCTCTAATACCCACACGTCTGTCCTGTATCCCAGCCTACCACCGAGGGACTCTGGTCGGTCACACAGAGGTGCGGTTTCCCCAATTCGGCCTACCCACACCGCCGCCAGCTGCGGCGGGGATGAACGTGCCGTTCCGTGTTTATGGTTGTAGCTCAGGAGGCTATGAATAATGTCAAATGGACTCATTTGTTTACCACACATTTAGCACTGATATGAACAATCAACACGGCTAAATTTTGCATGCAGTGGCGAAGTTTCACAATGAGTTATATATTCAGGATAACTGAAGTTACAGCAGCATGGCCATTGGCCACGCCACTTGAATTATGGTGATGCATTTTTCATCTACAGGGACAGCAAAGTGACCCAAAATTCCGCTTATTTTTACTCAACTATCAAGGGTGACGATGGACTTGATATGAAGGGAACGTATCAGAGCTTTGACATTAAACTACACGCAAACCTAATGCACTTGCAGATGAAATGCAGCTTCCAGTAACACCATAAATTACATCTATGAAAGTCGGCAATCATGCCCAACCACCGTGTCTGACTCAGGTCTCAAGCCTCAACAGTTTGTAGCCATCTGCCGTCGACACTGTCAGTGTGGTCCGATCTTAATGAACGTGTGTTTACCGACTGCGCGCCGGTGTTTGGGAGCGTCTTACACAGTGGGCGACCACCCGAGCCGCAAGCTGACGCACACAGACACACGCACTCCAACAGACCGCGAGAACAGACTGGCACTCTAAAAAATCGCGCCGACAGACTACAACGGTTTGGCAGATCGTCCGGCCAGACTGTCAGCGGACAGACAGCGCCGATGGACTGCCACGGACTGAGTACCTCGCTGAAAGACTGTCGGACTGACAAGACAAACCTTGCCGACAACCTGATTCAGACTGACTTATCCCGCCGGCAGACTGCAGTGAGCTTTGATACAAATACGCTTGCATCCTGAAACAGACTGGCAGGCCGCGCTAGCAGGCTGAAACGATACATATTAAATTTGTCGTTTAGTTTGTTCATAGCCGTGCCACAATAGCCTTTGCGAGCGGGAATGCGCCTCAAACACCCCTGGTTCTCACTGATAGAGAGGCAACGAGCGTCTCCGCTACCTCCACCAGCCTCTTCTCGGCGTAAACATCACTCGCTTATCTGCACACGCCTGAGAGTGGATGAGAGTGTCGGGACGGAGCTACTCGGCATTCGCAGTGCTTCTCTTTCTTTTGCTGGGAATAAAATGCTTGCTGAAAAATAATAAAATTTGCATGGACGAAAATGAAATAATTAAGGTATTATTATTTCACTGATACTGGAGCCCTTGAGAGCCTTCGTCCTTATCAATTCTCATGACTTCTTACAAGAAGTAATCAGTTGAATAAAAAAACAGCCAACTTTTACTCAAAGTATAACAAGAAGCATACAAATATGGAAATTATTCGCAAATTAGCATTATGTTTCATCACAGGTATGGAGCCATACCTAGCCCGTTAGTTGCAATGCCTTATCAGTTGGGGTCAGAGCCCAGAGGTCAGCGGGATCCTGCTGTATCTCAGCAGATGATCCCCGGGCCCCGACAGACATCAGTATCCCCACAGTACCATGGCATGCGTCAGCCTATTTCTGCACACCGAACGGCATCAGTCGCCATGCACTGGACGTTCAAATATCTAATTCCACTACAGCACTGGCCTTATCGCGGTAAAGAGTCAACCAACGAAGCATATCGGACAAATATCCTGGGAGACTAGCCTGAGATATTTCTGCTTTTAAGAAGCTGACGGGAAATCAAAAGGGCTGAGAGTGCTACTGGTTTGTCTGTTGAAAGCTTTGACAATAGCTCTTAGTAGGCCGCTTTTGTCGCAGTCTGTGCGAAATGAAATCATGTGAAGAGACGTCAGAGGTTGCAGTACATCTTACTGATAATGGCCTCGGACAAGCAGGGCACATTGCCCCAACAGACGGTAAATAACTTTTGAAAATACCAATTTCCAATTTTAGTGTTTTCTGGACCAAAATTTTGCGAGGAATCCGATGGTGTGGTCCCCGAAATCTGAAAAATTTCCATTTTGGAGATAGCACCTATTTTTTGAAAAATAAATATTCGTCAGGCTTAACCCGCGCGGGGCTGGGGGGGGTAAATTTTACCCCCCCTCGCGAATTTTTGCAATATCTCCAAAACGGCGGCGCGCAGCGCCGCCAATCTTTCAGTACCTTTTCTTACATCAATTTGACACGTTCCCTGAAAATTTGAGCGAAATCCGTCGGAAATTTTTTGAGAAATTGACGTTTGAGTGACGTCATGTTCGCCATTTTCGCCTCAAAAACGGCAAAAGTTCAAACGCCGCTAACATCTTCATTTTTAAAGGAATCAAGACGTAACAAAAAAGGATATACGTAATTCTACTTTGTCTATCAAATGGCTATCTCCGTTTTTGAAAATTTTGGATTTTGCCCAAATTTTTTCAAAAAACTGAGTTTTTTGGGAAAATAGTTATAAAATCCAAAATTTTGAATGTATCAAAAAAACGGAATATATGTCAGAGAAGTGCTCTATGTGCACCTACATACCAAGTTTTAGAAGAATCGGGTCAAAAATGTGGGAGTTATTCAAAATTTCATGACGTCACGACACACAAAAATTTTGAAAAATGACTTTTTTGGAAGTTCTAGACCTCGTACGGAAACAAAAATAGCACCATTCGATTCGCCGTGAAAAACTGCATCAGATAGACACCCTTTTAGGCCTTAACAACCAACTTCAAAATTTGACCTCACTTGACCTGACCTTGACCTGACCTCGACCTGAAGTTCATCCAGAGGTGGTCCATATCACTTATTGAGTGTGCCTATTGAATTCTATGAATAAAATGACCCATAAAACATGTGTCGCACATGCCCTTTTCTATATTTTGTTTGTGGTGACCTGACCTGACCTGACCTGACCTTGACCTTGACCTCTTAATGATATTGTATGCAACGAGTATTGTCTTGGTAGCCTAAGAACACGTTTTGGGCGATCAGTCTCAGTCCATGACTCCATTCTTCGGCAACTACGGTGCAAGGCCGATACTGTAGGAACTTGCAATTTGTACCCTTGACCTGACCTTGACCTTGACCTCAAACTTAAAATTAAGTACATGTTTTTAGTTGTTCGTGATGAGATCTTTCGATTGGCGTTTGAATTTTTCAAATCGGACCATTAGTTCGGGAGATAACAGGGGGGGTAAAATTTACCCCCCCCCAGCCCCGCGCGTTCGGCTGGAGACCCCAGCCCCGCGCGGGTTAATAGTCAAATAAATTGGAAATATAATGAGTTATTTTTTGTAACAACACTAGAATGTGTCGAACATGAATTAGAGATATATTTTAGCTGAGATGATACTATATCTGCGCATACATGTACATGAACTAGTACATTAACCCTCGTCGGCCGAGAAGGGGTGGGGCGGGTGCCGCCTAATAGGGCTTTTCGCGATAGCTTAAAACTCGCTTAGGGTAGACAGCTGAAACTTGGCATACCTAATCTTTTATTCAAGCTGGATCTTTTGACCTCAACTGCGTTTTCAGGTCAGGTCAGGTCACTGACCTATGACGTCATAAATGAGCCTCTGCGAGGTCCTCAGATGTTGCAACTTTGCAACGCCCTCAGTGCCAGAGGAACTTTCACAGGAAGATGAAACTTACAGGACGTAGTATCCTTCAGAGGTCTCACAACTTGTATATCTCGGATTTAACCTAAATGTCACATGAGGTCAGGTCGGTCACGTGACCTCACCATTATAAGTCAATGGGGGAAATATGAAAACTGTTATTTTGGCGCCGGAAATGATCTCAAACTGTCCCAAGCACATGAATCGTGGTTTCATGTACTCTTTGTAAGGTCCGATCATGAAACCACGATTTCATGTGCTTGGGATAGTTTTAGATCATTACCGGCGCCAAAATAACGGTTTTCGTATTTCCCCCATTGACTTATAATGGTGAGGTCACGTGACCGACCTGACCTCATGTGCCATTTAGGTTAAATCCGAGATATACAAGTTGTGAGACCTCTGAAGGATACTACGTCCTGTAACTTTCATCTTCCTGTGAAAGTTCCTCTGGCACTGAGGGCGTTGCAAAGTTGCAACATCTGATGACCTCGCAGAGGCTCATTTATGACGTCATAGGTCAGTGACCTGACCTGACCTAAAAACGCAGTTGAGGTCAAAAGATCCAGCTTGAATAAAAGATTAGGTATGCCAAGTTTCAGCTGTCTACCCTAAGCGAGTTTTAAGCTATCGCGAAAAGCCCTATTAGGCGGCACCCGCCCCATCCCTTCTCGGCCGACGACGGTTAATGTACTAGTTCATGTACATGTATGCGCAGATATAGTATCATCTCAGCTAAAATATATCTCTAATTCATGTTCGACACATTCTAGTGTTGTTACAAAAATTAACTCATTATATTTCCAATTTATTTGAGTATTAAGCCTGACGAATATTTATTTTTCAAAAAATAGGTGCTATCTCCAAAATGGAAATTTTTTCCGATTTCGGGGACCACACCATCGGATTCCTCGCAAAATTTTGGTCCAGAAAACACTAAAATTGGAAATTGGTATTTTCAAAAGTTATTTACCGTCTGTTGGGGCAATGTGAGGGGCGGGACGACGTTTGTTTCCTAGGCAAGGAGGTCTGTTCATTCTCTCTCATTTCAAAATAAGTGGTCTTCATGTAAAATTGCAAGCAAACCTTTGTGAAGACAAAAAAAAAATGAAATAGGTCGCAACTGTATTGCTATCACATTTATTCCGGCCTACTTCGTAAAGGATGCTAAGAAGCAACATTACAAGGAAATGCCGCCTTCCCAATATATTGGAAGTTCAGGTCGATAAAATATCTGCATGCAAAAGCTCAGACCAACAAACGAACTTTCTATGTACATATCTTTGTTTCATGTTGTCAAGTGTCATTTGCGTATCATGTCTTTATTCCTTTCCTTTTTTTGTTAATTTTTTTTTTGTTAAAAAAAGCTGTATAAAAACAATGTAATGATATGAAACCGAAGTTTCGTTACTCTATAATAACAGTGTTAGTCTCATCAGCTTGAAAGTCCCTTCATCATGATAATGTCAACATTGCCAGTTTCGACGCGGCGAAAACGTGCTTGATTGCACTTCATCAGTTTTACGCAGGGCAAAGCTGTCAGCCGCTGTGATCTAAGTTACACCGTTCATGGGTCCATATTTGCCAGGAAATGGCGCATAAAGATAGGTGGAATAATAGCACGGCACGCAGCACCACACGACCATCCACTCACCAAGGCATGCTTCCGCTAACTCTGACTCCACCGTGACGAAACTGATGGAAATCTGAATGCCGAGCATCGAAACATAACTTACTTACCTAACTACTCAATTACTTTAATTATATTGCTTGAACGTACTCATCCTAGGGTTTGAAATCATAAATATTTCTGACTTTTGTGTTCCTATGATCAAGACGGACTCAAAGTTAGAAAGCTTATGGAATGCACCTCTCCACCCCAATGCACCCTGCACCCACTCGCTAAATCCGGCGTGGCCGCGACCGGCGGCTCAGTGAGCCCCAGCTGATATCGCCGAGCCGCCGCCACGCTCGGTCAGATCTGTCAGATCTGTCAGATATGTCAGGGGCTGAGTGGAACGCCGGCTGACGGCTGACGCATGCGTTCTGACAGCCCGGCCAGCAGCGGTACCCCTATCAGACGCGGTGTGACGAATGGACCTAGCAAATGCCCATTAGAAGCACTGGGCGAACCGCTTCAGTTTTGGAGGAATTCAAAGTGACATGCGTGTAAAGAGGCAATTGGCTTATAATGTTTATCCAATTGATTTTATTAAGGTAGCTCGAATTTTAGAAACATTACCGACGAGTTCAACAGAAAAAGTGGGCCTAGTCTAAAAAAGTGCAATAAAGTAGGCCCTCACAATTCCCTATACCGTCGGCAATACCCCACTTCCGTCGGCAAACCAAAAGCTCAAATAACCTGTGTTGACCTGCAAACCTCCAGCAAGAACTCGGTAACAAATTGTCCTAGTTCGCGGCTGTGGCACCGGCTGCCGAAAAACTGCGCAGCGCGCTCACACGGGAGCGACACGGCACTACTGGAGACAGATGGTTTCGCCTCGGGAAACGCGGCCCGGTGAGAGGCTGGCATTCAGACCGTCATCTGATTTGTTACACGATTTGACCGAGTGACCTTTGGTGGCCGGTGAGGTGGCCGGTGGGACCGGACAGTCAGCACTGAATGGCACAGTAATTACCAATATGGCTGGTCAGGTGGACAGTCAGACAGAGAGAAGAGGGTTGAGGTCAGCTGTAATAGCTAGTAAGGTTTTTGTTTATAAACGTTGATTTTGATACGCCTTCCAAGTAAAGCCCTTTGTTGATATTGAGCGATCTGACTTCATTTCGAGAACTAGCACCAGTGTGTTTTTGAAACGGCACTTCATCCTCCTACGTACGTACATAACTATAGCATCCGACAGTTTTCCATAGCTCTCTTGCGGCTAATGCTATGGAATTACAAGAAAAAAAATTACAGAGCCTGCAATTTCTGAATTACATCTACCTAACCCAATCTAGTGACAGTTCTTTCGCAATAAATGCTCTTTTAAATAATCCAGAGGACAACTTTGGACGCTCTCCCTCAAAATACCAGTTTCGGAACTGTTATAGGGACGCACAAGGCCCTCAGTTCCGAAACTGATATAGAACAAGGCGTTCTTTCAAAATTGAGGATTTTTGTTCATTTATCAAAGCATATACAAAGCTCTCAACAACACACATCTGCTTTTGTTCAAGCGCGGGATGAGCCGTCTGTTACTCACTGAAAGCGCGTATACTTTTATATGAGGCGTTGGAAGTGCAGCAATATACCGTGTTCGAGCTGTTCGAGCTGCAGTATATCCGTTTCCCGGAGAATGCGGAGCTCGGCAGCGGTAAAAACAGCCGCAGCGGCAGGAGCTGAGGAGCCGGCGGTCCCGCAGACCCCCCTGGGAACGCTCCCGCTCCAATTGATGCCGAGATTGATGCCAAAGCCGCGTGCTGTTTGTCGTATGTTGTGCTGCGGAGGTTTTTACAGAAAAGTTAGTGGAAAAGGTAGTCGGTGTTCAGCGTCGCGCTGGTTGCATACGGTATTTGTTTTCCCTGAGTTGATGCTGGAGATGGTGGGATTGAAGAAGAATTGAGACTGCCTTTAAAAATCACTTGACAGCGATTGTTGCGCTGAATAAGAGAGAAGGCTACAGAATAATGTACTCAGCCAGACCTAAACAAAAACAAAAATAGCATGAAGCAAAATTTTGGCGATATGCCTTGTCCAACATGTCAACTAATTATTTGAGCATGTCTATGCTTTTATGCGTCAACCTACCGAAAAACAAAATATCAATACCTGTTTTTCAACAATATCATCATTATTTTGAATATGAGCATCACTAATTTTAAATCATGTGTATTTTTGTGAGCAATTCTGCGTAAAATCCGGTATTATCTGGCTGTAAACACATCATCTGATGTGTTAAAAGTGCGGCTGTGTCCCGGGTGCGGCTCATTCAGTCCCTTATAGCATCTAAAGCGCATTGTTTGGTAAGAAACTCCACAGGGGATTAGGACAGGAAGTAGGTACTGGAGTCTACCAGCGAGTCTATGAAGATGTCTTGAAGATCCAATGTCACAGTAAGCAGAGAGACATTGGCCCATTCCTCGCTCGTTGTAACGAGGAACGCACCAGTTTAATCGAAATGTCGTAATTTGCGCGATAGACTGAAGTGGCCTTTTGTCAATGATCAGTGAATAACACGAGGAGTTTGTCAAGAACTTCCGCCGATCTTTTGCGTTCTTGTAATGCGTGAGTTTATTATCAACAAAAAAGTTCAACTTTCGTGATCAACTGGTGACCTATCCCGCGCCCCGTAGGGGGGGGGGGCGAAACGCCCCCCCCCCTGTCCTTTTCCGTCAATATCTCCTAAACGGCTGGAGATATCGCCACCAAACTTTCAGAACTCCTCCGGGCATCAATTTTACACATTGTGACCTATTTTTTTCCAGAGGCTATGATAGGTTGGCCACAAATGTCGTCAGAATGATGTCATATTCTGCCATTTTCGACAGAAAAAAGACCTTCGCGAGAAGAGCTGTCAGGCCTACAGCTTTGAAGATACAGAAAAATGATCAACACATAAAAGGTGTAGAAGTGACAGGGCTACAAAACTGATATCTCGGGTTTTTTGAAATTTTGAGTTTTGACCCCTAAAAATAAAGAATGCGATTTTTTGGATATATTAGCAAAAAAATCCAAAAAGTTTGAGTTTCGAAAAAAACAGAATATATGTGATAGTACCTACCATCTTCTATCTACATACCAAAGTTCAGATCGATATCTCGTTTTTTGGCCAAGTTATAGCGAAAAAACTGTTAAAAAATAATGACGTCAAATATTCAAAGTCAATTTTTGGCAATTCTAGACCAGGTAGGGCAAAACAAAGACCAGCATTGGACTCCCCGTGACGAGCTCGACGACGTGACCGTGACGAGTGAGTGACGAGCGAATCGATACCCATTTTATGCAAAAATATCAACTTTGAAATTTGACTTAATATGACCTGACCTTGACCTGACCTTCACCAAAACGTGACCTAAGCTGGCCCCAAAGGCTGCCTGACCCACATAATCGCATTTGTCATGTAAAATGGACCATAAAACATGTATCACACGACACTTTCATATCGTGACCCCCCCCCCCCCCAGTGACCTGACCTCTGTGACCTGACCTGGTGTCAGTGACCTCAGATAGCGAAGTATGTGCTTGACGAACAATATACCATCGATGGTTTTCAATAACTTACCAATTTACTCGATTTCACAACACATTTCTTGAAATGCCTGTGAGCGGTGAAAATCCGACCTTTGACCTGACCTGTGACGTCATCGGTTTGACCAAAGTCAATGAAATTTGGTCACAAGGTAGTTCCCGGGTGGGGCTATCGAACGCCGTTTGAATTTTGAAAATCGGCGGACCCCCCCCCCCCCCTACGGGTGGTAGGGTCCGCCGGTAGCCCTACGGGGCGCGGGCTATGAAAGGTGATCAGTGCAAAGATCATCGTAAATATTGCCGTAAAACCAGAGGAATAGCTCGTTTTTGCCCTACATTGTATGATTTGTAATGATTCCACAGGGGAGCACTGGCGCTTCAACCCTATTGGCCGTAGTGTCTAACGGTGGCGGCCATATTGCGCAGACCAGGAACCGGCTGCCGCCTGTGTTGAGGAATAGGGAATTCGGGACCTTGATTTACGTTTGCGGCCGCCGTATCCGTTACGATCAAGCTACGTAGATACGGAGCCCGGCATCTTACGCAGAATTGAGTGGGGAACACGATCGTATCTTCAGAATTCCTCAAATTCATTCGCCGGACCTACATTTGCCCCGGCCGAGGGGGTTGATTGAACCCACCTCGCTAATGCGCCGCTAATTAAACTAGAATTAAGCGGTAAAGTGGTCGTATGCGGCAAAGTATAATGCAGAGTGACTGTTAGGAACCCGCTTTAAAGGTCTCAGGTCAATCGGTGACCTCTGAGGTCAGGTCAAGTGATCTAAGGCATGGCCTGGGTTCGGTTTTTGGCAAATAACGTCGCCAAAAATGGCCGTAGAGCCGCGATTTTGGCATCATCGTGTTCAGCTAGCTCAGGCGCATCGAGTGATATACTTTTTGTTCGGGTCAGCCGGTCAACTTAGGGTGTTGACCTCAGGTCAAGGTCAGGTCAGCACCCCCAGGTCACGAAGTTGGTCGAAAGAGGTCATGTCGCATATCATTCGATTCGGCAGGTCTTCCTGAGTCCATTGGTGGCTTTCCCGACTCGCTAGCTCAATTTGATCGGGAGTTATTGAAGAAAAATTGTGACCCTTGTGACGTCACAAATGACGTCACGCAAGGGCAACAATGCAAATATGAAGCATAGAACCTTGCAAGGAGTGCATGAAATCATGATTCTATATGCTTGAGATAGTTTTAGATCATTCTCGGCGCCAAAATTGCCATTTTCGTATTTCCCATTGACTTATAAGGGTTTAACGTATTAGTTCCTTGTAGCTGAGGATTTTTTAGGATTTCATCTTGTTCTCCACTCAATTCTGCGTAAGATGCCGGGTTCCGTGTCCACATAGCTTGAACGTAACGGATGCAGCGACCGCAAACGTAAATCGAGGTCCCGAATTCCCTATTCCCCAACACAGGCGGCGGCCGCTTCCTGGTCTGCGCAACATGGCGGCACCGTTGGACACCATCTGGCGGCCGATGCGCCTTCCACATTATGGAGTTCAGTGAATGATTCTTACTGCTCTCTCGTCCTTATATTGTTCTCATATTTGCAAAACATGTCTCACTTGTGACTTTTTCCTAAAAAGATGATATTTTGACCGCGTTTGACCATGCCAGCCATTATTTCTGCTTGCTCCAGTTCGCTGCCAAGCGCAATATCGCCGATATCCGCTGACCACGGACCGTCCCTGTCGACATCCTCTGACTGCACAAGCCGTCCCTGTCGACACCGGCCTTACACGATCGTCGTCGGCAGCGGCGGCTGATGCGTCGCCGGTGTCTCCTTTGAGCTACCACCGGTGACCACAATGGGGGGCGGGCTGCAGGGGCCGGGCCGAGGGCCGGGTGGGGGCCGCGTCCGGCCGCCTCTGAATGCCGCCGTGACCCGCCCCCCGCAGTGGCCGCCGGCCGCTCCAGCCACCGCCAACCCCGCCCCGCGGTGATTGATGGCGTCTATCCAGTGCGTGGCCCGAATGAAGGAGGGTGTCGGAGCGTGTAAGTAGACGCACTACGCAGTAGGGTAATTCGTAGGACCCGGAAAAGGGCAACGACACGGGTTGTCCAGGCATGTCGCTGGTCAGTAGTCAGTAGTCACTGACTGAGTCACTGACTGACTGAGTCACTGACTGAGGATTGGATGGAGCTAGATGTGTGGTGCATGTGTGGTTAGTTTGTAAAAATGAAAATTAATTTGATCTTACCGGAGTGAAAACGTTTAGCTCTGATTTCTGTTCTTTTCTCTTTATATTTTTTTTTCAATATTTTAAATCCATATTTTCTCAAAGACATTTTGACGAATTGCTTTTTAGTTTGGAAAAGTAAGCTTCCTACAAAAGGGACAGTTAGCTGATTTTGTAGTGGCTTCAGCGTGATTCTAACTTTAATTTCTAGTGAAGTTGTCAGCACTATAAACAAGCAGCTGCGCATAATAGAAATATTTCAGTTTAGGCTAGGATGACATAAGATGCATTCATTTATTGCTTGCTTCAAGCCTTCTCAAAACCAATATGATATGAAGCAAAGGAGCTCAAGATAAAAGCTAAATCATGGCTGAATCTGGGAAACAATACATTTGGCCATTATGACATAGTTTGTCAATATTTGTAAGCTGTTTTGTACCTCACCCAAAATGTAGGCAACAAGGGATGCAAGAGTCGTACTCAAGAAATAACATCTCACTGAAATACCGGGTTCCTTATTCACCGAAACTCCTAGCATTTCGTTCTGCGAGTGTTCCGACATGATCGAGAGCCGGTCGTGTTCGTAACAGCGTCGATAGCGGAAATTTAATGCAGCGATAGCCTGCGGTGGCACGGATTGCAACCCATCGACAGAAATGTCCCAGGGTAGCGATCGGATGCTATCGTGCGGCTCTGCAGGCACTCGGCTGTCGCCGTATGTACGGGTCGAATCAAATCTGTATGTTCATGGGTGTGTTCAAGGGCAGGTTTAGCAGACAGGGATCGTGATTGCTCAATTGCTTGGTGAAACCACGGTGAAACTACGAGCATGGGTTGAGGGGCTAAGGTGGCCTCAATGGAGCACATTTAGTTTTGAGGGACCTAGTTTTCTTATTTGTCAGTAAAACTACATTTTTTTCTCTACAATGTAGTTATATTTGAATGCACGCAGCTTCTTCAGACAAACTCAACAAATGCATTAATATGCAATATGGATTACATATTTAGCTACGCCTCCTGTTGCTCCAGAATTACATGTTTTTATATTTCGTCATCGCCGCAATCCATATCACGCCTGGGAATAGATCTTCATGTGTTCTCTAAAACCGGATTTTCAGCAGCAAAACACGCTGTAATGTAGATGCATTGCTCTCTTCTTTGTGGCCACAAATTATTCTTGCTCATCGATGTTCCGGGCTTATATAGAAACTGTTTTCACAAAATGCCAGGACAATTGATAAACTAGTTATTAGACGTGACTTTCGAAGCAGACGCTTTCATATGTTTCTGCGTCAGACTTGACACATACACAATCCCAGGCTTGCTGCTTGTATTTTCTTCTGTGGAAAGGTTGCATCTGGGCCATTACACAAATATTTAAATGTTATTGGAGCTGACAGTGTAGGTTCAGATGCTTATCCGTTCATAAGTAAGATGAAAGGGTGAAATATGCAGAACCCTTCTGCTAGATCATGACTCCATACCTACACCAATGTGCTCGTTTGCGTCCTACCATCCCTGCCACAGGCTCTACCGATACCATCTAACAAGCAACGTGTGATTTTTGCATACAATGGCGGGCGGGCGGCTACAGCACAATGCCAGGTAATATAACGCTGCCCTTATGAGCGGAATCACCTGTAGGTGACTAGCAAGAAACACAACACCACAGGTGTGAAAACCGCAGTCGAGCACCGGGAGCAGCCAGCCCGTCTCGAACCGTGCTTGACCTATGACCCCTCCCCCGACCCCCGGCTGTCTGGCGACCCCGTGGGGGTCAGCGCCGCCGAGGGGCACAGTGACCGGCAGCATCCGGTACCGACAGCAGCTCATTTGTCGTCCCGTGCCGCTGTCCGGAGCAGAAGGGACCGCACCGATCCCCGGCCGACCGACGGCCAGCGGTTTTTGTCGACGTCTCAGCCGTCGCGGTTGGCCGTATCGGTCAGCTCGGTATTCCCACACTCAAAACTTTTTTACTACCTCCTGGAGAGTTCATTTTCATCAAACCCGCAAGATAATAGTATATTGAAAGGGTAACTCGCTGCTACCATTATGTGCATAGTAACGGTACGTGGTTAATATGAACTTATTCGCCAGCGAAGAGTATTATTACCATGTAAATATCAATATTACTCTCGCGATCCAGAACATCACGAAAACTCTTTCCTCCTGGGTATCGTGACTCGGGTACAGATAGTCGTTTCATGGGTGGATTTGTTTACCCTCGTGAAGATGATATTTGAAATGGAAACAATCAGCCAATCAGAAACGAGATCGGCCGTTTGCGGTTTGAAGGCCGCGCGCATCTGTCAGTTTTCGGCCGTTGGTCTCCGAGAGCGGATGTGAGCAGTGTCGGTGCCGCGCGGCGTGGCCGTTGGTGATTGTGCTTGTGTGTTGTTCATCGCCTATAGAGCCTCTGTGGACATTTTATTGTAAGTACCGATGTGCTAGAGCATTGCGTGCCGTTGAGTGGTGCTAATTTGACCTGGTTAACAGGACCCCGTGCACGGCCACGTGGCCTAGTGTTGTGAGTACGTACATTAATTTTGTTGTGATGCTGCAAGTTTATGCATTTTGTTGGTGACTTTGAAAAAGCCTTGCATTGTAGTGATCCAGTCTCATTATCTCACGCAGACGGGCGACCACCCAGGAACGCCGTCGCTCACTTCAAATATTGTGCGCTCTGCCTAATCCAATATGAGGGCGCTGAATGTCTTGTATTCATATTCAAATTGCATTCAAGTTGTATCGTGGTGTTTATTTACCGCTTGTGCATTGCTGAACGCTTTGTATAAATTTGTATGAATAAGTGAAGAGTCTCACAATGTTCATGGTTGGTGTGCCCCTCGTATTGTTTGTACGGAAGCCAAATATACCTACATTGTTGCTCTTGAAGCATTTTTTTTTTTTAGTTGGTGAGCTCCGGTTAACAGAAGCTTCGTGAAGCTTCTGATGGAAGCGTCTGTGGTTCTGTTACCATCCTCTGGGGGGGTTTACACTAAAGGAAAGAGTAAGCATTACCATGAGACAAAGGGTAGGCCATAAGAATATACTCTCTGTAGGAGGGTAAAGCACAGAGTAGATGATGCGTTACTCCCTAAAAAAGGGTTCCGTTAAAGATTTACCCTTTCAAAGAGTGTAACCCAAAAAATGTTACACTCTAGACAAGAGTAAATCAAAAGAGTTTACCATTCAGAAGATGGTAAAAAACGTCTGTGTGTCATGTTACCCCTCCCTGGCGAGTTTACTCTTCATGAAAGAGTAAAATTTACCATCTGGAAAGTGGTAAAAAACGTCTGTGTGTCAAGCTACCATGCTATGGCGGGTTTACCCTTCAGGAAATGGTAAAAAAGTTTTCAGTGCAGGAGAAGGCACTCTGCTGCCGTCAATGGCTCACTGTCAATAGTGAGAAATAGCATTACATGGATAAGGAGACCCATCAACGAATTGCGTCTGTGCTGTGTTTAGACATGACGTAATCAATAATCGACTGCACAGCTGTGTGCGTCTGGCCAATAGACGATCGGTGGGGAAGTAAGAGCACACAACATACAAAATAGGTATGACGTAACTGCTGCTATAGCTACATGGCAAAATAAATATAACATTTGTGAGCACCATACGTATTACGTATATACTTTTAGTCGATATGCTGACAGCAATAGCAGTAATGTTAACAAGAATGCACGTACCAGCATTGAGTGCCTCCGTGCTCCGCCGGCCCTCATTCTGAGCTGTTCAATAGTGCCTGCAGATAGCACAGGGCTGGGACGCAGGTGGAATCATTACTTCTCTCGGCCAATTATCTGGTCCCCATGGACGTCTGAAGATATCCATTAGCTGGCTCGAGACGTCCCCGGGCTCTTAGTCGATGGCAGACAGAATCACAGACGGCTCCGCTCGGTGTCTTGGCAGAGGGACCCAGGAGTTTCCATGAGATCGGAAAATTTCCAGCCCGGCCACGGACCAAAAGGCCGTGGGACGTCCGGCCACGGACTGTGGGCCGCTGTGGGCTGTGGGCCATCCAGCTGAGATCTGTGGGCCGTCCAACTGTGGGCTGTGGACCGTCCGGCTGTGGGCTGTGGGCCGTCCAGCTGTGACTGTGAGCCGTCCAGCTGTGGGCCGTATAGGCCGTCCAACTGTGGGCTGTGGGCCGCAGTAGCGGCGAAACACCTTCAATTAAGGGGGGACTGCCGACTTTTGGTCCCATTCTTTCCATGCAACGCCCATAGGGCTAGTGTTAAAATGCCAAAATCAAAGGGGGGCACGGTGCTCCGGTGCCCTCCCCGTTCCGCCGCCTGAGGTGGGTCGTCCAACTGTGGGCTGTGGGCCCTCCGCGGCAGAGTATTATGAACGCCGCAATCTACCGTCCCCAGCCGCGGCGGTGGGAAGCATTGATGGCTCTGATCTCCGATCTCCGATCTCCGCTCAGAGGCGGATCAGTGGTCCTCGATCCCCGATCAGGGACGGATCAGTGGTCCTCGATCCCCGCACGCAGCATGGGGGCTGAGTGGGAGGGCTCTTCATGACAATGCGGGCTGGCCGGCCGGGTGGGTGGGTATTGAACGTTACCAGACCCCTGTTACTGGGCGGCTGGCACAAGATGACCCGATACAGGACAGGATGTCGATATGGCACTGCTGGTGCGGAAATGCAGGGGCGTTCCGGAAGAATACTGAGTGGGATTCGAATTTCGATGGGAATGTGTCATGTAAGTACCTAATTATTGCGACATGTGGGCATGGGTCCGGATCTCACTCCCTCAACGGTAACTCAGCTCAGAAGCATATTTTGGTGCTTGCCAATAGCATTACCAGATGCATACTTTACAGCTCGACTTTCCGTACCGTTCAAGTTTCCTCTCTTTCTCCAATAGACCACCACCACCTTCTCTCCCTCCTTGGTGTGCCTCCGGCCTGCGCTCGCTCCCCTGTCCTCTTTCCCAGCCACGCGCTGCTCCGTGCTCTTTCCGGTCACCATCGGACAGATCTCTCGCTGACCCACAGTCGTCCACAAGCAGCGAGTACACTGACCGCCAGAGATGGTAAGTACACGTCCTACAACGTGTCCGACTGGACCTGTCACTTACCTTACAGCACCGTTTAGCGAAGAAGGGATGTCGCCGCTTAGCGACATCTTTGATCAAGTGTCAACTATTGCATGAGTTAGTGGGAAACGAGGGTGACTGATCAGTGAACTCGTGGCTTTTAACTGGACACGGCATTGCAATTTAGAGTGAGTGATGCTAGCTAGATTAGGCGATGACCGTAATATAGGCGTGCGATGCGGTGCACTTCAAAAGTGCGGCGAAGCGAATGATTAGTATTCAAGTTCGCTGTGCGCCTTTTGTACCCCATTATGTCAAACACAATGTTAGCTCCTTACTTAGGGCAATGCTATTCATCCAAAGATGGGTGGGATGGATCCGTCATAAAATGCTATTGAAGCTGAAGCACAGCAAATCAAGTATCATCGTTGAAGCATCAACCCTTGCCAATACCCTAGCAATGAGAGCCCCAGAGCTACACTCCGAATGGTGCCTGACGCATCCTAACCCATTTGAATTTCCTCAATTTAGGCAAGCAATTAGGCAAGCAAAAGGCTCAGGTTAATTGTTGCTAGTAAATAGATGCAAAGAGCATTTGTCAATAAAGACTCTCTAATAATGTACCTAATAATAAAATAATATTATAATAAAGACTCTAATAATAAGACTCTACCCACTGACACATGGCGATAACACAACCATAATTACGGCCAGTGTTTCTCAGAAGACGTCCAATTCTAGCCCCTTCGATGAAACAGTATATACAGTTGACCATTATTTCCAGAAGTTTCTTACTTACTTAGGGCAATGACCTTCGAGTGCACATGGATGCGATGCTTGCAACATAAGCGATGACCCTTACCCTTCGTTGAGCTCGAAACGGATGTTGAAATGTTCGATGGAAGCTTGATTAAAGTCTAATGAAACTCACTAACTTTACTTGACCCGGAACGTCGTCTGGCGTTCAATTTCCCTAAGACACCGCCAGTCTCTGGACAGGTGAGAAGCAGCTCGACTCGCACCGAGCTTTCGTCACCGGTTTCTCCTCCACCCGGGCGCTCTCTGACCCACTAACTAGTAACGACACTCTGCTGATGTGATGCAATTGATCAGGCAGGAGACGGAAAACCAAACGAGATTCTGGGCCACTGACTCAATTAACCAAACAAACAGATCCACTGCAGGAAACTTCTGTTTAGCTGACACTTCTGCTAACACGTTTAGTTCGAGCCTTTGCCGCAGTAAAATACTGAAATCGGGAACCTTTTTTAATTTTTGTTAGCTTGTATTGAGAGTAAACAATAAATGATGAACACTTCAATGAAGATTTGATCAAAATAAAAAGACATAGGGAAGAATACTAGAACAAGATCTTACTCAGCTGCTTTTACAATAGAACCCGCCATTATAACCCTCACAGTGTGGCGTGTGCGGCGTTTGCCAGCTTCTAATGTGTAGGTGGGGGTGGGGGGGGGGGTCGGTTGGACCCCCCCCCTTGCCGTTTGGCCCCTGATCGAGCTAGAGCTTTGCGAAAAAACGAGCGTGCTGCCCGTGACGAGAGGAAGCCGATGATACCCGATTTTAAGGTCCTAGCTCATTGCTTGACCTTCCAGGTCAGGTCAATGACCCAAAGTCGGGAAAATCGGGACCTGTTAGAAAGTCATAAAGTGTGGCTACTATGGTTTTTTTCGGGGTGCTGATCACGAATATTGCGTTAGTGTTGATCACAGATGATGTCTT
Organism: Amphibalanus amphitrite; assembly: GCF_019059575.1. Lineage (NCBI taxonomy): Eukaryota > Metazoa > Arthropoda > Thecostraca > Balanomorpha > Balanidae > Amphibalanus > Amphibalanus amphitrite. Next base: position 163,941 of record NW_024881708.1, read on the forward strand.
CAAGCATTTAGACCAGGTCGGGTCAGGTCAGGTCAGGTCAACCAGTAGGCGTCGTGACAGGTATTCGTAGTACGTTTCAACCGCCTCTGACAGCTTCGTAACATGTTTCGAAGGCACCAAAACTACTTCGTAAATGTTCAAATGGTTGCTTAATTCGAATTCAGCTCCAAAAACTAGCCTGGAAACATGTACAGCTCGAAAAGTGAACTGAGGTCACCAAAGGTCAATGAACTGACCTGACCTTCAGGTGACCTTGACTTCCACCCAAATGCATGGGAGCAACATCAAATCTCATGTTTGAGCGTTTGAAACCACGAGAAGCTTGCAAACGCGCGGTTAATGCGAGCCGACATACGCCGAATCGCGATTCCGGCCAAACATGGCCTCGAGAAATAGGTCACACACAGGTCAAAGGTCACTTTGGTCAGGGTCATGAAATTTTCAGAGTAGGTGTAAAATTGATCAACTCGAGAGTACTGAAAGTTTTATTGCGATCGGCCGCTTTTTGCGCGAGTTATTCGCGAAAAACCATGGGGGGTCCATCCGACCACCCCCCCCCCTACACATGCGAGGGATAAGTCACTTACCGGGTAGGGTGGCACTTAGCAATAGGGTGAATTTTATGTTATCCGATTTTTAGGCGTGCGGGTAGTTTTCTGGTTCCATTCCCGTAAAAAATAATGTGTGCAAAATGATTTTGAAAAATATTGATATTTAGTGGTCGCGAATTGAGGTCAAAGTTGGCAGTTTTGGGGAAAAAATCAACTTTTTGGAAACTGCTTTAAACCTATTTGGAATGACATATCTGGTCATTAAGCGTCATTTCCGAGTATTTTGACCTTTATTTGTATAACTATTATTCATCCCATAACTTCCGGCCGATCGTAGCCAGTCCAGGTCAGGCCAAGACAGGTCTGATCTGGGGCTGTTTTACCCATGTCAGGCCTGTTTTGGCCTGCGACCGGTGCCTTCTCACAGTGGAGGTCATATCCTCTGATTAGTGTGGGGAGTGACCGGTCTCTCCTGTTCCAAAGGGAGGACGTGCCTCACGGTTCTACCGGTTCTTGAGACATGCTCCTTTTCTGTCAAAGAGAATGTGAAGAAGTTGGAGTCAGCCTATCGCCGGCGGGCGACAGCAGAGACGAGAGTGTGCATTGAGCTGCACTGGTTTATTGTGCTTTCGGGATGTTCTTCCGTGGGCGTTTCTTCAGACTCTATAGTGCCAGTGTCAGCAACAGACTTACCCGGCCGTTGCGGCGCGCACACGGAGGGAACGTCTTTGACGATGGCGACCATGAGAGAGAAACGTCGACTCACACTCCCAAGCGCATGCAGGCGAGCGGACGTCCCCAACAGTGGACTGGCCTCGACCGGGCCAAACTGCCCAACCGTAATGTGAGAAGAACACGTGAACTTGTTATCAACTGCGGCACGGAAGTAAGGATACAACTCCGGCTGAACCACGAATCCTGAACCGCGAGAAAAGGAGCGTCGACCGATTCTAGCTCCTGGTGATGGGGAGGGGGAGGGATTGGGGTGGCCAAGCTCCTCGCCGTTCCAAAACTCCCCTCCATCCAAGCACAGGAGGCCATGCTCACAGCGCTGGGGGACTAGGAACTGGAGAAGCGGAACTGCGGCCTTTTGCTTCGACGCCACGACGGCGAACAGCATGCTGGTGAACGGTACTTTAGCCCTTATCGGTACTTTAGGTACTTTGCCTTCCTCTTCAGGGAGCGGCTCCGGCTGACGGCGGCCGAGGCCCATGTCATCAGACGCTGTGCGCTGTTCGTTGCTTGCAAGTTCGCCGCCTCCGCCGCCGCCTGGTCTGGGACTCTACTGCCACTGCGCCGGCTCTGGACCTGACCTTCGTGAACTCGTTCTGCACCTACCCCGACAAGGAGCTGTCGAAGGCGACAGTCCCGGTCTTCGGCCGTCACCTGTAGTACTTGAGTGGTCGGCTGGTGACTCTGGAGCTTTTAGACCCCGACCCTCGGGCTCAATCAAGACATGGTGCGGGCAATAGACTTGTGGGAAAGGGAGGACTAGGACCCGCCCCATAAGTCTATAGTGGACACCGCTCTCGCGACCGAGACGTTGGCGAGCTTCCTCACACCATCGTTCAAAAAGCTCTCAAGGATACACGATCTGGACGTGGGGCTAATCATCAATGACCAAGGTCACTGGGAGGACAGCAGCTACCAAACCGCAGCTCGTGTAGTCCGGGAGCTGCGGGTGGTGAATGACTTCACCAGGCGCGGTATGGCGCTGATGTAGGACTGACACTGATTAAAGACAAAGATTAGCGCCAGTTCTTCCTCCATGTTGTTGAAAAGATCTCAGAAAACGCTAACCTGACACCCGAAGATCGACTGCAATTGCTAACCAGGTTACACACAAAGTGATCTGGGTGCCCGTTGCCCATGATACCCCTTCCTCCAATGATGCGCCAATAATCTACTAAAGAGGAGGAACTGGAGTAGTGGAGCACATAGACCAGCGTTCTGGCGTGACCGAAGCTGCATGGAATATCAATAAACAATATGAAAATAACTAAGAAATGCCTTATTATAATCCGATTACAGCGTAATAGAAAGGTCAGGAACGATTTTAATGATATTGAAATCTGCTACCAAAATCTCAATTTTGACCTTGATTCGCGACCTCTAAACATCAATATTTTCCCATAAAAATTTGCCTCCCTTATTTTTTACGGGAATGGAACCGGAAAACCACCCGCACGCACTAAAAATCAAAAATTGATTTTTAAGTGCCACCCTATTACCGGGTGATCATTTTTGAATGAAACAAAAACATTTGTTAACCCGCGCCCCGCTGGGGGGGGCAGAATCTGCCCCCCCCCTCCCGTTTTTCGCCAATAACTTCTAAACGCGTTACGCCAGCGACGTCAAACTTTCAGTACCTTATCATACATCAATTTGACACGTTCCCTGAAAATTTGAACGAAATCCGTCGGAAAATTTTTGAGAAATTGACGTTTTAGTGACGTCATGTTCGCCATTTTCGCCTAAAAAACGGCAAAATTTCAAACGCTGCTAACATCTTCATTTTTAAAGGAATCAAGACGTAACAAAAAAGGTTATACGTGATTCCACGTTGTCTATCAAATGGCTATCTCGGTTTTTTGAAAATTTTGGATTTTGGCCCAAAATTTTTCAAAAAACTGATTTTTTTGGGAAAATAGTTATAAAATCCACAATTTTGAGTGTATCGAAAAAAACGGAATATATATCAGAGAAGTGGTCAATGTGCATCTACATACCAATTTTCAGAAGAATCGGTTCAAAAATGTGGGAGTTATTCAAAATTTTATGACGTCACGACACACAAAATTTTTGAAAAATGATTTTTTTGGAAGTTCTAGACCTCGTACGGAAACAAAAATAGCACCATTCGATTCGCCGTGAAAAACTGCATCAGATAGACACCTTTTTGGGCCTTAACAACCAACTTCAAAATTTGACCTCACTTGACCTGACCTTGACCTGACCTCGACCTGAAATTCATCCAGAGGTGGTCCATATCACTTATTGAGTGTGCCTATTGAATTCTATGAGTAAAATGAACCATAAAACATGTGTCGCACATGTCCTTTTCTATATTTTGTTTTTGGTGACCTGACCTGACCTGACCTGACCTGACCTTGACCTTGACCTTTGAATGACATTGTATGCAACGAACATTGTCTTGGTAGTCTAAGAACACGTTTTGGGCAATCAGTCTCAGTCCATTCTTCGGCAACTACGGTGCAAGGCCGATACTGTAGAAACTTGCATTTTGTACCCTTGACCTGACCTTGACCTGACCTCTGACCTACTTAAGCAAAAAAAATTGGGCTCTTAAGATCCGCCTTGTTGAGAGCTTTCGATTGCCGTTTTCCCCGTCTTTCTACGACCATCGGTTCGGAAGTTAGACAGGGGGGGCAGAATCTGCCCCCCCCCCCCCCCCAGCAGGGCGCGTATGGCTGAATAGCCCAGCGGGGCGCGGGTTAATATCAGCCATGTGTTAAGCTGGATAGTTAAACCAAACACACCCATCGAACACGTACGGTGGGACATTTTATCTGGAACACACAGTCAGTCATTAATGTCAATAGCCAGCTTAGAGGAAGTGCCCAAAGTATGCTCCCCTCGCGGACCGCCGACCAGCTGAGCTCCGCTCGATGCCGGGTTTGTCTGACCATTTTCTGCTAATTATCGCCGTCCCATGCTCCGGGTAAAGTCTCCTTCTACCACTATTAGATGTGCAATTGTCTTCGGCTCACATCTGACCACACCTGTCATTAGGTGAGGCCAGACACTCAAGTACAGTCACGAGAAGTCCGGGCTGTAAGACGGGCGGTCGAGCTCGCTTATTCGCAAGCTGCAGGCTTACCAGCTTTGGGACACGGGAACTCAATGACAGGAGCGGATGTTTATTTGTTTCTTTGTTTATTTCTCCAAAAACATGTGTGGAGAAGCACACTCTTGTTGAAAAGAGTGTCGGAGACGCGTGAATTAGTCATACAAAGCCGGCCAAACGACAGGTTACAGCATTCTCTAGAAGGCCGTACCGTCCCCGGGTCCGCCAAACCAGTGCACTCGAACGCACTTCCATCAACAATGTCCACTTCGGAATTTTTGTTATTCTTAGTGTCTCCGCGCACTCCAAGATCCTTTGCAGGTTCCAGGAAGCCCGTATAACCGTGCTATTGCCTTTGCACATGCGCCATGAACTAAAACTTGTTGTGTTGCAAAGCCATCCAGCTGAGATATTGCATCGTTACACTAAGATGTCCAAAAAGGGTATGCTATAAAACGGATGATATTTACCGTACCTTAGGACGGACTTGGACAATGTTGATAAAAACAAAATGTCCAAATGTCCCTCATGTAAACCAGCACGTGAAATCAAAATATCTTGTCCTATCTTTGCACGTGGCGACTTTCTTTTTGTATCATTCAAAAATGATCACCCGGTATGTGTAAATATTTGCTGAAAAAAATACAGACGTGCAATAGACAATATGTACAGGGGTGAGGGGCATGCACTAAATAAAAAAGTGACTCAGCCTCTCAATTGTGACGTCACTGCATCGTTCTCGCATAGGAGTCTGCACTGGAAGCAAATACTTCAACATACGGCGCCTACTCGAGCAACAGGGCATTAATAACATTGTTATAAATCAGGACATGGAGGTATCATACAGTCTGAAAGTATGCATCGTAAATGTGAGTTTCAAGCTGACCAATTAAAGTAGTCACTACAGATGCGGCCACATGGCAGCCGCCATAAGGCCACCAGCTACCAAAATTTAACTGCTTTTATTGTCTCACTCATTAGTCAACTACGCTTTGCCGGTCAAGAACGCTGCATTCGGTTAACCTTTGGGCGGCCTGACCGTTCTATTCAATATGTGGACGAAAGTTGAGTCGAGTTGGAATTGAAACCGAACACTAGGCAACGTTGCTCCGTTCCAGTACCTAGTAACGAGTTCGAAATAGATTCATCTATCATGTTTTGCATGCGAAGTAAGTCGTAATTTGGAATTGAGTAGAAAAGAACTGCAGTTTAACCCTCGCCCGCACATGCCATTTTCCCATCCTAGAACGCACATGGGGGGGGGGTTGCAACCCCCCCCCCCCCCCCGCGCCATTTCGTTCCTGTTGGAGATAGAGCTTAGCGGTAAAGACCAAAAAGATTTTTTGGGAAGAGACGAATCCAATGATACCCAGTTTTACCTTCTCAGGTCAGTCATTGACCTTCCAGGTCAGGTCAAACTAAAAAATGTTGCTGTTTTGGGTCACCGTTGGATATCAAGTGCGCTGCTTATCATATACCAATGACGATGCTCTTTTCTGGTGCCAAGCCAGCTAGAACCTCTTTCTCACACTACCCGACCAGATTTTTGCTGCTGAGGTCATTTCAGGTCAAGTTAGGTCAAGGTCAATTATATGTGTTTGTATGTCTGTGTGTGTATGTGTGTATACTGATGTGTGCACCGATTGTTTTTGTGTCCATATTACATGAAATCATGATCTGAGAAGCTTTTACCAAAAATGCAGTCAAAAAATTCACAAAAAGTAAATTCAGCTTGCCTAAAACGCAATTATTTTAGCTGACCTAGGTTGACCTTGACCCTGACCTTGACACCTGTACATCGTCGAACAACATGTTCCATGATAGGTGGGAGGTAACCCGCGCACCGACGGGGGGGGGCGGATATCCGCCCCCCCTGAGGTTTTTCGCGAATAGCGGGAAAACCGCGGCGCGTAGCGCCGCGAAATTTGGTATGACTATACCTTTATCAATTTTACACATGGTGTGCAAGTTTGAACCTCCTACCTTTTAAGGTCAGGTCACCAGGTCACTTTGAATGACCCAACCTCAAGTCACTTATTTGCAACTTTGTCACCGTGCCAGAGCTACAGTAGATGTCGGAGGCCTTTGAAAGTCGCAGGATATTATTAGGTCATTAGTAGCTACAATTTGTTTATCTCGGAATTTTGATATCGGTGACCTAAGGTCAGGTCAATTTCGTGACCTCCCCATTATAAGTCAATGGGGGAAAAATCAACTCCCTGTTTTTACCACTAAAACGGGTCGGAATGGCCCCATATACCATACATGACTTCATATACGATCAACCTTCACTACCTTGAGGTCTGTTTTGCTGTTGGGCAGCTGTGAGGTCATGTGACGTCATCAAAGGTCACCAAAGGTTTTTGGCCAATAACTCCGTACAGGAACAAGATACAAACGCGTGGATGGTCTCATTGTGTTCAGCTCGTCAAGACGCATCGAATGATATACATGATGACCTCGAGGTCACGTGACCTGAGGTCAACCTTTGACCTTGACCTTTCGAGGTCAACATATATATCATTCGATGCGGATTGACGAGAGGATCACGATGACGCCCTTAGTTTGTTCCTATCTTGACTAATTCGAAAGTTATTCGAGAAAAACTCTCTCCATATCTAGCGCCGCCATTTTGACTTTTTCGACCCCTGTGACGTCATCTTTGACTTTACCTGAAAATGACCTTAGTAAAAATTGTAGATCTTGACCGTGCGTATCCGATGCCGTTTACCGCTTGTCGCTATCTTGCTTCGTTCTCGAGATCTCAGGGGGGGCGGTCATCCGCCCCCCCCCCCCCCGTCGGTGCGAAGTTGGCGCAGACCCCCGTCGGTGCGCGGGGTAAGACTGGCAAAAAAGGCCGAAATCAAGGTGTCAAAAGCTCACAAGGCCCATGGCAAACGCAAGATGTTGAGAATTGGCCATTTGGGTCATGACATGACCTGAAAAACAAGGTCATATCTCCGAAACCAAAAATCACAGACACTTGAAATTTTTTCAGTGGACATCAAGAAAGGATAGAGGAGCAGCTATACGAAAAATCAGCCTTCTAGCTCTAAAAATGTTGAGTGCAGAGCAGAAAGACTACCTGGGGGGTGGGGTGGTGGCAACCACCCCCCCCCCCCCCCCCCATGTGCGGGCGAGGGTTAATCAGCAAAAGTGCGTGCGAAAAAGAAAATAAAGAAAACATGAAAGTAAAGAAAAGAAACATGTAAAGAAACAAGAAAAAGAAATGTTAAAGAAACATATTAGAAAATAGCACAACTAAAGTAATTTGACAATTATAAACACACATGCAGAAAAGTTGTCTTGGATATAAAAAGTTAAGAAGAATATCGTTAGGTGAAGTGTACCTACCGTTGCAATATAATTTGAGGATAAAGGAGCAACTGGGAAAAGCAAGTATAGAAATCCAGAATTTAACCCTCGCACCGACGGGGGGGGCGGATATCCGCCCCCCCCCTGAGGTTTTTCGCGAATAGCGGGAAAACCGCGGCGCGTAGCGCCGCGAAATTTAGTATGACTATAACCTTATCAATTTTACACATGGTGTGCAAGTTTAAACCTCCTACCTTTTAAGGTCAGGTCACCAGGTCACTTTGAATGACCCAACCTCAAGTCACTTTTTTGCAACTTTGTCACCGTGCCAGAGCTACAGTAGATGTCGGAGGCCTTTGAAAGTCGCAGGATATTATTAGGTCATTAGTAGCTACAATTTGTACATCTCGGAATTTTGATATCGGTGACCTAAGGTCAGGTCAATTTCGCGACCTCCCCATTATACCTAAGTCAATGGGGGAAAAATCAACTCCCTGTTTTTACCACTAAAACGGGTCGGAATGGCCCCATATACCATACATGACTTCATATACGATCAACCTTCACTACCTTGAGGTCTGTTTTGCTGTTGGGCAGCTGTGAGGTCATGTGACGTCATCAAAGGTCACCAAAGGTTTTTGGCCAATAACTCCGTACAGGAACAAGATACATACGCGTGGATGGTCTCATTGTGTTCAGCTAGTCAAGACGCATCGAATGATCACTGACAACCAAAACGATTCTCTATTCCCTTTGATCATGGTGTGTCATGCTCCTATAACTCTGCCGTTCTCCTGGCGGAATGCCCTTAAGATACTCAAATGATTCCTCAAATGATTCCTTTTAAGCATATCATGGGTTTTGGTCTAAAACAACACCCTGATCATTTTCTTCCAACATGCCCAAACCATACCCTCATTCTTTAAATACCTCCCTTGAATTATTCTAATATACCCTAGTGTACAGTCTCTGCCGCTATTGTCAGATACCGTACCTGTGCCGCTCGGCGCCTCCGGCGGTGACCGGTCGGCGGGCCGGGACTGGCCGGCCGGGCGGGCGGGGAGGACGGGCAGTCGCTCCCTGGACGTGTTGCTGACTAGGGGAAAGTGGGGTAAGACGGGCACCTTAACTTTGGAGCCATTTTTCGGCCCGTTAGAAACATCATAAAAACGGGAAACTGAGTGAAAACCTTTTTTAGACATTTTACTTCCATTTGTCAGAAGCTAAGACTCAGACCTGATTCAACAAATAAACTGCAGCTATTTTTGCAAAACCTTGCAAAAACCCGTCTTACCCCACCCCATGGGGTAAGACGGTCACATGGGTAGGGCAAGACGGCCAGCTTCTTTCACCAACCAGCACAGCTCGCAACAAATGCCCGAGATTAGCCGCATTGATACAGTCGCTCGTTGGTCTCAAGTGCTTCGGAAATGACAGTATATGAGATTCGTGCAGAAGGCGTATGCTCGTATATAAGCCCAAGTTCAGAAGCCATGTAGAACCCTTTTCACATTCATTATTCGAGAATAAACTGTGCCGAAGGAATATTGCGAACATGTCTGTGAGTATCGGAATCGATCATATTTTAATTAGGAATGCTTCTTTTTTCCTACAGCAACAAAAATATTTTCACCATTACAGACCCATTGGATTCATAGTTGCCCGTCTTACCCCAAACTCAATGTCAGAAGTTCAGCACGATTGTTCTCTGTGGACAATTTGATGCAAACAAAGCAAATCCGCGGTAAATGAACACTGGTGGCATATGAGTGTACCACAAGTGATTGCGAGTTTTTAACTCTATAGTGCTGCACACAAAAGCTTGCAAAATACATTATGGATGTTTTCAAGGAAATGCGTGTTTTAAAGAAATCAAAATAAAAGATTATCGACCGAACACAAATTCACCACACTTCAATGGTGATGTGTAGTGGGAAAGGCAATTCTGGTCCTAATTTTTCTCGCTCGTAGCGCTATTGGTTTGGTCTGCAGAAGGGGTGCCCGTCTTACCTACCCTGACCGTCTTACCCCACTTTCCCCTACTAATACGGCACCGAACGCGGTGCCGTCTTCGCTGAGTGCGTGTGGGCGGTGCGACGACATAACAGGCAGCTATAAGCTTGTTTTGACGCGCGGTATGGGTAGCTATAACCAGTCGCGGCGGAAGTGCGTTTGAGCCAGGTGATTCGCAACCGCCACCCAATCAGCATATTGCAATCCAGTGCCGGCAGTGATGTACATGACACGTGATCAGACAGCTGGGCCGAAAGCACGCCAATTTTCAAAGGGTTTGAGCGCGCCAGTTGAGTTTGAGCGTGCAGTGGAGAAAGACGGTTGTGCTCAGCGCGGGTGATAGCGGGTGTGTAGTGTGTGCATTGATCATTCGAGCAAAGGACGTCGTGGAGGACATCGAAAGCACAGCTGTGGAACCCAGAAAAGACGAAACCTGCACGACAACGACTTTTCGGCGTGCCGGAAACCGGAAAATTTACCCAAGAGACCCTTGGTGGGCGTGTTTGCCCGCACCCGGTGCAGATCTGCATGACTATTTTACGGTCAGCGCCCGGACCCGAGCAGTGCGCAGTATCTGGTCCTATTATCCCTTTTACAGGGTCCGGCATATAAGTTTTGTCTTGTAAAAATGTGTCGTGTAAGCTGCTAGGTGAAAGTCAGCAATTGTTACAGGATATGCAATGCTTTAATGACATCTCTTTGGTAATGAACAGTTATTTAACATACACGCCATTTTTGCGTTGCTGAAACCACCGTTGATTTTCGTGTTTTATAACCGAACTATATAGATATTAACCCGGCAGGCGGTGGGCCTACCAGCCACCTTCCGCGCGGTGGGGGGGGGGGGGCACTTTTTTGCCCCCCCCCCGTATCTCCGAAACTACTGGACGGATCCGGAAAATTCAAACGGCGTTCGATAGCCCTGTAAAATTTGTCGAGGGAAACCAAATTTCATTGACCTCGGGGTCACCGATGACGTCACAGGTCAGGTCAAAGATAAAATGTTTCACCGTTCACGGGGCTTCTAGGGAAAGCGCTATAACACCGAGTAAAACGCATTTTGTCGAAAATCAGCGATAAGGCGTCAGATGTCTAGTACATATGTTGCTATTAGAGGTCACTGGTCATACCAGGTCAGGTCACAGGTCAGGTCACCAAAGGTCACCAAGGGTCACCACATGAGCCCAACTTTACTAAGGTTATGCGATGCATGTTTTATGGCCAGTTTTTCATTTCCAACTCAATGGTGTTGGTTATAAGACCATCAGGTACGGTTTAGGTCACTTTTTGGTGGAGGTCAGGTCAAGGTCAGGTCAAAAAAGGTCAAATTTCAAAGTTGATATATTTGCATAAAATGGGTATCGATTCGATGCAGCTCGTCACGGGGAGTCTAATGGTGGTCTTTGTTTTGCGCTACGAGGTCTAGAATTGCTAAAAATTGAGTTTGAAAATTTGACGTCATCAATTTTGAACAGTTTTTTCGCTATAACTTGGCCAAAAAAAGAGGTATCGATCTCAAATTTGGTATGTAGATAGAAGGCGGTAGGGGCTATCACATATATTCCGGTTTTTTCGAAATTCAAAAAACTTTTTGGATTTTTTGGCTATTATATCAAAAAAATCTATTTTTTGATTTTTGGGGGTCAACATCAAAAAATTCGAAAAACCGAAATAACAGTTTTGTAGCCCTTTTAATTTCACACCTTTTATGACCGACACATTTTTCTGTATCTCTAAAGTTGTAGGCCTGACAGCTCTTCCCGCGAAACCTTTTTTTGGGTCGAAAATGGCAAAAATGACGTCACTCTGACGTCATGAGCGGCCAACCTATCATAGCCTTTGGAAAAATTTTTGGTCACCATGTGCGCTAGCTGCTCCCGGGAGGGTACTGAAAGTTTGGTGACGATCGGCGCAGCGGTTCTCGAGATATATCGAAAAAACTAAAGAGGGGGGGAGGGCAAAAAATGCCCCCCCCCACCGCCTGGAAGGTTAAATATCCATTCATGATGATCTCAGATTTACTTATCCAAAGTTGCGTCTTATCGGAAGAGAAACGGTGAAGCTATGTCCATGCTGTTGTCACCAATGTAAAACATGAATAATAATAAAAGACCAAATGTCTGTGAGTTTTGGATGTGTTACGATATATAAAGGGAGATCGGACGAGGGAGCTGAGAGTAATGAGACAGTTTCTGAGCAAGTTCTACGACGAATATACCATAGGGCACTATTATTTTCCCTTCTGGGTTTATGTGGGGTTTAATGCAAGAATACATTGAGATCAGTGATGGAAATCACAGAATAATACGGGAGTGTTAAGTGGTATAATGCGAGCATATTTTGCAAAATATTCCCCTTATACGCTTAGAAGGAATACTAGAGGTTTCGATGTAAGGGTATTTTGGTAGGTTAAAAGGAGTGTACTGTGGGTATCTCAGGGAATAGAACAGGAATCATATTCCTTTCCTCTTCGGTACTTACTAGGGTATATTAGAAGAATTCAAGGCAGCTATTTAAAGAACAAGGGTATAGTTTGGGTATATTCGAAGAAATGATCAGGGTGTTGTTTTAGACCAAAACCCCTAATATACTTAAAAGGTATCAAAAAGGTTTCAGTGTAGGGTATATTAGAAGAATTTCAGAGCGATATTCAAAGAAAATGTATTTGGGGTATATTCGGAGAATTGATCAGGGTGTTGTTTTAGACCAATTTCCCTAATATGCTTAAAAGGAATCAAAAAAGCTCTCAGTGATATACATGATGACCTCGAGGTCACGTGACCTGAGGTCAACCTTTGACCTTGACCTTTCGAGGTCAACATATATATATCATTCGATGCGGATTGACGAGAGGATCACGATGCTGCCCTTAGTTTGTTCCTATCTTGACTAATTCGAAAGTTATTCGAGAAAAACTCTCTCCATATCCAGCGCCGCCATTTTGACTTTTTCGACCCCTGTGACGGCATCTTTGACCTGACCTGAAAATGACCTTTGTAAAAATTGTAGATCTTGGCCGTGCGTATCCGAGCCGTTTACCGCTTGTCGCTATCTTGCTTCGTTCTCGAGATCTCAGGGGGGCGGTCATCCGCCCCCCCCCCGTCGGTGCGAAGTTGGCGCAGACCCCCGTCGGTGCGCGGGTTAAAGATAGTACAATAGACGATAATAAATTGTAACTATTATAAATTTTAACTTTTGTAAGGCTATGCTGTTGTTCCTTGGATTGGAAACACCATACTTTTCAAAATTTAAATGCAAATAAAGAGGTGTTCAATGTTATGTTCATACCAATAAAATGTCCAAAAGACGCTTGAAGTATTTCTATGCTGATGCTTACCAGGTCGCTAAACTATTAGTGGAGCCTCCCTACATGATGGATCGCGATGAATGAATCAACCTTCAATTGGGACAAATTGATGACACATCAGGGTGAATCGTTATTATTTGCCCTTTTTTGCTTTAATATCAAACATTTGCCGCTATACGTCATGGACTGCATACATGTGGAAGCCCTGTTCCCGCTGCCGTCCGCTGCTGCTGCATGTCTGAAGCAGCATAGAGATCTTATATATGTTACGGGTCATATGCTAACTTGGGCAGTATGCAAACTACCCGGGCAGTATGCATACTACCCAACAGCCTGGGCAGTATGCATACCGCCCGGGTAGTATGCATACTACCCGACCCCTTGGGCAGTATGCATACCGCCCAAAAGCTTGGGCAGTTTGCATACTGCCCGCTTTCCGACTTTAAGTTGTGTAATCAATGTCCACATTAAGAATATAAATGGCTCTCTAGATAACAATAGATCAACCGATAATAATTTTTTGCCGTCAAACATGATCGATCGATCGTAGGATGGAATGAGGATTGGAATAAAGTGTTGAAGCTGCTTTTTCCCAAATCCATTGTTGAATAACCAGTGGCCAACAATTACAAGTCGTCATTGTGAAGCGTGAACTGAGTGAAAAGAAACGACGATATAGTGTCAGCATTTGATGGCTTAGGTTTGGCACCTTGACCGTAGAGGGCGTTATTACTATAGGACTGTGGAGTCGATGGATTTTCGGATGATTCCGACTCAGACTCCGACCCCAGCTTCAAAAATCGACTCCGACTCCGACTCCGACTCCAGCTCCGACTCCGGATGTTTCTATCAAAATCCATATCATGATAGGTAAATGAAGTTCCAAGTGGATATTTGTTTTATTTTGCCTGAATTGAAACGATCTTTTTGAGTTCTAAGGCCTTGCATTGCAAATATACTTTATAAATAACATGCAGAATTAAAAGTAGGTTTTGGCGAATCCGCCGTCTTCTGTATGCTCTCGCCGTAAACGCTCGTCCAAAACAAGAATTGACCTTTGTTGAACAAAATCTGATTTGGAAAGGTCAACGAGCGTAGTGTTGTCAAGCGAACAGGTGTAGGGCATGACATCGAGCCATGCAGCGCTAACTCCGATTGGGGAGTCGGAGTCGGTAAGATTTTGGCAACTCCATTTCCGACTCCGACTCCGGGTAAAACTGTCGACTCCGACCGACTCCGACTCCGACTCCGACTCCGACTCCGACTCCGCAGCCCTGGTTATTACAATTTCAATACCTAGTGCTGCATGAAATCATTTATATGTAAGACGTTGCAAGTTCTGAGGAAAACTCACCAAAGTAAATTTTGAAAAGCCATCTCACTTTCGGAACACAATTGCACTCGCAGTTCCTTGGCAAATTCAGCAAACGAAGGCATCTGAGGCGCCCATTGTCATTAAATTGTTCCCGATTGGAAAACATTTCGGATGGCGACCCTCTCTCACTGAGAGAGGTGGCGCGTATGGCATCGGGGGGGGGGGGGGGCAGAGGCCAAGGCGCATTTTGTCGAAAATCAGCGGTAGGGTGTAAGCTGCCTAGTACATATGTTGCTATTGGATGTCACTGATAATACCAGGTCAGGTCACAGGTCAGGTCACCAAGGGTCAGCACATGAACCCAACTCTACTAGGGTTGTGCGATGTATGTTTTATGAACAATTTTTTTTCCTTTCCAACTCAATGGTGCTGGTTATAAGACCATTAGGTATGTACGGTTTAGGTGGAATCTGGAAGGTTAAAACATTTGTCATTCACATATATACGCGAGTTATTGCATTAACAAGCCTCACGAAGTGTGGTCAACATACTGCCCGAGTAAACATCTTGCCCGTGAGAAGAAATGTGGGTAGTATTCATACTACCCGGGAGGTACCTATGCATACTGCCCGGGCGGTATGCATACTGCCCAAGGGGTCGGGTAGTATGCATACTACCCGGGCGGTATGCATACTGCCCGGGCTGTTGGGTAGTATGCATACTGCCCGGGTAGTTTGCATACTGCCCAAGTTAGCATATGACCCGTAACATATACATGTATATAAGATCTCTATGTGAAGCAGGGCCGTATAGACTGGACCTTCCTCTCCGCCGCTCAACTCCTGCAGTCACTGGTGCCTCTGGCTGATGGCACGCGGCACGCCGATCCGTGGCGGAGCGACCCACCCGTTCAGCCCTGACCGTCACTGCAGCACGGGGCGGCGGCCAGCCGGCCAGTCCCGTGGGACTGCCGCTCTATTCTTGTGCAGCCGTTACACAGACGGCGACAAATGGCTGTCCGGAAATGGCACGCCTGCCGCCGGCGGTGCCCGGCCTCCGCAGTGCCCCGGGGCATCTCGGCCGGTCACGCCGGCCCGCAGCCAGCCGACAGGGGCGCAATGTCCGGGCAATATGTCCTAGTCGCGGTCGCCGGTCCGGCGGTGGGCGGTGGCGGCAGCAGCGGACGGCAGCCACGACGCAGCCCGTCGCAAATGGATTGGCTGTAAAATGGCTGTCGTTTCTCGGAGAATCGTCCTTGATGGAGGTGTGCGCTATCGTGGACGATGTAGACGTTTTATGAGCGATAAGGTTGTGAAGGATGGATGTCGGGTTTGTTTTGGAAAGAAATTGTCAACGTTTATTCAGATGATACGCTTATGAGCTTTGCTCCAGTCCAAACAATTGCATAACCTGGAACTTGGGTCAAAGTCTAAAAAGTTAAACAGCAAATTCAACTTAGAAGTACATACAAAAGTCCAAGTTAAAAGCACACAGATTGCATATTCTTGGGGCTATATAAGTTCGCATCGCATTACGCATAATTCAGCCCGAACAGGTGGCGATTGCTATTTCAGCTCGGTGGAGCACCCTCCTCTCCTCTCCTCCCCGGACCAAATGAGAGTCGTCCTCGTCAGAGACAGTGACGCCATTCAGGTCACTGTTTGACGCCGACGCGGCCGTGTTTGGGTCGGAGCTCGACGCGCACCACGCTTGTTTAGCAGGCTCGACAATTAGGGCCGTTGAAATGGCACCGGTCGCGGCTGGCGCGCCGATCTGCGAGGACCGTTTGGGGTGCCGACATGGCCCATGGCGTGTGTTTGGGCCGCTGAGGAGGCAGAAGGACCGCCGAGCGAGCGCGGGCGAGCGGTGCTCGGCAGAGGGCGAACTGCCTGGTGGAGTGAAGCAGCAGAGTCTCACCAGATCGGCAGGGCCGAGAGGGACAGACGGAGTGCGGGACTGAGAGCAGCTCGAAAAACGGTGGAGTGGTTGGTGACATGGCTATCATTAGGCGGAACTAGTGATTGGTGATCACCGAACGTTCTCATGATTAGTGACGCGCTGACCGACCTTTGAGCGCGGGTAGTGAGCACTGCCGGCCGGCAGGCCGCCGCTGAAGGGGTGATTGGTCGCCGCCCGTCCGGACGTCACCCCGTGTGATGGAGCAGCCGGCTGATGCCATATGACGTCGCACGGAAGTTCGCAGTCGCGTGGGATCCGACTCCCATTCATCTGGAACGGGCCGATGGGGAGCGGCGCGCTGCTGGTGGCCCTCATTAGCGCGGCGATTTGCCTACAAGGTAGGTCAGTACTAGTAGGTGGCACATGAAATATTCCTAGCACATCGACCTAAGTTATACCGAGACCTTTCGAGCAAAACGTGCATATGTGCTGCTAACCCAGTGCAACCCTCTAAGCACCCAATGGAGGCAATGCAATGGTTCAGCTGCTGAAAATTGATATCTCCGCATTTGCACCACCACACCACCATATATCCGATGCCGTGAGGACTATATCATGTGTAGTGAGGTGGCGGTCAGCAACGGCTCTGCAGAAAATGATCTGCTAAACGAATGACACCTTGCCGATAAACTTGTTTTATGCGATGATTATGCAGGATGTTGTCAAGCGCGTTAACATAAACGATTAACTGAACGCTGTCGATTATGTAGATAGATTCACACTCTGTTGAAAGGTGCATCGCTTCTCGCAAAATAGCTTCGCTTCAACGCATCTCGTATTTAAAAGTGCAGCCATTTCACAGATAAAATGGTGAGATATGGGGACGATGACTCAGAGTATCTTTAAAACCATTTACGCGTAACAAGTTCCCTTGAATTACGAACCATTCTAACTAAATTAATCACAGTAGTCTCATCTGAATAATTCAGGTCTCAGGCACACATTCAATAGCAGAATGTGCCGGTCTCATTTCTTTGATAAAACTCCCGACTGTGAAGCCCCATCAACCCACGTGCCTGCGTCATTGTGTCCCCAGCGGTCGCGTTCGACGGCGGCCTCCCGCACACCATTGACGCAGAGGAGGGGACAGATGTCCGGATCCCGTGTCCGCAGTTCCGGGAAATACAGCACCCGCGTGGGATCCGTCTCGTGCTCTGGTTCAGGGAAAATGAGACCAATCCTATTACCAGGTGAGTGCGACAAGCAGTGCCAAACAGCACGGTTCAGTGCCGTTTGACAGCATGTGAATTGAAAAGGATTAAAAAATTGATGCGTGCATTCTGTTTTTGTTGTTGTTATTGTTGTTGAAAGATTGGAGCATCTGATTGTTCCGCCATATCACACATTGCTGCCTAAAGCGCGTAGTTAATATCGAATTAATATTTCGCGGCATCTGACAGTGCAGCCCGGAGCGCAGAAACAGATCATTAGCACATCAAAGCTGACGGTGGGACCTTTTACGTTGGCCAGTTTCGACGGTCGCGGTCGGTCACGGCCTGGCGAACTGGCCGCTGGAGACCCTGACCTTCGGCTGACCCGTGTGACCCCGGATCACAGCGGTCGGTACCGGTGTCGGGTGGACGCGGAGGATGACCCGACGGAGGTCAGCTGGGTCCAGCTGACCGTGCACGGTGGGTTTGGAGGGGAGGGGGAGGCGCTTGCGGGAGGTGTGGACTGTGGTATGCAACGGTTGACGGTATAACGTCTGTATTCTGTGTAGCTTTTCGAAGTCAGTTAAATTATTGGCTGTTTACCTGAGAATCTGTAAAACAATACGTTTGGGTATCGAGGCATGTATAAGATTATTGGAGTGACTCGAAATTTGTATTTAACCCTCGCCGGCACACGCCATTTTGCGTCTTTCGACGGCACAGGGGTTGGAACGACCCCCCTCGCATTTGGCCCCTGATCGAGCTTTGCTGAAAAAACGAGCGTGCTGCCTGTGGTGACGAGAAGAAGCCGATTATACCCAATTTTAAAGTCCTAGGTCATTGGATGTCCTTCCCCGCACTGAAAACAATTTCACCCAAAACTGGCGAGTAAACCGGTGTCTCGCGGGCACCCTTATCCGCAACCATTTTTAACCACCCTCCCAGGGGTCAATTTAGGACATAACACTTTTGCAATTCACTCTGGAGAGTAGTAACCCTCCACGACTATTCGCGCACCAGTGGCTCGCGACCCCTCCATCGAAAGGTATTCATCGACGCCTACCTGGCAGCAGCGCCCCACAAACCCCTAGGAGATGGGGTTACCCTCCACGCCTACCCTTCGCCGACCAAGTCACGAGGGCCAAAAAAACTCCCACGCTTGACCATATTTGCGGGAAAATATCTATTTTATAGCGATCTCACACCTAGAAAACATCGGTGAGAAAGTTTCACATCGGTGGGAAAGGTCAAATCGAATTCCCATAGAAATTTCGACATGACTCAGTCACCGGCAGTCATGCAGACCGCCCGAAATCAAGAAGATGTGTCGCCGCTGCTTTCGTGACCTATATAAGAATCTAAATGGTTTCACTAGGTAGTTTCGGAAGAAAAAGCGTTGCCAATCGTCCCGTGATGAATATTGCAGAGGTTTTAAACGTGCACCCTAACAATTGTACTTTCGCCCTGTAGTGAACTATGGTTCACGCCTCCCCCACCTGTGGCCTGAGTGCGCCGCTGCGCCTCCCTTATCGGCCGTCCCTGTGTCCGTCCCTGCGCGGTGTCCGTCCCTGCGTGTCGCGGCGCATGTGCCTCGGGCGGTTTTGTGTGGCCTGGCGCGGCGGCCGGTCGGCCGGCCGCGTGGCAGTCTGCAGCTGGACCCAATACAGCAAGGAGCTCGGCACGGACTTTACACTGGCGACGAGGTGAACTTCAGGCCCGGCTGATGGTGGAGTGAAGAGCTGAAGATGTCGAACGAAGACGGCACTGCAGCAGCGGGGCACCTGCAACTGGAGCCGTTTGAGCCAACTTCAGGTTCGTGGACGGAGTGGGAGGAGCGTCTGCAGTTCTTCTTGGAGAGTAACGGCATCACATCGGACAGCAGGAAAAGAGCGACATTTCTCACGGTATGTGGCAAACAGACCTACTCACTTGTACGCAGTCTTGTGTCGCCTAGGAAGCCCGGTGAAGTCAGTTTCAAGGATTTGCTTGAAAAGATTAAGGAGCATCAGGATCCCAAACCGTCCGTACTGGTCAGTCGTTTCAAGTTCGGAACATGTAATCGCCGTCCGGGTCAGGCTGTAGCTGACTATGTTGCTGCTCTCAGGAAAGCGTCTGAACATTGCTGCTTTGAGGACACTCTGGAGGACAGGTTGTTGGAGCAGCTGGTGATTGGAGTCGGAGACGAGAGGATGCAGCGGCGTCTTCTCTCGGAGAAGAGCCTGGACTTCAGCAACGCCGTGAGAATCTGCCTGGCTCTGGAGACGTCGACCAAGGACGCCCACCTCATGTCTCATAACGGTGAGAGGGCCGAGCCTGTACAGGCAGTGAGTGCAGGTTCTCGTAGGGAGCAGCAGGCCCATCCGCAGTGTTGGCGGTGTACTGGAGACAATCACAGCGCTGATGTTTGTCGCTTCCGTAACTCCAAATGCTACAACTGTCACGGACTTGGACACGTGTCCAAGGCCTGTCCAAAGCCCCGCCGCACAGGAGCAGGTCGAGGCAGGCCCCCAGCCGGCCGCGGCAGGGGTCGTCGGCAGGTGACGAACGCCGTCAGCGCTTCAGACACCGAGGACTGGGACAATTGGCCCGATGAAGACGCCGGGAACGTCCAGCAGGTGGCGGCTACCAGCAGCGACAGCCCACAATCTGCAAGCGTCCTCCAGGTGAGTTCTCCGCCACTTCGCTGTTCTGTTTACTTTCAGCGAACGCAAGTAGACATGGAGATAGACACCGGCTCGGGTAACACTCTGATAGGAGAGGACACATACAAATCTCTACGGATACGTCCCAGGTTGAAACCCAGCGCTCTCAGGTTGAGAACGTACACAGGAGATGTGATTTCAGTCCTGGGGGAATTCAGAACTGCAGTAACTTACAAGGGCCAGAAGCATGCTAACCTCAAGGTTGTTGTGGTACAAGGAAATAGGACCAGCCTATTGGGACGGGACTGGTTGAAAGCTGTCAAGTTAGACTGGAAGGAAGTGTGTGCTGTTGAGAATGTGTCAGTAGCGGCGTTGAGAAGGAAGTATGCGGAAGTGTTTGAACCAGGTCTGGGGGAGTTGAAGGATGTGAAGCTCCGCCTGAACATTGACCGAAGTGTGCAGCCCAAGTTTTTCAGAGCTCGTTCCCTGCCATACGCCTACAAGGAAAAGGTGGAGAAGCAGCTGCAAAAGGACGTAGAGTCTGGTGTACTTGAACAGGTAACGCACAGCAGGTGGGCCGCTCCGCTAGTTCCTGTCTTGAAAAAGGATGGCACTGTCAGAGTATGTGCTTACTTAAAGCTGACTGCAAATAAGGCTGTGAAGTGTGACACATATCCGCTTCCGCGCGCGCAGGATATTTTCGCGCAGCTTGCTGGGGGACGAGTCTTCACTACGCTGGATCTAGCACAGGCGTATAACCAGGTCATTGTGCATGAAGACTCGCGCGATGTACTGACGGTGAACACGCCGAAGGGGTTGATGCGTTACTCTCGTCTGCCTTTTGGGCTCAATTCGGCGGTCAGTCTGTTCCAGAGGGAGATTGAGCAGGTGCTTCGTGACTTACCTGGTGTGGTGGCTTACCTGGACGACATCCTGATCTCCAGCAGAACGACGGAGGAGCATCTGAAGACGCTGGAC
This sequence comes from Amphibalanus amphitrite, assembly GCF_019059575.1. Taxonomy (NCBI): domain Eukaryota; kingdom Metazoa; phylum Arthropoda; class Thecostraca; order Balanomorpha; family Balanidae; genus Amphibalanus; species Amphibalanus amphitrite. The sequence continues at coordinate 184,980 of NW_024881708.1, forward strand.
GACGTCCTCGGAAGACTGAAGAGAGCCGGGTTGAAGGTGAGACCAGCCAAGTGTAGATTCTTGGTGCCCAGTGTCGAGTACTTGGGTCACATCGTTGACAAGGATGGCATCAGGCCGACACCAGCCAAGGTGCGAGCCATACAGTCAGCGCCAGAACCGAAGAACGTTAAGCAGCTGAAGTCGTTCCTGGGAATTCTGACGTATTATTCCAGATATATTCCAGACCGCAGTCAGAAGCTGGCGCCACTTCATCTCCTCCTGCAGAAGGACGTGGCATGGCGCTGGGGTGCAGAGCAGGCTGCCAGCTTCCAGTGGGCTCGTGACGTCCTCTCGTCTGGCTCCGTGTTGGGTCACTTCGACATCAACAAACGGCAAGTCCTAGTGTGTGATGCCTCCTCTGTGGGAATCGGTGCCGTTTTGGCTCAGAGGGAAGCTGATGGGACTGAGAAGCCAGTGGGATTCGTTTCTAGAAGTCTGTCCCCATGTGAACGCAAATATTCTCAGATCGAGAGGGAAGCACTGGCAATCGTTTTCGGGGTTACCAAGTTTCACGCGTACCTGGCCGGTAACATGTTCTCGCTGGTCACCGACCATAAACCTCTGGTGATGTTGTTCGGTGAACATGCTGACCTACCTGAGATGGCGTCTTCCAGAATCCGGAGGTGGGCGTTGAAGCTCTCGACGTACCGATACGAGATTCAGTACCGGCGGACTGAAGAGATGGGCAATGCTGATGCCCTCAGCCGCTGTCCTCTGCCTGACTCGAACTCTTCGCAGGAGGATCTGGTGCTCCTGGTCGATGATCAACAGCTGTTTGACGCCAGGAAGGTAGCCCTCCTGACGTCTCGTGACCCGGTGCTGTCTCGGGTAATGCGTCTTGTCCAGAGGGGTGGCTGGCCGCAGGTTACAGATGCAGACCTGTCACCTTTTGCCTCGAAGCGTCTGGAGTTGTCTGTTTGTCGTGGAGTGCTGATGTGGGGTCACCGTGTCGTCATTCCCAGCAGGGCACATGAAGCAGTCTTGAAGGAGCTGCATGTGGCGCACCCTGGCATCCGCCGCATGAAGGCTCTGGCGAGAGGCTGTGTCTGGTGGCCTCAACTGGATCAGCATATTGAGCACATCGTGAACTCCTGTCAAGCCTGCCAGGAAAGCCGACCTGCACCGGGACGTTCTCCAATCTGCATGTGGCCGTGGCCTGAGCGGGCATGGTCGAGGATCCACGTGGACTTCGCTGAGCCGAAGAAGGGAAGGTACGTCCTGATCGTGGTGGATGCTTATTCCAAGTGGGTGGAGGCAGAGTGTTGCACCAGTGTCTGCTCCCAGACGACTATAGCCAAACTGAAACAGATGTTTTCAAGGTGGGGGCTACCGGACGTAATCGTAACTGATAACGCTACATCGTTCACGTCAGCAGATTTTGAGGAGTTCGTGCGCCAGAACGGCATTCATCATAAGACCATAGAACCTCGCCATAGTCAGGGGAATGGACTAGCTGAACGTGCTGTACAAGATGTCAAACTAGCGTTGCAGAGGTCGAACAGTGACTGGGAGACTACGCTATCACGATGGTTGCTTTGCCAGCGTATCACCCCGCACAGCACAACTTCCGTAGCCCCCTCAGAGCTGATGGTGGGGCGTGTCCTCCGAAGTCGCCTGGACCTTCTGCACCCGGACCTGCGAACTGAGGTGAAGAAACAACAGGTGATCCAAAAGGAAAACCACGATGCTAAGGTGAGCACTGGCAGGAGACTGGATGTGGCTGACCTGGTGTTTGCAAGGAACTATGGTGTTGGCTCGAAGTGGGTTGCTGGTGTTGTCGTCGGAGTGGATGGACCTGTGTCTTACGCTGTGGAGACTGAAGATGGTAGGCTGTGGAGACGACATATCGATCAGCTTCGGCATAGGTCTGACGGCGAACTGTTTGCAGGACGTTCTGCGCTGACTTCGGAGCCCGGTGACATTCCTGCGGAAGGAGGGCAGCCATCTCGGAATCCGACGGCGGCGCTGCAGCCGTCTCGTCCGGGGGAGTCTGGCTTGGACGCGTCGCTGCCGCCGTTCAGCACACCTGGAGCGGCGCCTAGCGCTCCAGCAGCATCGCCATCGTCTTCGGCGCCTGCTCCGTCGGAGCCCCGACCTGAGGCATCAGAGCTCGAGCCCGCGTGTGTCGCCGGCGACGCTGGTGCACGGACGGAAACCCCACTGCGTTCGGGGCTCGGAGTGGAGGCTGGTGCAGGTGTACAGTCTCGTGTGTTGGGCGAGGGTGGTGGTGTTCGTCGCGGAACTAGAGTGAGAAAGCAGACTAAGTTTTTTGGTTCCTAGCTCTGTTCATATTACTTGTGTTTTGTGAGGGGGCAGTGTAGTGAACTATGGTTCACGCCTCCCCCACCTGTGGCCTGAGTGCGCCGCTGCGCCTCCCTTATCGGCCGTCCCTGTGTCCGTCCCTGCGCGGTGTCCGTCCCTGCGTGTCGCGGCGCATGTGCCTCGGGCGGTTTTGTGTGGCCTGGCGCGGCGGCCGGTCGGCCGGCCGCGTGGCAGTCTGCAGCTGGACCCAATACAGCAAGGAGCTCGGCACGGACTTTACACGCCCACACTTGGAAACCGCCAAACAATGTGCCAATATATCATTGGTTCAAAAAAAAAGTTAAAAAATTGTTGTAATTCAAAACTGTATGAGACAACGCCATCTAGTTGTAACAGTAGATCCAATTCCTTCAGGGCAGGTTATGTAAAGGTTCGCCATCCACGGATACGCGTTTACGATACCTCGAGTAGTTCCAACTCTTTCAGTGAGGGCTGTGTCAATGACTCGACACACGCGGGGACAATATCCGGTGCTGGGTAGCTACCTTACTGCAGACTGTGGGTGCAGTGCATATTTACGAGTAATAAGGCAGGCAAGTCTGCTTACCCTCTAGCTAGAATCTGGACATGGCGAGTTAATACACATATACCACCCGCAGAGCAACGCTTAATTCGCCAGCTTCGGGTGAAATTGTTTTCAGTGCGTCAGGTCAATGACCCAAAAGTCGGGAAAATCGGGACCTGTTAAAACGTCGTAAAGTGCGGCTGCTTTAGGGTTTTCCGAGATGCTGATCACGAATATCATGAAGTTTTGATCACAGATGATGTCTTTATGCATTTAGGCCAGGTCGGGACAGGTCAGGTCAGGTCAACCAGTAGGGGTCCTGCCGGATATTCGTAGTACGTGTTAACTGCCTCTGACAGCTTCGTAGCATGCTACGAAAGCACCAAAACTACTTCGTAAATGTTCAAATGGTTGCGAAATTCGAATTTAGCTCCCAAAACTAGCCTGGAAACATAAAAAACTCGAAAAAGTGAACCGAGATCATTAAAGGTCAATGACCATGACATACACCCTAATGCATGGTAGCAACATCAAATCACATGTTTGAACGCTTGAAGTTACGAAAAGACTGCAAACTCGCGGCTAATGTAAGCCGACATACGCCGAATCGCGATTCCGGCCAAACATGGTTTCGAAAAGTAGGTCACAGATCAAAGCTCAGGGTCATGAAATTTTTAGGGTAGGTGTAAAATTGATCAACACGAGGGTACTGAAAATGTTGACGCGATCGGCCACTTTTTACGTGGGTTACTTGCGAAAAACCTTAGGCGGGGGGGGGGGGAGTTGCTCGCCACCCTGTGCCGGCGAGGGTTAACAAAGCATTCGCTATTAAGTTAAAAACAATTTTCTGTGAAAGAGTTTGAACCAAGGTTGGACACGATTCCCTGGAAAAGTTTGCCGCATGTGTGACAAACTTTTACTTTACGACGGAATCAGGGATAGTTACGCGCCGGCAACAATAACTGCTTCACTTTAACTGATGTTCAGCTAACTTCATCCAGACTTCTTGAAACCCGATGAGTTGGTGCGATTATTCACAGAAGCACCGGCTGTCCCGTCTCTGAAGATTCTTGGACAGTATCATGACGAGCTCGACCCCACAGGAGAAATGTCCACAGTGGAATACGAAACAGCTCGACTTATTTGTCAGCTGGCAAATGGTGAGATAAAGACAACGCGAATCTGACTTGAAGAGACTGGGACTTTGGAAATGATATTTTGCACTACAGTTGCAGTTCGCTGCTGCCTTTTATTGAGGGTAGACATGTGCCTGATAATAGCATGCACTGATACTCACCTATTCATTTTTTTTTTTTTTTTGTTAACGGTTTAGCTGATATGACAATAGATGTGAAAATAGATAGAGTGCTTACTGCTTATATGCAAGATTATAAAATACAACTGTTCAAAGAAGGTCGCTTCTGTCATTGCGACAGGAGGAGGCCAGACCTGGAAGATCGCCTGGCTGATACGCCGACCGGGAGAGAAGGACCAGCTTCTTTCATCGGAAACGAGCAGGGACAACCCGTCTGAGCAGAAACTCGACTACAACGTCACTAGGAGCGACCACAGCGCCGCCCTGGTGTGCAGAGCGGGAACTGCAGTGGGGGAGAGTGTCAGCGCCGAGGTGTCACTCCGAGTTTCCTGTGAGTGCTGCCAACTGCAAGTGGCATTCTGACGGTTTAGAGGAGTCAAAATGTCGCCGTTACTACTGCTAGTTAGCTATGTAATGCTGCTGCTAATATACTACATAGTAGGTCACCTGATAGAACGTGATTTATATATGATCACTATTTAATTTCAATAGCTTTTTATATCGGTTGAAGGTAATCGCGCATTCCTATCGTTCCAGAAACAAGTCTTAAATTTACACTGTGATTTTCTAGAAATAAATACCAGACTTTGCTTCTGACATACCAGACCTATTGCCAGACTGGACCTGTCTGACGGATACCGTTGTCAAGCATACCAAACAATACAAATAGGTAGGTATTCATTGCTTGACTCACGTGTCAATAAACCCCCACTCTCCCTCCCTCTCTCCCTCTCTCTCTCTCTCTCTCTCTCTCTCTCTCACTCTCTCTTCCTCCCTCCCTCCCTCCCTCCCTCTCTCTCTCTCTCTCTCTCTCTCTCTCTCTCTCTCTCTCTCTCTCTCTCTCTCTCTCTCTCTCTCTCTCCGCCCCCGCGCCGCAGACGGACCCGACTCTGTGACGCTGCGCTGTGAGCCGGACGCCGTCGCCGCCGGCAGTGAGGTCACGTGTGCCTGTCACGTGCTCCCCGGACGGCCGGGGTACAAAGTCACGTGGCTCTGGGGTGCGACATTCGTCGCAGATGAGCACCAGGTGGGCAGAAACATATTTTTATATTTAAATAGCCAGGCGTTTTCTAATGGATGAGATGGCAGTGACTTAGAAAATAATACACAGAAGACTTTCATTTATTCAGTTTGATTTTTTAGGGAAATATCTAATACCTACCTGCTTAGGTTCATAAGCAAAATGACTATATTTCGTGATTTTATCCTTCTCTTCACAAACTACATGCAAGAACACCCGTAATAATTAATGCGAAATGTCAGAAAACTCTTCTATATTAGACAATATCCCCATGTTCCCTTTTTATCGTAGGTATTGTTGAAGGGCTCGTAGTTCCTGAGCGCACTGATCCGCTGTCGGTGGGCCATAGTAACAGCAAATCCCCCCTGCCAACAAACAAATCACGGATATTTCAGTCAACTACGCTGACGTCACATCACCTCCCCGAGAAGACGTCACATCAGCTGACGAGGGTGACGTCACCGGACGATGATGGACGTCAGGTGACGTGTTCGGTGACGAACCCCGTCAGCGGCCAGGAACGGCGAGCGAACTCCACAATTGGCGTGCAGTGTGAGTGTGCTTTCATAAATCACAGCGCGTGGTTGGCAAAAGGATGTCGGTCAAAATTTCCTAAATTTCGAAAAATCGAGATAGCAGTTTGATAGCTACGTGTATTTGTAGTCCACTCATGCAAAGAAATTGGATCTAGCTCTTAAACTGAGCTCTTGAGAGCGTTTGCCGTAATTCAATATTTTGCATAAAAATCGGCCGACATGACGTCACTTGGACGTAATTTTCGGCCAAACTATGGTAGCCAGAAAATTGAAATTTTACCACAAGGTGTCAAATTGATGCCGCTGAAGGTACTGCATGTTTCGTGTTAATTCGCCAAATGGTTTAGAAGATATTGCCGAAAAACGGGAGGGGGTTCTGTAGAGCCCCCCTCTCAATCGCAGTCCCCCCCCCCTCCCCGGTAATGGCGGGTTAAAAGAAAATGTAAGTCAGACTCGGAAAGCAGTTGTCAGTTGTGCCAGTTGTGCACCTTAACATAGAACTCAATGTGATAACCCGCGCCCCGCTGGGCTATTCAGCCATACGCGCCCTGCTGGGGGGGGGGGGGGAGGGCAGATTCTGCCCCCCCCCCCTGTCTAACTTCCGAACCGATGGTCGTAGAAAGACGGGGAAAACGGCAATCGAAAGCTCTCAACAAGGCGGATCTTCAGAGCCCAATTTTTTTTGCTTAAGTAGGTCAGAGGTCAGGTCAAGGTCAGGTCAAGGGTACAAAATGCAAGTTTCTACAGTATCGGCCTTGCACCGTAGTTGCCGAAGAATGGACTGAGACTGATTGCCCAAAACGTGTTCTTAGACTACCAAGACGATATTCGTTGCATACAATGTCATTCAAAGGTCAAGGTCAGGTCAGGTCAGGTCAGGTCAGGTCACCAAAAACAAAATATAGAAAAGGACATGTGCGACACATGTTTTATGGGTCATTTTACTCATAGAATTCAATAGGCACACTCACTAAAAGATATGGACCACCTCTGGATGAATTTCAGGTCGAGGTCAGGTCAAGGTCAGGTCAAGTGTAGTCAAATTTTGAAGTTGGTTGTTAAGGCCTAAAAAGGTGTCTATCTGATGCAGTTTTTCACGGCGAATCGAATGGTGCTATTTTTGTTTCCGTACGAGGTCCAGAACTTCCAAAAAAATCATTTTTCAAAAATTTTGTGTGTCGTGACGTCATACAATTTTGAATAACTCCCACATTTTTGAACCGATTCTTCTAAAAATTGGTATGTAGATGCACATTGACCACTTCTCTGACATATATTCCGTTTTTTTCGATACACTTAAAATTTTGGATTTTATAATTATTTTCCCAAAAAAGTCAGTTTTTTGAAAAAAATTGGGCCAAAAACCAAAATTTTCAAAAACCGAGATAGCCATTTGATAGACAAAGTAGAATCACGTATAACCTTTTTTGTTACGTCTTGATTCCTTTAAAAATGAAGATGTTAGCGGCGTTTGAAATTTTGCCGTTTTTTAGGCGAAAATGGCGAACATGACGTCACTAAAACGTCAATTTCTCAAAAATTTTCCGACGGATTTCGCTCAAATTTTCAGGGAACGTGTCAAATTGATGTATGATAAGGTACTGAAAGTTTGACGTCGCTGGCGTAACGCGTTTAGAAGTTATTGGCGAAAAACGGGAGGGGGGGCAGATTCTGCCCCCCCCCAAGCGGGGCGCGGGATAAGTCACCCGCAATGTAAAACTGACGCCATATCCCATTTCAGACCAGGGTTGTATACCAATCAAGTCGATTGAATTGATTGATTTGTTTCAACGCGTATTTTGAGTTGATTGGATTGAGTCGATTGACTTTTCGAGATGACTGGTTGACTGACTCGTTTGACTTTAGCGACTGGTTGACTGATTTGATTCCCGAAAATTAGAGTGACTCGTATGATTGAGTCGATTGAATGGAAAGTTCAAATAAGTTTTAGTTGACGAAAAATAATGACACCAATTGATGACATCAAAGATCACAAAACTACACTGAAAACTGCTTGTCATCACAACAGCAATATGGGGTAGATGGCCAAATAAAGAACAGGGCCTAAACATGAACAGCCCACTTTGACTTTCAACTGCAATAACTGCTCCAATCCTGGTGATAGAACCTGGCGATGCACCTACCTACCTTTCTGCACTCAGCAGGAAACGTTTTTTTTTTAATCCAGATGATAAAGTGCAAGGCCCTATATACTAATAAAGTGTGATTAATTAATAATTCACATCTCCACGTCTCCTCAGAAACAACCCACTGAACTCTATAAATATTTGAAACCCCTACAAAAATAACTGAAACAAAAGCGCCGTTTTCGTCTCGCTAATTACGTTTGCGTACCTAATTAATAGCTAATTTGCTGCATTGTTTAATTTGCAGCAGAACGTTTGTTGATCCTTTTCTCCTGAGAGCCTAAGCATAACATATTTAATATATTACATTTTCCTTAAAATATTTTACCGAATATTATTAAGTGGTTTTATTTCAAATGAAATAATAATTAAAACGAAATTGGTGTTGTACAACCGATTTATTTTATGATGATCTACCATACTACATGATAATCAATGACGTCATCTTACCAAAATATCAAAAGACGTAGAATAAGGATTTATAAAAGCTTAGCATACTTATTGGCAAAACGTCTTCATTGTTTTGCAGTCGCACCGTGCCGTTTTCGCGTTTTAATTTTCCTTGTTCCTACTTCCTTTGTCCTTAACTTTCCTGTGGTTCTAGAGTCCATGTCCTCTCCATTTCCTTTAAATATATTTTTAATCCTCATCCCTATCCCCCAGTCCTAACAGTTTCAAATTGTATTGCAATAAAATGTTTTGAATTCTTCACATAGGTACCTAACATTGACATGCCACGCCCAGAGTCGTGGACCGCTAAATACTTCAAATCTCTTCCTTCCCAATCTGACAACATCCCACGTCTCAAATGCACATTGTGTGGAAAGATTTTTCAGGCTGCCCGTCAGTCTCTGTCTAACCGAAACCGTCACATGCATGATGCTGATGCAGGTAAGATATTTATTTCTATTTCCCTATGGTTAATATGTTATTGATGCATATTATCCATTAAAATAGACATGGTGTAGGGTAAATGGCCAAATCACGAACACTGCCAAAATCCGAGCAGTCAACTTTCAACTGCAATATCTGATATTTAGTGTAAATGGAGTTGGAATATAGCCAAAATTAAATTGACAACTTTTAGGTGAAAGGTGGTGATTTGGGTTAAGGGGCGAGTCAACTACTGGGTTATTTTGCACCCATTAAATGAAACTTCTGCTCCAATTCTACCCATTGAACCTCAATATCATGATCCACCTGTCCATCACTAGGTATCCTTCCTTATTACATAGAAACTTTGAATGGCATGGCAATTCATAATTTTAAATGACAATATTTTTATGCTTCTCCTGTAGGTAGGGTAGGTAGGTAGGTAGGTAGGTACACCAGACTGCTATGGACACTTTTCCAAGTTGGTGGGGCAAAAAAAACCTAATGTATGTCTTGGTTTGAGTCGTTTGATTGAGTTGATTGATTCCTTTCATTGTCGCGTTTGAGTCGATTGAATCAATTCCCGAAAACTACTCTGACTTGATTGATTTGATTGGTTTCCCAAATTTGTCGTGATTGAATTGATTGCTATTGATTGAGTCGTATACAACCCTGTTTCAGACGCTCCAAAGGCGATTCTCTCGGGGCCCTCGTCCGAGCTAGTGGAAGGCGAAGACGCCCACTTTTCCTGCTTCGTTGGAGCTCAACCTTCAGCACAGTTTACCTTCTGGCTTCATAACGTGAGTTCCTGGAACGGGGAGATAAACAACTCGATATTATTTCCACCGGGAAATCTTCTCGTGATTACTATACAAATTCCACAAGATGCACAATATCCCACAGGTGTGGGTGAAGATGTAGGGACTTAATTATACCCGACAATGACTTTTTGTTGTTGCTACAGCATAGCGTTTGGACACAGCTTTTCATTAATTAATTCATTAACCCTCGCCCGCACATGGGGGGGGGGGGTGGTTGCCACCACCCCCACCCCCCCAGGTAGTCTTTCTGCTCTGCACTCAACACTTTTAGAGCTAGAAAGCTGATTTTTCAAGTGCGCTGCTTATCATATACCGATGACGACGCCGTTTTCTGGTGCCGCACATGGGGGGGGGGTGGTTGCCACCACCCCCACCCCCCCAGGTAGTCTTTCTGCTCTGCACTCAACACTTTTAGAGCTAGAAAGCTGATTTTTCAAGTGCGCTGCTTATCATATACCGATGACGACGCCGTTTTCTGGTGCCAAGCCAGCTAGAACCTCTTTGTCACTCTACCCGACCAGGTTTTTCCTGCTGAGGTCATTTCAGGTCAAGTTAGGTCAAGGTCAATTATATGTGTTTGTATGTCTGTGTGTGTCTGTGTGCTCCTCTATCCTTTCTTGATGTCCACTGAAAATTTCAAGTTTCTGTGGTTTTTGGTTTCGGAGATATGACCTTGTTTTTCAGGTCATGTCATGACCCAAATGGCCAATTCTCAACATCTTGCGTTGGCTATGGGCCTTGTGAGCTTTTGACACCTTGATTTCGGCCTTTTTTGCCAGTCTTACCTCCCACCTATCATGGAACATGTTGTTCGACGATGTTCAGATGTCAAGGTCAAGGTCAAGGTCAACCTAGGTCATCTAAGATAATTGCGTTTTAGGCAAGCGGAAATTACTTTTTGTGAAGTTTTTTGACTACATTTTTGGTAAAAGCTTCTCAGCTCATGATTTCATGTAATATGGACACATAAACAATCGGTGCACACATCAGTATACACACAGACACACACAGACATACAAACACATATAATTGACCTTGACTTAACTTGACCTGAAATGACCTCAGCAGGAAAAACCTGGTCGGGTAGAGTGACAAAGAGGTTCTAGCTGGCTTGGCACCAGAAAACGGCGTCGTCATCGGTATATGATAAGCAGCGCACTTGATATCCAACGGTGACCCAAAACAGCAACATTTTTTAGTTTGACCTGACCTGGAAGGTCAATGACTGACCTGAGAAGGTAAAACTGGATATCATTGGATTTGTCTTTTCCCAAAGAATCTTTTTGGTCCTTACCGCTAAGCTCTATCTCCAACAGGAACGAAATGGCGCGGGGGGGGGGGGGCAACCACCCCCCATGTGCGTTCTAGGATGGGAAAATGGCATGTGCGGGCGAGGGTTAACCCTCGCCCGCACATGGGGGGGGGGGTGGTTGCCACCCCCCCCCCCAGGTAGTCTTTCTGCTCTGCACTCAACATTTTTAGAGCTAGAAGGCTGATTTTTCGTATAGCTGCTCCTCTATCCTTTCTTGATGTCCACTGAAAATTTCAAGTTTCTGTGTTTTTTGGTTTTGGAGATATGACCTTGTTTTTCAGGTCATGTCATGACCCAAATGGCCAATTCTCAACATCTTGCGTTGGCTATGGGCCTTGTGAGCTTTTGACACCTTGATTTCGGCCTTTTTTTGCCAGTCTTACCTCCAACCTATCATGGAACATGTTGCTCGACGACGTACAGATGTCAAGGTCAAGGTCAAGGTCAACCTAGGTCATCTAAGATAATTGCGTTTTAGGCAAGCGGAAATTACTTTTTGTGAAGTTTTTTGACTGCATTTTTGGTAAAAGCTTCTCAGATCATGATTTCATGAAATATAAACACATAAACAATCGGTGCACACATCAGTATACACACAGACACACACAGACATACAAACACATATAATTGACCTTGACCTAGCTTGACCTGAAATGACCTCAGCAGCAAAAACCTGGTCGGGTAGAGTGACAAAGAGGTTCTAGGTGGGCTGGCACCAGAAAACGGCATCGTCATCGGTATATGATAAGCAGCGCACTTGATATCCAACGGTGACCCAAAACAGCAACATTTTTTAGTTTGACCTGACCTGGAAGGTCAATGACTGACCTGAGAAGGTGAAACTGGGCATCATTGGATTCGTCTCTTCCCAAAGAATCTTTTTGGTCTTTACCGCTAAGCTCTATCTCCAACAGGAATGAAATGGCGCGGGGGGGGGGTGGCAACCCCCCCCCCCATGTGCGTTCTAGGATGGGAAAATGGCATGTGCGGGCGAGGGTTAATATGCATGCAGCATCAAGCACACACACTAAACGACCTCAAAGGAAACATCACCAGCATGTCACTATTTTTGGACGAAGTAGCTAAAAGATAAAAGCAGGCTGCGGTTCGGTGTTGTCACTTACCATTATATGCCATTGGTATGTTTCTATACATCTGCAAAGAAGTACCTACAGCATGCGGATGGGCCATAGTTTCTATAATAAAACAGACTCGAGGTTCCCGGTTTCCACTTCCTGATGGTCGTAAGCGATGGAGGCATGCGATGTAGCACGTAATGCGATACATCTAATATGCACTTGCGTGCCTGTTACCCAGTTAACCCGAGACGGGCCTGTGATGTACTAGCACTAAGGACTGACGTACAACGTGACTTTTGGAGAGCCTCCGAAACAAAGCGTGACCGAGCGAGGCTTATTTAACGCACCGAGTGCGTCCTCTCCTACAGCAGCCATCAAAGCGAGGCTGCCACATAGTGCGGTCACCTGGACCTTTACACTTTCAAAGAGAACCGACTGACCCGGCCGCGATTTTGTTTTAATCAAACCGAAATGACACCTTTGTGGTGATTACAGAGTTCCGTGTAGTCATCGTGACGAGGCGTTTGAAGCTGCTTCACTCTGATGTTATTATTAGGGGTCCCACGGAGCCGGGAGCGACACGACGCGACTCAGAGCTGATTATTTATGTCAGCTTCCTCAACACATTTCTGACTGTTGTGTCTCTGTCTGGGACGTCGAACCACTATGTATGAATACGGAAAACTCCAGAAGCAGACTGTCTCGACTTATTCAAATTCTGTTCACAATGTTTCTTATCTATTTATCACCAGTAAAACGCCTTTTGGGCGATGAACGAGCGAGCCAGATAGTGAGCCCTGCACGTGCGGAAGGGCGAGAGGGTAATTCCAACAGGCTTGTGCAAAGCACCCTTCTAACCGGTCGCTAGCGGTGTGCCAAATTTGAGCGCAATCGGCCTAGCCGTTCCTGAGATCTGGAAGCGGCATTCTGCACGTGCACACGTGCAAACGGGGTCCAAACTGACTTTTGCACGGCACCCTACTAACTAGTCCCCAACCGTGTACCAAATTTGAGCGATGATCGGCCCAGCCGTTCTCGAGATCTGGGAGCGCCCCCTGCACGTGCGCACGTGCAGTAGCACCCTAACCGCAACACATGGGAATGCATTGCCTGGTGGGTGCCTACCTGTATGTTAAGTTTCAACGAAATCGCCCCAGTAATTACCGAGTTATTGAAATGGGAACAAATTTGGCACCTCTTCTTTTTGCATTTTGCACGCGCAGTGGGGGTCACTCACGTAGATCAAGAGTATCCGACCTTTGGTAGAAGGGATGCAGCTTGATCCCACAAAAATTACCGCAAGACAATCGCCCAAGCGGTTGCTGAGATATGGCCATGGGCCTCTTAAAATCACTACTTTTGAAAAACAGCTTGAATACCCTTGACTTTTCACGTGGCACGTGCCACGACGGTCACTGAGATGTATCAAAAGTAGTCAATTACGGGGTAGAAGGGATGGGGCTACCCAGCAAAAAAGACCGCAGGCCAATCGGCCTAGCGGTTGCTGAGATATAAGCCTCTCAAAAGCGTCACAGGCCGGGCAGGGCCGGGCCGCTCATACTGAGATTTTTCCGTTATATTGAAAAGACTCGCTTCGCTCGCTGCGCTCGCTCGCTCGTAACTATATGTACTGCCTAAGCAGAGTAGCTAAGATTGTTCGCACATGCTCAGGGGCCTGGTAAATGGTCGTGACCCTATCGGACCGGAGGCTGACCTATCCTCCCCACTCAGGACAGGCAGCTGGTGTCCAGCGATCGCATTGTGGCCGGACCGCAGCTTCTCATCATCAAGAACCTCACTCCACACGACACGGGACGGTACGCCTGTTTCGCCAACAACACGCTGGGGGCAGGGCTCAGCAACACTGTGAACCTCGAGCTAAAGTGTGAGTAAAGTGATGACGTTACGAGTAAACAAGATGAGCAGTTGAAGTTACAGTGAATGATGCCTGTTACATAAAATACAAAATTATGACCCAATCGAAGAGCTGTTGTCCACCCCCTCCCTGACACACGCATACACAAAATAACTCAGCAGTTGACCCGCTGTCGCCACATATCCACAGACGCTCCGGTCTGCCGGTCCGCGGCGGTACTGCGGCAGTTCGCGGCGCCCTCCCGCGTCACATTCGTCAGCTGCAGGGTACGCGCCCAGCCGCGTCCCTCTCAGTTCCACTGGGAGCTGCAGCCGGCTGACGGAGGCCCAACGCGCACCCTCCTTCGGTCAGCGCACTCCGACAAAGGTGGGGTCACACAGCACCTTGATGAGGTGATGATAAGGTGAGTTGACACTAGCTTTGGTAAAAAACTAAGCTAGTCTGGCAGTAGCGATTTAACCGCGTTTTGTGCATTTCCTATAAAATCAGGTGAGGGTAACAGCAGCCAGAAACTTTATTAAGTTGGAACGATGTCCATCGATCAAGGTCAAAGATCTCTCCCATAACTCAGTGATCCGCAAAATTAGGAAATTAAAACAACTGGAGCAAAGCAATAGCGAAACTATTTCTGGCAAGAAGGAAAAGCGTAATTCTTGCACCATTGCAACATCATTACCTGCAGATAAGACTGAAATACATTCTATTCAGGAATATATGTTAAAATGCTGAATGAGATTACAACTGAAGAGTCATGTCTTAACCCTAGAACGCCTAGGGGGGGTTGTATCAACCCCCCCCCCTGAGGTTTTTTCGAAGTGCACGCTAAACGGCTTGTCGTAGCGGGCTGAAATTTTCAATACCCTCTGGGGCAACCTTTGCGCATCTTTTGCCGAAAAAAATTGATCGGGTCATGTCAGGTCACGGAGTTATGACGTCATAAGAGGTATAGCCTCCGGCCGACAGTTACCAAACGTGTGCGCCGAATCCCTAGGTTTTCTGCCGGTGATACCCACATTGTTTGATGGATCATGATGAAACTTCCCATGCATGTTGGGGCAAGCATTGGCTATCGTGTGGTGCAAGAAAATTGACCGGGTCAGGTCAGGTCACGGAGTTATGACGTCATAAGAGGTACAGCCTCCGGCCGGATTTTCACGAAGTGTGTACCGAGTCCCGAGGTTTTCTGCTGATTGATGCTATACACATTGTTTGATGGATCGTCATGAAACTTCCCATGCATGTTAGGGCAAGTATTGGCCATCGTGTGGTGCAAGAAACTTGACCGGGTCAGGTCAGGTCACGGAGTTATGACGTCATATGTGGTACAGCGTACGCCGCCATTTCTGAGAAGTGAGTGTCTGATAAATGCGCCCCCAGCTTTTTTACGATTGCATGTGGAGTAGTGCATGTATGCTAATAGAACTTTCCAGACATGTTGGGACATCTATTGACTAACTTTTGAAATAAACAAAATGGCCGGGTCATGTCAGGCGGGAGGGACAAAGGGGACAAACACCGGAGGGTGATGTGACACCATATCACTCATCAGCAATAGGCCTCTTACTTTTATAGGGTAAATCCACCAAAAACACCATATATGATGCAGAATTGAGTGGGGAATACGTTGTTGAAGGTTTGAAGTTAATATCTCACACCGTTTTGCCGCAATCGTTGCGCAAAGTTGAAAAAGTTTGATTTTTTTCGGAAAATTTGACCTTTGACCGGTCATAAGTAGGTCAAATGTTGACCTCCCTAGCAAAAAAGTCCTATTGAGTCCTATAGGACAGTCCTATAGAAATTGTGTAGTACTTATCAATAGGAATCCTATAGGATTCCTATAGGATGCCTATAGGATGCCTATAGGATACCTATAGGATACCTATAGGATACCTATAGGATACCTATAGGATACCTATAGGATACCTATAGGATACCTATAGGATACCTATAGGATACCTATAGGATTCCTATAGGACGTGTTGTTCGATAGGACTTGTGATTGGAATCCTATAGGACCTTTACATAGTCCTTTAGGCATCCTATAGAACGTAGTGGCTGTCCTATAGTATTTTTCGGTGTCCTATAGGAATTTTATATAGGAGTCCTATAGGAATCCTACAGGTAACGTAAATAACAGCGGTCCGGTCATACTCGGGAGTCGAACCCAGGACCCTCCGCATAGCAGACCAGCGCCCTAACTAACTGCGCCACCAGGACTAGTGGTTACTATGTTACGGTAAAGGAATGATAACATAGCTCTTAACGACAGTGACTGCATAAATGGTCCAACCTGTCAATAGCCTGAAAATGTAATCTTATTACTTCAACCATTTAGTATTAGAGCGCGTCTCCGAGATGCGAGATCTAGGTGTTCTCGACTGAAATGGCATTTGGTGTACGCAGTGATGGAGTCGTGGAGTGGGCACAAATCTTGTCCTGGGTAGGTACCTATGTACCCTCCTAATTTTTTAAGCTGCTGTAGCTACCTTTAGCATGTATGCATGAGTTGACCTGATGATACCTATTTACGCATATGACTCCGCGTCATTAATTGGTCATGTTCTGTTGACGGTTGTACCAAATACAGAATACAGAATAGTGTACATATTATAAAAGAGAAGTTGTCGGTCCGTCTGTAACAAACGAAAAGTGTCATCCACATCTGGGTGTTTTGCGCCGGAACGGCGCCACGCAGGAGCGTGAAATAGTGTATATAGCGGGCACGCACATGCAAACTACAACATACGCACACAAACAAAAATCTCAGTGATCATCCGTCGTTTTTATTTCCAACGATCCCATGCTTCACACACATGTATATCTGGCGCGAAGACCCACCCTTATGCTACAAGTTACGCTTGCGAAAGGAGTCCTATGGGAATCATATATGATAGTCAGTGTCCTGTAGGACTCCTATAGGAAAGTGTCCAATAGGCATATCCTATAGGATTACCTTTAGAATCCTTTGGGACATTGTCAGATGGGTGTTTATAGGAAAGTATCATATATGAGTCTTATAACACTCCTATCAATAGGGCAGCATCCTAAAGGTAGGTAACTGTCATATAAGAGTCCTACAGCACTCCTATAGGAGAGTCTCCAATAGGAAACTGCCATATAGGATTCCTATAGCACTCTTATAGGACAGTGTCCTATAGGAAAGTGTCCTACAGGTGTCCTATTAAGTCCTACAGGAAATTGTCCTATAGGACAATATCCTATAGAAATCCTATAGGAGTCCTGTAGAAGAGTGTCCTATAGGACAAATTCCTATAGGAATCCTATTGGTCCTATAGAACAGTTCGCCAGTCCTATAGGACTTTTTCGCTAGGGCTAGGACCAAAAAATATACCACCAATCGCGAGATCTCGTTGAGAGCAATCCGTTGGTTTTTTCCGCTAAGCTCTACGACCTTCCGTTTCGAAACGCCAGGGGGGGGGGTCGTAACAACCCCCCCCCCCTGGTCGTTCGTGTTATGAGAAATGGCCTGGTCGTGCGAGGGTTAATAGTTAATACCCAGGTAAATGCTTATTTGAAATTGTTTTAACGGACTTTCACTGGGGTGTTGCGAAAAATGGCTACCTGATTTTTGTCTGTTTTAAACCTATGTGTGCCCCATCGAAGACTTTTCAATACAAGTCGGAGTACCGGGACCAATAATAACTTTTACCCACTACCCAGTGAAAGTCCGTTAAAACAATTTCAAATGAGATTCCAACGTCCAACGTTGTCCACAATGATTAACACGAGGCTAATAACTGTCTTCGACCACCGGTGGACCAGGGAAGAAGCATTGGATGCTACGGGAACGGTCATGCCTCAAACAACTTTCCCTAAATAAAAGTTTTCGGATTTCGCTTGCTTACTCGTTGCGAGTTAGTTCAATGCAAACTTTACCTCGTAAAATGTTTTCATTAAAAGAAAAATATCGTTTCCATCCACTTTGGAAGCTACGGAGATCCGCCAGTGCCCACCATATGCACAAGGTTCACTTTGAACGCACCAAAGATAACCATGTTCAAACGTAATATTCATATTGCATAGGTATGCAAAACAGTTCTTCACAACAAACAGCCCACACATGTAACTTCACACAGTGTGGCCGTACCCGGATTTGAACCCGTGAACTTCCCCCCGGTACAGGTCACAGCAGCGTGTTACAGTGGACGCCCACGGCGGAGACCGACTATGGCCGACTGCTGTGTCGAGCCACCAACTCGCTGGGTCGACAACTGGAGCCGTGTCGGGTCGACCTGGTGCCCCCGGGTGAGTTACAGCTGACAGGGGGGGGGGGGGGGAGGGGGACACGGAACACTGAGTTCAGTCACACAACAGGAAATGGCCGGGTGGATGGAAGTGCCACGAAGTCGAGTGGTTTGTGGCATGATTGTGCCGTGTTATGATAGATTATAAGGAAGAAAAACGGGTCGGAAAGGATGCTTTCTTCCCAAAACATGGAGTTATTTCAATAGCATTTCGATAAAGTCGTCAGTTTTTTACCCAAATGCAGCCATTGGCTGTTGCCAGTATGATACTGACAATTGAAGGTAATGCTGATGGACGTCTCCCGGATATTCAGCGCCCCAAGTAACAGTCGGTGAGCTGAAGCTATTTTGAAGGCGGACCTGTCTTTTCAGAACGGCCTGATCCCGTGCACAACTGCACTGTGTCACTGTCAGAGGCTGTCATCAGTTGCATACCAGGACCCGATGGAGGAATGGCCAACTGGTACACCCTCTGGCTGTACGGACCTGACGAAAAGATAGTCGGGAACTGGACAGAAAACCAGCCGCACTTTATGTAAGTCGCCTGTCCGAAAAAAAAAACGTTCGAGATTCATCACTACAAGAAAATGTTACAAAATGCGTCTTTCTATCAGTGTACAACTCATGTGATATGCCGTATTTAGCAATCCATACACGAGTGTTAATGTCTAATGACTTCTATCATTCGGTACATGTATCAATATCGTAAGCATATCGCTGACCTCGAGAGGGTTGTTTTCTGTTTTCAGCGTCCCTGTGAGTTCCCTGCCGCCCGGTCAGTACAGGGCAGAGGTCACAGCCGAGTCGCCGGCAGGTCGGAGCGAGACGACGAGCCTTCAGTTCCGCCCGCAGCCCAGCGTCGGCCCCCACACAGACGGTGCGTGCTTTATCTGCCGCTCAACGGATAAAACAGTTGGTTCGTGAACCTCAGAGAAAAAATGCAGAAAGGTTACCGGAAACAAAGGCAGGAATGTGGTAATTATTTGGTTGAGCGTCTTAGCAAAGTACCAGCGTCCAGCGAAGCACTACTGAAGTGTCTTCGCTGCTACTTGTGACGAAACTTAGCAATCTGATAATCTGAACAATTAATTAGTTGTTGGTATAATATTTGACCGATGACCATCGATGCAACACACAGCTCGGAACCAAATATTCACTCCCCGCAGCCGTTTCTCAGGCAGCAGCGGGTGGTTAGACTGTACCGGCGCCGCGCGTGTACTGCGGCACAGCCTACCACCCCGCCGTGCGGCTAACACCGCGCTGCAGTCTCCCGCCAGGCGGAGCCATGGGCGTCATAGGGGCGGCGGTCGGCGTGATGTTATGCTAATATATATGTTATGCAATTTAAATAACACTTACACAGTAACAAATAACGGACCCAAGCGGGTGTGACAGCTCTCCCTTGGGTCTTCGATAGAGGAGGCCATGGAGAGACCCATAGCCTGTTGTGGTTGTTGTTGTTGTTGTCGTTCTCTCCCTTCCAGTGTTCGCCACGGGCCGGGCCAGCCCAACGGGCCATGGGCCGGGCTGGGCTACGGGCTGGGCTGGGCCCCCAAATATCATTAGTTAACGGGCTATGGACGGGCCGGGCCAAGAGCTTTGTGGACTATGGGTTTTGCGACTAATGTCAATTTAAGAAAATTTGGAAACTGATGCAAACAAAACCCACTGGGAAAATACTAAAACTAAACCAAATTTAAGCAATGTGAAAGAAAACCTACTTCATATTGAATTTTGGGAATCTTGAGAATTATCCAATATCACATCATGTCACACATAGGAGGGTTTTCATAAAAATTCCGCAACCAAAAAGATCAGAGAATCTCTAGCATCATTAGTTTGATAATAAAAGTTAAAATGTAGTTATCAGAATAACTTACTTAGCACTACAACTCCAAAAACTAAGAAGCCACTCAACAATGATGGGCTACAGGGCTACATTAAGTTTAATACTTATATATGGCGATAGTGAGACAATTCCAACACAGTCTTTTTTCCTTCACCGACGGCTTTTTAACGAACAGAACCTTAAAAGGATACTCACGAAACACACTGTAAGTAACGAGGAATTCTACAGAGTATTTCGCGATGAAAGCTTCCTTAACCCTATTAGTGGCAGGGGGGGTTGTTTTTATCCACCCCTCAGGTTTTTCGGGAATATCTCCGAAACCGCTGAAGCTACGATGCTGAAATTTTCTGACTTTTCCTAAAACTAAATTGGGCACATTCCCTGAAAATTTCAAGTTCATAACTTTACCAGGGGCGGCTCCAGAGCACTGGGAATTGGGGGGTCCTATTCGTGAAGCGAGTCATTTGGGCGAAGATCACGATGCTGCACCAGTTTTACGAACAGTGAATGAAAGGTATCATGTGATAACATATACAAAGTTATTGTGCATCCTCTTTTGACACGTTTTTGCTATAATAGGCGGATCCAGGCGTCCAAAAAGCGGGGTTATTTTTTACCTCCCAACATAGGTGCCCTGACACCGCCTATGCATGACCAATACAATTTTAGTCGTTCTCTCATAAGAAAATTGTAACATAACAAGACCATTGCCACCCTTTTTAGAAACAGTACCAACAAAAACCTTATTTACTATACTTTTTGTGTACCCCCAATCTCAATGATCTGTATCCGCCTATGATTTTTGAAAATGCATATTTTTAGGATCCATGTGAATTCCTGGTTCATTCTCTATCGATCGGCAAAAGTTGCGTTAAGATTGGTTCAGAAACCTGGCCGTGATAAACAGTCTAAAATGTATCTGCAATTTGCCCTTTTTTACCCCCCTCTACCCCCCTATTGACATTTTTTAATTTTTTTTTTTTAGAAATGTAGATCTCGTTGAGCCAAATCGAATGCCGTTTGAATTTTGAAAATCGGCCCGTTAGATCTCGAGATATCAAGGGGGGGTCGTAAACAGCCCCCCCCTGCCACTAATATGGGGTAGCCAGGAGCCTGCCACTAATAGGGTTAAATGTCCATAAATTTGTCAAAATAAATCACAACAACAACCCAGAACCTTCTCAACAAAATTTACGATCATGGCGCCCATGGCAATATGTTTATGTGGCGGCATCTATAGGTGGTAGTATACACCAAGATTACTTTACTACTCGTATACACAACAGTATATCAAATAAATACGTTTTCTAAGTAAGTATCAAGCTGAAAAACAAAATGAAACAAATAGAAAATAAAACCTAGATCACGAAGTCTGAAAACTCAAACGAAAAACAAAATAAGAACTTGATTATATATGTTTTATTATACAATTGGTCAGAATCGCTACCTGCCGCAGCTGCGACAATCAAGAAGTGTTCGCTCATTTTCAATTGATGATGATGATGCGTAAAAGTCGCAAAAGTACCCAATGACATTTCAAACTTACCATGTTTCCTGCTTACGCTGCTAGCGATATCCATATCTTGAAAAGATCCTAACATAAAATAGCAAGGAAAGCAGCAGATAGTTGTCTACAGAGATTCGGTTGACACGTGGGCATGAATTGAAAATAGATTAAATCAGTTTTGCTGATAAATGGATGGATTTTCTCTTTTTTGGAAGACAGTGCTAAAGCTAGTGTCACCTATTCTGTATGCTTTCTCAGGCTTTTGATATTGCAGCATCAATGGAGTGAATTTAACAGCAAGGTCAATCCCAGACATGAGACAGATTCATCAATGCCCATAAGTCAAGCTTTTTTTTCTGCTGGTAAGTGCTGGGAAGTATAGAGTAAGTTGCAAATACTTCCTTCAAGTATGCATTAGTCACCAATTATGCATGAAAATGTTCACACACATCAGCTTGCAAGATAACTTTACTCATAGAATGTGGTTAATATAATCATGTTAACTTTTTATAGGTGTGTAATCATGACCTAATTGACTGAGGTGTTTGCTGTTACTGTTAAAATTTGTGCCATAGGTACTTGAAATGATTATATTCATTGAAAAGAAGGGAGTCATGATTGTCATGTTAATATTCATGCAATATGAATTGTTCTCAAAATAGTGTAATCAATCATGCTTATTATAGCAATAGACTAAGACAATAACTAGATTGCTATTTTTGACGGGCCGGGCCGGGCTGGGCTTGGACATTTTGCCAAGAGCGGGCTACGGGCTGGGCCGGGCTCTGAACCCATGGGCCCGGGCCGGGCTGGGCTGGGGATTTTGGGGCCCGTGGCGAACACTGGACTGCTCCCTTCAGCCTTAGGGCGTAGCCAGTCGGCTCTGGAGGGAGATGAAGGCGGCCCCCAGGGTCACCACCTCGTCGTTGCTGCGCAGGTCCTCGTGGGTCGGGTGGATCGTTCCGAACACACGAAATCGGCTGTTCATCAGGGCGGGGCACCGCATCAGCACGTGTGCCGGGGTATCCGCCTCTTTGCGGCAGAGCTCGCACCGGGCCGCGGGGCACCTTTTGTTTTCGCACCCGGCGCAGGCATTGGAAGGTTTCTTGCCGATTCGGTGTAGATATTGTGAGGACCCCCGGGATCGGCGGGTGGGGGGAGACGGGGCTCTGCAGCTGTCGGTACCAGCCGTCGGGCCAGGCTGCTATGGTCCTCGCGCGCGCCAGCCTTGCCGCTGCTCTCTGGATCGTCTTGGTGTCCAGTGGCGTGGCTTAGTTCTGGTCCAGGGCGGAGGCCTCCCCCGCCAGGGTGTCTGCCCTCTCGTTTCCATGGATCCCGCAGTGCGAGGGGACCCATTGTAGGTGTATGGCTCGTCCTGAAGAGGCCAGAGAGCGAAGGGCTCTCCAGATTTGGATTCCGAGCAGTGTCGTCTGCGCCGTCGGTCCCTCGCGGAGGTGCGCGAGCGCCGCCATGGAGTCAGTGCAGAAGATGATGGGGTCCTCCTCGTGTGCGGGGTTGTCTACTAGATAGTCGGCGGCCGCTTGGAGCGCGATCATCCCCGCTCTGTAACTGGAGCAGAGGCGACCGGCGGCGTCGGCGATGCGGAGCTCTGTCACCTCGCCGTCAGGTCTCTCAATGAACGCGCCTGCTCCTCCGTCGGTGATGCCTCCGGATGCCATAGCCTCGTGACGGAGGACGGACTTTGAAGTGCCTATACCTACTCCTGAAAGTGTAGCCCACTGCCTATATTTTGTAGGTATTGTTAGAAAGCAATGACTTCTTTACGTATAGTTTGAATGTATTGAAATAATAATCTGGGGATTGGGGAATAATAATATGTGTTTGACCATCAAACTTTATTTCCAACATTTTCAGAGAGCGGCGAGTTCTCGGTGAACTCCTGGGTTCTGGGTGGCGCCATCTTCGCGCTGCTAGCCGTCGTCGCACTAGTGATTGTGTCCGTGCACGTCAGATGTCACTGTACGCCGATAAGCGACGTGGGCTCGTGCCGCAGCTCTCCCGACCGGCCGGAGCTGCTCAGACAGCGCTCCTCTGCGCAGCAGCAGCAGCCCATATATGCAGGTGGGATCGCTGAAGACATGCGAGGCTGTGGCTCGCCTACTTGCATCGACCGAAACTCTTGGAAATGGTTAACCAGCCTTACCTAATTATCAGGGAACTTTTGATGGTTGTGCTAAGATAAGTAGCCAAAAGCTTCAGATGTCTATTTAAGCCAATTAAATTGCTCTTACACACACCGTTCCGTGCTTCTATCCTCAGGATACTGAAATCCTTCTCCTCCACGCCGCAACCCCCCTCCGGGCTGGACAGGCAACTTTATCTCATGCGGGCTGCTCCCTTGGAGCGGCACCGCTGCTCCCGAGGGAGCGCACCCCGTAGCCGGGTGCAGTGAGTGCTTTGGGGCTGGGTGGCCTGTCCTCTGGACGGGCTCAGCCCCGGCGACTCACTAAGGTGCCTGCCCAGACCAATGTCTCCCCCTAATTCCTATCATCCTTTCGGCTCTGAAATGGTCAAATTGGACCGAAAGGGCCTAACCCAACAAAACAAACAAACAAACAAAGATATCAATCTAAGGAAATAACCTTGCTCATACAGCAGTTCGCGTTACTCGGTCTACTGTCCCGTCCCACAGAAGTGCAGCGGCGGCGCTCGCCTCATCCGCCGCCCCCTCCGCCACGCCGGCTGAGCTGCGACGACCCGGGACTGGCGCACTATCCAGGACACAGGACCAGTCGCAGCCGCACCCCTCAGCCGCCGGAGAGGGGGCACCGGGAGCGGAGCCGCACCCCCCAGCCCCCGGAGCACACAGTCGCTGAGAGGGATCCGCTCCACAGGAGCAGCTCTCTTCGTCCGTCCCCCGTCCAGCGCGGACCCTCAGAGGATGCGGTCGGTCGGTGGCCGGGGGGACGCGGTGGGACCCTGCAGGCGGTGCGGGGTACGCACCGGACCCCAGTCCACCGGTGTCGGTCCCTACCAGTGCCCCCTCCGGTGGTGACCCAGCTGAGGGGCCGGTCCGTGCAGCCAGCGGATTCACACACTCTGCCCCGCAGAAGGGAGCAACAGGAGACGACAAAGGCGCAGGTAAGTGCTGCTGAAAAGATAAATAGAGTAGACGGGAGGAAAAGTGCAAGTTTGTGCTTAACAAGTTTGGTTAGTTTTGGCCCAATATTTCTGATGTATGAGGTGTTTGCAGCTTGGAAAAATGTTTATCCGAGCTAAGTGGAGGAGTTTAATAATTCGCACTATGTAGCTGTTCAAATAACCGTAGCCTTCCGATAGCCTCTTGCCATAACATAGCTTATAAGCACATAGCCCTTTAGACATATTGAGGATCCGTGAGTAACCACAATGCTTCTTTCCACTGGGCAGTGTCTGAGCCACAGCAGTGAGGACGTGCGACACGAGGACCCCGAGCCGGCCGTCCAGGTCCACATACAGCCGCCCACACCGGCGTCCACCGCGTCCACAGCGTCCACCGTGGACGACCAGGCGGAGGTCCACACACACGTGGAGGCGGAGGACGGCGCGGGGGACGCTTACCAAGACATACACGACCCAGACACGGCCCTGGAGGAGACAGAGACTCCAGACGAGCAAAGATGAGGCCTTAGAAGACGGAAAAATGCGTACAAAAGCGCATAAGTGAGGACTTCGCCGCAGCGACCGATGCAAAAGGAAAACTGATGAGAGTAACAATGCAGTGTGCTATGGATGTTGGTGTATCAAATTTGGATGAACCGAAATAAGTTCCTTTTGCTGTCACCATCGGATACTGTTATCTGATTTGTTATACGGCATTGGTGTTGTTCTTCTAATTGCCTGCGATCAAACGGGTCTACTCTACGCTGATAGGAGACTGTTTTACGCCCACCAACCGTTGCATGTGTTTTTGTTGTAAATGTTTGCATCCTAAGGCATCAAGTTCTGTAAATAAACTAGGAGATGACAATTATTGAAAACAACTGCCAAGAGGCAGTGTAAAATATTTCACAGATTCAGAAATTCAGTGATCGAGTCTTGTTTTGCAGTTACGGATAATGTAAACGAATTCCAGCTTGTGCACACTGCACCAATAATAAAAGCTTCAGTCTCTCCCAAAATGACGTGAATTCTCCCGCCAGACACGAGGAGCTACATAAAGTCACTGTATTACATGTAATAAACTCATCGACACCACTGCTCTACCCAACTCCTCCACTCAGTCACTCACTTCCACTCCCCATCCCACCCCGTTCCTACCCTTCCCAGCACCGCTAGACAAACCGTGTCGCAAGCGAGAGGATCTTGGTGAAATCTCCCGACTTCTTGTGACTCATTCGCTGCAACCTCTCCCGAATCACATTCGGAATGGGCACGTGGATCCTCGTGCCCAGCGGAGTGCCGGCGTCGTCAATGAGTACCACATTATTGGTGTCGAACTTGGGTATCATCGACATGGGGTGCTGGGTCTTGACGCAGCCCACCAGGAGCCCCTTCCGCTTCTGACCGCGGATCGCCATCAGGACCTTGTCACCTGTGGGACGGACGGGAGAGTCAGAAAGGTGAAAG
This sequence comes from Amphibalanus amphitrite, assembly GCF_019059575.1. Classification (NCBI taxonomy): domain Eukaryota; kingdom Metazoa; phylum Arthropoda; class Thecostraca; order Balanomorpha; family Balanidae; genus Amphibalanus; species Amphibalanus amphitrite. The sequence continues at coordinate 211,016 of NW_024881708.1, forward strand.
GTGGAGCTGGAATTTGGGACCGGGACTGAAGGGTACGGATGGGGATGGAAGGAAAAGTATGAATACAAACCTAAGCGGGAGACTGTGAAAACGAGGAGACGAGAAAGATTGATGGGAAAAGCTCACGGACAATAATATCTAGCAGATGCTACAACATATTTCATCGCAATCACCAGTCATCCCTCGGCAGAGCTCCAAACAGCCATTCCACGGCAGTAACCCAACTCACCACCCTCTAGCGGTACCTCAACCATCCCCTCCCCTAGACATCACCCTGGCCCCCTACCCCTCATCCCTCCCCCGACTCACCGACGGTGGCCACGGCTCGTTTGTTGTAGACGTGGATGACGCGCGGCGGTCGGCCCTCAGCCATCGCCTCCTTCCCGATCTGACTGTTGTCCACCACCCGCAGACGGGCCAGCTTACGAATCTCACACCGCGGCGCCGAGGTGCTCAGTGGCGCCGCGTGGCGGCAGGCGGCCGAACTAGCCGACCGCAGAAGTGACACCGCAGAACGAGCTAGCATACTGTGCTGAATGAGACACCTGTGGGAGGAGAGGAGGGCATGGTTAATGACCAGCGAAATGGGGGGATAGATGAGATGAGATGAGACACAGTGCGTGTTTTATCTTTGAGGTCAACACAATACACATGGGGTAGTCGGGAGTAGGGACAAATCTGCTCAGCGAGCCGTGATTTGTGCGCAGATGTTTGCCGTTCTTGCGGCATCACGCCATGTCAAACCAAAGACAGATACTAACGGTCGGGTAAATAACATTAAATGTGTTTATTTCAGCACACATTAGTTGAGCAGGTTAATGAGATTGGATCATACACTACCAGGAAATTTAGAATCAAAATCCGCGCTTCTATCAACTCAGTAAGATTATCAACCAATAAACCAAACTAAACACAACCAGTGTAATGTCCGCATAAATCGAACGACAAAAAGGAGCAAACCTGACCGATGATCTATAAATGATCTATAGAAAACCACGACCTGCACTGAACGACCAGCTCAATAAGCGTACGAATTTAGCTCGTAGTTCGACAGAATGATCAAGCAAACTCAACGCTTCTTTCCATTTCCCAGCACAGCCTGTCAGAGCTGTCAGCTTTAGCCACTTTCTACCGCGACCTCAGCTTCAGGCGTCTTCAGAAATTGTGTTCAGCACATTCCCATCACATTATGAGCGTCAAATCTTGTCCAGCACCGTGGCGTGCCGGCAGAACTGAATCACCGCAAAGCTGCCCGAGGTCATCCATTTGGGGTCGAGCTCGGCCGCCTGTTTGGCCCGTTTGATGTCGATGCCGGCCACGCAGTCGGCCTTGAGGACGCGCAGCGCAGCCAGCGGCGCCGGGCTGAACCCCTCGGCGGCACGGCAGAGGGGGGTGTTCACCGGCCAAGGACGGTTTCCAATCAGCTTCCGGTAGTTGAGGTCGCCCTTGCTGAGCAGCAGGTCAGCTCCCTGGAGGCGCCAGTACAGCGGCGGACACTCCTGGCGCATCATACGGAACGGGAAGGGCGACTGCCAGAAGGGCGACTCGGCCATCTCCCAGTGGCCGGTGGAGAGCTGCTTCCTCCAGCGGGCGGCCAGCTCCTGCAGCGGCCCGCTCTCGGCGTCACCCTTCAGCCGCTCAAGCAGCCACGAGACGTCACAGCGCGTGGTATCCGAGACGAACCACGGGAACGCCTTCACGTGGAATGTGATCCGCTGCGCCAGGCCGGAGGCGCTTAGAAAGTCGGCCAAGCACAGGTCGGAGAACAGCTCGAAGCCGGCGTTGTCGCAGATAAAGTCGATGCGTGTCACTTTGCCGCTCTGCTGCAGTTTGTGCAGATACGCGAATATGTCCTTGTGGCGGTCCGACAGCAAGTACTTAGCCAGCTCGGAAAGCTGCGCCAGGGGTGACGTTTTCATCGACATGCCGCCCATCGTGAGGTCGCATTTGTTGCCCCAAAGGCTGATCAAAAGGAACTCCATGAAGGGCACGCGGAGCTGCGACTTGGACAGCTTGGCCACGCCGGACACTGTCTCGAGCAGCGAGGCGGCCAGGTCACGCGCGACCGCCACCGACTGCTCGAAACTCTCCTTCTTCGCCGGGTGGAAGTAGTCATAATCCCTGATGACACCGCTCGAGTCAAGGATGTCGTACAGCTTGCGGTACATAAAGCACTCGACGTAGAGCCAGTCTCCGTCGTGCCAGCGCGGCAGCACGCCGTCCACGCAGGCGGAGTCCAGCACGGCGTTCCACGACGGCACGTCCTCCGCCTCGCCCGTCAGCCGCGTCAGAAAACCGTTCGAGGTGAGAGACTCCAGCAGCGCCTCCAGATCCGACTGGATCATCTCCATCGACTCGCGGCCGAACGCGCCCACCTCCTTGGCCAGGCTCTCCTGGTCGGCGGCGAACGTGGCAATCACCACGCAGAGAATCCTCACCATCCGGGTGCCGACCGTGTCGTACGCCCAGGAGCCGATTATGTTGGGCCGGAGTGGCTCCGGCGGCACCGGCACCACGGCCGGACAGGACACCGCCTGTCCCATGCCCCGAGTGCGGGACGGGCAACCACAGGAAGCAGCAAAAGTGGGCGGCTCAACTGACTCAAACGCGACGCATGTGACCGAAGCCAAAGACACTGAAGTTGCCGCGCTAAACTGATACTATGAATTTGGCCTGAACGGTTTGACGGGAACTGACCGGCGTACTGCAAAGTTTACAGGATAATTTCGCCGTTAACTAGAATTTAATAACAAACATAAACATTACAAAATGAAGGTTCAACTAGAGATTTTGGCTCATAATTTAAAAGCGAAATGTCTCGGTAAAAATTTCCCAAATCGTTGGGACAACAAAAACGTGTGGCGCTGTACAATGATACTCCGGGCAGAGGAAACGTCATAACGATGTTTGTAGGCAGGTATTTTGAACCATTTTGAGCCTACCTTGGACCTTAGTTGTTGAGCAGTGTACATAATCGTTTATTTACCTACAATATTTGTATGCTGCTAAACAAATTCCTAAATTGGGGCAGCTTTGCAAAACATAAAAAAGCAAATAAAGTAACGATTTCAGTGGGTAAAGGCTGAAACAGACTCTTTCGGCGTTCAGGAAATCGCATGCGAGAGCCTATTCAAATACATTATAATATTTCCCGCATTAATCGCATCCGGGAGGTGCGTGCGATTGATGCGAGCGTGCTTCCATGTATTTGAATAGGCTCTCGCATGCGATTTCCTGACTGCGGAAAGAGTCTGTTTCAGGCATAAAACATATAGGTACTCGCGGCATATTGCACATCGTAGGCATACATTGGATGCGTGAATGAATTAAGTAGAACAAAATGAACCGCAGGAGCCAGGAATTTATTTCGGCTTTACTTATTCAGAGCTCAAATAAATGACTCACATTTTGCACATGTATTAGGGAATATGGGTTGACTGTGCTTCATCAGAACCTCTCAAATGATATTGAATTGATATATGATCATCGCTAAAATATATACCTACACCGAATGATGCCTGGTTATCGCTGAGGTCATTGAAGGTCACCAAAGATAAAAATGTCAACAAAAATCCCGATTGTGACTTTTTGCACAAATCGGCGTAAAACTCGTGACACAAAAGAGTTAAAGAGCCTCGTGGAGGCGCATTCGATAGCTCTTTCAAAAACCTTTCGTTGAAATCTTTTCAGATTTGACATCAGAGGCCTCTTGCACCAAAATTCTCTTGCACCAATGCTTGGACTATTTTGCATCGTATACCCAGTCCAGGTCTCAAATGTAACAATTTGCGTGCAAAATTTAGCAAGCACCTGTAGGATTATGTATTTATTGGGCTATTGCAAGCAAATTTACCACCGTTAGATAAGCTTATTCTGGAACCGGTTTTTCGATTTTACCTGGCTAGGTAGTTTGGTGCAAGAGGCCTCAGGTCAACGATTTGGACCACAGAGGGCAAATACAAAAAAAAAAAAATAGACGGATTCGGACGAAACAGTTTTTCCAACAATTTTAGCAATAACTGGCGTCAAATATTGAATCACATTTATTTTGTCATCATCATGTTCATATTGTCAAGACGCATCAAACGAACCATAAGTTGACAAAAAAAATCAACTTCAAAATCTGACCTCAGGTCAAGGTCATAACCTGACCGGAAAAGGTCATTATGCATATCCATCGATCAGCATTGATGACCTGAACTCATTCCAGATGATTCCATGGCCGTACTACGCCTCTATCAAGTTATTGCCGAAAAACTGCTTGCGACCTTTTATGACTTTTCGAGTGACCGTTGACAATCAGGTGCGCCCTTCCAAACGCATATTGGTGGTATGATCATGTTTCTGTAAATACCTTGTGGTTTTGACCTGTTTGTTCAAAGCAGGAAGCATCTGTACTTTTCCCATTGCCTTATTAAAGTGAGGTCACACATCTGACCTGAACCTAGGTCACAGATAAAAAAAACGAGATAAACCATTTGTTGGCATTGACATCCTTATGAACTTCACTGATTTTCGAAGATCTAGAAGATAAGTAGTAGAAATAAAGTGATCACATTTTTTTTTTACTTAGCTTGACCTGGTGACGTGGCCATGAGTGAACTTGGGTCGAATTGTCAAATTGAATAAACGATGCAAAATTGATGTATGATACCTAAGCTGCACAAAGTTTCGTGGCGTGCATCTTTTACCATAGTAAAAACCTGAACGCTGTTCGATCGCCGTTTTTATCAGCATTTTTTATTACCTTCCTAACCTACCTATATTAACCCTCGCCCGTATTGGTGTTTTTTTTCCAGCCGCGAACGTATAAGGGGGGGGGGGCGGTCCGTTGGACCAAGATTACTTTACTACTCAGTTAGACCCCCCTTGCCATTTGGCCCCTGATCGAGCTAGAGCTTCGCGGAAAAAAACGAGCGTGTTGCCCGTGACGAGAGGAAGCCGATGATACCCAATTTTAAGGTCCTAGGTCATTGGTTGACCTTTAAAGCCAGGTCAATGACCCAAAAGTCCGGAAAATCGGGACCTGTTAGAACGTCGTTAAGTGTGACTGCTATGGAGTTTTTCGGGGTGCTAATCACGAATAGCATGCTAGTTTTGATCGCAGATGATGTATTCATTCATTTAGGCCAGGTCAGGTCAGGCCAACCAGTAGGGGTCCTGCCGGGTATTCGTAGTAAGTGTCAACCGCCTCTGACAGCTTCGTAACATGTTACAAAGGCACCAAAACTACTTCGTAAGCGTTCATATGGTTGCTAAATTCGAATTCAGCTCGAAAAACTGGTCTAGAAACATGTAAAACTCGAAAAAGTGAACCGAGGTCAATTAAGGTCAAAGACCTGACCTGACCTTCAGGTGACCTTGACACCCACCCTAATGCATGGGGGCGACATCATATCAAATGTTTGAACGCTTTAAACCACGAAAAGACTGCAAACGCGCTGCTAATGCGAGCCGACATACGCCGAATCGCGATTCCGGACAAACATGGTCTCGAAAAGTAGGTCACAGGTCAAAGGTCATTTGGGTCAGGGTTATACAATTTTCAGGGTAGGTGTAAACTTGATTAACGCAAGAGTACTGAAAATTTCGTCGCGATCGCGATCGAGAGGAGCCTAAGCGAGGCATACTGAAGCATACATGCACAGCAATTTCTACACAAGTTAATCCAGCCGCAGAGGTGCATTTCAAAAGACATGATAGTGATACTCTATTCAATGTATCCACTGCTACTTTATATTGGTTCTGGAGAAGACAACAGTGGAAAACACAGCTAGCATCATCTTCCATTATTGGAGAGGACTGGATTTAGCTGTACTTTTATGATTACTCTCAGTGGCATGCTACTAATTGTCATACCATACCTATTTATACCCTATCACATTATGCACATTCTTTGAAACAAATCAACAATCCAGAAGTGCCACACATTCAACTTAGACATAATATTCTGCACAAAGCCAGTTGGGCAAACTAGGCTTCTGGAACAATAATAAAAAATGGAGGCACCAAAAAATAATTCTTTATGACCATATTTGGGCATCAATGCATACCTTGCTGCTGATTGTTTGGAACAAGCTTTTGTTCAAAGAAGGAGCTTGACTAAGACTGCACAAAAATGTTGACACTATCTAGTTCTACTGAACACAATATTATTGTACATATGATAATCTGGTTAATAAGAGGAATAGAGGGCAATCAGAAAATGCATTCCCTGCAAATAGCAAATCTGAAAAGAAAAGTCTGAAAAGAAGTGGCTGCTGTCACCTAGGGGACAGACTGCAAAACATGGCATTTGCAGTGTAGGTACACACCCGAGGTGTGTCCAGTTTTATGGGAGTGCATGCCTGGCTAGTAGTAGGGATGCATCATGCAACTGGCTGGCTAGTAGGTTAACACTTACATGCCCAGTACAAGCATAGACAATCTCTGCAGGAGTTTGGGCATTGGTAGAGCAGACATCACACGAAGGTTTCCCAACCAAGGAGAGGCGCTGTAGGTTTGTAGGTTGTAGGGTAGGTTTGTAGGTTGTAGGGTAGGTTTGTAGGTTGTATGTTGTAGGTTGTAGGTTTTTAGGTTGTAGGTTTGTAGGTTGTAGGTTGTAGGTTAGGTTAGGTCAGATTAGGTTAGGTTTGTTTAGGTTTTGTTAGAAAGAAGTACCTCCAGGCATAGCGCCTCTCCTTGGTTGGAAAACCTTTGTGTGACGTCTGCTCTACTAATACCGGAGTTTGATTATGAAAGGTTCCAAAGTTAATTACAAAATGAATTAGTTCAAACATCACTCTTCTTTGATTTAAAACTAAAAATTAAACTGATGACCTTAATTTGCATGCCTATGTATTAAGGCTTTATTTTAAGGCACAACTTAATTTGACTTTATTTGTAAGCCTGCACTGTGCCTTGCACACCTGAGATTTGTAACTGCATGCCTGAATCACGCTAGCGGAGTCTGGCCTGGGGGTATGACATGGGGTTACAGTCTGGCCTGGGGGTATGACATGCAGCACAGAGCTATGCCACAGTCCACACAGGATCAAACACAAACCCGAATCCAGGACAATGTCAATTTCTGCCACTATCCGAACAAATCTTTGCATGGCTGTTTTCAACCAGAATAAATAAAAACTTAGCCTAATGGTATACCCTGACATAACCTAATATATAGTTACACTGTTGCTACAATGGACACTTTCTTTTAAAACCTATCTATCCCATAGCTGATGATGGATTCAGATTACCTGTTACCTTTTATAACGTCCTGTTGTAGAGAGTCCTTGGCATTGACCAGTTCTATAGGTCAAATGTCAATGGTCCTTGGCTTTTCTTTTCCTCCTAGGTTGACAGTGAATGGGTTTAAGAATACAAATAAGAGCATAAACACCTCAAATGATTGAATACAACAAATATTTTTTCAGCTTTCTTTTTGTCACCACTGCGCATGTAACGTAGCAAAATTATCTTCAAAGATATTTATAAATATATTCATAGATCTTTTTAATGAAAACTAAAAGATATTAATTCGTGATTCAACCATAAACTTTGAGTATTTATTTATTTCCACAAATATTTATTCTAAAACAAGTTTTACAATAGATTGCTATTGGTTGCTATGGAAACTGGCCAGGAACAATTATTTTGCTTTGCTGTGCTGCAGTTTGTTGGGTTGTAAACGTTGCAGATGCCGAATGTTGAGTTTGAGTGTTACTTAGTGTGCAAGGTGACCGTTTTTTTTGTGCCGATTTTTACGTTTAATTAGATATAAACTATTTGCCTATAGGAATGTGCGTGAGGTGGCGGCGGAATATCGTTATTTATAGCCGCCCATTCATGGGGCCCCCCTGCTCTGCTTGAGGCTAGAGAGGGGTCGTGGGGAATGGATCTGGACCTGGGATATTCCCCACCCACCCCCAAAAAAATTGTTTCCGTATTCGGTATTGCAGATGTATGTTTAGGGGTGTACATTTTTGCGCTCATCGGACGGTCCCTTGCCCGCTCATCGCAATTTGAATTGGATGCAAGTCACCACTCACCAACAAGGGGCATTCGCGTCAGTGACCTAAATATTGACCTGGAAGGTCAACCTACAACCTTGAACCTAGGGCCTGAAAATAGATATAATTGTTACGGGCTACACTTGCATTTCTCAATCCCACGAAACTATATACATATAGCCCTGTCAAGGGCCGAACAGTGTGTGTGTGGGGGGGGGGGGGGAGGGGGGCTGACGCTGATGCGCTGCATAGGTAAGTACGTGAGATGCGTGAGATGCTGTACCAAAAGGCCAATACGGGTGAGGATTGAGGCCAGGTCAGGGGAATAGAGGTCGGTCGGTACGTGGCCCTTCGCGTCATTCAATGCTACCTAGTAATCCTGGCCATACATACTTCCCAGCCAGCAAAAAAATGTCTGGGCCGTTGGTTTTCCTTGGCTAGCTCCGGCATCTTACTCCGGCCGAGGTCGGAGGTACGGCCAAGGTCTGAGGCATAGGCGGCGGAACGGGTACCGGGGCACCGTGCCCCCCTTGAATTCTGCAAGGAGGGCACCAATAGCAAGTTAGCACCACCACTCGTTTCACTCGTGCATTAACGCACTCGTGCTTCAATCCATCCACGTCGTGCGTTAAAACCGTTTATGCACGGGAATTCTGAGGCTCTACTGGAGCTGACACACGATCCTGGAGCTCGCCCGCACCACAGCCGGACATAAGCCGTATCAGCCGTGTCGTACCTCAACCGTGCTTCAGCCACAGTAAGCCAGAGCAGCTACGGCCTACGAGGCAGCCGGACTTGGCCGTAGGGAGCCGGACTTGAGCCGGATCTGGCGGTCCGAAACGGCATACCAATTCGGGAGCGCGTACGGCAAAAGCTGGCTAGCCGGAATAGAGGCTAGTGCCGCCCCAACCCAGTGTCCCAAAATTGAGTTTTGTCTAGGGTGTCAGAGGGGAGAATTACCCACCAAAAAGAGGGGAGAGAGTGAAAAACTGCTGATTCGATTAGATCCAAAAAGAGTGAAAAACGGCAAAAAACATGCATTTTATTCTAAGGTGTGGCCGATGCTTGATGCTAAACCGGGCATCCACACAACTGCTCTTTCTATAGGTAAAAAATCTAGGTTTTCTTGGTTGGGAGTGTAAAATTGTTCTTAAAAATTGGTGATGAGAGTGGAAAATGAATTTCATTTGGATGTCGTTTCCAACCCAAATCGACAAATTTTGGGACATTGCCCCAACCCCGGCTCTGACGGCGTTCCGTTTAGCTCGGGCTCGGCCCAACTCTGGCATGTCTGAGTTGCCGGGGCGAAACGGGCTTGAGGCAAACCAGATTGCTGGCTGGGTACGACTGTCGGTCGCCGACTCACTTCTTTTTTTTTAGCAAAAAAAAAAGCGAAAAGCTAACGCATTGCCAGCAACGAATGGTAGGTGGCTACTGGGTATGTGCTCGATGTCGACCCTCGTCTTGCTGAGGTTCCTATCTGAGGGACCTCTGGATTTCAGTCAGAAGGGATACCTGAACACCCCCGCCTTGCTCGCCTCCTGGGCACTGCTGTCTCGCCGGCGGGCAACGTCACCACACTCACCAGAGAGTCATTGAAGGCCATTGCTAACATTTTTTGCTGAACTGGCGCTCGAAATCCAGGCAACTCCTCGACGATCGAAATCGAGGCGTCGCATAGGAAACCCCATTTGATTTAGCTCGTTGAACGTCGTCGACAAGGTTTCGACCATATGGGCATATTTGACCTCATAGCAAATATTAGTATTAATAATAATGATCAATTAATAAGCAACAACAACAAAAAAAAACGGCAGTCAACGGATTTTTCTTTTTTCAACCAGTAGGCTGCGATTGTACCTATGAAAAGGCTATGTTACCTAATAGGTATACCATCATTTTGTTCCTCTCACAAAAAGCCTCGAATGACTTATGAAAGGCAAACACATTTTAAAAACTAATGAAAGGGCTAATGCAAAACTTTACCAGAATTACCACTCCCGGTCCCCGCCCCCGTCCCGTCGGCTTGGAGTTCAAATTTTGTTTGACGTATATACGTTTTCAACCTCGGTTGCACTTGTTCCAAATAATCTATAAATACTGAATTCGGGGAAGGAATAGGATGGCGAAGTCTTGAATATGTTCCATATAGTGTTGCGTGATAGTTCGTATTTACCGCACCGCCGTTGGCACGCAAACGAAGTAAGCATGACTCTCACACGTTTTTTCAGAATCTTTGGACGCCTGCAACAATGTCATGTAGCAAAGCCTGGTGACAAAAGGAGCAGGCGAACCTTGTGCGCTGCAAAAATGCCAGAGCCGTTGCCTGTAGAACCGCTTTCATCGGTTGAAACTAATACTTTGCTCGGCTCAGGCCAATTAAAAGAGGTGGATGATTTGGTTGAAAAGGTTGACGACCAAGAGCAAAATGATTCACCTTTGAAGGGAAATGACCTCTCCAATGAGGCTGAGACTGCAAGTGACCACAACGACGATGTCGAGGCTGATCAGCTTCTGCCGTTATCGACGAAGGACAAGTTCAAGTGGCCGCGGATGACTAGGGAATACCTGAAGAAGCTATGCCGAGAAATGAAGTTGTACAGCACGCCATATCTTAATGACGTACTCTATCTTCATTTCAAGGGCTTCGTCAAAATCGAGAACCTTGAAGAGTACACAGGTCTGCGCTGTCTTTGGTTGGAAAACAACGGGATAAGTAAAATTGAAAATCTTGAGCACTGTGTGGAGCTGAGATCTCTCTTTCTACATCACAACCTGATCAAGACGATTGAGAACCTTGATGCTCTGGTGAATTTGGACACGATCAACCTCAGTCACAATGCCATCACGCACATCAGTGGTCTCAGCTGCCTGCCGAAGCTGACGAACCTGCAGATCACGCACAACAGGCTGGAGGAAACGGACTCGATCCGCCATCTCGTGGACTGTCCTTCCCTGTCCGTCGTCGATTTGTCGCACAACCGTCTGTACGAAGAGAATTTGATTGAGATATTCAAAAGCATGAAGGAGCTGCGGGTTCTGTATCTGGTCGGTAACCCAGGCCTGAGAACCATCAAAGATTATCGCAGGATCATGACCGTCGGCATCAAGAAGCTGTCTTACCTGGATGAGCGGCCCGTGTTCGACAAGGATCGCGCCTGTGCCGAAGCGTGGGCTCGTGGAGGTCGCGAGGAGGAGCGCGCTGAGCGTGACCGCTGGAACGAGAGAGAACGTAAGCGGATCGAGGACAGCGTGAACGCTATAGCGTCGCTGAAGACGCGCATACGACTTTATGCAGACGATGACGCAAAAGAGAAGGCTGCAAAGAAGGCTGCAACTCATCTCGCCAAAGAAGAAGCTGAAATGGCACAGGAGGCAGGCCAAGACCTTCAGAAACAGACAGATGATGCGATGGCTGAACGAGAAAAGGAGTCTGTTTACGATGACATGCCTCCACTTGAGTCGGACGATGACGCAGCCGAAGAGCGTTCGACCGAGTCTACCGATAAGTCTGTAGAGTCCAAGAAAGGCGTTTCGGTCGATGCTGTGAAAATTCCCGAGCAAGAAATTGTTGATTTGACTCACTTGAAGGCTACAGATCCCACGGCATTAGACCAGCCAGCGATTGACGTTGAAAACCGCCAAACAAGGTCAATCTTCTCATCGTGCGCAGAGTCACGTCGCAGATGGGCAGTTCTCTCGGCAGATGATTTGGGATTGGAAGAGACGAACATGGAAACGCCCCTTATTTCTCTAGTGGAGAAAACAACAGATGGCGAAACTCACCTTATGGAAGCAATTCAGACCAGTCATAAGGACGTGCAACACCGCGTTGTGAGGGAAGGTGACGAGGTAGAAATCACAGAGACTGAAGAAGAAGGCGAATCTTGTCCTCACCGATCTAAAATAGTCGAGATATCAGAAATCAAAAAGGAGAGTGACGAAAATGAACTAAGGCTTGCCGACGTATCCGTCTCGGGTGGTAAAATATACGCATTCGATGGTGCTCCCTCACTACAAAGTATAGCGAGAACCGAAAACGACACAGTGAACAGTGCTAAGAATGATCCGACTTCTGCCAAAGATATGGAAGATGACGAGGCTGAAGTTATCCATCGAGGCGGTAAGTTTACAATACCACAAATAGTCATCACTCCACCCCAGGAAGACACTGCGCCTGAGGCCCAGACGGAAGGAGCCGACCACAGTTTCTTCACCCCGACATATCTGATGCACGCTGATCAGGAGCACCTTGCTCCTGAGGGTCCCGCCCATCCGGAGCCTGCCAGATACCCTGCACATTCTGAACTTCCCGCCAAGAACGAGTCAACAAGAGAGAAACCGATTCATCCAGTAGAGGAAAACATTGCGGACACAAAGGATTCCACCAATCAGGACGTGAACACTGTCGCAGCAGACACCATGAGTCACGACGTGCCTCAAGATGTTTCAAAAGCGGAATCCGCCAGTGACGATGATTCTTCTGAGTCGTCTGGTGAGTATTATGATGACGACGAGGCTGATATCACTCTTGCCGACGACCAAGATCCGATGGCTGGAGAGGAGCAGAACACGTTGGCCACATCAACTATTAGCGAGCACTTTTCTTCACAGTGTAGTCAGAGTGAAACAGGGGAAAACGACTCTGTGATTCGTGATGACAGCTGGCTGCCCTTTGTAAGGAAGGGCGAAAGCAACACTCATGCAACAGCGCTGCAAAGCTCCCAGCACGATAACCTGGGAGGTTATCCGTTCGGCAACGCAGAATTAGCTATGGATCGTCGCGTCGAGAGCATGAAACTCAAACTGGAGAAGGCGCTGCACGATGACAGCGAGGATGTAGATGATACCCCGGACTCTGCTCGGGGCGACTCGCTTCAGACGGACTGCCGGCCCCTCTCGGCCGCCACCATCCGACGCCAGGTCACTGATGACCTCTCCTCCATGTCTGCCGCCGCCGACGTTGATGTCAAGCTGCCGGAGCCGACGCTGCGTCAGATGGGTATCCAGCTGTTCGGTGTCGATGACGATGACGGACATCGACCAGCCGAGAAAGTGGTGTGCCTCTCGATGTCTACCGAAGAGGTGTTCATGCAGCGAAACGATGGCGACGAGGATAACACGTCGACTACTTGCGTATGTGGGGACAGTCGGGACCCATCGCTCGCCTCGTGTGAGTCGCTCAGTCTGGCCGAGGCTGGTCTTCTGGAGCCGTCTCCGAGAGAGACGAGCAGTTTGTCCACGGCGTGTCTCTCTCCTGACCGCGGTGATGGTGACCTGGCCACACTGAGTCTCTCTGTCGTCAGTGATAGTGGAGAGGAGCCCGGCAGCGGTCGTCGACCGCTCACAGGGGACCCGTTCATGTCCTCCGTCGGCGACGGAAGCCCGCTGGGTGTTGGAGGGAAGTGCTCCTTTGGTGGCGATCAACCAGAGACGACAGCTTCAGCGGACTCAACAGCTTCAGTAGAGGACGTAGATCTTGGTGCGAGAGCAGATATATCGGGCTCACAGCCGCTGGTTACCGACTTTGAGATGCTGTCTGACACTCTGCACGCGCTGACAGTTGAACAGATCCTACGGGATCGCAAAGGTAGCAGCCATCGGTCAGATGCAACAGAGAGCTCTGACGGACTAGGGCAGGACAGGTCTGCTCGGGGAATAGCACAGTCACAAGACCAAGCAGACGAAAGCGGATACCAACCATCGTCACAAAACGACAGTTGTACAGTAGAGTTCCACCTAAAACACGACGTATCAACACCTACCTCACACACTCACACCTCTGCAACGCTCAGCTTCTCTTACGAGCGCCACTCTGTGACATGCGGCGACTCGACGCTGGGTAGCATCTCGGGCGACCGTCTGAACCGCGCCTATCTGGGCGGCGACTCGAGCGCGCCGCTGGCCGCCTCGCGCGAGCCCTCGCTACTGGTTTCGGACACCTCCACGACCGGCGAGCCGTGGACGAGCGGCGGCGACGGCGCCGACTCGGACGGCATGCTGTCCGCCGACGGCGAGCCGGACGAGACTGCGGATAGTGAGTTCGACTCGGCGCAGGAGGAGGGCTGCCCGACGCCGCCGCCCAGTGAGCTGGGGGACGGAGAGCTGTCGCCGATTGCGGCTGGCCAACAGCCGGCGGACGACTACTCTCTACCGGCGGGCTACAGCGTCGCCGTGTCCGCCTCCTTCCTCGCCGGAACGGACTCGCCAATGTGAGTAGCCGTGCGCTGTCTTGTGTGCACTGCGTTTTGACCTATGTGCTACTGTGAGAGTTGATTATTTGACTTAGCTCATTTTGGATTCTCAGAGTAATTGTTTAATTGTTCTTGCCTTTGTTGTGAATCATGCGAAAGAATGGTTTTTGACAGGGCTTTCGAAACAAGGTCATTTTCATAGATAAGATATTTATATCACATAGACGGTTTGCAAATATATTTGATTGTGAATTATTTAATCCCGCCGACGACAAACATGTCTTTGCCTGTCTTGTTTACAGCTCGCCCCGTGACGACGCGGCGGTGTCGGCCTCGAGCACTCCCCGTCAGCAGAGTCCGACTGAGGACCGGCAGCCGGAGCCGGAGACAGAGCACGGTCCGGATACCCCGCGGAGACCCGGAGTGGGAGAGGAGGCGACCCACGGACCCGGACTGGGAGAGGAAGCGGACCACGGTCTCCAACAGTAGACGGATCATCCGTGCCGGCGGCACATCAGGCAAGTCCCACGGGGTAGAGGTGGGCTGGGTCGACTGAAGGTGAGGGCTAGAACTCCTTTCTGAGTCGGGTCACTGCGATTCGGGTCTATTGCGAGTGTAGGTACAGTCATGTTGGTGTGCGGGTCAGGGGGCGCGGTTGACTCACCTCTGATGGGCGATGCCCGCATTATGTTCACTGAACAATAAAACATGTTTTCGATCCACGTCGTCAGCTCCGGGCCTGTCGTTAGCCCGGTTTTCCCGGTAAAAGCGTGAGGCTCGGGAACAAAATGTATTGAACAATTTTGTTTTGTTGGGTTAGGGCGTCCTTTCGGTCTGACAAGACCATTTCAGAGCCGGAAGGATGATAGGATTTAGGGGGAGACATAATGGTCTGGGCAGACACCCTATAGAGAGTCGCCGGGGCTGAGCCCGTCCGAATGGACAGAACAGACCGACCAGCTCCCCCCCCCCCCCCAAAGCACTCCCTGCACCCGGCTACGGGGTGCGCTCACTCGGGAATAGCGGTGCCGCTCCAAGGGAGCAACCCGCATGAGATAAAGGTGCCTGTCCAGCCCGGAGTGGTGGTTGCGGCGTGGAGGAGGAGGATTTCAGTATCCTGAGGATGGAAGCGACGGAACGGAGGGGTATTGAACAAAGCGAACACAAGTTTAGATACGGGGGACCTCTTGGGCGTTAGCCGCAAAGCGGAAAGCAATGATTGAATGAGAGACAACAGGGGCTGCAACGCTATTGGCACGCGACCCCTTTTGTGAGGGGGGCTGGCTTGACCCGACTCTGATATTGATCCAGTAGTCAGACCACACGAAATTGTAGGTGACAGGTGTTGAGTAAGGACAAAGGACGCGGAGACAAAAGGATATACCTATGTAGGTATATGTAAAGGATGCCGCACGACAATGGCTTCTCATTCAGCAGAGGACGGGAGGAGCTGCCCTCACTGATCATTCTCGGTCACGGGACACTGCCCCGTCAGGCGTTAACCCTTGCCTCAGGTAGGTTCACTTTTCCCTCCCGCTTGGCTCGGATTCCCGCGGTTCGGCCGGTGCCCGCTAGGGGCGCTGCTGTGGCCTTGTTGTGCCGCCTGTCGCTCCGCCCCGCTCGCCGGCCCGGCTGGTGAGGGCTGTCGGCCGGCCTTCAGTGGTCGCCCGCGTGTTGCCCGCGTGGTGTCGTGGGGAGACTGGGTGGAGGAGGCTGTTGGAAGGGCCCGTGTTGGCGTGAGCTGACGGTGGCCGCCGCTACAAGTACAGTCGCTGAGCGACACTACAGCGACTCTGGTATGTCTGATCCAATAGTCGCAACGATTATTGCATTCATACGTATTTCATTTACTAGCCCCCACCTCTCGTGTCTGCAGTACTTTGCTGGAATCCGTCCTTTCTAGTTCTGATATCTGGTGACTGGAGACTGGGGGGTGGTGCTCACATTAAAGATGTTTATTGTTTTGCTACTGGTCGGTTGCGCAAATGTGTCGGAGGCCTGAGTCCAGCTTGGACTTTTCAACTGTTTAATAGCAGAGTCGTGACTGTGAACCAGTAACTGTTCACTGTGTGACTGTGATAACTGACTTTGCTGTCAGTCGTTGTGTCGTTACTTTACTCGGCGCAAAATCACGAACCAGTGAATTCTGTGTGGGCATTTGCGGTGTTAGCTCCAGTTTGGCCAGCATTACTCACCTCATCTGGCTGCTGTCTCCACCCAGTATTTCCCATTGGCATCATGCTCACGATATGGCTGACCTAACAACGTCTCAGCCTGTTTATACCTGACCAGTGACCAGGTGGGGCATTCCACGACAGATCGACCAAAAAAATCTCGAAATAACACCCTACCTCTCAGATTTTGATTTAACTTTGTCTAAGGGGTTATCTTGGGCGGCGATTCGTGCTGTGACATTTTCAGCCTTGTCCGACTAATACTTTTGGAGATACAGCCCCAAACAAGTAAAAGACGGCCTCAAAAACTTTAATATTCATCAACCAATGTTTCGTTGATTTCTTGTTCAAACTATATAAAATTGCATGTCTTCGAAATCACAATAAACTGAAGGTTGTGGTGGTTCCATTTATTTTTGGAAAATATAATTTCTAACTTTTTAAAATTCAAAATTATTTCTAAAATTCAAATTTTGAAAGTGTGGCCACCTTTTTTTGAAAGTTTTTTTGGAAGCAAAAGTTACCTTCCTGCATTCAATTTCACTTGTGAAAATATTGAACACATGTTTTTTCGAAAAAGACCATTATAGCGCTTTGAAATATATCGTACAGTGAAAAAAATAGCAATATCTCTCATCCGATTTGAATGAAGTTCGGCTAAATGCAAGCCACAGCTATCTGCAAATGTGATGTGCATCTTTCAAAACGCCTTTAAGGCAGCTACGCCATAAATTTACAACCACCAGACATGATGACGTCACAATGACGTAGAATTATTGTGACGAAGCTTTCACTATTGTCCAATACGGTTTTTTGTGCAGGTGATCACTGATCAGTTGATCACGTTAATAAATGAAAAGTGGGTAAGCTAGCACGTGGTATACACAAACTTGCGACCACTTTCCAAGTTAGGGTCAGGTCAGGTTACCTAGATACGCATTAATTCATGCCTGAAACTCACGTCATTGCAAGAAAAGCGATTATCCGAAACGCCATGACGATGTTTGCTCTCCGGAGAAATGTTCATATGTAAAACGAAATAGGTACACGTTTCAAACACAAAAAGAGATACGATCCATGTATTTCTGTATGATACAAATAACTGACACAACTCGAAGTTGATGCAGGCGTATGAACTTTTATCTGCTAACCCGTGCATATGTGCCCACGCGGGATGACGACATTTCAAAAGCCATGAGAGAGACTTCATCTACGGGTACGAACTTGTGAAGTCCCAGTGTTCCCCTCACAGTCACCGCCTTTGAAAATCGGTCTGTCAGCGACTCTGACACGCTTGCTACCGTCTCACTACTGACAAACACAAATTCAATGCCCGAGACGAATTTTTGTGACAGGAAATCGTACATGTCCCGGGCTGTCAATATTTGTTGCTGGTGTGTGCGAGTGAGACTCTCGCGTGCCGTGGCCCTCTTCACAGTTCCACCTATTCCGTCACACGAGTTCTTTCCATGAGACGTACCAAAAAAGTGCCATTCGCACGCCACTTGAAAGTCTTGCTGATGGCGACATACGTTCACGAAGTTGAATCGGTTTTTGTATTGCGCGGCACATCCGTCTGAAAAATACTGAATTTTTCTCAAACCGGGGATGCGCGTCTTCAGCGCAACGACGAGCTCCTGCAAAAAGCTGTATACCATCGCGGCATTGTGCTTCAGGCCGTCAGAAATGAAACAAAAGCTTTGATGTCTGACCTCATTTTCTTCCCTGAAGTAAGCGACAAATAGATGCACAGTCGCCTGGCGAGTATCCCAGTGCCATCCTTGAACAGCGTCTTGTATCACGAACGAATAATTTTCTGAAAAGTCCCCTACCACCACCGCCTCTCCCTCACGGACATTGTTCTTCATGTCATTAAAAGAGCGACTTTGAGACTTGGATATCATGTGGTGGGTTGCTAGTCTAACAATGCAGTCGCTCAGCTTCATCATGAACACGTCCCGCTGATCAATGTGGTCGAGCAGGTTGCAGCGATCTGTGTTGACCCATTGCTTGTATGAAATGGTTTCTTCCATGTTTATTTCATCCTGGAACTCTTCTTCAAGGACCTCCAAGAAGGAAAGCACGCCGTCAGCTCCCGGACATTTGGAGCACTTTCCTAGCATGCAATCCTCGTTATCAGTGTCACAGACAGCGAAGTCTAGCAGGTCATAATACTGCAATCCTGTCACGCCCAACGCCTCCACCATAAGCTTGGCGTTTTGGTGGCGCACGCAAACGCACACCGTGTGCGTTCCACTTGCACCGGGCAAAATGCAGTGTTTGGGTCGCAGAGCCGCAAAAGTGGAAAATCCCAAAGCTCGCTCCTTCATAGAATCCTTGTATGCGGCATATATCTCCTTCAGATTTCCTAGAATCAACCGCTTCTGTCTTTTCTCCTTCACACCGTCCTCATTTCTTACAACGACAAAGTCTTTTGCTCCCGGGCAAATCCTGCTTATCTCATCAGACTCATAAAAATCAATTACCAGACGGCGCTGTTCGTCACTGACATGCTTTCCCTTGCTGAGTGGAGGTAGATCCGGGAGTAAGCCTCTCTCACCTCTCAATTTCCGGCTCTTCTTAACCATATACTTGCTTGTTTCAAATATCTTTGCCGTTCTATTGATCCCAAAGGGTGATAATGTGAGAATTTGGAGACGTCGCCGATAGTTCTTTGTTGATTGAAACTCTTTTTTCAGCTTCTCCATGAGTGCAGAATATCTGAAAAATGAGGCCCCATATAAGCAACTTCATTAACACATGAAACATCTATTTGCTTATAATCTATCGTAATAATGTCCAGAAAACACATGATATCAGACGCAAAATTATAAAACAGTTCTGGTGTGTCAACAAATTCAAAATGTAAATGTTAAAAAATCGTGCATAGGCATTGGCATTGCACTGGAAATATGGATGAAAACATATGTGAAAAGGTCATGAATTGAACTGTTATCTACTAGTAGGATGGAAAATTGTTGTTAATCGTACAACATTAAGCTTGTCCACTGGGAATCTGGGTGATAACTGCAGTGATCTTGGATAGTTTGTGATAAACCACGGAACATCTAATCACCGGAAGTGACACCGGAATGGACCTAGACTTTGATCATTTATTGAAAATACAAGACATATCAGTTATAGCCACTGACGGCAGCATTATTTTCAGTGATAATATATCTTCTACTTTGCATGCTCTGGAAAGCTTATTAATACGAATACATGTAGGTATTCGCCTCAACGTCCGTGTGCGGGTTAACAGCATTGAAATGTAACACACTATAAATAGCCGTTTTCACGACGGGTTATCTGGTTAATACACCAAACTTGACCAACTTTGCACTTAATCTATACCAAGTCATTTTTACAACACATACCTATCTTTATATCGTGAACTTATTTCAGTGTTTTACTTAAAAAAATATTGTCCGATAATTTAAAAATTCAAGTATATAAGCAACTAGTGCAACCTTAGCTTAACTACAAACATAACCTGTTTTCACAACGGTTATCTGGTACACATTTGGTACACATTTGGTGCAGATTTGGTGGAGATTATTATGTTCATTACGTTTCTTAGAAGTTATGAGTTTGGGTTGCAAAGCTGCTTAAATGCCTGATTTTTTAAAGTTATCAGATATTATTTTCGATTAAAATGCCGAAATAAACTCATGATAAAAAGACATTTCTTGTAAAAGGGTTACGGTGCAGATTTGGTCAAGTTTGGGGCATTCGTCGGATTACTCGTCATAAAACGACTATAATAAACCTAATTTGACCAGATTCGCCCCAACTCTGCACCAAATATGAACCAAATGTGTTTCAGATAGCCGTCGTGAAAACGGCTACTATCTTGCTTTAAGATCTCAGATCTGTAGCGATCTTGATATTCAATTTTACTTACTTCACTAAGTCGTCATCCTTGGTGTTCCTTTGGGTTTCCGGTGAATTTTCACTTTCAGGTGCTGAAATATCAACCAGAAGCGACTGCGACATCTTCTTCTTAAGTTCATTTGAGGCTCTCTTCAGTTTGCTCTTGCCCAGTTTCCGCCGTTGAGATGCAGACATGCCCTCTGGAAAAGTAGATAAGTGTCAGGGCTTTATAAAAAATAAATGTAGCAATGACTTCAGGTCTGCGTCAACAGAGATTGATGCGGCTCGTATTTTGTCATCCGTCATCAATTACTTTATTTGAATGATATGTTTCTTCCTGGGGGGAGGGGGCACCCGCCCCTGTGCCCCAGTGATGGTCAAAATATCATTTGGTGCAGTAGGTTAGAAATAATCACGATATAATTTGATCTCATGTAATTATCCACTTACTTGTCCGCATCGGTGATTGTTGAAGTGTTGTAAGAACATCGTCGACCTTTTCTGCGGCTTCAGCTCTGAGGACGTCCTCATCCAGGCTAGTACTGACACTCGTCGGACTCGACGCTATTTCTGATGAGTTTGGCCCAGTTTGACCCAAGTTCGTTTCTCCAATATCCTCAATGTCAGTGTGTGTAGTCATATGGGATAGTAGGCTTGGATCCCTCATTAATGTCTTGCGACAATTCAAGCACAGGAGGGTTTCCTCCGTAATGATAGGGCTGTTCACAAGATTCACTAATATTTTAGGAACCCGTTGTACTAACTTTAATTCACTTCGTTTGTGCTTCTTCAATGGGTCTGCACAAAGCAAGCGTTCTTTCCTCGGCATTTTCAACAGACGTTTAGTGATCAACCTCAATCACAGCGGGACGTTTAAACCCCCCGCCTACTGAGAGCACAATGCACCCGCCCCCCCCCCCGCAGCCGACACATCGCCCGAGGCGCTTAGCAACAGCACTGACGGTCATGTCTTGCTCGACGCTGATTGGCTAATCGATAACCATACCAATGACTATGGAGAGTAATTCGATTACGCAGCTCATGGCTAGGTAAGCGGTGCCTTTCTTTAGCTAACTCGCTGTTTTTAACCTGGAGCTGTTAACTAAAGAAGTTAATGACCTAAAATAACTACGACTGGCCATAACTCCGAAAAAGACGTTTCGACGGCGCATGTCTAAATGGCGCATCTCTAAATGGCTCTGAATACGGAAATGAAATCTTTCCAAAATGATGCTTCGTTCAGATCCCACAACAGCAAATGCGGAGCAAAGAATACTGAATGGGGCATTATGTCAGTTTAGTCATAAGTTCATTTTTGAATAGTAGATTTCATTTCATACATTTATGCTTCATAAAAATGATCAGCTGGTTCGACAACATTATCGAAACAAAAAACACAGTAGAAAAAAAACGGCATCCCACCAACCGCCGCTGCCTTCCTTCCCTTTGGGCTCTGGCACCACCCATGATATGAAAGTGCAGGCAACAACATTCTAGTGAAATTTCTTTAAAAGCAGTGAGATTTATAGTTCAACTAAAACGATTCCAGAGATACCACGGCAAATCTTTGGGTCGCACAAAACGAATGTGAGCTTGACGCAGAGCTTCCGGCCGACATTGCGAAAATGTCCGGAACTTAAGTGAAAGCAAAAGGAAAATGATCTGAAAAGAAGCACGTCAGTGGAAGCAGCATAAATATGATACTTATATGTATAAACGTTTTTACCAGACGGTTCCTTCATATGTCGGGTTGTGGAGTGATTCGATTGGGGAGCTTTATCAAATGGACCTAATTCTTACAAAGACCATTGTGGATATAAATTCATATAAAATATTTAAGGCAAAACATGTCTCCCAATTTTTGGTCGCTACATCTTCATACCCTGAGGAAACTTTTGACATATTTTTTTGGTCAAATTTTAAATGGCCACATTTTCAAAATTTGAAATAAAAAAATCAAGTCACTAAAAAAATATTTAAAATTCAAAATTTTCACAATTTTGGGTCACAATATTTTCCTACGGTACATGGCAATTCCAATGGTATGCATATGTATGCATGTTGTATGACCGACAATGATATATTTCGAGTTGAAAAGAGGGCTTCTCTTCGTATTTTGAAAAATGCCTGAGGCTTTAACTCGAAAACCATTTGTAACACACCGCTGAAAATCGGAGATTGTGAATCTACGGCACAGATAACCCCTTAGACGCAATTTCATCGAAATCTGAGGGGTAGGGTGTTATGGCTTGGTCGATCTGTCGTGGAATGCCCCAGGTGCCGGAGTCTGACCGGCGGGAGGGGTGGGTTCCTGGCAGCGGCCGCCGCGGGGCCGGGACGGCAGTGGGCGGGCGCTGCCGAACCGACAGCGGAGCGGAGGGGAGCGGAGGGGGTCCGAAGGCCGACCGGTTCTGCCGCCCACATCATAATACTGCACACCGGCCGGGGTCCGCAGTGCATGGAACAGCTGGGACGGGTTTTGCAGAATCTGCTGTTTGGCAGCTTCCAAGGTTGATTTGAAGGGTAACTGTGGACTCTGTTGCTGCTGTTTCTAAACACTGAGCAGCGTTTGTGGCCGATCGCGCGAGTCGCAAGCTGCCACGACCTTCTGTAATCTGTATGGCTGTATTGCGTTGAGCGTTATAATCGGATTGAGATTGGATGTTACACACATGCTAGCAACCGAATAGGTACTACGAAATGGAAGGCCGTGTCGATGTTAGAGTGAGTTTGCGAAATTTGTGGATCCGCGGATTTCCTAGGGAATCCGCGAAGTCCCTAGTGGCTCCGCGGATGAACATCAAGTCTAGTATATTCGCGGATAAACGGGCGGGGATCCGCGGATGAACAAGACTCTTCAGGATAACCGCAAACTCCCTGAAGAGTTGACGAGATCCGCGAACCACCCGGGGAATCCGCGGAGTATCGATTCATTCTAGTGAGTTTGCGAAGTTCCTATGCGTTTCATACAGCTATCTAGACTAGAATGCATGGGATATTGGGTAGATCATCTGCGACTTAACCCGCGCCCCGTTGGGGTCTGCCGGGCAGCGCGCCCTGTTGGGGGGGGGGGGGAGGGGGCATTCCACCCTAAGATCTCGAGAACCACGTAACATAGCGACAAGCCGCAAACGCTGTTGGATAGCCCCAACGGGGAACTACCTTGTGACCCAATTTCATTGACCTAGGTCAAAGCGATAACGTCACAGGTCAGGTTGAATGTCGAATTTTCACCGTTTACAGGCATTTCAAGAAATGTGTTGTGCTGGTGAAATCGAGTAAAATGCATGTCACTGAAAATCAACGATGGGGAATTGTTCTTCAAACACATATTTTGCTAGTTGAGGTCACTGATGCCAGGTCAGGTCACAGAGGGTCACAATATGAAAATATAATGTGATGCATGTTTTATGGTCCATTTTACATAAATGCGATTATGTGGGTAAGGCAGCCTTTGGGGCCAGTTTAGGTTATGCTCTGGTGAAGGTCAGGTCAAGGTCAGGTCAAATTAGCTCAAATTTCAAAGTTGATATTTTTGCGCGGGTTGATAGGTACGTGTTGGGTTCTCGTATCGGAGTTCAGCATTGCCCCTCCAGTCCAAATGTTCCCCAGAATAGATATACTGTGGCGCCGGACTGGAGCGGCTGTAGGCGCGGTGCTGACCGGTCGGGTCAGGTCGGCTGCATGGCAAAAGGGCAAGTTGGGGGGAGGGGGCAACTGCCCCACCAACTGTACATATGTACAGGAAGCTCCGCCCCTGAGGAAGAGTGAGCATTACTGTTATTCATACACACTTGCATGCATTCACATGATCGCTCAAATGCCTTTCCAGCTTTCCATTCATGGTTGGGAGAAAAGTAAGCAGACTGGTCGCAGAAGTTCAACCACGCCAAAAATGGCTTACCGTCTATTATCTAATTGCATATTGATATTTGCGAGCGACGTCTAAGCGAGATGAAAGAATAATTCGCAAACTCACTGGAATGAATCGTTACCTACTCCGCGAATTCCAACAGCAACTGGAAAAACACCAATACGGGCGAGGGTTAAGTCGCAGACGATCTAACCAATATGCCCTTGCATTCTTGATTCTTGTCATAAGATAGCTGCATGAAACGCATAGGACCTTCGCAAACTCACTACATTCCTCCATTCCTTACGCGATGTGAGAGGGACGGTCGACGAGCTGAAAAAGAAAGAAAAAAAAAATCGAACCCGACGGACGCTCCTCTCGGCGCGCGGGAGCGCACCTCCGCCGCGCGCGCCGAGCGCCCACACACTGGGGAAGCGTCTCCCGTCCCCTCCCGTCCCGTCCGAGAGGGCCGCGCCGCCGGCGGGGCCGCCCCGGGCGGCGGCGCGGCTATTCGGAGGACCGTCTCGCCGCTGTCCGGCGCTAGCCCGTTAACGAACATATAACAACGTTATCTTCCGTTAACTATAGCGCCGCACAGACTCTGCTCGAACGTTACATTGGCTGATGATCGGCCGGCCTTCCCTCTCACGTTATGTCCATTCCTCCATTCCTTACGCCAATCACACCCGACAGGACAGAATGTTATTATAGTGATCGGTGCTCCAGGAGGGACGCGGCGTAAAGTGGCCTGCTCAGGCAGGCCAGGCCGCGGCCACGAGACGCCAGGCAGGAGGCAGGGTTGGTTGGCAAACAGCACTGATCACACACTAGGAGAATGGGCGTCGACTCACCTCTGTCACTTGGTTGGAGTTTGTTAGCGCCCAGTGGAGGGCGGGGGCGCGCACAGGGGAGGTAAGGGCGTCGCGGCTCATACTGGCTGGCCGTGGACGCGCCTGGGCCGGGCCAGCGGTCGACGATTGTAATGGGCCGCCCCGTCCGACCTTGAGCAGCAAACCCAGCTGACCGCGGGGCGCTGCTTCACACATGCTAGCCCGCTCATACGCATCACTGAACCGTCGCCCCAGGCGCCGGATGACTTGTTCAGCGACACCGGCTGAGCACGCGGACGTGGCGAGCCCGTCGCGGAGGCTGTGGTTGTCGAACCTGAGCCGATAGTTGCCCGCAGTGTGCTATTCGAACACAGCCGGGTGAGGGCGGGCGCCCCGTAGCACAAACAACGGTCCACTGGTGGGGAGGGTGGGGTCTCGGGCGGTCAGCCCTGTGCTGTCTCCTCCGGCAGATTGCGGCTGGGCCGGAGAGCGCGTGTTTGCTGTTGGCCCCGACAATATGGGGGCAGTAATGGGGAGGGAGACTACGCCGTCCGGTGCCCGAGCCGAGCCAGCTGAGCTCGGTGTGCAGTCAAACGGTAGATTGGCGGTGGTGTGGCGTCAGCATCCGATTTTAGCCTGCGCTGGCTCGTCATACCAAGCCATACATACGGTTGTCATACCAATCAGGGGCCATACCGAGCGTCTGTGCTATGAATCGGGTTACAGATCATTCTGTGGTCGTTAGACGCAATGTAACGTCAGTGGGAGCACCGGTCGGCGGTATTGTAATGTCAGAGTCCGAATCAGTTGGCGTCGGCGCCATATCAGGGTCATACCGAGCGGCTGTGGTATGATATCAAATCACGAGCCGTCCCTGCGCTCGCCAGACGCAATGTGACATCAGCGCGAGCACCGGTCAGCGGTGTGGTTACGTCAGATCCCGGGTCAACCTGAACCGACATCATGTCGGGGCCCCTTTCGGCGGCTGCCAGAGCCGGGCTCGTCTCCCCGTGCCATGAGCACTATCAGCTGGTGGTGGGCGGGTGGGGTGCGCGTGTTTGCTGTTGGTCCCGATAACGTGAGGTCGGCAATGGGGGAGGGGAGGGGAACTGCGCTGTCCGCTGTCGGAGCCGGAGAGCGCGGGTGGGTGTCGTCTTACAATGGACACACGCGGAGTGGGTCTTTAACGCAATTACCTGCCAGCGGGATGCATTTACACCTGGGTCGGCAGCCACGATGGAACGTCAGCGTGCTCCCGACCGGCGGGGGTGTGCGTTGGAACGGGTCAATTGGCGGTGGTGTGACGTCGGAACTAAGGCATGAGTGGGCTTGCCGGTGAAGTTGGTGACGCGATGTGACGTCAGCGCGAGCACCGGTCGGCGGCCCCGTGCCGGCAGAGCCACGTCAAATTGCGATGGCTTTGTATGGGCCATACCGAGCGGCTGTGATGTTCAGTTCACGAGCGGTCCTGCACTCGTAAGACGCGATGTTAAAGGGACCCTCCCACCTTCAAAAAGTTAATGAATTGGCATGAAAGTAGCGACCGGCCAGGAAGTCTGGCAGATGATTACCCGCTGCGGCTTCCTGGTCTCCACACTGTGGCTAATTGGTGTTATGCCAGGCCGGCACAGCACGTCCCAGTCGAGAGCTGTGTGCAGAATACTCTGATTTGCCGCCATGGCCTCTCGTGCTTTGGCGTCGGCGGCCCGAGTCTCGGCGAGAGGCCGGTTGGCGTAAGTACGCAGCAGCCACGCCATGTAACTTGTCAGCTGGAGCCCCGCCGCCGGGAAATGGTAGGCTCTGTGAGCCAGCAGTTCGGCTACACGGGCCAAATAGTGGGCGGTGGTCGTCAGCGGGCCCCCTACTTCATCCCCCGAGTCGTCGACCGCGACGTAGCGGCCTCGGTGGCGGAGGTCCTGGGCGGCCTTGGTGCTGACCCCGGCTAGCCGGAGGGCGGGTACCGGCGGCTGCGCGTAGGACACTACCGGTAGCTGCTGGTGGTCTTGTGCGCGGTCCGCCGCCACCCCTCGCTCGCGTGCCCCTTTAGTTCTGCCGCGGCTGCGCTCTCTCTAGTCTCGCCGGCTGAGCGTCGGTACTCGTCATAGGGCTGGATCATTTGTGGGGGCAGCCCGTGCCCGGTGCTGGCTGCGCCGCTTGGCTGGGTCGCGGGGGCCGGGCGGTTGTGGGCCTGGGCCGTGGGTGTGGGGCCGACGCCGGCGAACTGTTCATTCCCGGGCACCGGCCAGTTGGGCGCGCCCCCGGGCGCCGGCCAGTTGGACGCGCCTCCGGCCGCCGGCCAGTTGGGCACGCCTCCGGGCGCCGGGTAGGCGGGGGTGTGTGCCGCGCCTCCCCATGAGGGCGGGGCCGCGGCGCCGGCCGTCGCCGGTCGGCACAGGGCAAGCCGGTGGGTCTCCGGCTCCGTGGGCCCGTGTTGTTGCTGGTATGTACCGGGGCCGGCTGGGGGCCCGCCGGCGCGTCAGCTCCGGTGGTCGTCTGGTGGGCGGGCATTGCTGTAGGGGGTAGCGGGCCTGTCACGTCTGCCCAGGGGCCAACGATCGCGCTCCGCGCTGCGGTGTTGTCCGTTGGGGTGAGCGGTCGGAGTCCTGCATAGGCCAGGATAACAGACCGTCAGTTAGGGGCGTTGTTTGCAGTCCTGTGAGTGAAATGAAGGCGCTTAGGTCCACTGAGACGCCAGTATCGGGGGGGGGGGGGCGTTGGCGACATGGCGGCCTCGCCGGGAACGTCACCAGCGGTATTATGGGTACGATAACGCTAGGGTGACCGGTGGGGAGAGCGCGAAAACAACCCACGGTCAAACACCAGTCGGGCGGGAAAAGTAAACAATGGACGGTCAGGTGTCAACCGCACCACACGTTCGCCCACCGCCGTTCGACCCCGTGACCCCGTTCTTTGCGGGCGGTGTGACGTCAGGACTGCTGGGCCGGGCCACGTGGTTAGCGTGCGCGCGGTCACCTGATGCGTACGGGCCGTACGTGGTCGCATGCGGTGGTCAGCGTGCGTTCGATCCATTCGTGCGTACCGCTGTTTACCAGTGTATGTGAGCCGACAATGCTATGGGACGGGTCACAGTTCCAATCGTGCAGACGGGCTGCCAGTCGCGCTATATAGGGCCAGTCAGCGATTCATGCTTGCGCGCGCGTCGGGCGTACGAGCCGGCAGCGCTGAGAGGGGCCGGTCAGCAGCCGCCAGAATAAGTACAGGGTGTCAGTTTGTGGGGCGGTCAACGCTCAGAGGGGCTGATCAGCGGCCAGGTCTGACGAAGTACGGGCTGTCGGCGCGTGGAGCGATCAGCGCTCAGAGAGGCCGGTCAGTGCTTGGAGCGATCAGCGCTCGGAGGGGCCGGTCAGTGCGTGGAGCGATCAGCGCTCAGAGGGGCCGGTCAGTGCGTGGAGCGATCAGCGCTCAGAGGGGCCGGTCAGTGCGTGGAGCGATCAGCGCTCAGAGGGGCCGGTCAGTGCGTGGAGCGATCAGCGCTCAGAGGGGCCGGTCAGTGCGTGGAGCGATCAGCGCTCAGAGGGGCCGGTCAGTACGTGGAGCGATCAGCGCTCAGAGGGGCCGGTCAGTACGTGGAGCGATCAGCGCTCAGAGGGGCCGGTCAGCGGCTACTCGAATAAGTACGGGCTGTCAGCGTGTGGAGCGATCAGCGCTCAGAGGGGCCGGTCAGTGCATGGAGCGACCAGCGCTCAGAGGGGCCGGTCAGTGCGTGGAGCGATCAGCGCTCAGGGGCCTGTCAGTGCGTGGAGCGATCAGCGCTCAGAGGGGCCGGTCAGTGCGTGGAGCGATCAGCGCTCAGAGGGGCCGGTCAGTGCGTGGAGCGATCAGCGCTCAGAGGGGCCGGTCAGTGCGTGGAGCGATCAGCGCTCAGAGGGGCCGGTCAGTGCGTGGAGCGATCAGCGCGCGCTCAGAGGGGCCGGTCAGTGCGTGGAGCGATCAGCGCTCAGAGGGGCCGGTCAGTACGTGGAGCGATCAGCGCTCAGAGGGGCCGGTCAGTACGTGGAGCGATCAGCGCTCAGAGGGGCCGGTCAGCGGCTACTCGAATAAGCACGGGCTGTCAGCGTGTGGAGCGATCAGCGCTCAGAGGGGCCGGTCAGTGCATGGAGCGACCAGCGCTCAGAGGGGCCGGTCAGTGCGTGGAGCGATCAGCGCTCAGGGGCCGGTCAGTGCGTGGAGCGATCAGCGCTCAGAGGGGCCGGTCAGTGCGTGGAGCGATCAGCGCTCAGAGGGGCCGGTCAGTGCGTGGAGCGATCAGCGCTCAGAGGGTCAGTCAGCGGCTACTCGAATAAGTACGGGCTGTCAGCGTGTGGAGCGATCAGCGCTCAGAGGGCACAGAAGGGGACTGCTTAACGCGGCATTTCGCTCTCCAATCTCCTCTCGCTGGTAGACTCTTCTGCGCGACGTCAAGCGCGAGACACACGCCCATGGAGACGGCGAGCTCTCGCCACGCACGACGCCCATCTGAGAGGTATTTACCGGGGATAATTGACCTGCACTGCTTAGGAGCACGTCACGTCTCGGCCTCCGGCAGTGCACCCCATGGGCGAGGCGGCTACAGAGGCCAGAGAGACGGAGACAAACACGTATGACACTGCAGGGTGCCGCCATATACATGGCCAGAGGGTACGTCACCGGTGCCGATGTAGATCGCAGGAACGTAGCGGCGTGCTTTATCCCACGGAGGCAGACACTACAAAAAAAAAATCGAACCCGACGGACGCTCCTCTCGGCGCGCGGGAGCGCACCTCCGCCGCGCGCGCCGAGCGCCCACACACTGGGGAAGCGTCTCCCGTCCCCTCCCGTCCCGTCCGAGAGGGCCGCGCCGCCGGCGGGGCCGCCCCGGGCGGCGGCGCGGCTATTCGGAGGACCGTCTCGCCGCTGTCCGGCGCTAGCCCGTTAACGAACATTTGATGTTCATCCGCGGAGCCACTAGGGACTCCGTGGATTCCCTAGGGACTCCGCGGATCCACCGATTTCGCAAACTCACTCTAACATCGACACTGATTCATCTGATATTGCGCGAGGTGCCTGGCGGTAGATGTTTATCGGTTTTTCAAGGTGGGATTCCAAGGCTAGATGCTGGCAAGGGGAGATGCTTCCATGCGCCGCCTGATAGTCTCGCTACGGCTACTGCAGCTTACATCAGCAGTGATTACTATCACAACTCGTCAGGTCAGCCAATGTTGATGCATCGGACCCTTACTGACCCTGCGATGGCCACAGTTTGTGAGTCTGGGCTGGTCCGTCCGATTGTGTGCTCTTAGCGCGGTCACTGGCATCTGAACCGGTCTCATCCGTCTGGCGCCTACTGACTTAGCGGCAGCCATTAGTGAGGCCCGGACGGCAGATGTGGTCCACTCTCGGGGCTAATTTAGGACGCAACTCGATCAGAGGGAAGGGAACGTAACGTCCCAGACAAAGGAAACGGTACTGGTGCCCAGTGGTTATGACCTTCTCCAGTGTCGGGTACATCAAATTACCGACTTTGATTTGGTGTTTCGTGAAAGAGTCTAACGTGAAACTTTCCCGGCCCATGTCATTGTGTTACTTTCGACGGAGGACAGTCATTTGAACCGCTCCACGGCACATATATCTCGTTTCGCCGTGTGGTCAAAACACTTATGAACGAACTTCAGTTCATTTAGGTGTTCCATCGCTACAAATGATGATACCACCACCACCATATGGCCCGGCAGTCGCACCAGACACCATTAACTTTGTCCGCGTCCGACATCGTAATTCCGTCGCGCCGCTTTGATAATGCGCCCATCCTCACCATCAGATGGATTTTTGAGCGTGTTCGCCGAGCATTAGCTACGGACCGACTGCCGCGCCCGGCGTTGTGCCGCGCTGTCCTCTTTCCGCGCTGTGCGAACCGGCGCCTCTCGGTCCTGGGGCCGGCGTCCCGGTGGTTTGGGGCCTGGACAGAGGTGATGGAGCGGTGTACCGGGCGGACTGGTGGCCAGGCCGGCAGCGGCGCGGGCCGGGGCGCCTGCCGTGCGCGGTTGGACTGGGAGAGGCGGCACAGTGCGTGACAGTGCCCTAGAATTGCGAGTTATGCTGAAAAGTGTAACTTTAGGACTGAAAATGCCATGAATAGTCGAAAAGGTGCTGCGATGATCGCAATGGAATGTGTATGTAGTGTTATCAAAAAGGGGCGACGGTTTTCTTTGCCAATTCGTGTTAGAGTCTGGAGACATACACTAGCACTGCACAATACATACATATGCAAGGTGCGTCGTTTCTTGCAAGCCAGGGCCAGCGAATGCCCCGATTTCGCTGCTTCTTTGTGGGATTTTTATGTGCATCTCCGATTTACGGTCGACCCACGATTGAGGCCAGAATTACGGTCATTTCGCTGCCGCCGTCTGCTCGACTGATGAGGAGCCGTCAGGTGGCTCACCATGGGCAGCTCCACCTGCCTCCGAGGTACGAGATGTGTCTATTCCATCCAGCCATCTGCCGGCCGGCCTCGAACCGTTCCTCGGTGTGTATTTCTCACTGAAGCCGATATAAGTTGACCGTTTAGTGATAGTTCCTGTATCAGAAAACTGTGCCAGCGCCAGCATACATCAGCCCACGGTGTGAGCCGGTGTCCGATCGTAATTTAGATAGTGCCGCCGGTGGGACGGCCACCTGCCGTCTCTGCTGGCCCACTGTCCCAGACTGGGGCGTGTCGTCCCCCGGCCAGCCGCCGCGGAAAGCGGGACAGGGAACGTACCCGGCGGCTGTCCCATAGGCGCGGCCGCTTCCGACAAATTGGGCCGTACAGACCCGAGGTTTATGTTGTAAAGATGGAGGCCAGATACTAGCAGAGAGATGTCCTGCATCTTGCTCGGAATCTTTCAAGAAATATCTCATGTGGGCAGTAGACCAGTACTGCATCTTGGCTCTCCTCTCCCTTTATCACTTACCATATCACTTCGACTTCTGAAATCCTGCCTGCCATTGTAAACCTTATCTTTGGATTGTGTTCGTCGTACAGGAGACCACGGTCTCTGGCGCTATCTGACGCACCGACCGTCCTCCGTACACAGACTGCCGTGATGACGTGTGGAGCGCCGGGCCGTATAAGACGCCCCAAGGACGGCCACCGGAGGTAAAATGGTAGTCGGTGACGGGCGAGGCGACTGCCCCACTGCTGAATGCTGATCGGTGCAGGAAGTGCGATGGTTGGGATTGTGACGTAGGGGCCGGAGCTCCGGAGGACGTTGCAGCTACCGAGAAGGTGTGATTGGCTGAAATGTGATCAGGCTTCTTAGAATCCATGAAGTGAATGGATTGAGGCAAAATTGAATATGTTATGCTTCGATTTGAAGGTAATAGACCGGGCAGCGTTGGGCGGTGAAATTCGTAATGTACCGAGTTTGCATGAATTGTGTGGCCATGTCTGGAATAAAGCATGAAATTTTGACATGTGACACCGCCACGGTCATCATTGGTGAATCAGGGGCGTCACGACGTCCTCTGTGGTAGAAAACGGTCGGTAGTCGAGGTAATGACCCATTGTCGCTCTCGGTCTGCCTTTCGCCGCGAGGTGGCCGGACGACGCTAGTCACCGGCGGTCAAACACCCCTCTGCCGTAATCCGTGAGCCATGAGCCGTGAGCAGTGTCCCGTGCCGCCTCGGTGACGGATGAAAGCGAAAACCCCGGTGAGGGTCGGAGGGGCGACCCGCTCCGCTGCCACCCGCCTGCCCGCTCACTCTGGGTCCAGTGACTTCGAGCGGGGGCGGTCAGCTGGCCGGAACGCTCACGGCGCTGAGCCGGCGCGTCCCCGGTTACGACATAGCCAGACATGTGACCTGTGACGTCAGGGGAGAGGAGAGGAGACTGCGGGCTGGCGTAGGTTTGAGAGTGGTATGCGCATGTGCTTGTGGACTGTAGGGTGCGAGGCTAGACTCGGGTCAGTGCTTTGGTGCGTTTGTGTGCCGGCAATAGTGGCCGCAGGCTCGGTGGAGGCGACTGTGACTACGAGGTAGAGCAGGTGACTAGGTGGAGCTGGAACTGGTCTGGTATGTGAAGTCACATTTTCCCTCGGTGGCACTGGGCGGTGGCTGGGAGCGCCGTCTTCCCTATAGCGGTGTCGTGGTGCATGTCCAAGATGATGTGGGACAAACATTGTTAGCGTGGGCGCGGCGACGCGGTGCCGACACGCGCTCCACAATGGGAGCACTGTGTACAGCAGGCGGCGTGTGAAATGACACAAACAGACTCTACTTTGAAACAAGGGGAGAGCGGAGAGGTGGACTAGAGAGTCGCAGAGCGGGGAGGTGGGGTGGACGGTCGGAGCACCGCTGCAGAACAAACGCCACCTCACGCTGGTCAATAGACAGAGGGCTGCCGCGGTCCGTGCGGTGTCAGTCAGCCGGGGCGAGCCACGCCGGTCCTCGATCGGTCAGCTCCTCCGGAGCGCACATAACGTGTCGGAGAACCAGCGAAAGCCCTCCACCGAACGCGCGCCGGCAGTATGTGTAAATCGGTGTGACCTAGCGTGACCTGGCGCTACATGACGTGCCCGGCGACCCGTCAGCATGGATTTTAGCGAACCGCTGACACTTTCCGGTGACGGGATTCAGGTGAAATTTTTCGACGCGAAATCGCTGCAGCATACCAGACAGTCACGCATGTCCCGAATCCAGCTGCTAATATCAAAATGACTCGGAATTTTCTAGCCACGCAGCGTGTCGCCGGCTGTTCTGGCCTCTCTGAGCCAGACCGCGTGGTGGGCGGTGCTTACTGTATAGTCGCGGAACACTCGGGGTGAGAACTCTCCTACCGCCACGCACTCGCCGTCTGTGAGAGAGCCGGGTAGCGGTGCGGCCACCAGCGGCGACGCTGGGGTCGTGACCTCCGGTCGGCCGCAGCGGCCGCGGTGTGGCTACTGTGCTGACCTGGTAATATGGGAGTCGACACCTGACACCGTCGTCTGACTGACCTGGCAGGGAACTCTAGTGACTGGTCAGGTACACGCGTTATTTTGGCCCTCAAGTGTTGGACCGAGCAAACTGCGCCATGGGTGAATGACACGAACTGCGTGTCACACAACACTGCAGGAAAAACGATAGATTGGGGACAAAAACCGGCACAAAAAGACGGAACCGTCTGAAAATGACAGCAAAGCATTGTAAATGCCTTTACCGGTGGGTGGTTTCCGCGTCCCGGGACCTCTGCTTGCCTGTTCAAGTGTTCAATTACCCCAGGCAGCTGTAAATCTATGTTCGTTGTGTTGTTGCCGCTGGTTGCTCCTGTCGTTCGGTCAACCGTAAATGTGTGTCGTTGAGCGCAAACAGATTGCATGCCACTTCAAAACGACAGTTCGGTGCGGAAAATTATGTTGACACGCTTCAACAAATAATGCTGTCGCCACCGTTCTGCCTATTGTTGCACCTGCACAGCCATTCGCCTCAGCTAACGGCTCTGGTTTTGCAGTCCGTAACTGAGGACGTTGACAGCAATAAGTGGAACACAAGCAGATTTTATCCGCCGACAACTTGCCTTTAGCTTCAAAGGAGGACGCTATTCAGCATGTGCTGAAACAAGCGTGATCGTTGGTCATTGGGGACAATAGTTCTTGCTCGCTTCTGGGACGTGAGCTCGTTTCAGTGTCTTCATCCTTCGCTTCTTTATATTTTTCTCCGTTGGTGGCATTAGAATCTAAATATATATGAGAGCTTTCTTCACCGGCATGCCCTTGAACTATGCCGCAGCTGTCTGCTGTAGTTTTATTCTGAGGCCTGTGTCCAGAGCCAGCTATCTTCTCATCAGGCGGCGCTGGCGGGGCCGCCCGCTCCGGAGATGGAGACAAAGTGCGCCACTTCTGGGTCATTAAATCGGCACCGGTCTGCCTCTGCGGACACTGTCCGATTGGGAGCACCGGACCGGCCGGTGACCGGAGCCGTCGGTCGGGCCTCTCTCCAGTCTCACCAACCTCCTGAGTAGAGAGGAATAAGTGCCGCGGTCTCTGCCGGAGCATCCTAGTAGAGACTGTCGCAGCGTCCGATCAGAGACTGCCATAGTGAGAAGAGAGGAGACTGCCGGAGCGTCCAAGTAGAGATTGCCGGAGCGTCCTAGTAGAGAGACTGCCGCAGCGTCCGAGTCTAACCTGCCGGGCCGTCCGCCGCCCGGGGCACGGTCTCTGAGGCCAGCGTCGCCTGACGACGGTAATTTAACCCTAGAACGCCTAGGGGGGGGGGGGTGTATCAACCCCCCCCCCCTGAGGTTTTTTCGAAGTGCACGCTAAACGGCTTGTCGTAGCAGGCTGAAATTTTCAATACCCTCTGGGGCAACCTTTGCGCATCTTTTGCCGAAAAAAATTGATCGGGTCATGTCAGGTCACGGAGTTATGACGTCATAAGAGGTACAGCCTCCGGCCGGATTTTCACGAAGTGTGTACCGAGTCCCGAGGTTTTCTGCTGATGCTATCCACATTGTTTGATGGATCGTCATGAAACTTCCCATGCATGTTGGGGCAAGTATTGGCCATCGTGTGGTGCAAGAAACTTGACCGGGTCAGGTCAGGTCACGGAGCTATGACGTCACAAGAGGAACAGCGTCCGGTACTATTTTTGAAAAGCGCCCGAACCACTATTTTGCTAATTCTTGTCACCTCAATGGGAATATGCAGCAATATTAGCTTCTATAGGGAGCAAATGGACCTCCGAAATCCAAAAATACAATCAGATTTCAAAAATTTAAATTTTGATTTTTCGAATTTCTGCCGCCGACTGTAACCTTGCCGACTTCCGGCGCTCCCAACGCGCCATTTTTAGAGCTAGGGAAACGAAATACATACCAAACGATAGAGAATTGATCAAGGAACACGATAGTGAAGGTTTCAAGTCGATATCTCCCACCGTTTTGCCGCAATCGCCGCGGAAAGTTGAAAAAAGTCTATTTTTCGGAAAATTTGACCTTTGACCGGTCATAAGTAGGTCAAATGTTGACCTAGGACCAAAAAATATACCACCAATCGCGAGATCTCGTTGAGAGCAATCCGTTGGTTTTTTCCGCTAAGCTCTACGACCTTCCGTTTCGAAACGCCAGGGGGGGGTCGTAACAACCCCCCCCCTGGTCGTTCGTGTTATGAGAAATGGCCTGGTCGTGCGAGGGTTAACAGCAAAAAGTCGGCCTCGCTGCCGCCGGCGGATTTGCTGCCTCTCTGTCTCGGAGCTCGGTGGCTCGGCCGACCAGTTGGCCAGTTGGTGGACGGGGTCCAGACAAAATTAGTGGCTCAGCCACCACTTATGGACACTGTCCGCGACTCGACATAGTGGCTCAGCTACCACTTATGGACACTGTCCGCGACTCGACATAGTGGCTCAGCTACCACTTACGGACACTGTCCGAGAGTCGACAAAATTAGAGAGCTGAAAGAGACCAGCTCGGACGCTGACCAGTCTCCTCTGCTGGCTGTGAGGGCTGGGCCGCTCGGTGCGATGACGCTGTTCCCCGGCCACCAGATCCGGTGGGCGCAGGCACGGTATTATGGAGCAAGCTAAAAAATGGCGAGATATTTCAGGATGATTGCTGGATGGCCACAGCTGCAGATATCAAGTCAGTTTGCGTGGAAGTGCGATCAAGATCCAGGACTTTGCTGCTCAGCCTATGTAAGCCGGCCTCTGCCTGTGTATGCTGCCAAAACAAGGGCGTAAACTAACCTGAAGTTTCTCTACCGAATATATCGCATGCGGCGGGCGCTGGCCGCTGACCCATATGGAACCTCCCAGTTCGTCCCTGACTGGGGCAGGCTGACTCATCTGATAGTCACTCGCCGGCAGCCTTTGCGAGAATCGGAGAAAGCATACCGCAAACAAAGTGTTGCGTGTGAGCGGGACATTATGACTTCCTCTTTCGCAGCATAGTTTGCCGCACCGTTTACCCAGTTAGCATTCATAATAAACTCGGCGTTGCATCGCCTGATGTTCAGTTGCATGTCTCGGTCTCACGGATGTCTTCCACTATAGGAATGGTGGCATTTCTCGAAGAGCTAGGCCGTTGTTGACTATGATCAATTTGAACGGAATATCTTGTTCTGCTCGCAATTTAATGTTTCAGCTTTACGATGTAATTCGTATTGCCACCATCCAGCACGTATTGTATTGCGTGTTGTATGGCCACCATCTAGCTCTACTGCTTTCCGTTTTCTATTCTCGCTTGCATAGATTTGCACAAATTTACTACGTTTTGGTGAGTCTAATTTAATACTATGCATTATGCAATTCGTTAGAAGAATCGTACACACATTGCGAGTCCCTCTTTGTTACCGTCGTTGCGTTTCCGTCGACCTCAGCTCTTTTCCAGCTTGTGTGCTAGATCCGCTTTGCCCGGGTCAAACACGGCCTGCGGTCTGGTATTTGTCGAACAGCTGGTGCACATTCAGCAGTCATGCTTTCTGCAACCGCCGCGGATTTAGACCAAATCAATTCACCCGAGTAGAAAAGAACCGAAACACATGCACGCACCCTCACCTGGCCGCGAAAACGGTTCTCACGCTCAACTTCCGTTTGTGGTTATCTAGGCTAATATCGTGAGGCTGAGAGTGCGTTAATAATGCTCCATAATTCGTCTTCACACAGTTGAGCCGTCAGTGGTCGCCGTTCTGAGCGCTCCTATTACCACCGCTGGTTTTTGCCGAGCTCATCAGGCGGACGTCGGCTCCCAGCGCGGCGGAGTCTCCAAATGGGCAAATGGCTTCCCGTGATGGACCACCCGGTCCCGGGCCTGGCGGCCGCTCCCACCGGTCCAGCCGGGCGGGGTGGGGTGGTGTCTGTACCGGGACTGACAGCAGACCAGGAGTTACCACCGCAGCTGGCCAGACCACTGACCAGGCGCGGCCGGAAGGGCGTGTGAGCCGCCGTCGCCGCAGCCTCCCAATCGGTCCATTTGTTGACACTTTATGGACGGAGCTCGGCGGTAGAGGAAGTGGTGGTGGCAGCGGTGGCGTCTGTGGTTCCCCGGCTATACGCTCTGCTCATCGCTGGTGGTGCGGCTGACCACAGCGGTTTAGGTCTGAGGCATTTTCTCCCAGCTCTGCCGGCTGTGTTGAACACCGGCTGAACAGACGTCTGTGCTTTATGATTTTCATTGTACGGTGTGGCTAGGTGCGCTCATGCATAGCAGTGACCTTGATGGCCATCGCAACTGCATGTTAGTATTTCATATGTTCTTTCTTGCAATAGCACTGCAATTTCATCTGTAAGTGCTGCAATCCTGCATTGTCACATCCCCCTGTTGCGTCCCTGGCCATTGTCGGTATCCGCTTATCTATATCTGTGTGTAACCGGACTGTATCTCTGTGTCGGCAGGTGTAACCAGTCCGCGACTGTGAGCAGACCTCGGCGTGCTATGCGGTCCAGCCGCCTCTCACCGCACGTCTGACCGTCTTTCCTGCCCCACCATGACTCTGAAGCTGGTGCGGACGGCTCCGGCCCGGATCGAGCGGCGGCGCGTACCCGGCCCTCCGGCGGCCGTTTGTGTGCCCCTGCTCTGCCTGCTGGCGCTCAGCTCGCTGGCAGTGATGGTCACCCTCAGTCGGCATCAGGAGGGCCCGGCCGCGCCGCCGCCGCCGCCGCTGCCGGCCGGCCGCAGCCGCCTCTACCCCCGCAACGGCTCGCTGCCCGGGCTGGGGACGTTCCACTACGTCATCAACACAGACGCATGCACCGCGGACGAGGAGGTGACCATGCTGATCGTGGTGACCTCTCACGAGGGTAACCAGCGGCTGCGGTCGGCCTGGCGACGTCTGCTGCCTACCGAGGAGCTGGGGAGACTCGGCGCGCGGCGTGTGTTCCTGCTCGGCCGGCCGTCTCAGCAGGAGGGCTACACGAGCGTCAACGAGAGTCTGGTGGAGTTGGAGAGCAGCCAGCACGGTGACATCGTGCAGGGAGACTTCAGCGAGAGCTACCGAAACCTGACGCTCAAGCACCTGATGGGCCTGCGCTGGGCGGCCGACTACTGTCCGCAGGCGCGCTATGTGGTCAAAATGGACGATGATATCGCCGTGGATGTGTATCAGCTGCACGATAAACTAACCGAGCGCTATGCGCCGCGCGACCTGCTGCTCGGTCTCATTCACTACGACATGCAGCCAGTGCGCGACCCGGCCAGCAAGTGGTACGTGCCGACGGCCGAGTACCCGGGAGAGTTCTACCGGCCGTTCCTCTCCGGGTGGATGTACGTCGTCTCCCAGGATGTGATCACTCGCCTACTGGCCGCCGCTGAGCGCCGAACAAACTTCTGGATCGACGATGTGCATGTGACGGGCACGCTGGCGAGTGATGCGGGTGTGAGGCTGAGCAGTCTCAACGCGTACTACACACCTCACGCGACGCATCTCGAGTGTTGCGCTCGTACGGAGGACCTCCTGTGTGACTACCTGGTGGGTCCGGCCGGTGGTGACGAGGCGCTGTTGTCGGACTTTCTGAGCCAGGCGCGCGGCTGCTGGCGGGCCGGCTGTATGCGCAGGAAGCCGGAGGTGTCTGTGGCTCGGACCTGTGTGGGCACGGACAAGTACCGGCACCGAGAGCTGGGCCAAGGCACGGCAGAGGTGGTGGCCGTGAGCTGGGGTGCCAGCTGACCGCTGGGTGGACGGCGGAGGGGCAGGGGCGGGGGACAGTGCGTGGTGAGAGGAGAACTCAGTGGGTGAGTGGACTGCAGGACTGAGCTCTGAGCGGCGATGGCCGTGGCGTGAATTAGTGAAGAACTGGTGAAAGACGTCAGTCAGAAGAATCAGTAAGATCGTGATCGGTGGCTGATGCAGGCAGCAGAGTGGCTTATATTCAGCTACAGTGCTACACCTTTGACTCGTCGCTTCTACGCACGGCTCGTTTTGCTGATGGATTGCTGACTACCAGGGATGGTTCAAGATTGCCATATGCACATCAGCTCTTTCATTGTGATCATAGGGTTATGTCGCTTATTAATATTATTTGCAAATTATCATGATCATTTAACTGCAGCTGTATATTACTTACTCGACTCTTGTAGATATTACGTTTATTCGGGCAGTGGGCCGCCTGTGCCGCCCTCTATGCTCGCACTGTGTTTCGCCGTTTCTCCGTCGGGTGATCGCACCATGGTTCGCTGTAACCGCCCGAGCTCGTGTTGGCGGCTCTCATGTGATTGGCGTCTAGTCGGACGGGATCTGGCGCGTCTGTGTTCGTTTGCCATTGGCTTATGGCCGAAATAAGACGCCAATACACGTTCTCTACGTTCTACCTAATGTATTTTTGAATAATGGTGAATAGGGACAAGTGGGTAGGTAATGGTATACGGCAAAGGAAAAACTAAATTGGGTTCGCTGCAGATACAGGTACTACCTATACGGCGAAATGTACGCGGCATTTCACTGCAAAGTGTATAAAAAAGTGCAAAAGATATGTGAGAGTTCAATAACGGCATGCCTTTACCTCAGCGTTCGACGCTCACGCTAGCAAGGCGACGCTAGGCCCTAGAGGGCCCGGCTGGTGCCAGCGCACCTGAACCTGAGCGCCATCTGTGAACGGTGTAAGCTCACGTCTGTCGTTCAGCCGCCAGATGGCAGACGGCAGCAGGCTCGAACAGGCCATCCAGGGCTGTGTGTTGACTGGAAGCAGCCCAGTCGACGTGGTAACTGTACCTCACCGATCTCTATACTGCGGTCGATCACGGTTGTGAGTTCTCGTTTGCATTTTTGTTTTATTCTTATATGTCCTACCGGTCTAATAAATCCATTGCAGTACTCCAGGATGATATATTCAGTAGGAAGGAGGAACATTGGGGTGACTGAACCACCGACTTGTGTGCCGTAAAGTGGCTGATCTCATCCAGCTGAGATGGGAGTGTCCCGATGGGATGGGCCCGTCCAGACACTCAAACGGTCACCTCGAAGTGGTGTGTGGTGTGTGTTCTTGTTGAGGTTGTCCTAACAATCGGCTGTCTAATTCGACGTTTTTTTTTTTTATTCGACGTTTGTCTGATTCGACGGTTTTTCATTCGACGGTTGGCTGATTCGACATTTGTCTTTATATCCATGGATTCGACGCTTCTGGACTTGACAAATGCAATAGTATCGAGGCTTTCTTCTCTGCGACACTCAACCTTTGAGTTTTTGCCTAAGCTTAAAGGCCACCGGTTGATCTGAAACTAAAAAAAATCCAATAGACAATTACTTCGTCTTCGACATGGAGCGGCTCAGCCTCATATGATTATGATCAGCACCATTTTGTCCGCATATAGCTCTAAGTAGATCAAAAATATACGGACGAAACGACGAAGGGACCGTAGTGCCCTACTATTATAATGAAAAGCAATGGAGTTTGTTCGAAATGGATCGCATTTGAAAAGAACGCCGCGGCACCGTTTGCTGTTGGTGCATATAAACAGGCCGGTCAAGAAGAAAAACACTACACACTCCACCTCTACTTGACTGTCGTCTATTGACGAATGAAGAATCAAGTAAAAACACACATGCAAATGAGAAGAGGAACAAAAGTCACCCAAGCTGTACGCAGCAGCCAGGAAGGATTGAGTATCCACCCTCCGGCTCCCAGCCCATGGTCGTTATTTATGAGCTCTGGGTTCAAGAGCGAGGTTCGATGACCACCTACTCTCGGCGGCTCGTGTGGCAGGCAGGTATAATCGCCATTCACCAAGGTCACGGGCGCAGACGGTGAACGGCTCACAACAGCTGTTCGCCGAAAAGATTGATTGGCTCGGTTTCCCGAGAACGTTGAACCCGGGCAGGCACTTCGCACGTCGAAACGGATGGGGTAGTTTTCCAGCAGCCAGTCACGGAAGTGCGAATCCAATCCATGTGACGAACAGATAGAGCTACCTGCCACCACGGAGCTATCAAATTTGGCCCTTCCCTGGTTACGGAGCGAGCGAAGCGAGCGAAGTCTTTCCTTAGATTAACGGAAATTTCTGAGTATGAGCGGCCGGCCGGCCGGCCGGCCGGCCGGCCGGCCGTGCGGACGCTTTTGCGAGGCTTATATCTCAGCAACCACTTGACCGATTTACACGCGGTAATTTTTGTAGGGTAGCTTCATTCCTTCTACCAAGTGTTGGACTATTCCCGATGCATATAGGTGACCCCTTATGCACGTGCCACGTGCAAAACGAAGAGGTGTCAGTTTTGTAATTGTTGCAATATCTCGGTAACTACTTGGCCGATTGCGCTGAAAGTTGGCATGTAGGTAGGCACCCACTAGGCACTGCATATCCATGTGCCAGAATTGGGGTGCTGCTGCACGTGCGCACGTGCAGGGGTCGTTTCCAGATCTCGAGAACGGCTGGACCGATGGCGCTCAAATTTGGTACACGGTTAGGGACCAGTTAGTAGGGTGCCGTGCACAAGTCACTTGGGACCCATTTTGCACGTGCGCACGTGCAGGGTGCCGCTCCCAGATCTCGAGAACGGCTGGGCCGATTGTGCTCAAATTTGGCACATCGCTAGAAACCGGTCAGTAGGGTGCCGTGCACAAGTCAGTTGGAGGTACCCCCTCGAAATTTCGCACGTGCAAGACTCACCCCCTCGCTCGCTCCGTTAGTCGCCCCAAAAGGCGCTATACTGGTTTAGCGTCTTTATGAGTATTCTGAGGAAGGGGCCTTTTTTGAACAGGAAGGCACCATAGCACATTTTCCTATGGCTGTGACATAAAGGCATCTCATACTAATTATTTTGATGAAAGGCAACTGAAGGGCAAGTTGGAACGCTG
The DNA here is from genome assembly GCF_019059575.1 of Amphibalanus amphitrite. Taxonomy (NCBI): domain Eukaryota; kingdom Metazoa; phylum Arthropoda; class Thecostraca; order Balanomorpha; family Balanidae; genus Amphibalanus; species Amphibalanus amphitrite. Next base: position 253,643 of record NW_024881708.1, read on the forward strand.
GAGACTGCAATCGGGCACATAAACGTAACTGGAAGGTTAAATGCACGGACATTTTTCAATTAACCTTCCAGGCGGTGGGGGGGGGGGCATTTTTTTGCCCCCCCCCCTTTTAGTTTTTTCGATATATCTCGAGAACCACTGCGCCGATCGTCACCAAACTTTCAGTACCCTCCCGGGAGCAGCTAGCGCACATGGTGACCAAAAATTTTTCCAAAGGCTATGATAGGTTGGCCGCTAATGACGTCAGAGTGACGTCATTTTTGCCATTTTCGACCCAAAAAAAGGTTTCGCGGGAAGAGCTGTCAGGCCTACAGCTTTAGAGATACAGAAAAATGTTCTAGATATAAAAGGTGTGGAATCAAAAGGGCTACAAAACTGCAATTTCGGTTTTTCGAATTTTTTGGATTTTAACCCCTAAAAATCAAAAAATAGATTTTTTGAATACAATAGCCAAAAAATCCAAAAAGTTTTTTGAATTTCGAAAAACCGGAATATATGTGATAGTCCCTACCGTCTTCTATCTACATACCAAATTTGAGATCGATACCTCTTTTTTTGGCCAAGTTATAGCGAAAAAACTGTTCAAAATTGATAACGTCAAATTTTCAAACTCAATTTTTAGCAATTCCAGACCTCGTAGCGCAAAACAAAGACCACCATTAGACTCCCCGTGACGATCTGCATCGAATCAATGCCCATTTTATGCAAAAATATCAACTTTGAAATTTGACCTTTTTTGACCTGACCTTGACCTGACCTCCACCAGAAAGTGACCTCAACCGTACCTGATGGTCTTATAACCAACACCATTGAGTTGGAAATGAAAAACTGGCCATAAAACATGCATCACATAACCTTAGTAAAGTTGGGCTCATGTGGTGACCCTTGGTGACCTTTGGTGACCTGACCTGTGACCTGACCTGGTATGACCAGTGACCTCTAATAGCAACATATGTACTAGACAACTGACGCCTTATCGCTGATTTTCGACAAAATGCGTTTTACTCGATGTTATAGCGCTTTCCCTAGAAGCCCCGTGAACGGTGAAACATTTTATCTTTGACCTGACCTGTGACGTCATCGGTGACCCCGAGGTCAATGAAATTTAGTTTCTTTCGACAAATTTGACAGGGCTATCGAACGCCGTTTGAATTTTTCGGATCCGTCCAGTAGTTTCGGAGATACGGGGGGGGGGCAAAAAAATGCCCCCCCCACCGCGCGGAAGGTGGCTGGTAGGCCCACCGCCTGCCGGGTTAAAGACGGTGGGTGTATGTATGTAACCTTTTAACCCGCGCGTGACTGGGGTATTCTCCATAACGCGATTTGCTGAGGGTGGGGGGCTCTCCAGAGCCCCCTCCTATCTCCGAAACTACTGGGCCGATCGTCAAAATTCAAACGGCGTCTGATAGCCCTGGAAAAACTGTTGAGCGGCGAAACCTATTTTTATTGACCTCGAGGTCACCGATGACGTCACAGCCCATAGGTCAGGTCAAATTCAAAATTATGAGTATTTTTGCTTGTTCACAATTTAGGCTCTGACCGCCGGCTGACAAGTCCGATCAGACTCATTTTGTTTTACGCACTCTTTGATATAGCAGCCTTAGATACCCTGAGGGTACCGAACTTTTACTTCGAATTTTTCAGGTCAAGGCCAGGTCATCCTAGGTCACGAAAATTGTATATCATGTATCGGTCACGCGACGCATGATTTATGGTCCATTTTACTGGTAGATTTCGAGAAATTGTCGTCTGTGTCATTTGAGGTCATTTTCAGCTGAATTTACCGGAGGTCAGGTCACTTTCAGGTCAGAAAAGGTCAAATTTTGAAAATGAATTTTTTTCAACAAAAAAAGGTGCCTATCAGATGCAGTTTGAGCTCAGGAGCACGATGGTGCCATTTATGTTGCCTTGCGATGTTAAAAACGTACTGGAAAATGTCTTTGAAAAATACATAATTGTAAAATTTTGACAGTAATGCAAATAACATGGCTATTTTTTAACCCTCGCCCGCACATGCCATTTTCCCATCCTAGAACGCACATGGGGGGGGGGTGGTTGCCACCCCCCCCCCCCGCGCCATTTCGTTCCTGTTGGAGATAGAGCTTAGCAGTAAAGACCAAAAAGATTCTTTGGGAAGAGACGAATCCAATGATACCCAGTTTTACCTTCTCAGGTCAGTCATTGACCTTCCAGGTCAGGTCAAACTAAAAAATGTTGCTGTTTTGGGTCACCGTTGGATATCAAGTGTGCTGCTTATCAAATACCGATGACGATGCTGTTTTCTGGTGCCAAGCCAGCTAGAACCTCTTTGTCACACTACCCGACCAGAACTTTGCTGCTGAGGTCATTTCAGGTCAAGTTAGGTCAAGGTCAATTATATGTGTTTGTATGTCTGTGTGTGTCTGTGTGTATACTGATGTGTGCACCGATTGTTTTTGGGTCCATATTACATGAAATCATGATCTGAGAAGCTTTTACCAAAAATGCAGTCAAAAAACTTCAAAAAAAGTAAATTCAGCTAGCCTAAAACGCAATTATCTTAGATGACCTAGGTTGACATTGACCCTGACCTTGACCCCTGTACATCGTCGAGCAACATGTTCCATGATAGGTGGGAGGTAAGACTGGCAAGAAAGGCCGAAATCAGGGTGTCAAAAGCTCATAAGGCCCATGGCAAACGCAAGATGTTGAGAATTGGCCATTTGGGTCATGACATGACCTGAAAAACAAGGTCATATCTCCGAAACCAAAAATCACAGAAACTTGAAATTTTCAGTGGACATCAAGAAAGGATAGAGGAGCAGCTATACGAAAAATCAGCCTTCTAGCTCTAAAAATGTTGAGTGCAGAGCAGAAAGACTACCTGGGGGGGTGGCAACCACCCCCCCCCCCATGTGCGGGCGAGGGTTAAGATATTGGACTAAAACTTGCTAGAATAGGTAATGAGCGTGTGTTCTATTACATATGATCCGGTTTTTGAGAAAAATCAAAAGCTTTTTGAAAAAATAAAAACAAATATATTTTTTCTGTAATAGTAAATAACTATTTTTCATAATTTTTGATTTTTTTAATTCGAGACAGTAGTTCGATACCTACGTGCATGTAGTCCACTGATGCAAAGAAATTGGATCTAGCTCTAAAACTGAGCTCTTGAGAGCGTTTGACGTAATTCAACATCTTGCTTCAAAATCGGCCGACATGTCATGACATGTCACTCTGACGTCATTTCCGGCCAAACTATAGTAGCTAAAAAGCTGAAATTTTAACACAAGGTGTCAAATTAAGACCGCTGAGGGTACAGCAAGTTTCGTGTTGATTCGTTGAACGGTTTAGAAAATATTGCCGAAAACGGGAGGGGTCTCTGTAGAGACGCCCCCTAACCCGCGCATGCCCCCCCCCCCCCGGCATGCGCGGGTTAACCCTATTAGTGGCAGGCTCCTGGCTACCCCTATTAGTGGCAGGGGGGGCTGTTTACGACCCCCCCTGATATCTCGAGATCTAACGGGCCGATTTTCAAAATTCAAACGGCATTCGATTTCGCTCAACGTGATCTACATTTCTAAAAAAAAATAAAAATTAAAAAATGTCAATAGGGGGGTAGAGGGGGGTAAAAACGGGCAAATTGCAGATACATTTTAGACTGTTTATCACGGCCAGGTTTCTGAACCAATCTTAACGCAACTTTTGCCGATCGATAGAGAATGAACCAGGAATTCACATGGATCCTAAAAATATGCATTTTCAAAAATCATAGGCGGATACAGATGTAATTACTAATTATTCCCCAATATTCAGCACCTGGACGCGCCTATGATTTTAGGGGAAAACATCGCTTGTAATTGTTCACAAATACATGGTATGGTGCATTTGATCGCTTTCTGGCAATGTAACTACTACGAAACCGCTCATCAAATGGTACTGTACATTTCAGTATGAACCCCCCTTTTTTGGACGCCTGGATCCGCCTATTATAGCAAAAACGTGTCAAAAGAGGATGCACAATAACTTTGTATATGTTATCACATGATACCTTTCATTCACTGTTCGTAAAACTGGTGCATACAGTTATAATATATCAGCATCGTGATCTTCGCCCAAATGACTCGCTTCACGAATAGGACCCCCCAATTCCCAGTGCTCTGGAGCCGCCCCTGGTAAAGTTATGAACTTGAAATTTTCAGGGAATGTGCCCAATTTAGTTTTAGGAAAAGTCAGAAAGTTTCAGCATCGTAGCTTTAGCGGTTCGGAGATATTCCCGAAAAACCTGAGGGGTGGATGAAAACAACCCTCCCCCCTGCCACTAATAGGGTTAAGGAAAGATAATTGGCTATGTAGCTTGGCCCCTTGCTTATGTCCCTGTTTCCTGCCCAAGTGCCCAGTGCGCAATGGCTCAGGAATAATTAGATGCATGTATGTATAATGCGTATATCTCTTTCGGCTATATGTCAGGACGAGCACGTGGCGCCGTGACGGACCGCTCGTCACCGTTCCCGGTCGGATCGTGAGTCGTGACCGCGATTCGCGACTGGCTGGGTCACGGTGAGCCCGTGTGAAGCGGGAAGCCGCCCTCACGTGGGAGAGTCGAGTGTGGGTTTTGCCGAGCTGGCAGTTTCTGACCGCTTTCGGTTACCCGTTACCGTTGGCTCGTGTCCAGCGTGATGTGTGGTTGGGTGATGCCTCCGTTAAATCGGAATTCCCCGCAGAACGAAACGTTATACGGTGAATTAGAATCCGCAGCATTCAGCGTTGACACTCACACTGACACAGGTATGTTTATTGATATAGATAACACTAAACATGCACAGAGCAGCAGACATAATGCCATACATTGTGACTTTGATTGGCAATAAGAAATGCCCCACGCGTTTACGTCTAGGCTCAATGATCTGATTCATCATTACCTTATATACCTCCACATGGATATCATCTAAAAGTAAGCGCGAGATTTGCAAGGAAATGCCGGCATCCTAGATGAGCACACAATACATTCGGACACTTTTCGACATATCCATAGACCAAGCACCCATCACTTCGTTTGTGCCTCGGCCGCTATCTGGCCTCTTATAAACTAGACGTTCACGCATAGTCTCATGTAAAACAATCGGCATTATATCACCCAACACATAACACATATCCTTCTGAGAAAACATAGTAGGCATCGTATTACTAAAACAACATCAACTTAACGTCTGTGCACCCATATGTTCGTGCTTTTTTATTTTTATCAGCTAGTTTTTCCTCCGTATAGGCGGGGTACACACATATAACTGAGGTATGGATGATAAAAAAAACGCAAGCGTCCGTTTAAAGCTAGACACCTGCCGTCAGAGCTATCACATGATTCAGTGATAGATCCAAGGGCTTCCTGACACACAGAGGCGGGAAGTGAAGACCAAACGAACTAGCATTATTGTCTGCATTTAAATATGCTCTCATCTTAGCCCCTGCATGTCAGAGACATGAATCGTCGGCTAGCAGCCATCCTAAAGTGCCTTGCCTGATATCAAAGCTGGAAGCATTAATTTGAAAATCAGCCATTACCAATTAAATAACTGCTGCTGAGACTTAGGCAAGCTATGTAAAAACAAAAAACACAGAAATAAAAATATGCTGCCTAACGCCAAGCCTAGCAATTTGTGTCGGTTACATCAACTCGCTCTCAGAGTAAAGTAGGCTTCCGTCGTCTTTGACGACAAATCCCTGTAAGCGATTACGAAAGGAATGCCTTTCCCTCGACTGCGACTGGACTGCGAGTTAAGTGTGGGGATCCCCCATCCCCAGGCTACAACCAGTTGTTTTTTGACTGGCCCCAGCTATCGAGCTCATATATCAGCTCCATCCGGCCGTTCATCCAGCCATTCTCTCTAGAGCGAACATCAGCAGCGTTCGCAGCATCTTCATCCTGAAGAAGCCTCCGAGCACGGCCTCTACGGCCCTGCCGAGCAGCAGGCCCGCCTCTGGAGCGGGGCCCTCCGTATCGAACAGGGAGCGCGCCAACGCCCCGGCACCCAGCAGCGCCCCGTACAGCGACACGGCCACCAGGAGAGCCACCGGCACCCCCAGCAGCAGGTGCGCGGTCAGCAGCGTCAGAGGGACGACCGTCACCACGGCGGCGGCGCCGAACGCGAATGGAGCTGAAGAACCGAGCGTGCGCAGCGCCTGCGTTAGAAGCTCCGACTGTGGGGACAGCAGGGAGGCGGGGCTGGGGGACGGGGAGGGCTGCTCCTCGGTGGAGTTGGGGGAAGAAGAAGGCTGCTCCCGGGACGGTGAGGCGCTGTTTTCACCGGGAGAGTCTGCGTCTGCCACAGAAGACGAGTTAGAGCTGACGGGTGAGTCTGAGGCGAGTGAGTCGTTACCCACCGAGGAGTTGCTGGTTTTCCGGAGGAGAGGGGCGGCCGCCCACTCCATCTGCCGCGCCGCTCCGGAGGTGAGCACCACCAGCTCCGTGACGGCCGAGGCCAGCGTCCTCACCAGTCCTCCGTCGCGCTGCAGGAGGCGCTCCGGGCCGCCGCTGCCGGTCACCTCGCGCAGCGCCGCCAGCACGGCCGGCTGGCTCTCGGTCCTCAGCTTCTTCAGCAGCGCCCAGAGCGCGGCCGGAGGCACCTCCCCGCCCAGCCGGGCGCTGAACCTCACCAGCGGCCGCACCAGCACGGCCGACACCCGGCTCTGGAATCGGCGCTCGGCGGCAGTCATGTTGGACACCCACCAGTCCCAGCGCCAGCCGGCCGGACGGGCGCCGCTGGTTACCTTCATGGCGGGCCGCGCGCCGTCCGTGGACGGGCCGGGGACGGTGCCGTTGCCCCTGCCGGCCACCTGCAGCCAGGCGGCCAGGCTGGCGCCGCTCGTGCCGTTACCGCCATAACCGAGATCGTGTCCGAAGAGGAGGCCGGTCTTCTCGTGGTCGGAGAGCCAGCGGTCGCCGAGACCACAGCTCCGTTGGCGACCCAGTGCGAATGCGTCTGGCTCAGGGACCAGCAGGGGTCGCTGAGCGGCGCAGAAACCAGCGGCGAACTCAGTAGAGGCCGGACGAACCACCAACACGGCAGCAGTGCCGGCCAGAATCAGCTGCAGCAACATCTCGAAGAGACGGGCTTTGGGTCCGATCAACAATCCAGCCAAGCAGTGCGGAGGCCACCAAAAGCCGTCGATCGTATCAGAGTCTGGCGATGCGCTTAGAGCGGTCCGCTCGAGTTGCCGCCGCGGCGCGCTGAGGAGAACTGCCGACCGGTGGCGCGGCGCGCGGCTCCTCGACGTTCGCCGCCGACACGGGCGACGGGCGCCGTGTCGTCGTCCCGGTGACCGACGCACGCAGCGGCACCGGGGCCCCGCCGATAACGGGCCGCCGCCGCCGCCGCCGCCCGGCCGCGGCCCGCCGGCTGACGGTACGGCCGGTGACCGTCACGGACCGACGGCCGTCGCCGGTCACGGTGTTACTGGGGCCGCCCAGCTGCTGCCGTCTTGTCACGGAACGTGACGCCGTTCGTGACGGGTGATGCGCCGACAGGAACGGTCAGAACGGTCGACTCGAGGTACTGGGAGGCCAACATGGTGGGACATGGGTGTGGTGGTGTCCTCTACATGTGAGATATTTATCATACATTCCTCGGCGACTTTGATGCGAATCCAAAATGAATGAATGAATGAATGAATGAATGAATGAATGAATGAATGAATCAAATTTCATCCGTAAAAAATAAGTCAAATTCGTCGACTGGATTAGAACGGGGTTAACTGTTGAGTGCTCACGTTTCGTTATAACGGCAAATAGCTAAGTGTTGATTGCAGTTCGAAACTTAGCACTAGGAATAGATAAATATCTTCTACTTATGCTTAAAACTATAGCTAACTTCTAGTTCTAGTTGGAAGTTCTATCGTCTAGCGAATAATACATGACACTATACAGTGTACCTACAATGTACATAACCAAGCGCAAAATACCTATTAGGTAACCCTGTTTCACCCTGTATAGCTTCAATACTGCTGACTGATAAGTCGCATTCACTTCCATATCTCTATCGGGTACCTAACTAGCACTACGCAACATTTGATGTATAAAATGCCAATGTATAATGCCAATGGAGCATCGCTAATCTATAATACTAAAATATCCAATGTCAGTTCGCGCGATAGATAGGTACGGTGTCTGCACTTATCTACGCACTCTGGCGTTCTTTATGTGGTTGAGCACGGGTCAACATTCACTCCAGTTGCAACTCTAAATATATCCCACACTTTATCACCGTTCATCGCTCTGATTTCTCGCCATCTGATAGATAGCTGTTTCCGGCTCTGCTCTCATATCTACGCCGCTGTTACGAGTGCACCCCTTCTGCCACGCCGGATCGCCTCCTGCACGCTTCGCTGTACATCTCCGAGAGTGATATCGTCCAGCATCTCTACCCATCCTGCTGTCCCGGTCCCTCTACCTGTCGCTCTGCTCCCCTCTCCGGCCGCTCTGCCGGCCGCGCGCGCCACCGCCGCCGCTGGGTTCGAATACAGCAGCAGAGAGGCGACCGGCAGCGCCAGCGCCAACGCCAACAGCACACCCAGCGGTGCTCCGACCAGCAGCAGCGCCAGCAGGAACAGCGGCGTGGCGGCGGCCAGCGACACTAGCAGCGGACTGGGCGGACCGGACGCCTGCAGCGCGGCCACCTCCTTCAGCTCGTTGAGCGATTCGTGGAGCCCGTCCCGGGTGATTCGAATGAAAGGGGGCTGGAGGTCAGCCTCGCCGAACATGGCGTCGATCATCCGGACTATGTAGGGGGCTGGTGTGGTGGTGAAGAGTAGTGGAGAGGGGGTTACCATAGACGGATTGGGTGACGGAACTGGAGAGAGCCAGCTGGGCGGGAGAGCGGGAGGAGCCACCGAGCTGGGAGGGGCAGAGGGAGGGGTAGACAAACTGACCGAGGCGGGGGGCGGAGCCGCAGCGCTGGCTATCGGCAGCGTATTAGCCGCCGGTACTAAATCCAAGTCCTCGTAGTCGTACTCGATGAAGTTTTCGGCTGTCGAGCTGTTGGCCAGGGAGCTGTATAGCTGCAGCAGGTGCTCTATCGTAAACACACCTGCCGCTTCAGGCGGGCTCTGTTCCGCCGGTGATGAACTGTTGGTCACGACCGGCGCGCCCGACCGGGGCTTGTAAAGCAGGAACAGTGGCGTCTGACGGGTGTTGGAAAAGCCGAACGGCAGTTGGTTGTGGACCGCTGCTGGCGCTGCTGGCGCTGTGGTGGTGGCGGCGGCGGTGGTTGTAGTTGTTGTGGTTGTCGTTGTGGTCGTTGTGGTGGTGGTGGTGGTGGTGGTGGTGGTAGGAGTGGTAGTGGTAGTGGTGGTTGTACTTGTTGTTGTAGCCGGCTCGGTGACCCGTCTCAGCTTCAGCGGGCGGAACGGTCTTGCAGGGCCGTCTCGTCGCGCCGTCTTCCTTCGGTGAAGCTGCAGCAGCTGCTCGATCGGTACCCGCAGCAGCAGCGGCGGCAGCGGCGCCTCCGTCACCGCCAACGGCCTGGACTGGGTCGTCGCCGCTGTCAACGCCTCTGCCGCCACCTCCGTCACCGCATCTGCTGTCTTCTCTGTCTCTGTCTCTATCTCCGTCTTCGTCTCTGCCCCCGTCTCCGTCTGTGCCGTCTCCGTCTCCGTCTCCGTTTGTACCGCCGCCTTCTCCGTCTCCGTCTCCGTCTTTCCGTCCAGCATTGGAAGCGTATCTGACACAGCTTCAGTGGGCATCTCTCCGTGCAGAATTCTGAGCAGCTCCCGGCGCACTGCCTCCAGCTGTGAAGGCGCTGTGTCTCTGTAGTGCGTACTCAGATCGGCCAGAGAGGCGTAAATCTGCTCCAGAGGAGAGCCCTCCACCGATACGGCTCCCAGCGTGGACTGCGGTGTTGTTCCGCTACTAGCTGGGGCTGGTGTCTGCTCGGTAGAAGTGATGGGATTTTGTGATGATGGTGGACCTTGGGGTGTCGCAGGTGGCTGTTGTCTCTTAGTGGGTATGACCAGCTCGGCGAGGTCCGGGTCGATCGAGCCGTCCTCTGCATTGAGTAGACTGAGGAGAGGGCGCTTCTGGTAGCTCTCGGAGTTGGCAGGTGACAGCACCATCGCCTCTGTGTGGTCGACGGACGGCTGAGCTGGCTCGGCAGTGCTGAGATCGATGGTGTGACTCGATACGGCTGGAACACCTGTAAATAGAAGATCCTTATCAGAAGGGGGCCAGAAATGCAGGGATTGAAGGCAGCAGAGCGAAATAAATTTGCGTGTGATATCTACACGATGGTGAACAGCGACGGTCGTTATTTCAGGTCAACCGTCAGCGGGCTAAGGCTCGTATCGTGCTTGTCGAGCTCCCGCGGTCCTACGTCGGTGGCTGCCTCAAATTCACAGCTCTGTGTTTCACAGCTCCGTTGTTTGAGACCCATGTGAATGGCATATGTTGGAGGGTATGAATAATGCATAGGTATGCCTAATAAACCTATCTAACCCGCGCCCCGTTGGGCTCTGCCGAGCAACGCACCCCGTTGGGGGGGGCCATTTTGCCCCCCCCCCCTAAGATCTCGAGAACCACGCAACCTAGCGACAAGCGGCAAACGGTGTTGGATAGCCCTATCAGGGAACTACCTTGTGACCCAATTTTATTGACCTAGGTCAAACTGATGACGTCACAGGTCAGGTCAAATGTCCAATTTTCACCGTTTACAGGCATTTCAAGGAATGCGTTGTAAAATCGAGTAAAATGCATTTCATTGAAAATCATCGATGGGGAAATGTTCTTCAAACACATATTTTGCTATTTGAGGTCACTGATACCAGGTCAGGTCACAGAGGTCAGGTCACGGGGGGGTCACAATATGAAAGTGTCGTGTGATGCATGTTTTATGGTCCATTTTACATGACAAATGCGATTATGTGGGTCAGGCAGCCTTTGGGGCCAGCTTAGGTCACGTTTTGGTCAAGGTCAGGTCAAGGTCAGGTCAAATTAGGTCAAATTTCAAAGTTAATATTTTTGCATAAAATGGGTATCGAATCGATGCAGCTCGTCATGGGGAGTTCAATGGTGGTCTTTGTTTTGCCGTACGTGGTCTAGAATCGCTAAAAATTGAGTTCAAAAATTTGACGTCATCATTTTTGAACAGTTTTTTCGCTATAACTTGGCCAAAAAACGAGATATCGATCTGAAATTTGGTATGTATATAGGAAAACTCAGGAACTATCACATATTTTCCGGTTTTTTTCGAAATTCGGAAAAATTTTGGATTTTTTTTTAGTTTTTCCAAAAAAATCGATTTTTTGAATTTTTTGGGGTCAAAATCCCAAAATTTTGAAAATCAGAGATAGCAGTTTTGTAGCGCCGCTTTTTGTCTACTAGACCATATAAAGAACTTTGAAATTGCTTGATAACTGTAGATTTGGTGAGCGTTTCAAGATTGCATGTTTTTTGCTCATTTTTGCTCGAACATGACCTCAGTTTGACCTCAATAACTCCTGACCTAAGGTGACCTAAGACTTGAAATTTGGTGTGAAGGTGTCAAATTGATGACCGGGAAGGTACTGAAAATTTGGCGGCGCTGCGCGCCGCCGTTTTCATGCTATTCAGGAAAAACCACAGGGGGGCCCAAAATGCCCCCCCCCCAACGGGGCGAGGGTTAATCTAGCTTCAATAGATACGTCACCGTCAAATTACGTAAACAGGTAAGTTCCAAGGTGTTCGGTAATCCGTCCTCCTCCTTCGAGAGAAAAAATTGTCTCATGCGGATTGTATTTGCCTGGCAAATTAGCAGCAGTTGTTGGTGCGACTGCGTGCTCTGTAACTCAATTCGCTCCATAAATCAGCGGGCTGTTCAGCTCTGGCGGGATCATTGCGCCACACGATGGGCTGAACCGGCTTCCCGGACATTGCTGCACGCTGCAGTGGTGTTTTGGCCAGTCGCCGGCGTCCGACTGTTGTCGGAGGCGGGTCGGTGACCCTGGAATATCACCCCCCCCCCCCGTACACAGAACAGTTACACTAAAATGGTGAGGACCCCATCGGCAGCCCATTCAGCTCATCGACTCCCAAATAGCGTCAATAGACAAATCAGAGTCAGCAATCAGTCCATTCAGCAGGAAATGACGACGGTTGAAGGTTTATGGAATTCACCACGTTCACATTGGTCTACCGTGTTTCATACGCAACCTAACCGAGTAAAAATTGGCACGCCGAGGATAAATCGTTTCCTTTTCACATAAATATGCATGTTTCCTTTATACCGGCGAGTTGTGATGGTGATGACTAAAATGTTTCAAAGTCTAGTGTTCGGTTATAACACAAGGTTTGGCAAACAGGGGCATGTTGATTGCTTAACCCGGCACCGCCTGGGCTATTTCCGTACCCACGACAGCCTGGGGGGGGGGGGTCGGATCCGACCCCCCCTGTTATCTCGAGAACCAATGGTCGTATCGAGCCCCGCGAGGCGGCGTTCAAAAGGTCTCTACGAGACCTTCCCATAGCACTCTTAAGATTTTAAGATTGAGGTCAACTTTCGGGTCAAGGTCAGGTCAAAGGTCAAATTCAGGGGTTTTGCATGATTAGGCTTACGGACAGCGGAATCGATAGCTGCTGCTCGAAACTCACCACAAATGACCTCAAAGACCTAGTGAAGGTACCATGTGCGTATAGTGGTCATACTAAGTACGGGTCAAGGTCAGGTCAGGTCACGAAAGGTCACGGTTTTCACTTTCTGCTACATGGGCGTGCGACACATGTTTTATGGCTTATTTTTCACGCCAAATCCGATGGTAATGGTTATATGTGACCCCAAGTCACTGTGCTGGTGATAAGTGTGCATTGAAAGCATAAAAAATCGTTTATACCATACATAACTAAACGAGGGCTAAGAAAAAAAGACAATTTTTCAACTTTTTATTTTTGACAAAAAAATGCACTTTTCTAGACGAACTTTGTCCCAGGAATCTAGTGGTGCCATTTGTTTTCACATGCAATGTTCAGAAGTGCCTCTAATTCGCGAAAATGCTTATGACGTCACCATGCCCTATGCATGTTGGAGCTATTTTTTTACAATTTGGGGTCAAAAATCAAGATAGAAAGTTGAAATTTTGGACATCTAATGTTCCAATAGAGCTTTATAACATATATTCCGGTTCTTTGGAAATTCTCAAAATTTTCGATTTTATCAGCTGTTTTCCAAAAAATATAGTTTTTTGAATTTTTAGGGGTGAAAAACGCATTTTATGGAAAATCCGAGATAGCCATTTTAAAGAACTCGTTGAGCTGCGTCTTTTCAAGTCCTTAATTTGCAATTTTCCTAACACCTTGATTTTTGGCGATTTTTTAAACATTTACCATTTTTTGACTGAAAACGCCATGTAGTTACATCACTAAAATCGATATATCTCAAAAATGTTTGAAAATTTTTTCTTAAAAATTGCACAGGAGACGTCAAATTGATGGGGAAGAAGGTATGCCAAGTTTCAAGTTGATAGCGCAAGCGGTTCATGAGTTATTCAAGAAAAACGGAGGGGGGGTCGGATCCGACCCCCCCCCCCCAGGCGGTTGCGGGTTAATGCTTAGGCACTGAAGCACAATAGAAGCTGCAAATGCAGCCGTCTAAATCTGTAACTATATAATTCATTCATCACGCTTCCCTGCACACCAGCAGGTACAATGAGACAGTGATCAGTAGTGCATGAGTCAGGTATTACATCCACCCTGGATAACCAAGCATTTTTCCCAGCCATTCAATAACCGGAATAAGGCCAGGCCAGACTCAGGGGGTGTGAGCAAGGCTATATTTGTGCAACACCAACCCACGAGAACAATGCTACTGATTGCTGTGATCGAGATGCTGCGATCTTATGCTACTTATTATTTGCAAACTCGAGTGCTGCCCGCAATCAGGTGGGCTGGACTCTCAAGAGACTCGGGAAACAGGAGAGCTACAGCGTAGCGGCAAAACGCATTTGATAACCCTTTTAACGCTCTTTCTGTAAACCGTCAATTTGTCAACGGTTTAACCTCCATAGGGCTAAAACTCGAAAAATAACCGTTTTCACGAAACATGTTTTTCGGTAATAACTTTTGAGTAAAAAAGGCACAATATTTATTTTGCCAGAATCGTGTTCCTCTCGTCGGGACGCGTCGAATAAACTTCAATTTGACCTCAAAGATAATTTTGAAAATTTTACCTCAGCTCAAGGTATACCTCACCTGACAAAGGTAAAAAGGTCATGTAGCATGTCAATGGTTCAAGGTGATTTCATTGCTCCAGCATGTCTAGCATGCTGTCATGTCAGCATATCAACAGTTATTGCCAAAAACCGCTGGCCGCTGGGCTGGGGACCTTTCATGACCTGAGGTGACCTTAGGGACATACAAAGGGGTCATGGATGCAAGTTTCCGATTCAGTGTGTCAAGTTTACCTGTAAACTGATGTTTGAAGGCGTTTAGAATGACAGTTGTCCAAAAGAGACGCCTTTCAGCTTTCTTCTACTGACTAAGACTGGGGTGGGTGCAAAATTAACCTGACCTTTGGTCACCGATATCGAAATTCCGAAATACACATTTCGTACATACCTATTATCAGTATCATCAATATCGCTGAAAGTTTCAAGGCGATCGGTAAGTCGGTGTATAGCTACGACGAGCATTCTAACCTTTTCTGAAGTGAGGTGAGGTCACTTGAAATTACCTGGTGACATGTTCCGAAATTTTCACAACATGTGCGGAAAATATGCACGAACTGGTACTTTTGAGATATCGTAAACGGGGGTGACTTTGCCTTGCTGGGTGACTTTGCCATGCTTCTCAAAAAATGTTTTAGGGTGATCTCCAGTGATATTTTACGAAGAATGTAATAATATTTTATGCACAAATGACAGATAATTGATGGGCCTTCCAACATAACCAACACTGAGAGATAAGTTACCACTAAATACCTAACTGGGCTCCATTTTATTGGAGTCATTGAAATGGTCGAATTTGAAGAGGTCCGAACTTTTTATTATCTAACCATGTTCTAGACCAACTGCGATGCTGAAACTTGGTATGGTTGATCATGACAAGGCTGTTAAGTTAGCATATGCAACAAAACTGGCATTTGTCACTTCATTTAGCTAAAATTTTTGGTGGCGATTCTTCCAAGTGAATTGCAGGCCACAAGTGAATTGCAGGACTTTGCCACCATGTTATTAATGCAAAAATGAAATACTTATCCGATGCAATTCAAAATAAGTTTTAAATCTAGCATCATTTTGATCTTCAAACTGGTTTTTAACAAGTAAAAGTTTAAATGTTGAAAAACACAGCAATGCACAGTGGGAGTATAGAAAGGCAAAAATTACCAAAAACAAAAAATGGATGAAGCTGGGCCCAACTTTTCAGCACAGCCATGATCATCTACAACTCCTAAGTTTGCCAGTAAGACTGGTTGAAGAAATCTGCATCATTTTATAGATCAAAACGCTGATAATAAGGGTGTCGGTAGCTTCCCGCAAGAACGTCCTCTTTCTATTCCTCTTAATGCCGCTGGAAAAAAGCGGGAAGGTCCTAGAGTACCGATACAATAATATCTGATTATTTATCTATTCTGAACCATTTTTCAATTTCTATTTACCATTAAATCTCAATTATTTTCAACAGATATAATGTATTATAAAAAGTAAGGTATCTCTCCTTTTTTGTGCATCGTTTAAGAGCAAAAAACCTCGAATTGCTTTTTCCTTTCCTATTAAACAGTTAAGGATGGTTGCCCTTCGCCATACAATGGAACAAAAATGCTTGAAAAGTATTTGTTAGCGTTAAAAAAACATTATTTGGCATAGTGGCAAAGTCACCCCTTTTACAGTTGAACTTTGCCACGACTCATTTTCCTTAAAAAATTATATTTTTAATCAAGATATAAATACGATAGTAGCAAAACCCAAAGAGCTAATCTTCATCCGTGTTTTGAACATAGAGTCATCCCAATAAGTTAACAAGTTTAAAGAATACAAGCGTCTAAAGTTGAAAACATGGCAAAGTCACCCCCGTTTACGGTATTTGCAAAAAAAAAAACTCCAGGAGATCCGAACACCCTCCTGCACCCGCCCCCCGACGCGGGGTAGGTGGGCTCCAAACACTTCCGGGCCCGGCGAAGGTTGCGCTGAGCACCGGTCCCAGAGCGGATCAATTTTGCATCATCGTACTGTAATTATATGCTCACGACTTCAAAAATAATTTGAGGTTAATTGGACATAGGTAAGTGCATTCCCCACGTTTCGGACTTAGTGACGCACCTATGACGTCACTTCTGAGTCACATTCCGGGGGATGTCGGCTGTATGACTCAGCGGAAGATCTAGCGCTCTCACTGTATGGGAGGTGATGACGTCATTAGTGCCGCACGAACGTGACGCAGGCTCGAGTCACGCGGAACTCTTGCGGCAGTTTTGATATATCGTTATACAATTTCCGACACACATATACGCTGCGGCCCCGGATCATAAATGGATGAGTCAGCCTGTTACAAAACTACTGGGTGGTGATCATGAGGCTGACCAGGAACCGTGTCAAACGCAGTTCGAGTCACCGAGTTTGACGAAATCAGACCTCATCATCAGAGGCCTCTTGCACCAAAATCCTCTTGCACCAATGCTTGGATTATTTTGCATCGTATACCCAATCCAAGACTCATATGTGACAATTTGCGTGTATAATTTACCAAGCACCTGTAGGATTATGTATTGGGCTATTGCAAACAAGTTTACCACCGTTTGATTAGCTTATTCTCAAACCGGTTTTTCGATTTTACCTAGCTAGGTAGTTTGGTGCAAGAGGCCTCTGGTCTGTTTTCGGTCAACCTACTTACGCAATCCAAAAATACCTATGTTGGAGTAATTAATGGTAGCAGTTGAAGTAGAAGGCAGAGTTTATTGGCAATAAGATGACGCCCATTGTATTGATGTAACATTTATCGTAGTTCAGAAATAAGTCAGGCATAGGTACCTACTTATGTATGTAGCCTGCAGGCAAGGTACTCTTACCATTCTTCTAAGAAAGCTAGAACAAAAAAAAATGTCGCAGATTATTCATACCGTGTAAGTTTGCTTGTCAATTGCCTTCACATACTATTGTTGTCATTGTCCATATCGAAATGTTACCACAACATTGGCCCCGCGACGTTGAGGAATTGATTGCCACCGTGAAAGAGAAACAATGTCTTTTGGCGATATTTGCTATATCAACGGTTGGATTTCCGATGCCGAGTAGCGTTACCACATCCAGGTCAACATACAGACATGTAGGCACAGAGTGCAGAGCCCTTCTGTTTTTTCATTTTTCATTAGCGGGAGACAGCTCTGCTGAAACACCTACTTTATAGTGGCTAGGAACTATCGTTCCTTGAGTCATGTAGATGAACTATTATTGAAACGAAGTAAATTGCATCAACGTCCACAAAGTACTACACCAATGCTTACGCTCTCCGCTAATTGAGAGCGTCGTTATATCAAATAGCTAAAATATGAATATGCATATGAAAACGGATGGCTTTACGATAGCTTTATAGTAAAGACATTATTCTTGGATTTGCACATTCATCCTTATGTAACAACTTGCAGTGAAACTCTGCGGAAAATGTGAAGCTAGAGCAGCGATACCATCACGCGGTAGCGGTCCCGGCTAAATACAGCCATGGCGTGAGCCTGTGACGTCATTAAGCCTGTGACGCCATTGACGAGAATGTCCGGGAAAGCTGCGGGGCCAGTGGGAGCCACTGAGGCGGGTGCCAAACCGCGCCAGCCAGTCAGTGCCTCTGCGGCCCTACATAGTCTCGGTGCGGTGCTGAGACCCACGCCGTGCAGCGGCCGGAAGAACGGAGAAAATTCCCCGACCGCTGCTCGCGATGTCTTATCACAGGGAATTCATCGGTGACTCGTCAGCCTATGTAGAGTCAGTAGAGCTGTGCGGATGAGCATGGGGTAAGGTGAGGCACTGTTTGTGCTCTGGTAAACTGATGAAATAGCTGCGATGGAATTAGGATAACTGACCGAGCTATTTTCAATATTTAGATTAGGCTCGTGCAGTCGTGTGCACGCCGCTGCTTGAGCTGGGTGCGCCACTGCAGCTGACCTCAGCCGGGCCACATTCCCTGGGGCAGAAAATGGCGATGAAGCCTGATGGAACTTTGAATTATGTTAGACCAAGTTCGAAACGTTTGGATCGTTCGTTAAGTATCCTAAGCT
Organism: Amphibalanus amphitrite; assembly: GCF_019059575.1. Lineage (NCBI taxonomy): Eukaryota > Metazoa > Arthropoda > Thecostraca > Balanomorpha > Balanidae > Amphibalanus > Amphibalanus amphitrite. The sequence continues at coordinate 271,843 of NW_024881708.1, forward strand.
TAGCGAATGTTACTACAGGACAAAACAGTCAGCATTGCCGAGAACATAGTTCTAACGTTAAGCGGCTCTTTTAGCAACACCATTGTAAACGTAGTAGGTATTTGACTAGTGATGGTAACCATTGTGAAGGCTCAAAATATTCCTCAGTTGACCTAGATAATAAATATTGCATGACTTCACTCGTCACTCGCGTCGCTTTACTTGTTACTCAAATATACATTGGAGATGGTTTATTGTGGAGAGGTAGCAGTGAAATCACCTCCTAGCCAGAACCCCCGCAGGAGTTGCAAAAACAACAAAGCCAAGGCAATGTAGGACACGTCATCCTTCATGCATAGGCATGGTTGATAACCCAAAGTCCCCCGGGTATTTTTCAACGATGCGTCATCAAAAGGTGTCAGCAACCTGACACTTTTGTTTAGGTCAACAATCACGTCAGCGTTGAATCAGTGTGCCAGCTAACAAGGGGACTCCCTAGTCTTCTGGAACACACTGTAGAGATATCCACAGTGTATACTTTCTACCGAGATGTATACATCTGGGCCACGACTGGCGTTGTTTTGGTTGGCCGGCGCGGTGGGCGGCTCACGGCCAGCAGGCCCGCCTTGTTGATCGTTGCAGCAGCTGTTGCAAGACCCCACCACCCCGAGGCCCTCCCCCCTAACCGGCCAATGCGCTGACGGACGGTACTGACTACTGCGTCGCTTGCAACTGGCCTTGAACTCACAGCGGGCGCCCTGCACGCTAGCGGCGTCTGCTGGGAAGGACAGCCAGTGCACGAACAGGATGAACTGCGCTGCACGGACAGGATGAACTGCGGGGCACGGCGCGCGGCGCCTGTGCACTGCGCAGTTTAACATAGAGCGTATAGATGTAGTTCGGAATACGTTTGAAAGAAAACGGAGAAAAGCGAAGGCATATCGTATGGGTGAGGAGTTTGTAGGATGCGTACGAGAGTAGTATGATGACTATTGAAAAGCTCGACAGCCTTAGAATAAAATGCACAGTGGGCCATTGGGAGACTTTTTGCTTCAAACCCCTCCAAGGACCCTACATTTGATAACTTTGTTAGCATAAACCTACATTTAAGCATTGGTATTATCTTTACAGGAAAAAAACGCATAAGAAATTTTGTTTTCATGTTAAGTGTGCATATTCATAACGACCGAGTACCATGTTTGGGCTCCTCGAAAAAGTTTCGAGGTACACAGTCCCGACGACACAAATAGTTATTCGTAGCTACATATACCCAGCGCCGGTGAATCGGCGACCATTGCGGCTATCGTCAGCCGTCACCCGCCCGCCCCCCTGCCCGCGCCCCTGCAGCGGTATGTACCCCATGGCGGTCGTCGGCTACTCTGTGCCCGCCCCTGTCTGCGCCCTGCGGCCACGTGATACTGTGCCGCTGTGCAGTGTGCCGGCGAGTTGTAGTTGGTTGCGGTAATGCTAAGTGCAAATTTGGACTGGGTTCCATACAATTCAATTATTTTGTTTAGTCCCTTCCAAATCAAAATTATATGTTAAAAAGTTCGGTAAATTATGGATGGTGGATCATTTCTCTTTTTGCCTTATAACCGTAAACGACAACACACCCATAGGCCTAACTGCTAATTCACAGAAAGTGCTTCAGAACCACACAACCTCAAAAGCTCCAAAGTGGCATCTAAATCTTCTTATATTCGGCGCAGTGGCGTTGAGCACAGCATCAGCTAATTGTTGAGAAAGGCGGAAAAAGGATCCATATAGGTTACAACCACATTGCAATGATCGAACCGCACTGCTATGGAACCCACACACCGCGTTCTTGTATAACTTTCCAGTGAAAGTATCACCACTGTCTGCCGTTCAGCAATGGTCCAGTAACTCAACCTCAGTAACTCCTCCAAACAGTCCCAGACTCATACCGATTTCAGCAATTCTACACCGCCTCCGTGACCCGATACCTCAGTCGCCGTTCTCCGTATGGCCGGTGTCAGGTCACCGATCGTCACCGTTCCAGTGACCGTCACCGCTGCGTCACTGCTGTGTCACGTCATTCGTCACGGTCCGGTGACTCTCTGAGCGGGGGTGAGTGCGGAGCGTGACCCGACATCGGGCGGACAATCGTCACGTCCGAGCCGCGTACATGGCGTGACTGGGTGATACCAGAGGCGCAGGACCCGTGTCGGAATCGGATGGAATGCCGTCGTCACTGTTCGCTGAAGTGTCTGTGCTGAGAGGGCAGACTGACAAAGTGGGTTCCATCAAACTTCCTGCTGGTAATAGGGGGGAGAGAAACATGTTCTATTACGTGATTATAATAGCACCTATACGCCCACGATTGGAAATGACAACGCACGGGGTCCTTCTGACCATTTGTATGCGACTGGGTTATGTGTAGCAGGTGAATCGTGAAGATCATCACGCTTCAAAGCTTGGCGTCACAACACTATAATCGCCCATCTAATGTTGTAACGCCATCACGACTGGCGTCACACTTAGTCATATATTACGTGTTTCAAGGCCAAAGACTGTTAATACGGCATGATGTACCGCTTATGACCAGTGAAACGGCAGTGGTCTCATCTCCGAGCTTGCATGACTCATGCCTGTGCTCATGGCTGTGATCTCTAAACGGTACGTCCTACCCAACAAAAGAAAACGATTCTTTTGTGTAAATCAACGCTTAAAACCCTTGTCCAGTTGAAACGCCGCTTCAAGCTCTTGCTGCTGCAACTGCAGTCCATCTCAGTTCCCGCCGCCGCCGCCGCCGTCCCTGCTGCAGCTGCAGCTGCTGACCGGCCAGGAACCTCCGGAGCACCATCCTCAGGGTGCCCTCGCCGGTGGCCGGAGGCGTCGAGCCGGGCGGTCGCGCCCTGGCGAACGCCGCCAACACGTAGCCGGGGATGACCGCTGCCAGGGGCGCCACCAGAGCTGGACTGGTGCCGAGGGCTGCCATGAGCGCCACGCCCAGCGGCAGACCGACGGTCAGACCGGCTAGGCCCTGACGGCGCAGGTCGGCACCACCGGCACCCCGCAGCCGCTGCAGCAGCGAGGAGATCCGCGTCGGCCGCCGGGTGGTGACGGGACGGCCGCCTGAGCTGGTGGGAGGACTCGGCGAAGGTGCAGCGGGCAGTGGGGATGGCGCTACCGGCGGAGTCTGTAGCGGCAGTGAGGCCAGCAGGGCGTTGAGAGCAGAACAGGCGGCACCGGAGCAGTGCTGTGGACTCGGTCGAACCGGCAACTGCGCCAGAGGGTTCGAAGAGCCAGGGACCTCCGTCAGAACTTCAGAGCCTTCAGAGGTCTCAGAGACATCGTATGTTGCAGAGGAGTCTGGTAGCTCCGGGTCATTGTACTGTCCCGAGGTGGAATCTTCGTAAATGTCCGGCATCGTGGGGTGGTAAACATGCGCTCCCGACCCGTGCATAAACTGAGTGGCAGGCTGTCCAGAGAAACCACCCAAAGCTGCTTGGCTATAAATTGCAGGACGTGCCACTGGTTTGTGGCTCTGAGGAGCATGGTAAAACGATGCACTTTGGGCTGGGACGGGGACGGAGATGAACCCACCTGCTGTCGAACCGGACGTTGAGGTTGGAGTCGGAGCTGCCGTCGGCGCTGTTGCAGACTCGGTGCGGTTCAGGTACTGGAGCAGCGCTTGCAGGACCTGCTTCAGGTCTCTGTCGTCAGAGATGGCCGCTGATGGAGTCTGTGATGGCGACGTCGTAGGCAATGCCGAAGGACGAGTCTCTGCTGTGACTGAGGTATCCGTAGAGACGATGGAGATGTTTGGTGTTGAAGTTGAGCTTGCTTTCGTTGAATCCATCTGTACTGGAGTTGGAGTTTCATCCGGCGAGCAGTCTCCTTCACTGTTGCAAATGCTATTGATGTCGTTTTCGTCACCATCATCAGATGTTATGAGATCGTGAAGATCACTGGCGTGCTGCTCACCAAGATTGGAAGTTCCTTCTTGTGATTCGTCAGGGGGTGCAAAGCTTCCTCCGGAGGCTGGCACAGTCTCTACAGCGACGGGCTCTGGTCTCACCAGGCTGGGACGCCGATATGGATAGGGATAACTGTGGTACTGTGCGTACGGAGCGTAGTACGGGTGAATCGGTGCAACAACGGACTGAGAGAGTGAGTCCGGACCTGCAGCTGGCGAGGCCGGTTGTAGATGCACGCTCTGGGGAAACGCTGGACGGGGAGGCTGAGGAAAAATGTGGCCTTCTTGGTTCGGCAAGGATTGGAAGCCATTGAGCTCATTAGTCAGCGTTTGATCATTGTTTTCAGGAGATGACTGTGCTTTTGGTACCTGACTGACGTTCACGTTTTGATTGCTTTTCGTGATACCTTCCGAAAGCGTTCCGAGAATCAGACTGATTGGTCGTGCGTTACCCAGACCAGTCTGCATGTCTGACTCAGGTTCACTGCTGTCACCATGTTCATCTTCCTTCTGTTCTGGAGTGCCGAATTCGACGCTATTTACTAGCGCTTCCAATCCCTCGCCTTCCGTGGGCGCCGGCTCGCGTTTTGTTTCAGTCGTTGCCGCTGCTGCTCCTCCCACGGCTCCCTCCGGCGAGGGAGGCGGGGTGGCGATGACGGCGCGCGTGGTGCCTTGGAAGGACACCAGCAGCTCGGAGAGGTTCAGCGGCAGTGGCGGGTCCGGCCTCCTCGTGGTGAACACGTACGGGCGTCTGGGTCCGATGGCACCATCTGGTTGATCAAGAAATGGAGACTGCAGATACGGAGACCGCAAGTTACCGTCAGTCGCAAGGGATATTTGCAACGACTCTGGCGATACTGCAGCGGGCAAGGCTTCCAGCGTTGGGGAATCCTCTGAAGTCGTCAGTCTCACTGGCAAAGAGTGAAGAGACAGACCTGGCCTTGACGTGGTGGTCCCCTGCAGCAGAAGGTCCGATGGTTTGACCGGACTTGGAGCGGCGATAACAGGGGACGGAGGAAGACCTGGCGCTGCTGGCCTACCGCCGGACAGGACCAGGTCCTCGGGCTGCACCGGAGGAGGGTGTGCGAGGTCAGGGGTCTCTCCGGAGTCCTCCAGACGTGATCGGCGCCGCGAGAGGTGCTGGTACTTTCCGACACGGCCCCCCGTGGTGTAGCGCCGCACCCCGGGTAGACGAGCGCCTGAGAAGGCCGATGAGGAGCTAAGGAAGGTGATTAGCAGTGCGGCCACCAATGCATAGTGATATAGCGCCACTGGCTGCATTTTTACAGGCTATCGGTTGCTATGAAACGCACGCGTAGTTCCTCACTTGATTGAAACAATCAGGCAGTCACAGGCATCGTCTCAGAGTTCATGAATCAACCGAAACACGTCAATCGTCGATTGTCCTAGAGTCCGTCCACAGAGTCCCTTGTAATCACTAAAAGTTTGTCACAAAGCACAGAGTCCGTCTCGGAATCTCACAACGTCACACCAAAGTCTCACGTCACCAGTATCACCACGCCGGCTCTGTTAGTGTCCTCCTGTCGCACTGTCGGTCGGTGAGTCTAACAGTCCTGCTGCTGGTCCTTCTACTGTCACGTCCTTCGGCCCGTCTGCGGGCACGTGTGTCCTCTCCGCCGGCCGGCGCGTCACTGCTCCTCCGCCGGGTCCTCGCCGTCCTGGGCACCACGTGTCCTCGTTCCTGGCAAAGTTCGGCGCGGCGTGCGACGCCGGGCAGGCTGACCGATCGACTGAGACCTGACGGTCATCTCGACACCCGTGCCGACACCGTTACCGGCGGCGCCGCGCCCCGGCGGGCGTCGAATTCGGCGCAGCTGCCGCGCCGCGCGCCACCGTTACTGCACGCGCCGCCAGCCGCGCCGCATTGCGCCATTATTGTCGGCAGTGGGTTAGCGCGACTGAATGTAGAGCAGTGCCCACAGGGTTAGCCTCAGGCGTAGAATAAGCACTAGGCAGGTTGAGTGATGCAGCGAGCTGGTGGCTGTCTAGACCGGATTCGGTAACAGAATCGGGCACCGGAAGGGGAGATGCGACAATGACGCGCTTCAAGATGACCAGTCGTCGTCCAGCCCCCGCCCATGCAGAGAATCACACTACCCTGTGTACACAACAGTCGTGCTACTTAAGCGGCCCGAGAGCCAGCGGCATGGAACTCTCCCTCGGTTCGTGACTGCACATATTCTCATTCTCACCTGACTCATTACCTCACTGCACTGACCTGATTCCGTGCCGCAGTAACTCAAAACTATTCAGCTTGAGCTCACAGCACCTGCTCAAGTGCGCTCTCAAGATTGATGAAGTTGACTTTAAACAGAGCTCATGATAGAATAAACACCTGCCGGATGAGCCAGCTCTGCGAACGCGTGGGAAAGATGAACACAGCGTGACATTAAATCTCAAAGACTTCTCTCGTACACCGGTTCCAGATAATGGACTCTCAGATCTATCTGGACTCTCCGGACACTCTGCACTCGAAGTATTCGGACGGCTACAATTACCGGTGTTGGTAATTACAGACTGAGACCAATTACAGCCTATGGACGGGCGGAATGACCTGATGACAACGATCTGAGAACTTCAGTGGTGCCTGCTTTATCTCATGGATAACGGATCGCTGATGGGAAAGTTGGATGTGTGGTGCTTTGAGTGAAGTATATGGGCTAGATGTACATGTGCATGTGTACATGCAGATGTCAACGTGGAAGCATCTGCGGGCTTGGTACCTCGATTGTGTTTGAAGGGCGCATCTTCATGCCAAGTATTTTCTGGTGGTGAGAGCTTCACGAAGAGACGATGCTTTTGACTTGCAGAACTGCAGAGGCCCACGGATGACGGATGTCAGTGTCCGAGTTGATATCAAGATTCAAGTGTCGTTATTTTCAAAGGTCCAGTTGAATCAAAGGTAAATAAACAAGACAAACCAACCCTTTACCTTGACCGCCGAAACTCGAGAGCATGGGCGACTGGCGACTGAGGGCTCTGTTGAAAAAAAAATACATAAAAAATAAAAACTTTTTTACTTTAACCCTTTTAGTGGCAGCGGCAGGCTCCTGGCTACCCCAATTAGTGGCAGGGGGGGGGCTGTTCACGACCCCCCCCCCCTGATATCTCGAGATCTAACGGGCCGATTTTCAAAATTCAAACGGCATTCGATTTCGCTCAACGTGATCTACATTTCTAAAAAATAAAAATTAAAAAATGTCAATAGGGGGGGGGGGGTAGAGGGGGGTAGAAACGGGCAAATTGCAGATACATTTTAGATTGTTTATCACGGCCAGGTTTCTTAACCAATCTTAACGCAACTTTTGCCGATCGATAGAGAATGAACCAGGAATTCCCATGGATCCTAAAAATATGCATTTTCAAAAATCATAGGCGGATACAGATCATTGAGATTGGGGGTACACAAAAAGTATAGTAAATAAGGTTTTTGTTGGTACTGTTTCTAAAAAGGGTGGTAATGGTCTTGTTATGTTACAATTTTCTTATGAGAGAACGACTACAATTGTATTGGTCATGCATAGGCGGTGTTAGGGCACCTATGTTGGGAGGTAAAACATAACCCCCCTTTTTGGACGCCTGGATCCGCCTATTATAGCAAAAACGTGTCAAAAGAGGATGCACAATAACTTTGCATATGTTATCACATGATATCTTTCATTCACTGTTCGTAAAACTGGTGCAGCATCGTGATCTTCGCCCAAATGACTCGCTTCACGAATAGGACCCCCAATTCCCAGTGCTCTGGAGCCGCCCCTGGTAAAGTTATGAACTTGAAATTTTCAGGGAATGTGCCCAATTTAGTTTTAGGAAAAGTCAGAAAATTTCAGCATCGTAGCTTCAGCGGTTTCGGAGATATTCCCGAAAAACCTGAGGGGTGGATGAAAACACCCCCCCCCCCCTGCCACTAATAGGGTTAACAGCAGGCGATCTGGTCGTGTGCCTGCTGATGTGGGTGCCGGAGAATTTCGGGTGCGCTGTCGCTCCCAGTCTAGTCGGTGAATGACATCACCGGTGGGTGGTTCATGGATGACCTCACTGGGTGACGTCATGCGTGGGTGCAGGGCCGGCTCCGCGCTGCAGGTCGTCGACGAGGAGTCTGGAGGGACCCGCCTTGACGAGGTGGACTCCGTGGGGGCCTGCCCCCGCCCCCGTCGTGGAGAGCGGCGGGGGGCTACGGAACGGGTCCCAGTCCGCCCTCTCGGGGCTGGACGCCGGTGGCCGACGCGCCACCACGTCGTCGTCTTTCGCGTTTTGTGAAATAAGGGAAGTTCCGAAAATTGACTAACTGATGGCTGTGATAGGTATTGGTTGTGTTATTCGAATGTGTTAACTACATGCTATTGACATGTTCAATGAAAGCATACCAGTTTAGTCTAATTAAATGGACCACTAACGTTTCATTTTTGCAAAGCAAAATTAGTGAATTGCAAAAATTCGACAGCGTCGACGTTTCCATTAAAAGTCCAATTATCTTTTTCAACTTTACCAAATGTTGCATATGAGCTTCTGCAGTCAATACGTGCACATCATATTTTATCCTGAGAAATCATACACCCGCACCCAGCGTCCGGACCTCATCAAACACACACACACACCTCATCAAAACTAAGTCGGTCGGCGGGCCGCGATAACTTGGCCACGGGTGCCAATCCACCCGGAGTCCATTCAGTCCGCGCAGCATATGTCGCGCCTAACGGACTCAGTCTGCCCACATTCACTTCATTAGTGGATGGCGACTATTGAAAGGCGGCCAGCCAGTCGGTGTGTCGGCCGGTCGACTCCGCTCTATTGGAGGCCGTCGGTGTGGCGTTTGACACAGGAGGAGGCGGCGTGGGACCCGCGCGGGCCATATGGCGCCGCTGGAGTCGTGCTGGGTCGGCCTGGGACTGACCCAGTCTCTCGCGATCGGCGCGGTCCTATCCTGAACAGAGGGTGACGCCATAGCTGTCCTATATCTCCGGGAATAGAGCGCCATGCCAGATGTGCCGTGAACAAAAGTGGGTGACGGGTCAACGCGGTACGATGAGAATTATGTGACATGACCTAAAATGAATACATGCGACACATTTCATGGGTGTGTACTTTTTGCGATTCAAGTCTGCCTGAAGGCTAAAAATAAATACGACGATTCCATTTGAAATAAATGCTTGAAGAAAACCATGGCCATTCCCACCTTGTAACATGTTCTATGTAGAGAAGCACAATAAAAAAGATTAATATTTGCTGTTGCAATAAATTATTGACAAAAATCATCTCCTTAGCTTTATAATCTTTTGATAACGTATAACGACTTATCTCACCGGTGGATCCAAAGGGAGGGGGCAATTTGGACACTAGCCCTTCCCACAGTGCCAAATCTTGACGAAACTTTATGTTGTTTTCCCACATAGAAAGAGCGCAGAGTAGCTTTTAACCCTCGCCCGCACATGCCATTTTCCCATCCTAGAACGCACATGGGGGGGGGGGGTTGCCACCCCCCCCCCGCCATTTCGTTCTTGTTGGAGATAGAGCTTAGCGGTAAGGACCAAAAAGATTCTTTGGGAAGAGACGAATCCAATGGTACCCAGTTTTACCTTCTCAGGTCAGTCATTGACCTTCCAGGTCAGGTCAAACTAAAAATATTGCTGTTTTGGGTCACCGTTGATATCAATTGCGCTGCTTATCATATACCGATGACGATGCCGTTTTCTGGTGCCAAGCCAGCTAGAGCCTCTTTGTCACACTACCCGACCAGGTTTTTGCTGCTGAGGTCATTTCAGGTCAAGTTAGGTCAAGGTCAATGATATGTGTTTGTATGTCCGTGTGTGTCTGTGTGTATACTGATGTGTGCAACGGTTGTTTATGTGTCCATATTACATGAAATCATGATCTGAGAAGCTTTTACCAAAAATGCAGCCCAAAAAACTTCACAAAAAGTAAATTCAGCTTGCCTAAAACGCAATTATCTTAGATGACCTAGGTTGACCTTGACCCTGACCTTGACATCTGTACATCGTCGAACAACATGTTCCATGATAGGTGGGAGGTAAGACTGGTAAACAAGGCCGAAATCAGGGTGTCAAAAGCTCACAAGGCCCATAGCCAACGCAAAATGTTGAGAATTGGCCATTTGGGTCATGACATGACCTGAAAAACAAGTTCATATCTCCGAAACCAAAAATCACAGAAACTTGAAATTTTCAGTGGACATCGAGAAAGGATAGAGGAGCAGCTATACGAAAAATCAGCCTTCTAGCTTTAAAAATGTTGAGTGCAGAGCAGAAAGACTACCTGGGGGGGTGGCAACCCCCCCCCCCCATGTGCGGGCGAGGGTTAATAGACTGAAAAGTGGTGTCCAAAACTAAAAAGTCCAATTGTGCGAAGGTCAAATGCAACCAGTCACGTAGTGGTGGTTCAGTTGCATCTACATATGTATTACTAAAGGTGTTACGGGTATGTACCTATGAAACATTGATAAGTCCATTAAAACGTGACGCACGACGGAATTTGATGATATCGGCCTTTGTATGCAATGTATTGAACGTGCTATGGTGTTGAACGATCATAAATAATTACACGTGAATGCTAGCGACCAGCGAAATGTAACAATAAACAAACCTGAAATTGCATCACACAAAGACACAGCTTATGAATTTTTCGGGACAATTGTCGATCAAATGTTTACTTCCGTAGGAGCGACACCGTGCTAGAAAGACAGTGGACACCACACGGCACTTTGTCGTAACTTTGAAAGTCCATCGTCTAGCGAAGTGTTAAAACATCAACCATGTCACGCGAGGACAGCCTTGCAACGACGTGGCGTAATAATACATGGCGCTGGACCTTTTCTATGACGCGGAACACCGGCACACCGTCTCTTTTCCTTCTTAGATTTTCAGAGATTGGTGTACGACTGGTCGCTTCATAACCGGACTCAAGGCCACTACACTATGAGGACATGTAAATCCGTCTTCACTCGTCGCCAAGGATCTCGACAATTCTACGTGCGTCCGGTGTAAGCACGAATTTAGCCTTGAGTCACCGGCTCAATAGGAAAACTCATGCCCCAGCACAAAGTGACTAAGACGTTGTCGTGGGCGACGTGCCTACTGTCTAATGTCTTACGTGGGTTGTAAGCTCGCACCAGCAGTTTCCGTGCCGGATATGTCCGGGCGTTATGCTGGACGGAAACGGCGGCCTTTGGTCTTATGACGTCACTACAGCCGGTCACGCAGAGCAGCCCAGAAGGAACCGGAAGAGGCTCTTGACGTCAATGATCACTGAAGCGAGCTCGCCAGTCTTGCTGGCAGCTATGTGCTTCGGCACGAAAGCCGCAGTGGGTGACTCATGCCGCTGCCGGGAGCGCATCAATTGAATTTTTAACGAAAGCGCTATCTTAAACTTTCGACAAAATACTATATACCTGCTAAGCTGAAGAAAAATGACACACACAAAAATTTATAAGTGAATGACGCGCGTGTTGCACAATGATTTCGCACTTGCTTGATGGTGTGAGAAAAATTTGTAAGCTTCCGTGTTGTTTTGAAATAAATGCGTCACCATAGACCCTACGCAAGAGTTCACTTGGCGTCCGTTACCTGTTGCACTCGGTGCACATAAGGCCATACCGGAGAGTGTGTTTGGCCGCCGTACGTGTACATGTGTTTGACACCGGAATTTAACAGCTCGTTGGCAGTCTGAAATTCGGCACCGCTGTGACCTGTTGACATTTGCCAGCTCTGTGACCGGCCGCCGATCGGCGGACTGCTGCCGACCCTGGTCAGAAGGTGATGTGACCGTTTTTGGTCAGGTGACCGACTTGAGGCGGTATTTGGTCAGATGGGGATGGAATGTGACAGATGTTGGTCAGAAGGTGACCGACTGTGACAGCGTTTAGTCAGAAAGTGATCGACTGTGGTCGTTTTTGGTCAGCCGGTGACGGAAAGTGACGGTCGAATTCAAAAGGTGACTTCTTTGACTGTTATTGGACTTGGTTAACCCTCGCCGGACCTATTGGTTTTCTACATACGCGCCGGCCGAGGGGGGGGGGGCGGGTACGACCCCACCTCGCTGTTTCGCCCCTGGTGGAGCTAGCGCGTCGCGGAAAAAACGAGCGTGTGCGCCGATACCAGACGCAGAGATTGGTACCCGATTTTAAGGTCCTAGGTCAACCGGTGACCTCTGAGGTCAGGTCAAGTGCCCCAAGGCACGGTTCAATTTTTGGTGAATAACTTCGCAAAAAACGTTCGCAGAGCTGCGATTTTGGCAGCATCGTGTTCGCCTTGCTCAGGCGCTTCGAATGATATACTTTTTGTTTTGGTTAGGTCAACTTAGCGTGTTGACCTCAGGTTACGGTCAGGTCATCGCCCCCAGGTCACGAAGTTGGTCGAAAGAGGTCATGTTGCATATTATTCGATTTGACAGGTCTTCCTGAGTCCATTGGTGGCTTTCCCGACTCGCTAGCTCAATGTGGTCGGGAGTTATTGATGAAAAACTAATATGACCTTGATGACGTCATAAATGACGTCACGCAAGGTCAACATTGCAAAAGTGACGCATCTAACCTTGCAAGGAGTGCATCAAATCACGATTTTGTGTGCTTGAGATAGTTGGAGATCGTTCCCGGCGCCAGAATAGCAATTTTCATTTTTCCCCATTGACTTATAATTTGGTGACCTGTCACGAAAATGACCTGACCTCATATGACCTTTAGGAAAAATCCGAGAAATTCAAGTTGTGAGACTCGTAATGGATACTAGATCCTGCAAGTTTCATTTCCCTGTGAAAGCTCCTCTGGCAGTGAGGGCGTTGCGAAGTTGCGACATCTAAAGACCGTGCAGAGGTTCACTTATGACGTCATAGGTCAGTGACCTGACCTGACCTGAAAATGCGGCTGGTTTAAAAAGATTCAGCTTGAATCAAAGGTCAGGTATGCCAAGTTTCAGCTCTCTAGCACCAGCGTGTTCGAAGCTATCGCGAAAAACCCTGTGGGGGGGGGGCGGCACCCGCTCCCCCCTCGGCCGGCGAGGGTTAAAAGATAATTAATAACAGCGGTTGTCGGGCAGAACTTGATGGACTGCGTAAGTTTTTTTTTACAGATGTGAAGAAGTGTGAAGGTTTATTGGTGCGAACGAAGGTCACCGGCTAGGACGGTCTCTGGTCAGAAGGTGATCGGGTATATCACAAGCCGTGGTCAAAATTTGACACAGGGTGTGACGGTTAATGTGACGGAGCGTGACGGACTGACGTTTTATGATGGAAATGTGACGAGGTGTGACGGTTTATGGTGAAAATGGGACAATAACAGCCTCTCTGTTCTGTCGTCAGAGTTTAGTCAACTGTTTTATCGGAGCCTTGACACGTTAGTCAACAGTGACCAACCATGTATAAAACTGCTTTATAGGTATAAATCATTTTTAGAGGGAAAAATCGGAGCGAGATGTGTGTACATGCTCATAAAATACTTATCGCAAAACAAGCATGTTTATAGCATTAATAAAACACAAGTTTAACAAGAACTATTCCTCAGCTCCTTCTTCTTTTCTCCGTTATGATAATGTAGGTGTGTATGTATGCTAGTAAGTATGTATAATATGTATGCATACTAGTTATGTATACTATGTACGTCTCACGACAAAATGTTCTAAGAAGATAGCAAAAGGACTTCAAAATTTTAGAGCATACTCGCAAGTAGCAGGCTCGTCATTTCTCACCATTCTTGTTCCTGGTACGCAATAGTACGGTGAACTGTCCAGGAAAACCGAGGCCGCTATTTTTACTTTTATGTAGACCGGTTTTATACAACTGCAGATGTGCGCGCTGCATGAAAATGGCGTCGCTGGAACCAATCTACATTCTACAACCACTGTGGTGAGTGCTAATAAAGAGTCGTGCTTCATACTGAGTGCGCTGGGCAGCGGCGTATTTAGAAAATCGCGAAGGGGGGGGGGGCAAGGGTTTGGAGGGCGCCACCTCACCCCAGGAGGGCGCCATACGGTCGCGAGATAAAATCCGCTCAGCGGGGGGGTGGGGGGTGGAGGCGTTTTTTTTACAACGCCACCAGTTTTTTTTGCGTGACTTGGTATATAGGTTATGCTGCATTGATTTGGCATCGTGTGTATTTTGTTTTTACTCCAGGTCAAAAAAGGTCAAGTCACCCGCTCAGCTTAAGTGACAATGCTTAAAACTTTTTTAAAGTTAGATCACTTGACATGACCTGATGACCTTGCTTTTATCGACTATGGTTTGCATTTTTAGAGCACGTGTAAGAGCAATGTACCAAAAGGTGTGCCCCTCCCGCTCACCCACTTCCCTCTCTCCCCCAGGAAAAAAAACGGAAGCTCGTAACGTAGTGGCACCTTTTTCGGATCTTTTTAACCGCATGTCTGAAGAAACCTCCTGGCGCGGGTTCATCTCACACGTGACAAAAAGGTTGCAAGTTATTGGCATAGGTACTAAGTTCCTAGTAAAGAAGAGTTTGTGAAATGCTGCGCCGAAGGCGCGCGAAATTTTTGAAAACAACCTTTTCCTCCGCTTTTTAGGCACATCTTTTGCGTGCTCACTGTTCAAAGCTCTTCCCGCTCTTTTACCAAATTTGAAGGTGTAAAAAATACGTAAGGTTTGGTGGGGCCGGTGCCACACAAGCTGTATAGAAAACTTCGCCCATGGGTGACGATGTAGAAAAGTTTATTGGCGGTGGCATACACACCAGATCACCATATCGGATTGATACCGGAGCGCGAGGTGCGTAAACACAAGCGCACAACGAGAAGGCGGCAACAACAGAAAGAGAAACCATAACAGGGCTGTTCCTCATGAGATCGATTACGGATTAGCCTTCTCGGGCTTCTCATCCAAATTACCTCGACCAGCCCTCATGACCTTCTCACAGATGCATACAGTGTTGAGCACCTTCAATCACCGAAACTTGGACGCCAATGGGTAGAAGGGCGGCGATCAAAAGGGGGGCGCCAATAGGTAAGAAGGTTCCGATCAACAATCAACAGGAGGGTGCCACCATGGGTGAGAGGGCGGCAAGGAACAGGAGAGCACCAATAGATAGGAAGGTGGCGATCAACAAGAGGTCGCCAATGGGTAGCAGGGCGGTCATCAACAGGAAGTCGCCAATGAGTGGAAGGTTGACGATTAACAGGAGGGTGGCAATGGTGAGGAGGGCGCCTTTGCCCAAGAGGATGACATTGAACAGGAGGGCGTCTGTGAGGAGGGCGCCGATTTAACCCTCGCCGGACCTATTGGTTTTCTACATACGCGCCGGCCGAGGGGGGGGGGCGGGTACGACCCCCCTCGCCGTTTCGCCCCTGGTGGAGCTAGCGCGTCGCGGAAAAAACGAGCGTGTGCGCCGTTACGAGACGCAGAGATTGGTACCCGATTTTAAGGTCCTAGGTCAACCGGTGACCTCTGAGGTCAGGTCAAGTGCCCCAAGGTACGGTTCAGTTTTTGGTGAATAACTTCGCAAAAAACGGCCGCAGAGCGCCGATTTTGGCAGCATCGTGTTCGCCTCGCTCAGGCGCGTCGAACGATATACTTTTTGTCCGGGTCAGGTCAACTTGGGGTGTTGACCTCAGGTCAAGGTCAGGTCAGCACCCCCAGGTCACGAAGTTTGTCGAAAGAGGTCATGTCGCATATCATTCGATTCGGCAGGTCTTCCTGAGTCCATTGGTGGCTTTTCCGACTCGCTAGCTCAATTTGATCAAGAGTTATTGACGAAAAACTAATATGACCTTGATGACGTCATAAATGACGTCACGCAAGGTCAACATTGCAAAAGTGACGCATCTAACCTTGCAAGGAGTGCATCAAATCACGATTCTGTGTGCTTGAGATAGTTGGAGATCGTTCCCGGCGCCAGAATAGCAGTTTGAATTTTTCCCCATTGACTTATAATGGTGAGGTCACGAAAATGACCTGACCTCATATGACCTTTAGGAAAAATCCGAGATATACAAGTTGTGAGACTCATAATGGATACTAGATCCTGCAAGTTTCATTTCCCTGTGACATCTCCTCTGGCAGTGAGGGCGTTGTGAAGTTGCGACATCTGAAGACCGTGCAGAGGTTCACTTATGACGTCATAGGTCAGTGACCTGACCTGACCCAAAAATGCGGTTGGTGTCAAAAGATCCGGCTTGAATCAAAGGTCAGGTATGCCAAGTTTCAGCTATCTATCGCCAGCGTGCTCGGAGCTATCGCGAAAAAAACCCTATGGGGGGGGGGGCGGCACCCGCCCCCCCCCTCGGCCGGCGAGGGTTAACAGGAAGGTGCCAGTGGATAGGATGGCGGCGATCAACACGAGGGCGCCAATAGGTAGAAGGGCCCCGATTAGCATTCAACAGGAGGGACTAGGAAACCGATAGGTAAGAGGGCGCCAATGGCTAGAAGGGCGGCACTCAACAAGAGGGTGCCAAAAGGGAGGAGGGCGGCCATCAAAATTTCACATGAGGGCGCAATAGATAGGAGGGCGCCAATAATTATGAGGGCGCCGACCAGCAGAAGGGTAGCAATGTGTAGCAGGGTGGCGACCTACAGGAGGGCGCCTTCGGGACTCGGGTGAGAGGGCGCCTATTTACAGGAGAGCACCAATAGGTAGGAGTACACCGATCAAATGAGGGCACCAGTGGGCAGGAAGGCAGCGATCCTATAGGCTTACGTATCCAGTCGCGATTGTTTTTCGATTCGATTCTATCACAATTGCATTTGCGATTGGAGGGCGCCGAAGGGGGGGGAGCATGGCCCAGTGCCCCCCCCCCCTGCCTACGCCCCTGGCGCCGGGTCTCGCACTGACCCGCTGTGTCCTATTTACCGTCCTCTGGTCACGGGCCACTGAGCAGTGTCCTGCGCAGTGTCCGTCACCTCACCTGTCGCATATTTATGTGATTGTAACTACCAGGTGGTGCACCGATGACTAGGCACGTGCACAGGGTCACCATCTGTAACGGCGTGTGAAACAGGACGGCAAAATCACCAATGCGGGTCCAGAGCTGCATAATTTACAACTGACTTGTTTTGTGATTCGGGTCATTTGATAAACATCGATTTAGTTGTTGATACCAGTGTTGAGGAACATTCGACGAACTACGTCATAGCGCACAATTGTGCTTTCATCCATTGCAGGTAGGGCAATGACATTGATTCCGACCCGCATCACATTATATGCGTATCTGATTTTGCACACAATTACCCACATGTGCCACAGCATAATCAGTGACCGTGCCAGTGAAACAAGACCGACAACAAAATACCATGGCAAAGTCGCTGGTAAATACGCAGCGCTTGCCTGGATACCTCGAATGTTCAGTTCAAGCGCAGTGCGCAGCTTCTATAGCCCGACCTCAAGCACCAGCTGGTACTGTTTCTTATGTCTTGAAACTCTGGAAATCGGCACAGGACGGTCTCAAACTACCTTTGACGTAGTACACCTTTGTCCTTTACTGTTCATGGTAGGACAGAGCCGAAGGATCACACGTCAGCTTTGTTATGGTTAGGGGTTGTGTAAAGTTGTTATGATTACCTATAAGTAGTACGGTCAAAGACCTCTCAGGCACGTCAATATTTAGTCGTATCGAGAACGTTTGCCACCTAAGCTTGCTGCTGTGGTGGTTGGCCACCCACTGATCTATATCTTCTTAAGAACATGTCCTTATTGTATTAAGTATTGGTAACAGACGTCAGTACTGTCTACTAGCAGATCTAGAAAGGAGGCAATGATCATTGCAGGGGGTACATACTTCCGTAAATATTTCCCAGATTTCCAATAACTTCACAGATTTGCTTCCTTATTTGTTACTTTGAAGAAATTTGCAGACTTTTTTATGAATCTTTCATTAATCTTTCAATTACATGAACCATTTTCAATTATAAAGTTTATTGTTTCTGAGATACAGTGATGCCTTTAAAAATGTTGTACTAAATACCGTCTGTTTTTTTTTCGGGTTCCCAAACTCATCGACGTCCATATAAGAAGCCCTAAAACTATATTAGGAGCATCCTTATTTATTGACACAAATCACATCGGTATGTGCATACATTCATGTCCTGCAATTATGTAGACATAGTGAATATATGCAATCAAACACACCAATCACAACTTGCGCATTCATGACATGCGGACATTTGTTGTGATATATCAATGTGCATAAAGATAAAGTGATGACGTTAGCTTCAGATCCAGGGCACAGCTTTTCTACTGCACTTAAAAATATAGTGATCCAGATTTGCATGTCGAATTTGAACCAAATATCACCAATGTGGTATTTTCAGTGGAAGATACACACTAGAAATACACAACACTATCTAGCACTTCCTATACGACAAAAATGTACAATATCGTAAAGGCGATTGATGGGATAAACACTCTCTCCTATAGACCGAGTGCTAACCAAAACTCACACACTGTCCCAGGGCACTCAGATCCAACATTGAGATTATCATGCCTGCACTGCGATCAGGTTGTCTGGGCTATGGGTATAAAAGTTTTATCCCTGAGCCAGACCGTCGCTATTTGTCGAAACGGTAATCCCAAATCCCAATGTTATATTCTGTACCCTTCAAAGTTACAAAAAAAAAATATGTTTCGTTATCGTCCGGCTGAATTTTATACCGAAAATCTATCAGGTAACTTTCGGCATCTTTTCAGATCTCTATCAGATCAGATGACATAAAAAATATGTCAAAAAAGAATGCCAGAATTAGAGAAGTAAGGCACGTATAGCATCGGTTAATTGTCTCAGACAGGCTATTGTCTGGAGCCACCGTTAGCACCAGCAAACCACTTTCAAAAGGCACCATCGGCTTCAACAGTTCACTTGTTCACTCCATCGCCCACTGGAAAATAACTTTTAAAACAGTCTAGAAGATTGACTTCATGATCACGCACGCCACGATCATTGACAGTAGCAGGAAGACCGCCACGGCGATCGCGATCGCGCCGAACAGCTTGCTGTTGCCCTTGACGAAGTCCTCGAGCTTTTCGACGCAGCCGTCGTCATAGGAGTTGCTGTCGGCGCTGCAGGCGCCCGGGTTACCCTCGCGGTCCTTGTGACAGCAGGAGCGAGGCACGTTGTCGGGCCCCAGCACGAGCGCCCAGTCGGACGGTCCGTCCACGCCGCAGCACTCAAACTGGAACGGAGCGGGTCAAATGTCAGCACAATGTGGGTCAAATGTCAGCACAACGTGGGTCATATGGCTGTGCAGAGCACGCGTCAAATGCCAGTGCAATGTGAGTGGCATGCCAGTGCATATTGGGTATGATGCCTAATGCCTGTGCTTCCTTGGCTAAGCATTTACCTGATACCGCTGAATAGCGATCTAGCGATGATCGATACTAAGATTAAGCTTTCGTTCTGACTTCTAGGCTTTTTTGGGAGCACTGTCCATTCCAATATCAGTTTCTGGAACCTCGATGCCGATATTACAAACGGTGATTGACATTTTTTGTGAGGTTGTTGCATTGATTGACACCCAAGTTCTAGCATCGATACCCCAAATCCAATGCAATCACTCACGTTCTCCTGAAGGAAGTTCCAGGACTGCTGGACGGAGTCCTTCTCGTTGTAATCGTTCATTGACTTTTGCAGACCAGTTTTAATTTGCTCCAGGATAGAGTCGCTTCCCATCACGAAGCCGGCAATTGCTCCAGCTCCGACCACGATAAACAGAATGAGCACCAGGCAGAAGAAAGTGCCGAGTAGACATTTGCTCTCCTGAAACAAAGAGAAACGGATGGTCAGGTGGGTGCCGCTGAAAAGGGGTAACTAGAGGGCAGCACTGATGTCGATTGCAGGTGGCCTCGAGCAGAACAGGCGCTGTGTCTGAATCGAAAGAGGCGCCAGCCACACAAAGATACAACCTTTGTATGTACATTTGTACCGTTCCGCAAAGTACTTCCGCCAGGCGCTCGTTTGTATTACGAGCCCTCGCATTCCCCAATTTATCCTATCATAAAAAGACAACTCAGCACTGGCATGTTGGAGTGGACTCCATATTCTCTGTGACGTCAGTTGTCCTTGGATTTAACGTTTTCCTCTGTTATCGGCAGCGCGTTATACACGCAACAGGTAAATGGTTTTCATCGCTCGGTGATTGGCACCTGGAAGCCCCAACTGTTCTATACGTGAGCGTAATGGAAGCCCGGTGAGGATGAGGGGGGGGGGGGGGTTGTTTGGCACCAGGCATCACAAAGGATATTATGATTACCCACGGCGCGTGCAGGCTTCAGAATCCATTCGATCCAGTGTTCGACCCGTGTATAAGTAGATTGAGCCCAGCGGCGGCGCAGTGAACGCTAACGGTGTCGCGTTACCGACTGCTGGTCGAGTTTCCTCATGTAACCGGCGCCACATGAGAGTCGAGGCCAGTCTAGCCGCCTCTGCGAGGCCACACAAAGCCACATTCAGGCCTCCATTCGAGCCGCACCGACTCAATCGAGGCCATAGGCGCCCGGGTGAGACCGGGCGAGCGCTCGACCTCGGGCGGGCGCACTGCACTGTGGAAGGCCGCCGCTGCCGGGCCCGCCGAGTGTTTTCGTGGGCCCGCCGAGCCAGTACACGGTGTCCCGGCGATCCGTGAAGGGCACGGACAGCCGGCCGGATGGAAATGGCGGGAAAAATGGCGCCCTTCACACGGTGCAGCCACGCCGCTCGGTGGACTGCTGCTGCAGGTGGTCTGACACTGCCTTTTTTGCCGCCAGCCTTCAGTATGACGAGGAGCGAACTACGTTTCGTTTGCCGACTGGTTTGGGGTACACGGCTTATCTTGTATTATGCTTGTATCTTCTCCCTACGGCGTAGAAAATAAGGTCCCCATAATGTCAAGCTTGCCAACGTGGGTTTTTCAGTGACGTTAGCGGCATTCAGCAACCGGGTCGCGCCAACTGCGCCGCCTTTGTCACATATGAATCAGCTTATTCCCGTCATGCTGACTCATACCAGGATTCGACCCAGCAAGTGACCTTAACGTGACCTTACTGAGACCATTTGAGTAGCCCCAGGGGTACCGGATGCACCCGGTCCCACGATAGCAGATTTCGCCAGCTGGAAGGACAGAGCCTCTGACATGAAGTAGGCTTCCTGGAGGAAGGAAGGACGCTACTTCTATCACGTCTTGCCCCGCAGCTGTGTGGAGGAAGCGGGGCCGCACGTCCTGTCGACGGTGGTGGGCGCGAGAAGAGAGAGAGAGAGAGAGAGAGAGAGAGAGAGAGAGAGAGAGAGAGAGAGAGAGAGAGAGAGAGAGGGAGGGGAGAAAGTGGAGGGTAGAGGGAGAGGGATGGGTGAACACGAGAGGACACGGGAGACCGGGAGAGCAAAACAGAGAGACTGAGCGAGAGGGAGAGAGCGGGAGGGGAGACAGGGAGAGAGAGGGATTGGGGGAGGGGAGAGAGAGGGAGTGACAGAGCAGGGGGCGGGTGCCGGGGGCGGGCGCCGGGGGCGGGGCGGGGGCGCTCTGAGTCTGACACATGTGGTGAGCAGCTGCCAATCCGACCTCGGCGGGCTGCCAGCGTGTGAGCAACACAGCTGTTCCTGTGGCGGCCGGGACCGAGCCAACTGTGGCTGGCCCTGGCCAGATCGGCAGCCTGCGGTCCGCAACACGCCACCTCAAACCAATGCCGAGGGAAGGGGAGAAATCAGGCGGAGGTCTAGCTATGTGACGATGCTAGTTACTGGCATGGGTAATACGTGGCCTCTTCGAAAGACTATAACAGGTTCATTTAGGGTAAGAAACCTAAAAAGGGGCATTAAAATTGTTTATTGTCGCTCGAGACAATTGTTCCGTCTAAAGAAAAGGCAGCTTGTATACGATCAAAAGTTGCTTCGTTTTTCATACATAAGTGAAAGAATTTAGCAAATACTTGAGATGGATTAAGTTTTTGAGACGTTAGCACTGGCAAGGGGCCAGGCCAGTCTTCCTCCTGTGCCAGAGGTCATCGTAGCACAGCCTGAGCCGGCACACCAACAAAGAGTAAAAGGTCAAACTCCAAATCATCTTTTACTTTTGGTTTCTACGTTCATCATCAACGTCATGCACCTAGCACCATGACCAATGACCACGAACCATTGGTCGTTCACAATGCTTTCCTATACATTGACATAGGGACGACAATAATAAAAACTCTTACAAACATAGGCGCGGGAGCCGGGGGGGCAGTGGGGGTAGCTTGCCCCCCCCCCCCCCCAACTCTGGGGCCGTGGGGGCGGTGCCCCCACAGCTTTGAGACGGAATACCACACTTTTTTTGCAAATGTTTTCTTTTTTGTTGAAAAAGCCAAGGGATGAAAAACAAGTGGCCTAAAACCGGTGGGAAAACTAGATTTGGGGGTACCCTAGGTTGATCTCTATTATGGTGTGCCCCCCCCCCCCCAGTCGGAAAGTAGTTCCCGCGCCCCTGCTTACAGATCCAAGTTCCAGTTAAATTTGTGGCGTCAGAGTAAAGCTGATCCTGTTTTACCAGTAGGTATGCATTTAAAAGCCTGCTTATTACTGGCCATTATTGCTCGAAACATGACTACTTCGCCTGTAGTTCAGCAACTGGATGTCACAGAATGCCTTACACATCCCATTCCCTACCAATCATTCCCATTCTCCCCACCCAAACAACACACCAGCGTCTGGCAGCCCTGAAGCATCTGGCAGCGCCACTCCGACCATATAACATCATCAACATCAGCGCTTCCCGCCCTGCAGCAGCGGGTAGCACCTGCCGTCGTTGTTGCTGAAACTCTCGCTCTCTCGCTCTCTCTCTCTCTCTCTCTCTCTCTCTCTCTCTCTCTCTCTCTCCCCTCTCTCTAACTCACCTGGAACGCTCCACAGCAGCCGAGGAAGCTGATAAGCACGATCAGACCGCCGGCCACTGTGATGACGATGGCCACTCCCGTGTACAGGTTGGTGTCCAGAAGCTCGTTCAGCTGGGCACTATCGCCTACCAGCGCTGTGATGCCCACGCCCAGTAGCACACCACCGCAGATGAGAATCACCAGGTTCACAAACCCGAAGGTGTATTTGAGACAATTACTACAACCGTCCGTCATAGCCATCTTGACTGTGTGTGCTGGATCGGCGCTGAGAGAGAACTGCGTCCGTACGCGGCTCAACGCGAGGGAAAGCTGGGAGAAAGTCGCGCGCTGACGAACGCCTACCGAGGTGCGGCCGACCGGCTGGCTGGCTGGTGCTCAACTGTGGCTCGACGGACAGCCCCGGCTGCGGGCAGAGTTGGCAGCGTAAATACGTGCTACGTCACGGCGCCCCCCCCCCCCCTAACGCCCCCCCCCCCCCAGATCCGGCTAGCCTTGGAAGGTGAGGTTTCAATGCGCGTTCCAGGCAGTCCAGGTTCCCAGGGTGAGTCAGGATCAGGTCTCGCACATTCCGGAGGAGGAACGATGAGAGCAACGCATTTCAATCTATCGCATATAAATGGACCCACGGGAATCGTTTCGTTAATCTGCGGTCTGCTGGGGGTCCTGGATTTCCACGCCCTGCTAGGGGAAGGGGTTCCCCCTAATGGCCGCCTCACACTGGACCTCGCATGCGGGTTGCGAATTTACGGGTTTTGAGTTTGCGGGCATAATACTAATTCATAGAGTGATTAGACCGTTCCCTTATGATAACTTCATGAATGAATGCAGTGAAGCCGGTACACCTTCAGAAAAGTACCTACATATAGTCGCAATACCAGCGCAACGAACCAAAATTCGACTTTAACGAAAAACCCGCAAACCTCGCAGAACTCGCAGACCTCGCAGCGAGGAAAATCGAAAGTTTACTCAAAATCAACTTTTGGGATGCGATGCAAGGTCGCTCGCAAGCTAGAAACATGCAGACTCGCTTGTTAGATGGTAGTGTGGGTCACTCAGCTTCGATTGTATTATTTGATTTTGAAGAAACCCGAAAACCTAAAAACTCGCAACCAGCATGCGAGTTCCAGTGTGGGGCGGCCTTAACCCTCGCCCGCACATGGGGGGGGGGGGGTGGTTGGCACCCCCCAGGTAGTTTTTTTGCTCTGCACTCAACATTTTTAGAGATAGAAGCCTGATTTTTCGTATAGCTGCTCCTCCATCCTTTTTTGATGTCCACTGAAAATTTCAAGTTTCTGTGAATTTTGGTTTCGGAGATATGACCTTGTTTTTTCAGGTCATGTCATGACCCAAATGACAAATCCTCAACATCTTGCGTGGGCCTTGTGAGCTTTTGACACCTTGATTTCGGCCTTTTTTGCCAGTCTTACCTCCAACCTATCATGGAACATGTTGTTCGACCATGTACAGAGGTCAAGGTCAGGATCAAGGTCAACCCAGGTCAGCTAAAATAATTGCGTTTTAGGCAAGCTGAATTTACTTTTCGTGAAGTTTTTTGACTGCATTTTTGGTAAAAGCTTCTCAGATCGTGATTTCATGTAATATGGACACATAAACACTTGGTAGGTACACACTACACACATAAGTACGAGTAAACACACAGACACACACAGACATACAAATATCACTGACCTTGAACTAACTTGACCTGAAATGACCTCAGCAGCAAAAATCTGGTCGGGTAGTGTGACAAAGAGGTTCTAGCTGGCTTGGCACCAGAAAACGGCATCGTCATCGGTATATGATAAACAGGCAACAGCGCACTTGATATCCAACGGTGACTCAAAACAGCAACATTTTTTAGTTTGACCTGACCTGGAAGGTCAATGACTGGCCTGAGAAGGTAAAACTGGGTATCATTGGATTCGTCTCTTCCCAAAGAATCTTTTTGGTCTTTACCGCTAAGCTCTATCTCCAACAGGAACGAAATGGCGCGGGGGAGGGGGGGGGGGTGGCAACCACCCCTCCCCCCTTGTGCGTTCTTAGGATGGGAAAATGGCATGTGCGGGCGAGGGTTAACCCTCGCCGGCCGAGGGGGGGGGGGGCGGGTGCCGCCCCCCCCCCATAGGGTTTTTTCGCGATAGCTCCGAACGCGCTGGCGATAGAGAGCTGAAACTTGACATACCTGACCTTTGATCCAAGCCGCATCTTTTGATACCAACCGCATTTTTGGTTCAGGTCAGGTCACTGACCTATGACGTCATAAGTGAACCTCTGCACGGTCTTCAGATGTCGCAACTTCGCAACGCGCTCACTGCCAGAGGCGATGTCACAGGGAAATGAAACTTGCAGGATCTAGTATCCATTATGAGTCTCACAACTTGTATATCTCGGATTTTTCCTAAAGGTCATATGAGGTCAGGTCATTTTCGTGACCTCACCATTATAAGTCAATGGGGAAAAATGAAAACTGCTATTCTGGCGCCGGGAACGATCTCCAACTATCTCAAGCACACAGAATCGTGATTTGGTGCACTCCTTGCAAGGTTAGATGCCTCACTTTTGCAATGTTGACCTTGCGTGACGTCATTTATGACGTCATCAAGGTCATATTAGTTTTTCGTCAATAACTCCCGATCAAATTGAGCTAGCGAGTCGAGAAAGCCACCAATGGACTCGGGAAGACCTGCCGAATCGAATGATATGCAACATGACCTCTTTCTACAAACTTCGTGACCTAGGGGTGCTGACCTGACCTTGACCTGAGGTCAACACCCTAAGTTGACCTGACCCGGACAAAAAGTATATCATTCGACGCGCCTGAGCGAGGCGAACACGATGCTGCCAAAATCGCGGCTCTGCGGCCGTTTTTTGCAAAGTTATTCACCAAAAACTGAACCGTACCTTGGGGCACTTGACCTGACCTCAGAGGTCACCGGTTGACCTAGGACCTTAAAATCGGGTACCAATCTCTGCGTCTCGTAACGGCGCACACGCTCGTTTTTTCCGCGACGCGCTAGCTCCACCAGGGGCGAAACGGAGAGGGGGGGGGTCGTACCCGCCCCCCCCCCTCGGCCGGCGCGTATGTAGAAAACCAATAGGTCCGGCGAGGGTTAAGTCGGCTCCTGAGCCACGTAGCGACACGTGGTACCTAAGCGGCGTTCAAAGAAGCGTCCAAAACAATGACGTAATTACTTTGTTCATTTTTTTAGGGTAGGTCACACTCACAGGTCAAGTCATCAGAGGTCAGTAAAGATCAAATTTCGCCTTTTTCTGACAAGGCGGCGCATAGCTCAGAAACAGATAGAGCCATGTACAGCGCCACGAAAAACAAAAACGAATTCGATGGCTCTATTATCTCTCTTTCTGTACATTGTTCTTAGCTTTGACCTAACGTCAACTGCTTCACTTAGCATCCAGAGGGCAAAAACTGTCAACGTAGACGCTTTTTAAGGAAACGGTTTTTCTGCAATAACTTTTGACACAAAACTTCCTAGAGCTTACTTTTAACGGCATCGTGTTCCTCTCGTCGAAACTCGTCGGGTTAGCTATAATTCACCCTTAACCCTCGCATGTGTGCGGCGTTTGCCAGCTTCTAATGTGTAGGGGGGGGGGGGGTCGGTTGGACCCCCCCCCTTGCCGTTTGGCCCCTGATCGAGCTAGAGCTTCGCGGAAAAAACGAGCGTGTTGCCCGTGACGAGAGGAAGCCGATGATACCCAATTTTAAGGTCCTAGGTCATTGGTTGACCTTCCAGGTCAGGTCAATGACCCAAAGTCGGGAAAATCGGGACCTGTTAGAAAGTCGTAAAGTGTGGCTGTTAAGGGGTTTTTCGGGGTGCTGATCACGAATATCGTGTTAGTTTTGATCACAGATGATGTCTTTAAGCATTTAGACCAGGTCGGGTCAGGTCAGGTCAGGTCAACCAGTAGGCGTCGTGACGGGTATTCGTAGTACGTGTCAACCGCCTCTGACAGCTTCGTAACATGTTACGAAGGCACCAAAACTACTTCGTAAATGTTCAAATGGTTGCTAAATTCGAATTCAGCTCAAAAAACTAGCCTAGAAACATGTACAGCTCGAAAAAGTGAACCGAGGTCACCCGAGGTCACCAAAGGTCAATGACCTGACCTGACCTTCAGGTGACCTTGACACCCACCCTAATGCATGGAAGCAACATCAAATCACATGTTTGAACGTTTGAAACCACGAAAAGCTTGCAAACGCGCGGCTAATGCGAGCCGACATACGCAGAATCGCGATTCCGGCCAAACATGGTCTCGGAAAAGAGGTCACATGTCAAAGGTCATTTGGGTCAGGGTCATGAAATTTTCAGGGTAGGTGTAAAATTGATCAATGTGAGGGTACTGAAAGTTTCGTCGCGATCGGCCGCTTTTTACGCGAGTTATTCGCGAAAAACCATGGGGGGGTCCATCCGACCCCCCCCCCCCCTACACATGCGAGGGTTAACCCGCGCACCGTTGGGGTCTGCCGAACAACGCGCCCTGCTGGGGGGGGGCAATTTGCCCCCCCCCTAAGATCTCGAGAACCACGCAACATAGCGACAAGCGGCAAACGGTGTTGGTTAGCCTCAACAGGGAACTAACTACCTTGTGTCCCAATTTCATTGACCTAGGTCAAACCGATGACGTCACAGGTCAGGTCAAATGTCGAATTTTCACCGTTTACAGGCAAGAAATGCGTTGTAAAATCGAGTGAAATGCATTTCAATGAAAATCATCGATGGGGAAATGTTCGTCAAACACATATTTTGCTATTTGAGGTCACTGATACCAGGTCAGGTCACATAGGTCAGGTCGCTGAGGGTCACAATATGAAAATATCATGTGATGTATGTTTTAAAGCCCATTTTATATGCCAAATGCGATTATGTGGGTCAGGCAGCCTTTGGGGTCAGTCTAGATTATGTTCTGGTGAAGGTCAGGTCAAGGTCAGGTCAAATTAGGTCAAATTTTAAAGTTGATATTTTTCCATAAAATGTGTATCGATTCGATGCAGCTCGTCACGGGGAGTTCTATTGTGGTCTTTGTTTTGCGCTACGTGGTCTAGAATTGCTGAAATTGAGTTCAAAAATTTGACGTCATTAATTTTGAACAGTTTTCTCGCTATAACTTGGTCAACAAATGAGGTATCAATTTCAAATTCGGTATGCATATAGAAGAGCGCAGGGCCTATCACATATACCTATTCGATTCGTTTTTTTTTTAATTCGGAAAAATGGGATTTTTTTACGTTTTTTTTAAATTTTAGTGGGTCTAAATCCCAAAATTTTGAAAATCCGAGATAGCAGTTTTGTAGCGCCGCTTTTTGGCTACATGACCACCATATACCTAAAGAACTTTGAAATTGCTTGGTAACTGTAGCTTTTGTAAGCGTTTCAAGATTTCATGTTTTTTGCTCATTTTTGCTCGAACATGACCTCAGTTTGACCTCAATAACTCCTGACCTAAGGCGAACTAAGACTCGTAATTTTGTGTGAAGCCAGGTGTCAAATTGATGCCCGGGAAGGTACTGAAAATTTGGCGGCGGCCGTTTTCTTGCTATTCAGAAAAAACACGGGGGCCAAATTGCCCCCCCCCCCCAGCGGGGCGAGGGTTGACCCTCTCGGGCCCGGGGCTGTTCCTCCCCCTGGCGAATATAGGCGATAGTTTCCAGCGAAACTTTCAGTACCTTTTCCCCCATCAATTTTACATCATGTTAAGAAAAAATGGGACCTAGCCTGACGGTGACGTCACTGGGTCGATTTTTCTAGACCCCTGGACGACTAACTTCGGCGTCACAGACGTGAACTTCAAATAGCTGCCAAAAATCGAGGTTAATTAATAGATAAACACAAATTATGAGAACGGTTGTGTAACGTTTCACCTAGGGAAAATAGAGAAGTAGGTGACCTGAGGTCAGAGGTCAGGTCAACGACCCCGAGCTGGTTAGTTTTTCGCAAATCAACAAAATATGGTCATAGAGCTACGGCAGTGGTATCAACTCATTCGTCTTGCCAAACCACGTCGAATGACTATATTTTGTTTGGAAAAAAAATCAAGTCTATGTTGACCTCATATGACCTAGAATGATTTGGTTGACCCATAGACCTCTGTACGGTTCTCCAGTAAAAGTCTTGTTGGTTTTGCTTTTTCGGACATATCTGGTCCTATATAATGTTCAAATGCATAAGTATCAACCCGAATTATGTGTATGCACATTTACCACGAGACTGTGAAATTGCATCGTTGTATGCCAAATACTTTCCGAGGTATTCACCAAAAACCTCATTTTCTGCCGTTTGGGGTATTCTGGCCGCAATCTTCCTGGGAGTGGGATCGCCTATGGCATCAGTAGAGCCATCTAACGAGAGGAACGAGGAAACACAGAATCATGAATGAATCGAGCGCGTAGTAAACGGTGTATGAAAGGGAGACTCGGCAGAGGCTATCCGGGTGGCCGGCGCGCGGCGCGCCCTTAGGCATCGGCCGACCCTTCGGACCACGTGGGGTCAAAGGTCGCTCTCGGGAAGTCTCGGCTCTGGGTTTTAGCGCTGTGCAGTCATGAAGGGAGGATAGGATAGCGCTAGCCCGACTGACTAGTATCTCGGCTGATTCGTGTGGGGTGGAAGGGAGCACAGAACGGGATGGCGGTTAGTGGTGGATGGTGGGATGGTGGTTAGGTTAGTGCGTACTGCGTAGAACGTAGCTGAACATGCATTGTTTTTTTTCATGGCAAACAACATGCAGCATAATGTGCGGGATCAGCCAGAACTCATACAAAAAGGAAATAATAATTCGGCCGAGGGAGTGGATGAGTGCCGTGACAAAGCATGACGATGCTGCCAAAATCGGGATGCTTTTTTGCCCCCATTTTTTTTTTACCCCTAACATGCAGCGCTTTATCCGAACTTAGAGGTCCACGACTGTCCTTAGACCTTAAAATCGCACCCGTCCGGTGCGCCACCTTTTCTTCAGGGGCGCTCTTCTTGGCTGTATCTGTTCTTACCAATAACTAAAGCAAATCGAATGTATAACAAAAAAGGCATACCTCAAACACAGTTTTATTCACATCCGCTCATGTGCATACTTTTTTGACCTATACCTTCTCGCATCATAATATATCACTTCAGTGCTTAACCTTCAACGGAATTTTGGGTTTTCTGCATATACCCCGGCCGAGAGGGGGGCGATTACGACCCCTCTCCGTCTTTTTGTCCCTAATTGAGCTAGCGCCTTGCGGATAAAACTGAGCGCGTGCGTCGTATGAGATGCAGCAACTGGTACCCGAGTTGAATGTCTCAGGTCAACTGATAAACTCTGAGGTCAGTATAAGTGCTCCAATTCGCGGGATCGGTTTTTGGTAAGCAACTTCACCATAAGTGGTTACAGAGCCAAGATAATGGCACCATCGAGTTTTGCATGCTCAAGCGCGTCGAATAGTATACGCTTTGTTTTTGTTGAGGCCAATTTAAGGTGTTCACTTCAGGTCATGTCAGGGCAGAGCCACTCAGGCCACGAGGCTGGCTCAAGGAGGTCATATCGCTTATTCGATTCGGTAAGTCCTCACAAGTCCACTGTGGCTTCCCGACACGCCAGCTCAATTTGATCGGGACTTTTTGGTGAAAACTCCTGTGACCTTAGTGACGTCATAAATGAAGTCGCCTAACTTTAAGAATGGAAAAGTGAATGCTGGGGCTTGCAAAGATTGTATGAAGTCGCGAATTAATGCGCTTGAGACAGCTTTAGATGGCTCCCGGCGCCAAAATAACAGCTTTCATATTTCCCAATTGATTAACCCGCGCCCCGTTGGGCTCTGCCGAGCAACGCGCCCCGTTGGGGGGGGGGGCATTTTGCCCCCCCCCCCTAAGATCTCGAGAACCACGCAACCTAGCGACAAGCGGCAAACGGTGTTGGATAGCCCTATCAGGGAACTACCTTGTGACCCAATTTTATTGACCTAGGTCAAACCGATGACGTCACAGGTCAGGTCAAAGGTCCAATTTTCACCGTTTACAGGCATTTCAAGAAATGCGTTGTAAAATCAAGTAAAATGCATTTCATTGAAAATCATCGATGGGGAAATGTTCTTCAAACACATATTTTGCTATTTGAGGTCACTGATACCAGGTCAGGTCACAGAGGTCAGGTCACTGGGGGGTCACAATATGAAAATGTCGTGTGATACATGTTTTATGGCCCATTTTACATGACAAATGCGATTATGTGGGTCAGGCAGCCTTTGGGGCCAGCTTAGGTCACGTTTTGGTCAATGTCAGGTCAAGGTCAGGTCAAGGTCAGGTCAAATTAGGTCAAATTTCAAAGTTAATATTTTTGCATAAAATGGGTATCGAATCGATGCAGCTCGTCACGGGGAATTCAATGGTGGTCTTTGTTTTGCCGTACGTGGTCTAGAATCGCTCAAAATTGAGTTCAAAAATTTGACGTCATCATTTTTGAACAGTTTTTTTCGCTATAACTTGACCAAAAAACGAGATATCGATCTGAAATTTGGTATGTATATAGAAGAGCGCAGGGACTATCACATATATTCCGTTTTTTTCGAAATTCGGAAAAATTTTGGATTTTTTAAAGTTTTTCTAAAAAAATCAATTTTTTGAATTTTTTGGGGTCAAAAACCCAAAATTTTGAAAATCCGAGATAGCAGTTTTGTAGCGCCGCTTTTTGTCTACTAGACCATATAAAGAACTTTGAAATTGCTTGATTACTGTAGATTTGGTGAGCGTTTCAAGGTTGCATGTTTTTTGCTCATTTTTGCTCGAACATGACCTCAGTTTGACCTCAATAACTCCTGACCTAAGGTGACCTAAGACTTGAAATTTGGTGTGAAGGTGTCAAATTGATGCCCGGGAAGGTACTGAAAATTTGGCGGCGCTGCGCGCCGCCGTTTTCTTGCTATTTAGGAAAAACCACAGGGGGGGCAAAATGGCCCCCCCCCCCAACGGGGCGAGGGTTAATAATCATGAGGTTGCGTGACCGACCTGACTTCAGGTGACTCTTAAGAAAAATACGAGATAGCTACATACAATTTGTGAGGCCTCTGGGAGATAGTACTAGATCATATAAGCTTCATTCCCCGTTGAAAAGTCCCCTGGCACGAAGGGTGCTGCGACGTCGCGACATTTTGGGACCTTACAGAGGTTCACTTTTGACGTCATTGGTTAACGGCCTGACCTTAACCTTCGCACTAATGATGTTCGACACTGAGAGGGTGTCGAACAGACCTCCTACCCTCAGTTTTTCGCAAATAACTCTCGCAAAAAGCGGCTGATTACGACGAAACTTTCAGTACCCTCGAGTTAATCAATATTACGCCTACCCTATAATTTGTATGACCTTGACTAAAAAAAAACCTTTGACTTGTGACCTGTTTTCCGAGACCATGTTTGGCCGGAATGGCGTTTTGGAGTATTTTGAGTAGAGCGCTTTTATTGTCTTTTTGTGACTTTAAGCGATCAAACATGTGAAAGGATGTTGATCCCATGGATTCTAGTGGGTATCAAGGTCACGTGAAGGTCAGTCAGGTCACTGACCTTTGATGAACTTCGTTCACTCTTTCGAGTTTTACATGTTTCTAGGGTAGATTTTGGAGTTGATTTCGCATTTAGAAACCGTTTGAACATTTAAGAAGTAGTTTTGGTTCCCTCGTAACATGTGACCTGACCTGACATGACCCGACATGGCCTAAATGCACGAAAACATCATCTGTGATCAAAACTAACTTGAATTTCGTGATCAGCACCCCGCAAAACCCTATAACAGCTTCACTTTACGAAGCTCTAACAGGTCCCGATTCCCCGACTTTTGAGCTATATTGACCTGTCAACCAATGACCTAGGACCTTAAAATTGGGTGTCATCGGCCTCCTCTCGTCACGGGCAACACGCTCTTTTTCCGCGAAGCTCTATAGCTCGATCAGGGCTGAACGGCAAAGGGGTCCAACGGACCCTTCTTCCCCCTTTACGATAGACGCTGGCAAAACACCAATGTGGGCGAGGGTGAAAATACAGCTGCTGTCATAAAAATTCAGCTTGAATCAAAGGTAAGGCTTGCCAAATTTCAGCTCTTGCAGCTATCAACAAAAATAAATATGTGGAGGCGGCACCCGCCTCCCCGCCGCCCCCCCCCCCCCCACCCCCTCTCCTCTCGGCCACTGCCAGCGAGGTTTTAAGCGTATCATACACGTTACAAAGCATCATATCAAGAGGACACGCCCCAGCAGTCATATGCACTGAACACAAACTTATTACCCACGCTAGTGTATCAGCACCATAGCACATGGTCGAGACTGTCGTCAGCCACGGACTCGCACTCAACCAACCTCTGAGCCCGTTGACTGCGGGTGACCTTGACATGTCAAGCCTGATCGGCGGCCGGCCGCTGTCGTGCGGTCGTTACACACGGAGGGGAGGGAGACACAAAGCTCTACGTTATAGCTGACCTCTGACCTTTCCCTGCGCCCTGGCCACTGACCCCGCTCCATGTCGCTGGGCGGTGGCATGGCGGTGGAAACCGTTTCTAGTCTCTACCCATGCCACCATTCTAACCCTCCCCTCCCCACGCTACTACGCGGCGTGGAGTACGCTCGTGCGTAACTGGGCAGAGCAAGGGATCACGCGATACAGGGGCGGAACTGGTTGCCCTCCCGCTCGCCGAGCGACCAACGACTAATACCCTGGGGAACCGTACATATACAGAGGTCTATGGTTGACCTTGACACGTGAAAGGTCGCATATGATAGATTTGTGACAGATGATCACGAATCTGGCATTCTATTTTGCGCTATGAGCATTCGTTTAGAGCCTCAGGATGGCAAAATTGTCTCAACTATTATGACTGACTTGAATCAGTGAAATAGTTTCAAGCAAGGATACTCTTCCGTGACCTTGATCTTGGGCAGCCTTGTATCGTAAGAACCACAAATAGGGCCCTGATAATCCTCAAAACACTTAAAGACATCTGGGAAATTAGTAAACAAGGTATGCGAAAAATTGCAAAGTTTGAGGTCAATTATGTAAATGACCTTGACCTTGACCTTGAATATTGAGCACAGCATCGGAATCCTCACGTTCTCTTCTTTCGTGCAACATCCAATTTAGCCGGTTTTACGCATCCTGCCGTCCTCTAGAACACTTACGCTGAGATCGCTACACATGTGCCGGTTTTTGCCTTTGACCTTGACCTCTGACCTTGAAAATCGACCTGAGGTCAAAAATGTTAGGTGTCTTAGAATAGACCGGGGGCAAAAAACGCCGCCGCCCCCCCCCCCCCCCCCGGGCTGTGGCGGTTAGGATTATCCCCGGGCCCGGCCGGGATATGATTACCTTGATAGAGCAATTTCAAAATTTGAAAAAAAGAAAAGTCATGGCATAAATCAAGAAAGTCACGTTGCATCCAGACCCATGCCACTCCACTTTTGATGGCATCCCAAGAGGGCCTCAGGACAATTGCTCCAGAATTGCGGAGAAAGTCAAACGCACTCTATGTCTATTCATGTTCGCGACCTTTCATATAACATCTTTTTTTATTTTTATCAATCGCAAATGTTCGGAGATGTGACCAAAACAAATGATAACGCTACTTTTGGAACACAGGGTATTCACTTCAGCAGCGTCCGAAGTATGTACAATGTAACTTCTATGTTTGCATGTATGTGTGCATTTACAATCATTAGCGATACACAGCTGGCGTGGCGATAAATGCTCAAAGGGAGACAGCTGGCAGGCAATTTGTTCATACCTCCGCTCCCAGTCACGTGGAAGGGAGCCGCGACCATATAAGTAGGGGGAGGGGGCGTCAGGAGCGGCTGGCGGCCTGGGAACTGGCCTTGTGGCCTGTGAGCGGAAGTCGGCCTGGCCGCGGCAGTGGCGTCTCACGGCCGGCTGCCACGCGTACAGCGTACAGTGCCGGGCGTAACCGATTCAAAGGCGGAAGACCCCCCCCCCCCGTCAACACCGCAGCTGTGGGGTGAAGGCTGTGAGGCGGAGCACCCGAGAGGCCACTTCCTTCCGTATGTCGGCTGGCATGCACAGTGCACAGTACAGTGCCCCTTAGCTGTGCAAGGGGGGTTTTTGGGCGCCCGGACTAAAGTGGTCTTCGGCGTTGCTGTGCAAGGGTGTGGGGTCAATAGACATCTGTTTTCTTATTATTTCTCTGAAAGGGACCGACAGTCAACAAAGTACAGCCCTGACAGCTGATTTGCAAAACCACACAGTTACATCTCAATTGCACTGAAGGCTTCGGCTGACTTGGTGACCTAGCCTGATCTAGTCCAGATTGATTAGGTACTTACTTACCATTGTCATTCAGGGGTGTCAGATTGTTCCTCTGGCCGATAACACCGTGATGGCTACGCTGATTCCCTTGAAGCTTGGCCTAACGATGGCCACTGACCAAGGGCCATTCATCGGGCCATACCTATATTTTTATCAATCCCAGCTGTGGTGCTACGCTACTGCACGTGGGCACGTGCATCTATTCTCATCTCATCTCATCTCAAGGACGGCGGAGCTAAAAAGGAAAACCAGCGCTTGAAATAGGTACGCTGCTATAGAGACCAACTTACTGGGTAAGGTGCTCAACCCACTATTGCGCTCAATCATTTTTCATCCAAAAGCACGTTTCCTTTGTTATTTATTTTTAACCTTCATGGATGCTTGTGCAAGACCTCACTGAAATTATAAAAACGCAACCATGAAAGAAGCATGAGATAATTGCACTCATGGTGGTAGAGTGACAAGATCAAAGTTATGGGGACCGTACCTAACGGTCATATGTATTTGCAAGTAAAGTTGTATGTTACTACATAGTTATGAATTATCCGTTATTGGATCATTTCTCACCTATTTCAACGCCTGGCAAAACAGTAATGTTTCACTGCGTCAAGTAGGTATGATCTCTAGAGTGGCCACCCACCTTGCTGTGTGAAGGGCGCAACGATCGTTTTTTGCTGTGGCTGATGGCTCACCCTGACACCTTGCGAAGGGATGTTTCTTTTTTGTTAACCTTCGCCCCAGTGCAGTGGGGGAGGGCATATGTTACCATCCTGTCGCGTTTTTTTGCGTGCGAATAAAAAACCGCGGCGCTACCCGCTTGGAGTAGCTTTCTGTACATCAATTTTGGACAATGTGTGAAATTTTTACCTCAGGTTATGTCAGGTCAGGTCACCAGGTCAAATTAACTGACCAAGCCTAAAAAAGTTTGCAATCATACCCAGCCTGCAGTGTTTGTCAGAGAGGTTTTAAACTTGGTGGGTTGCATGATGTTATGGGCGCCTATAATTTGTATATCTCGGATTTTTTATATCCGTGACCTAAGGTCAGGCCAGTAGCGTGACCTTTCCCCTATAAGTCAATGGAGAAAAACGAAAATGCCTCTAGATCCGTGTGTACGCGTAGGAACAGTCCAAATATTTCAGAATCACAATGATTTGGACCACCCGTGACCACCAAGGTGTCTTTTTGCTGATAGCCTCTAGAAAGGTCATCCGAGGTCATTGGAGGCTACAATCAGAGAGTTATTTTTGCCAATAACTCTCGATTGGAAAGAGATAGAACGCTGGGGATGGCCTCATTGTGTTTGTCTTGCCGAGACGCATCGACTGATATGCAACATGACCTTTTACGGTGAGGTCATGACCTTGACCTGAGGTCAAATTTTCAAGTTGACCTTTCAAGGTCATATTATAGTTCATTCGACGCGTCTCGGCGAGAGGAACACGATTCTGGCAATAGAAATGTCATGGCTTTCCTAAGTCAAAAGTTATTGTCGAAAAACACTTTTCGTAAAAACAGTTATTTTTTATGTTTTTGCCCTCTGGAGGCTAAACCATTGACCTGAGGTCATTTTTGATGATAACCTTAAAACAAAAGAAGACTTCAAAAGCTATCGATTGCTTTTCTCAGCATTTTTGTAGCTATCATAGTTCCTGAGATAATGGCATGTTTTCTGAAAAATATAATGACAATTCGCAAATTTTGACCTTTGATGACCTCTGGTGACCCCAATATTGCTCTAAGATGAAAAAAATGACAGAAATACTTTCAAACTTACGCATCGAACGCTATCGACTGCTTTTTACTGCGTCTTTTTAGCCCTCTTAGTTTTTGAGTTAGAGGTGGGTGGTAACATATGCCCCCCCCCCCCCCCTCACTAGGGCGAAGTTGGCTGAGACCGCCACTGGTGACTGGGGAGCGGGTTTACCTGCATATGCTCGCATGTTTTTAGTTGAGGTGCTTCGACCTGATAACTAAACAGTGTTGTGCATATATTTACACGGGTTTTTAGGTTGCAAAAGACACCATATGCAAGTGTCGAAAGGCCAACCCTCGCCAGGCCAAGGGGTTGATACAAACCTCCTAAGGTTATAGCGTAAGAACCTAAGGTAAAGATCAAACCTGACCGGAAAAGGTCATGTTGGATGTCAGTCGATTCGAATGGTCGACCTGAACACATCTAAGGTGCTTTCATCGCTCTAGTCTGCCTCTATCAAAAGAGATTACCAAACAACTGCTGAGAACCTTTTATGACCTGAGGTGACCTCAGGGACATGAGAAGGGGTCACGGATCCTTGTTTCCGCTACAGTATGTCATTTTTACTTGTAAGTCGGTGTTGAGAGTGAATTTACAGTGGCGATCGTCCAAAATACACGCCTTTCAATTTTCTCCCAATGACTTATACCTAAAAGAGTGCGTGCAAAATTGGTGTGATGTTAGGTCTCCGATATCAAAATTTCGAGATATACATTTTTTACATACTGTTATACCCTTATCGATCTCTGAAAGTTTCAAAGCGATTGTTCAGCCACTGTAGCTCTGAGTAGCATTCCAACTTTTTTCTGAGTTAAGGTCACTTGACGTGACCTGGTGACCTGACCATAAGCGACCTAGGTCTGAAATTTTCACAACATGTGGGGAAAAGATGTATGAACATATGTGCCACAAACGGCGGTGCTTTTATTGATCTAATGGAGCACAATATTCTCACAAGGATGAGTTATCAGTTATGTTATAACCCTCGCCCCGCTGGGGGGGCCAATTTGGCCCCCTGTGGTTTTTCCTGAATAGCAAGAAAACGGCGGCGCGCAGCGACGCCAATCTTTCAGTACCTTACCGGGCATCAATTTGACACCTCCACACAAAATTTCAAGTCTTAGCTCACATTAGGTCAGGAATTATTGAGGTCAAACTGAGGTCATGTTCGAGCAAAAATGAGCAAAAAACATGAAATTTTGAAACGCTCACCAAAGCTACAGTTAGGTACTTAGCAATTTCAAAGTTTTTTATATGGTCATGTAGAGGAAAGACGGCGCTACAAAACTGCTCTCACGGATTTTCAAATTTTTTGGATTTTGACCCCCAAAAATTCAAAAAGTTGATTAAACGCAAAACAAAATCCAAAAGTTTTTTTGAATTTCTAGAAAAACCGGAATATATGTGACAGTTCCTGCGCTCTTCTATCTACATACCAATTTTTAGATCGATACCTCTTTTTTGGCCCAGTTATAGCGAAAAAAAAACTTCAAAATTGATGACCTCAAATTTTTGAACTCAATTTTTGGCAATTCTAGAGCCCGTAGCGCAAAACAAATACCACCATTGAACTCCCCGTGACGAGCGGCATCGAATCAGTACCCATTTTATGCAAAAATATCAACTTTGAAAATTGACCTAATTTGACCTTACCTTGACCTGACCTTGACCTAACCTTCACCAGAATATATTCTAAACTGACCCCAAAGGCTACCTGACCCACATAATCGCATTTGACATATAAAATGGACCATAAAACATGTATCACATGATATTTTCATATTGTGACCCTCAGTGACCTGACCTCTGTGACCTGACCTGGTATCAGTGACCTCAAATAGCAAAATATGTGTTTGGCGAACAATACCTACCCCATCGATGATTTTCAATGAAATGCATTTTACTCGATTTTACAACGCATTTCTTGAAATGCCTGTAAACGGTGAAAATTCGACATTTGACCTGACCTGTGACGTCATCGGTTTGACCTAGGTCAATGAAATTGGGTCACAAGGTAGTTCCCTGTTGGGGCTATCCAACGCCGTTTGCCGCTTGTCGCTATGTTGCGTGGTTCTCGAGATCTTAGGGGGGCCAAATTGCCCCTCCCTCCCCCCCCCCCAGCAGGGCGCGTTGCTCGGCAGACCCCAACGGGGCGCGAGATAACCTGCAGCTTACGAAATACGTCGTCACCGTTCCGTGCTTCTATCCTCAGGATACTGAAATCCTTCTCCTCCACGCTGCAGCCCCCCTCCGGGCTGGACAGGCAATTTTATCTCATGCGGGCTGCTCCCTTGGAGCGGCACCGCTGCTCCCGAGGGAGCGCACCCCGTAGCCGGGTGCAGTGAGTGCCTTGGGGCTGGATGGCCTGTCCTCTGGACGGGCTCAGCCCCGGCGACTCACTAGGGTGCCTGCCCAGACCAATGTCTCCCCCTACATCCTACCATCCTCCCGGCTCTGAAATGGTCTTACTGGACCGAAAGGGCCTAACCCAACAAAAAAAAACAAAACAAAAAAAAAAAACGTCGTCTCCCGGAGCTGCACGGTCAGGGTGAAATCTGCCATCGGCATCACTACTAGAACTCTGATGACTCCTGCTAGATGTCGCTGCAGTCAGTGCAGAATTGACCGTGGCTCCGCCAGACTGACCCAAGCTTCGGCTAACCACCGCTGTACGGCGCCACTCGTGCCATTTCAGCTCAGCCATTGGTATTTGTTCATGCCGAGGGGTCTTCTTCGGTCTGAAAATGTCATTGCAGGGTTTTGGAATGAGACGATAGAGCGTAACATCGGGCTGGGCGGACCACCGACGACCGACTGAGTTCCTTAGTAGCAGAGACCGTCCCGGCGAGACGGAAGTGTTTCATGGTAAAAATAAAGCATCTGATGATCTGACTAGCGCCATTAACTTCACATCGCTCTATCATTTCCATCCTTGGAATATTCACATTCCTTTCCTCCATGCCCACTGCCCCATATTCCAAGCTGGACCGTTTCCTCGATCCGACATGGCAGGGTCCTCACGGGACCAGGCCATGCGGCTTGTGGGGTGACCGCGAGCGGGGCTGAGCAGCCAGTCCATATATGTAGAGACGGGCTCGGACCCTTCGCCGACTTGACCAATGTCTCCCCTGATTTCTTTCATCCCTCCGGCTCTGCAACGGTCTCGCCAGACCAAAAGAGCCTAAATCAACAAAACTAAGCAAAAATGACTTACCTATAATGCGTAGGTCAAGACA
This sequence comes from Amphibalanus amphitrite, assembly GCF_019059575.1. Lineage (NCBI taxonomy): Eukaryota > Metazoa > Arthropoda > Thecostraca > Balanomorpha > Balanidae > Amphibalanus > Amphibalanus amphitrite. The sequence goes on from NW_024881708.1 coordinate 311,852, forward strand.
TCAATCTGACATTACGTCATCAGTCATCAATAAGAAAAATCGGAGATCCACAGCATGCAGATACTTATTTACTGGTACAAAATGCAAGTTTCTACAGTATCGGCCTTGCACCGTAGTTGCCGAAGAATGGACTGAGACTGATTGTCCAAAACGTATTCTTAGGCTACTAAGACAATATTCGTTGCATACAATATCCTTCAAAGGTCAAGGTCAAGGTCAGGTCAGGTCAGGTCACCAAAAACAAAATATATCTAGAAAAGGACATGTGCGACAGCCGACACATGTTTCATGGGTCATTTTATTCATAGAATTTAATAGGCACACTCAATAAGTGATATGGACCATCTCTGGATAAATTTCAGGTCGAGGTCAGGTTAAGGTCAGGTCAAGTGAGGTCAAATTTTGAGGTTGGTTGTTAAGGCCTAAAAAGGTGTCTTTCTGATGCAGTTTTTCACGGAGAATCGAATGGTGCTATTTTTGTTTCCGTACGAGGTCTAGAACTTCCAAAAAATCATGTTTCAAAAAATGTGTGTGTCGTGACGTCATAAAGTTTTGAATAGCTCCCACATTTTTGAACCGATTCTTCTAAAAATGGGTATGTAGGTGCACATAGACCACTTCTCTGACATTTATTCCGGTTTTTCGATACACTCAAATTTTTGGATTTTATAATTATTATCCCACAAAAAGTTTTTCAGTTTTTTGAAAGAAATGGGCCAAAATCAAAAATTTTCAAAAAACCGAGATAGCCATTTGATAGACAAAGTAGAATCACGTGTAACCTTATTTGTTACGTCTTGATTACTTCAAAAATGAAGATGTTAGCGGCGTTTGAAAGTTTGCCGTTTTTGAGGCGAAAATGGCGAACATGACGTCACTAAAACGTCATTTTCTCACAAATTTCCCGACGGATTTCGCTCAAATTTTCAGGAAACGTCTAAAATTGATGTATGATAAGGTACTGAAAGATTGACGTCGCTGGCGTAACGTAACGCGTTTAGAAGTTATTGGCGAAAAACGGGAGGAGGGCAGATTCTGCCCCCCCCCCCCAGCGGGGCGCGGGATATCCTACAATTTTAAAATGGTTTAGTTATCGACTGTGGTCTGGCACTGTGACAAACATACCTATGCCTATTGGGATACCTATTTTCGGAAGGTAGATCTCATTGATTCACTTTGCTCAACACTCAGAAACAAAAACCCATGTGGTTTTGTTCCAGCGACACAAAGACAAATCACGTGCATTTAGCAAATCCGGGTATTACGTCACTGTTTTAACTGCTCAAAAGTAGCACTGGATCACCACGTGATCTGTTTCTTTGCCGCCGCTCCCTCTTTCGCATGCATAATGGTCGGAGTGGTAGCCGCTGCTTCCGGTGGTCCATCGAGGCCTGTCGCGTCGTTCCATGAATACCGACACGTGTAATGGGCACGAGTGTCAGCGCCGACGGAGGCAGTCATTAATCTGGCGCCGCACGGCCCTCGTGTGACGCGACTGACGGCAGCTGGGCGCGCTGGGCGCCCAGCTGAGGCGTGTGTGTCGTGTCGCACCAGCGCGGTACTTCTCACTCTAATGTAGGGGACCAGTCGGAAGAGGTAGAAAAATGGTAATTGCGATAAATTATACGGCAGATATGATGCAATGCCAAGTAATGTTTTGAGTGTTGAATTACATGTAAATTAGGTGTCATACATTGCATTGCCAAATGTAATCCAAAAAGGAAAATGATAGAGGCTATCTAAAACACCAAACCAGTGAGCTCAGTTGTATCCCAGTCAAGCACAGATTCAGGTACGAAGAGAAACTGCAGTAGTTTCACGAGTTTTGTAGATGATCCGAGCAGTTCATCTAGCCATTATCCGCTTCTCACGATCGAAAACTCTGATCCACATTCTTGAGCCCAGCTTCTGCAAATAGAAGTGGTGAGAGCTGTCTGATCTAGCTGCTGCCTTGATGGATGGTTCCGAACCATGTCGGGTGCGGGGACTCCGCCAGCAGTGGTCGCAGGTAACGTATAACGGTCGGCAAACTGACAGAGCCGACCAGCCCCGTTCCCGGCAGCCGAACCCGCCGTGGCTCGAAGGATAGATATTTTTAATGTCAAACTTCTTAAGATTACTAGCACCGCGGGATCATCCCTCGACAATAAATCACATGATCGCTGCACAGACGTCCAGCAGTAGTGGCAAACAACTTGGATAAGCAGCTTGTACCGGGTGCTCGGGAACTGAGGAGTGGCGTTCTGCCGCAGTAGCTTGCGGTGGCATTCCGGGCCACTTTCTCACAGCCATTTTGCTCCGCGCTGTTTTCCCACAGCCATATTGGTACCATCCATGGACTTCAGATATCAACATTCAACTGGCCAAACAATGCCGTAAAAATGAGTATGCACCAGTCACTGTGTCTCGTGATAGTGCCTACCGTCCTTTTACCACGCAGTTCTAGCACAGGAACGGCATGGTGAGGGGTGGTACGTCCCTCGTCTGCTGGGGCGTGTATTTAAAAGGCTGATCGTTGCGCCAAGGTTTTTGGAATCGATCGATGTTTATCGATCGATCGAGCAATTTAGGAAACGATTCTGTTTTCCAAAATGCTTACATCAGCGCATTAAAAACGGAAATGTCGCCGCTTGCTATTTTAACTCTCATCTGGGTCAGTTAGTGTTTTCCACCCCATGTCAACATAGCAAAATCGCAGCCCCACTTCACATAATCTGAGCGGAGCCAGGAACAGGTTATCACAAGAGCTCTAGCGGTTACAACCACAAGTGGTTACATGAGAAACTACTTCATTAGAGAAGGTACAAAAGATGACGCGCCGTAACAGAGGATTATAATATACAATAAAATTGCAAGTTTTAAGTGTTCAGTTCCAGGATGCTAGGCCCTGGCTTACGCAACTGAAGGACGTTTTAGTGTGCTACACAAGTCTAATGAAAATTGCACACAGTTTTATTCTTACAAAAACAAATCCTTGAATCCTTGAGAAATATCATTTGAGAAATTCAAGGAACAAATATAGCCTTTTACAAAACTGTAATGCTGTCTATTTCATGTATTTCTTATTTCTAAGATGTAGTGTCCGTATGATTCTTCTAGCTTTTGCTTAACTCGTATACTTACAGAGGAAGGTTGGATGGACCCCTATTGGTTGTTTTCAACTACCGCGAGTAAAAAAAAAACTAAAAAAGCAGCGGATTACAACGAAAAGTTAAGCTAGGGTATTTAGAACATAGTCAGCCCTTAGTGTCTTCCAGTTATTCAATTTTACAACTACGCTGAAAATTTCATGACCCTGATTCAAATGAACTTTGACCTGTAACCTTTTTTCTCCAGACCATGTCAGGCCAGAGTCAAATGGCTTTTCGTTTCATGTACGTATGTTGGCTTACATTATACATACGTGCATTTCCAGACAATTTGTGATGAGAAACATGAGAATATGAAATGCTGTTTGTTTGATGTAAGGCTAGGTCAACCATCAGACGATCCGCACATTTTGGTATTTTGATATTTTGGTAACCTCAATCATGTTCCATGAAATAAGACAAATAATGTTTTTGTTCTGTTCGAATGCAATTTGTAGTTAAATTTTTCGACCTTGCGCGACAAAAATAAAACTTATTGAAGAGGGCATTCAATGAAAGCATCATTTTATTGATTTAGGATCACCGGGGGTGGGTGGCCCGAACCTTCCGGTTAAGACGCCAGAATGCGCGAAGAATCTCAGCTCATAATCTTGCAAGAAAATAGAGGTGTCAATCGGATACCAACTTTTTGGTATACCGATACCAAACCGATACCAACTTGGTATTTGGTATTTCAAGGCGAACGCATTTGGTATTTTGTTGGTTTTATGAATCCTCTCTAATGTAAAAGAGGCTGAGAATTTGGTAAAAAGTTGGTATTTCCCTCATATTACCAAGTCGGTTCGGTTTCGGTATTTTTCCATGGGTATTGTTGGTATTTGGTTTGGTATCGGTATCACGATTTTCCGTAATTAACATCACTACAAGAAAACTTCAAATTATCTATCCAGTCTTAACCCGCGACCGCCTGGGGTGTCGGATCCGACCCGCCTCCGTTTTTCTTTAAAAACTCATGAACTGCTTACGCTATCAACTTGAAGCTTGGCATACCTTCTTCCCTATCACTTTGGCGTCTCCTGTGTAATCTTTAAGAAAATGTGTCAAAAACTTTTTGAGATATATCGGTTTTAGTGATGTAACTACATGGCGTTTTCAGTCAAAAAGTGGCAAATGTTTAAAAAATCGCCAAAAATCAAAGTTTGAAGCAAATTGCAAATTAAGGACATGAAAAGACGCAGCTCAACGAGTTCTTTAAAATGGCTATCTCGGATTTTCCATAAAATGCGTTTTTTATCCTAAAAATTCCAAAAACTATATTTCTTGAAAAACAGCTAATAAAATCCAAAATTTTGAGAATTTACAAAAAAAAAACGGAATTATAATATAGAGCTCTATTAGAACATTAGATGTCTTGAATTTCAACTTTCTATCTTGGTTTTTGACCCCCAAATTGTAAAAAATAGTTCCAACATGCATAGGGCATGGTGACGTCATAAGCATTTTCGTGAATTAGAGGCACTTCTGAACATCGCATGTGAAAACAAATGGCACCACTAGATTCCTGGGACAACGCTCGTCTAGAAAATGCATTTTTATGTCAAAAATAAAAAGTAGAAAAATTGACTTTTTCATAGCCCTCGTTTAGTTATGTATGGTACAAACGATTTTTTATGCTTTCAATGCACACTTATCACCAGCACAGTGACTTGGGGTCACATATAACCATTACCATCGGATTCGGTGTGAAAAATAAGCCATAAAACATGTGTCGCACGCCCATGTAGCAGAAAGTGAAAACCGTGACCTTTCGTGACCTGACCTGACCTTGACCCGTACTTAGTATGACTCCTATACGCACATGGTACCTTCACTCGGTCTTTGAGGTCATTTTTGGTGAGTTTCGAGCAGCAGCTATCGATTCCGCTGTCTGTAAGCCTAATCATGCAAAACCCCAGAATTTGACCTTTGAACTGACCTTGACCCGAAAGTTGACCTCAATCTTAAAATCTTAAGAGTGCTTTGGGAAGGTCTCGTAGAGATCTTTCGAACACCGCCTCGCGAGGCTCGATACGACCATTGGTTCTCGAATGTTAGCGATGTCTGACATAATAAAACGAGCCTGGTTCAAATTTATCACGAATTTTCTGAATGTACCGTATTTTACTCGAAGAGGCAAAAACGCTTTATCACCGCTCATTGCCAAAGAAGACTGAGGAAGATTTTGGAAATCACGTGGATTGTGTAAAGAAATGGCTGTTACCAGTTTACGCGGTAAAATGTGTAAAAATGCGCAACACTTCTTCAAAACTGCGATGGCCCATACCTCCCGGGGGCCCATACCTCCCGGGTCTCCCCTACTCCTTTCTCGTCTCTGCCCTGGACGAAAACTACCAAGTGAGCCCGGCGGTGATTCGACCCTCACTCAGAGCAAAGGTCACCTCGCAAGGTCAGGGCACTCCTGAGTTGAGAACTGATACCACAGGCACGTATTCATCTAATTATCCCGCTTCTTGTACGTCAGCAAATAGCTGTGCTGACAGATACGGCAAAAAAAGGATCATATAATTTCATTGCACCCTGTAAATTTATGATGATTAAAATTAATTATATCAAACCATGTAAGAAAACTAAAAAGAGTGTGTTGTCTTTGTAGAAAACCGAGCCACCTCTCACACGCTGTATTCCTTACGTCATCGTGTCGCGGCGCCAACTGCCGCCGCGCGCCCGAGCCCGGCCGGCGGTCCACAGTGCACACACAGCTGTGCGCCATAAAACTAGCGCCGCAGGCGCAGGAAATGCGGCCCGCCGGTCCCACGGTCTCGGCGCACCCACACAAACACGGTCATAAGCACACACGCACAATACACACACGAGGCACGCTACATTCTACTAATTCACAACACAATTCTATTACACTCCCCCCTGATTTATAAATCACCATACTGCGTCAGCGTAGCGGGACGCCGCTCCCGCGTGCTCCTGCGAGCAGCTGCCGACTCCTCGCCATCGTGCGAGGCCCCCTCCGACTCGCCTCGAGCCGCGGCGTCGGGAGTGACACACGGCTCATAAAAGATAATTGGGGCGCCCTCGTCGTCACTCTCACAGATCGGCGGACTCCCGCCCTCACGCTGCTGTGGGAGAACGGCCAGCCTCAGGTCTCGCACATGGCGCGGCACTCCATCCACCTCAACACACTGTACAGACACAATACGGCTCACCGTCCCAAGTGAGCTGGCCACGTCACAGCGGCGGCTCGGGTCCCTGACCCAAACCTTGTCCCCGACCGTAAAGCGGCTGATATCGGCATCAGCTGGCGTGTCTACATCTGGGACTTTCACGCGGTAATTAAACAGCGTTTCCATGGGGCTGGAGCTCTGATCCTCCGCGCGTGGCATCACGTTATAGCGATACACCGCCTCCACCACCGAACACTTTTTTCTGGCCGCTAGCGTTTTGATGGAGCGGTGGTTGCGCTCCGAGATGCCGTTACCGGACGGGACATGAGCTGCTCGGTATCGAACGGAGACTCCCCACCGACTGACGAACTCATTGAACACGGCACTTCGAAACGATGGATAGTTATCCGTCAGCAGCTCAGTGGGAGCGCCTCGCTCCAGGAAGATTGACTCGAGCTGCGCGATGACACTTTCAGCGTCCTGTCGCTTTAGGTGCCTCCAGATCGCGTAGCGAGACGGCCCACAATCCACTAGGGTCAGGTAGAGTTGATTGTCGGCGTGGCAGACGTCCATGCTCACTCTTTCCCAGCACTCGTTCACCCCTAGCGTGCCGCGCACCCAGCGCTGCGGCGCAGGGTCGACCGATTGGCACGCCTGACACTGGCGGATCACGGCACGCACCTGAGCTCTGGTGACGTCAGAGCTCTGCCTCCTGCATAGTCTCAGGGTTCGTGTGATGCCAGGATGGCCGCTGGTGTGGTGAATCCGTGCGATGTCGGGCTCTGTGACGACGGCACCGCACACCATCGACGCGCCCTGCGGGGTCAGCCACTTTTTTGGCACTCTCGTGAGCGCGTCGGCCCGGTTCTCAGCCGATGGGACGAATTTCACGCACAGTTGCATGGCATATTCTTCGCCCAGCTTCTTCACTGTCTCAAGACGCCTCCGAATTAGCATCTCGCTCGCTGCCTTGGTTTTTACACGGGCTCTGCCAGACAGGACGTCGGACAGCCAGTGATAGACGGTTCGCGAGTCGGTCATGATCGTCACATTCTTCAAATTCCAGGACAGTGCCAGATTGAGCCCTCGTATCACAGCATCTAGCTCTGCGAGATTGATGTGGGTGTCCGAGCTCTTCCGCAGCCAGCAGGCGTCTTCAACGACGCAGTCGTTGATCTCCAGCACGGCCCCGATGGCGAGGGAGCTGGCATCGACCCACACCACACCTGCACCGTCTCCAGAGACATCCCACCGGCCCCGCGCGGGGTCAGATGTGTTCACACGCTCCACCATCTCAATGACCATTGCACAGAGCTCCGGGTCAGTGACCTCGTCATCCCATCCACTGGACACAGCGGTGACACGCCTCTTCAGATATGACGCGGCCACGCGGAGCCAGCCGGCCACAGGAACAAGACTGGTGAGTCGTCCGCACAGAGAGAAGACTGCCCGTCTCGTCAGTTTAGGGGGCGGGCTGATGTCGGTTCTGTCGCGCCTCCAGAACAGCCCGTCTCGCTCCCCCCAGACCCTTAGGCCAAGCACACGGGCACCATCGATCACACTTTCTGGCGCTTTGCAGTCCAAGCCATGGTTCTCGAGATGGGCCTTCACTTCTGCTGCGGTGGCGACCTCCTCATTCACAAATATGTCATCGACGTAGGAGGATGTCGCGCTGTCTATTCTCTGGTCCAGCCCGAGAGCCATGCTGAGCACTTTTTTCATCACCAGCGGCGCACAGCCGATTCCAAACCCTAGTCTCGTCAGACACCACCTTTTGCCCTGAAACACGACAGTCTGGTAGGGCCACAGAGACTCGCTCACATGCACCTGCAGGTAGGCGTCTTTGAGATCCAGAAGCGACACGTTCCGTCCGAACCGGCGCCACTCGCGAATTTTCTCGCTACACACGTCTGCGGCAGCCGTATGCGAGTCCAAATACTCATTCAGCTCTCTGAAGTCCATGACCGGGCGCACTTTGTCTTTGTTCGGCTGAATCACCGCCATCAGCGGTATTGTGCCCTTTGCCTGTCCGTGGACACGCTCGTCATAGGGAACAAGCCATCCGTTTGTCACCCACTTTGTGAGCTGTCGCTCATACTCCTGCCTGGCCTCTGATGGTATTGAGTACTCCTCCGCTTTGTTGAACAACTGTCCTGGCTCATCCCCACACCATTTCAATTGCACAGACCACTTTTTCTGGCTCTCATCGTAGCTCACAATAAAGTCCTTCTCCTCCTCGCGCCATATACCCGCCGCCGCCTCCGGCGCCGCCATTGCCCGCGTCTCGGTCACTGTCAGGGCCCAAATTGCCGCCGACCCAGATTCCGCCGCCTCGGTGGGTGCAGTCGACTCGGCCAGTGCCGCCGTCTCAGCTGCCGCCGGCGCCGCCTCAGGCACCCGTCTCTCAGCCGCCGGCGCCGTCTCGGGCGCCCGTCTCTCGGCCACCGCCGCCGTCCCTGCTGCCGCCGGCGCCGTTTCGGGCGCCCGTCTCTCGGCCACCGCCGCCGTCCCTGCTGCCGCCGGCGCCGTCTCGGGCGCCCGTCTCTCGGCCACCGCCGCCGTCCCTGCTGCCGCCGGCGCCGTTTCGGGCGCCCGTCTCTCGGCCACCGCCGCCACCCCGGTCGTTTCAGCTCCGAACCTCACATGGTTCTCCGCACTCACCGTCACGCCACCCAGTGCACTCACGCCGTTCATCCCCAGGATAAACTCAAAGCCCAGCGGCTTCCGTGACACCACAAGCACGCGCACTGATACCGAGTCGCCAGATTGCGATCGCACCTCCACGACACCCGTTCCTTCGCACCAGTATCGGTCACCGCTCACCGTCATCACGCTCACTGCGTCTCGACTCCAATTTCGACAAACCGACACGTGCGCTACACACAAGCTGCATCCCGTGTCCAGCAGGGCGTCACAGGTGGCGCCGTCCACCGATAATCGCACAACGGGCAGCGCCCCGCTCACTGGAGACCGGGAGAGGAGGCTGGCGCCGAGCCCTCCTCTCCGCCGTCGTTTTCCGGACAGGACGAGGCGATATGACCGGGCCGGTTGCAGCGGAAGCAGCGCACACTGCGCCGACCGCCGCGGGCCCCGCCGCGCTCCCGCTGACCGCGAGCAGCGAGACAATCCCGCGACAGGTGGTTGGGCTGTCCGCATGAGTGACAGGTCACGCGGGATGGCGCCGCCGACGTCCGCGCTGCTGCTCCCGTCGCTGCTGCCATGGCAGTCTCTTCTTCATCGGCGAGCACAGCTCGGGCCCGGCTGATTAGCTCGCTCAGCGTCATGCTTTCGACGCGGCTTCCTGCACGAAGCACACGGCGGGTGGTCTCCGGCAGTTTTGCCACGAACGCGCAGGCTAGGCCGCCGTCTGACATACCGCCAAACAGGCTGGACAGGCGACGCAGCTCTGCGACGAAAACATCCACCGGCTCACCTCGACGGAGCTTCATCTTCTCAAACCGGTCATAGGCGTCAAACTTATCCTCTGCGAAAGCCGAAATCAGGCCATTTTTGATGGTCTCGTAGCCAGCCTTGTCCTGCTCGTCCAGCTGCTGATAGACAGCGAACGCCCCGCCAGTTAGGCGGAGGGGAACGACGACGTGCAGCGCGTCGATGCCACGTAGACGGCACACCAGCTCCACCTTCTCCAGCCACTCTGTGACAGGCTGAGTCGCTCCGTCAAACTCAGGTATGAGTCGGAGATCGGCTGCAGCGTCCGCCGTACTCGCCGGCTTCACTCCACTCTCAGGCGCACTTTTCTCGTCCTTCATGGCTCTTACTCTCTGTCTCTCACACAATGCCGAAATAGCTTGTAGAAAACCGAGCCACCTCTCACACGCTGTATTCCTTACGTCATCGTGTCGCGGCGCCAACTGCCGCCGCGCGCCCGAGCCCGGCCGGCGGTCCACAGTGCACACACAGCTGTGCGCCATAAAACTAGCGCCGCAGGCGCAGGAAATGCGGCCCGCCGGTCCCACGGTCTCGGCGCACCCACACAAACACGGTCATAAGCACACACGCACGATACACACACGAGGCACGCTACATTCTACTAATTCACAACACAATTCTATTACAGTCTTTTTAGTTTCACAATGTGTAAGGCGTTGGCCGTTGGATTTGGACTTTAGGTATGCTTTAAAATTACTTCCTTTGATCTTCTTTTTAAAAGGTTTGGTACCGGTAAGCAGAGAAAGCATTTTTATTTTTACGCTACTTGCTGTGTTTTGCTGATCACGTCACATATTCAATCTACAGAGTTCCTGTCATGTCAACCACGTCTCACAGGGTCCCGAATTCTGGCTATGGCTGGCTGCGCAACAGGGTCTCTGGCACCAGCTCCAGATTTAAACGTGTTCGCACGTGCGCCACATGACTCCATGTCCCTCTCCCTGCCTTCGCCCTCAGCCACCCCCTCAGCCACCACGGCATTCCGTCCGTATTTAGCCCCTTGGCCAGAAATAAACTCGATTAGTGCGGTGTGGATGACTAACACACATTTCAGCCGAGACGGAATATCTCGGCGACGGGCTATACTTACGCAGACCGAGTCGCGTGGTTATAGCGCCGATAACTAATGAACTATCGTCGCTCCGTACGTGTTTCCAACCGAAATAGAAGCCAGAGACCGGTGACCCGGATTTAAATAGTTGTCAACGAGAGTTCCTTGCATTTCTGACGCCTTTGCGCAGATTGCCCTTTTCGTTTTTGACAGCGGAATGCGACGGTTCTAAAACGGGCCAGCCTGGGGCACGGGACTTGTCATGAGCTCATCGTCGTAATATTCGGGATTAGACGCTTTCAATATCATACGTTATTTCGAGGTTAGAGACTATTTGAAAGAAAATCTTTACATGAACGATTGAGATAAAAATGATTAAACGTATTTTACCGATATTCAAACTCGTTCCTGACAAGCTCTAGAAAGATTTTGTATCTTGCCTGTCTAAGAGCGCACTCCGGGCGGTCGCAGCGGCGATTCGGTCGGCCATCTCTCCGTCTCGGCGGTCGGGGGGCGGAGCTGCTCTCCGGATTATCACCTGCGGCCTCCGGTCCGCCACCTCTGCGCCCAGTAATTTGAGCCGGCCCCATCAGTCGCTGAAGCTGCCGGGCACACCATGGGTCGCCTGCGGACCGCCGGCGGTGCTCTTCTGGTGATGGTGGTCGTGGGGTGTCCGCCGGTCGCCGACACGGCGCCGCGGGTCACATCAGCCGTCGACACCGACGTGGGATCGTCGGGAGCGTCGGGCAATGTCGTTATCGACGTCAGAAGTTCCAGCAAGGACGAGAGCGTCTGCTGCCGGCGCGAGAGCCACTTTGAGCGCGTTGGGGTCGGTGAGTAAGAAATCTTGAGTCGCTGGCTACCACTACAACACAAAATTGTATAGATAACTTCTTTCCCAATAGGAGAAGAACATCAACGAAACAGTACGGTGCATGGCGTATTCTACCAATGCATGTAGCAAAGTTTTCAAAATGACAAAGATAAATTGCAAGTTGTTTAACATCATTTTGATAATTGAGGCCAGCTGATGCAGCCTCTGAATTATTTCCTCTGCAGGAAATAATTCTCTCGAAATGCAATCTCGAGGAAAAAATGCACCTCGCTGCTGTTAGTCATTTCTAATTGCTAAGTCTTGCATTAATTTCACTGCGCGCTTCATATAATAATATTGCTTTATAATAATGCTGACAGATTTACCACGCGATGCTGATTTCGTACTTTACTTCCTTCAGTTTTTGTGATGTGATTCTCTTCTCCAACACCTTCAGTGAGCCACTGGACATGCAGAAGATGGTCTTCACATGGTATCTAGAAAGATATGAGGACACCATCTTCACCCTTGCTGCGAGTTTGTCTTTGATGCTACAGCATGCATCGCTGGTGCACTCCTCAGCTACGCCACATAAGCAGTGGTTCATAAGATTGCAGTCGTTAGAGTTCAGGGCTAAATTCTCGGCCCGGTGAGGTTGAAGAAGTTTTACAAAGGCGACGTTTCATTCTTCTCGGAGGGGAAGACAGGCGGCAAGTGCCGTTGGTAGGCGAACCGATGTCCATTATGGCTAGTCTCTCCAATCATGGCCTCACTGTCGCGCTGGACAGCCTCACATAGCCACATGAGGGCAGCTGAAGGCCTCCATTGAAGTTGTGGACGGCAATCGTCGTACCGTCTCCTACAAGCCAAAGCGTCCATTTTCATAAAGCAACTCTTTAATTTCACTCTAGTGGTCCTACCAGCGTTCACAGAGCCTTTATCAGCGGGCAAACATGAACACCGGCGCGGTTCATCATGATGAACGTCACTGCTTTCCGAGATTGTTGTAGGTTCCAGTTAACCCGCGCCCTGCTGGGGGTGTTTGAACACCCGCCTTGTGTTTTTTCGCGAATATCTCAAAAACGGCGGCGCGGAGCGCCGCCGTTTTTGGTACACCTTATTATACATCAATTCTACACATGTTGTGAAAATTTCAGACCAAGGTCATTCAAGGTCAGGTCACCAGGTCACTTGAAGTGACCTCACCTCATAAAAAGTTTCAATGTCTGTCATAGCTACACCGAGTGACCGATCGCTTTGAAACTTTCAGCGATTGCTAAGAACTATAGCATGTACAAAATGTATATCTCAGAATTTTGATATCGATGACCTAAGGTCAGGTCAATTTTGCGACCTCCCCATTATAAGTCAATGGGAGAAAATTGAAATGCGCCTCTTTTGGACAAAAGACATTATAAACACTCCCAAACACCGAGTTACAAGTGGTTTAGACAAACTGAACATGAAAATGGTGTCCATGACCCTTGTTTATGCCGTGAGGTCATCTTAGGTCACGAATGGTATCTAACAGTTTTTCGCAAATAACTTTTGATAGAGGCATGCTAGAGCGATGAAAACGCCTTAGATGTGTTCAGCTCGACGATACGGATCGACTGATATGCAACATGACCCTTTCCGGTCAGGTCATGACCTTGACCTGAGGTCAAATTTTCAAGTTGACCTTTCAAGGTCAACTTATAGTTCATTCGATGCGTCTTGACGAGAGGAACACAATGCCGGTAAAAGTAAGCTCGTACAAGGCTTGGATCAAAAGTTATTGCAGAAAAACTGTTTCCGAAAAAATCAGCTATTTTTGCAGTTTTTGCCCCCTGCAGGCAAAACCGTTGACGTTAGGTCAAATCTGAGAGAATTACTCAGAAAGGGCTTTAATAGGGCTATCGAATGCGCTTTTCCGCGGCGCTGTAGCTCTATTGGTTCTCGAGTTATGCGTTGGCTTCTTGGAAATTTTTGACATTCGACCTGGAAATCGGCGAAATTTTGCCTTCAATGACCTCTGGTGACCTGACCTTTGACCTGACCAAAACATTGACCGAAGTGATTTCGTCATTATTTTTAACGATCTATCGAACGCCGCCTTCCACGTATCGCTACGTGGCCCAGGAGCCGAGTTACAAGGGGGGGTGTTCAAACACCCCCCCCCCCCCCAGCAGGGCGTGGAAATCCAGGACCCCCAGCCGGGCGCGGGTTAACCAATCTCAACAACCTTTTCACCATTAATAATGGGGGGGGGGCAATTTGCCCCCCTCCCTAAGATCTCGAGAACCACGCAACATAGCGACAAGCGGTAAAAGCCCCAACAGGGAACTATCTTGTGACCCAATTTCATTGACCTAGGTCAAACCGATGACGTCACAGGTCAGGTCAAATGTCGAATTTTCACCGTTTACAAGCATTTCAAGAAATGCGTTGTAAAATCGAGTAAAATGCATTTCATTGAAAATCATCGATGGGGTATTGTTCGACAAACACATAGTTTGCTATTTGAGGTAACTGATACCAGGTCAGGTCACAGAGGTCAGGTCACTGAGGGTCACAATATGAAAATATCATGTGATACATGCTTATGGTCCATTTTATATGTCAAATGCAATTATGTGGGTCAGGCAGCCTTTGCGGTCAGTTATGATTATGTTCTGGTGAAGGTCAGGTCAAGGTCAGGTCAAGGTCAGGTCAAATCAGGTCAAATTTCAAAGTTGATATTTTTGCATAAAATGGGTATCGATTCGATGCAGCTCGTCACGGGGAGTTCAATGGTTGTCTTTGGTTTGCGCTAGGTGCTCTAGAATTGCCAAAAATTGAGTTCAAAAATTTGACGTCATCAATTTTGAACAGTTTTTTTCGCTATAACTTGGCCAAAAATAGAGGTATCGATCTTAAAATTGGTATGTTGATAGAAGAGCATAGGACCTATCACATATATTCCGGTTATTTCGAAATTCAAAAAACTTTAGGAATTTTTTGCGTCTTTCTAGAAAAATCATTTTTTGAATTTTTGGGGGTCAAAATCCAAAAATTTTGCAAATTCGAGATAACAGTTTTGTAGCGCCGTTTTTTCTCTACATGACTGTATAAAGAACTTTGAAATTGTTAAGTAACTGTAGCTTTGGTGAGTGTTTCAAGATTTCATATCTTTTGCTCATTTTTGCTCGAACATATGACCTCAGTTTGACCTCAATAACTCCTGACATAAGGTGACCTAAGACTTGAAATTTTGTGTGGAGGTGTCAAATTGACGCATGGTAAGGTACTGGAAATTTGGCGGCGCTGCGCGCCGCCGTTTTCTTGCTATTTAGGAAAAACCACAGGGAGGGCCAAATTGCCCCCCCAACGGGGCGAGGGTTAACAAACAACGAACTATGCTTACCTTCTATTGCACTTTGCAGATAAAAAATATTGCAACTGGTTTTGAAATGATAGAGGAATGAAAAACTGTCAAATTTATTCCGAACACCCTGTATAAGCAAAAGTATTTCTTTCACTTAAAAGTTATAAGCAGGTAACGTGACTGGCTGATAAGAGAACACCCGGTGTAAGAAAATCAGATATGGTAGCACGGGCTACGCAAGTAGGTATGTATGTAGCTTGCCTGGCAAACTTTTAGTTGTACTTACATGATGGCAAGCCTTACCATACAAGTAAGAGTACCAACGAAGTTTGTGCTGCTTAAGATCTTCTTTAGCCGTTTCGCTCCGAATTAAGCTAGAGTTTCGCAAAAAAAAAAAAACGTACGCCGTTAAAAGACACAGCGCACTGTCGCTAATTTTGAGGTCTCAAGCCAACTGGTGACCTCTGAGGTCAGGTTTAACTTCCCAAGGTAGTGGTTTGGTTTTTGGTGAAAAAAAACTTTACCACAAGTTGGGTTAGATCCGTGATGTTCGCACCATTGTGCTCGGCATGGTCACGCGCGTCGAATGATATAATTTTTGTTGGGTGAGGCCAAGTCAGGCTAGTGACTTGAAGTCAAGGTCAGGTCAAAGAAACTCAGATCACAAATTTGGTCGGATGAAGTAATGATGCATATCTTTCGATTCGGCAAGTCTTTCTAAGTGTATCGGTGGCGTCCGTGACTCGCTAGCTCTATTGCATCAGGAGTTATTAGCCAAAATTTTGATTGCATCAACTAGCCTTGGTGACGTCCATATGACGTCATTCAAGGTGAAAAAGACCAGAGTTAAGGCCTGGCTACACTATGCGTTTTCTGCGTGCGTTTTTTGCGGGTTGGCGGGTTTTGCGTGATATCGTTCTAGAAGAATAAACGTTATTACGTTTTTGTGATGTTTTTTATCTTAAATCTTTGTTAAAATAAGAATTAAAATAACTTAAGTTTGTAAAAAATGTAAAGCTTGTATTTTTTATAACTTTTTATTAGAACGATATGACGCAAAAAACGCAAACCCGCAAAAAACGCACGCAGCAAACGCATAGTGTAGCCAGGTCTTTAAGCTAAGAACTTGCAAGAAGCGTCAAAAACACGATTCGAGTTGCTTGAGATAAAATTAGTGCATTCTGCACATCTAGAATAGGCCTGCAACCGTGTATGTCCTAAAATACTGGTGTGTATATTGGAGTAACTACGCGAAGGATATAAGAAATGATGACTCGTGAAAGTTCATGAACATTCATGAACTGTTAATGAACAGATGACCTTGAATGAAGAAACTGGCAAGCTATCAAATAAACGAACAAACAAACGTTGCTCACGAACTGCTCATGGACAAATATGTAAACAGCAGACCCTGAAAGAATGAATGTGACAAGCAGATGACTACCAGTGCGCACATATCGGAGAAAAATTGTTTGCTATTTTTACCATAATAAAGAACTTGTAAGAATTGTAGGTGCTCTGCGATGAAGAAGCATTATCATCACCGCATGCTAGTCTGTCGTGCAGAAAAGTGTTCAAAGTAACTCAGCCCGCTCCTTCGTCCCTCGCAGGTCCGTGCGACGCCGGACAGGTATATGGTTGCGGTTGGTGGCAGGCCGTAGCCAGGCAAAGTCAGTGAGGGGACCGGCCGTGCGCTGCTATGTACGCACGTTAAACTTTGGACTCTAAATTCTGCCATAGAACCGGAATTGCGCGATCGGAGGGTAGAGGGCAGGGTCAACGCAACAAGCTTCGCTTAGCGGGGGCTCTGTCCTTGTGAATCCTTCCAATCAAAAAGCTCGGACAAAAAAAGTCAAGATCAGGTCAGGTTGTGGTGCCTAGAGACTAGGGAGACAATCACTTCCTACAAGTTTCATCTTCCTATGAAATCCCTGACACCGAGGGTGTTGCAAGGTTGCACCCATTTTTGATCTTGCAGTAGGAATTCTACTGAAAGGTCATAGGTCAGTGGCCTGACCTGACATGACCTGGAAATTATGCTAGTAGTTGGTATCACAAGATTTGCGTGAATCATAGGTCAGGGTAGGTATGCAAACTTTTAGTTCTCTAATGCTAAGAGGTTTGACAAATCACAAAATATAGTCGAGTTGGCAATAACCTCCCCTCCTAATGGCGGGGAGGGTGAGCATGAGTTTAGGGCTTAATTAAATTGAATTAAGGTGGCACAACGCAAATAACGCATGTTTAAAATGATGCTCTCTAGAAAAGAATGAAGTACTTATATGATAAAGGAAAAGCCATGCTCGATCTTTGAAAAAAGTATGCGCGAAAATTACCTCCCATTTCATCATGAGTACCTCATCATTCATCATTGCTGTGTTTCCAAGCACAGATAATTTTCAGATGTCCTTTTCCAAAAAGTCATGATTTATACAGCAGCGAGGTGAGCCTGTAATTCGGAGCTGCACCCACTGAACGTGCAGGAATCTGCACTGAAAGGACCGCCGTAGATGTCGGCGCTTCCGCTTTTCCAATAACTATACCGAACAAGATGAAGACCAGACAAAACAAACATGTCTGTCTACAACTTCGCGGTAACCGATGAACTTAAAAATAACGACTGATACCATGTCCGGAGTGATAAAGGGAAGCCGCCTTCCCAGTAACACTGGCTGATCGTAAAATGTTCCGAGATATTGGCCAATATCTGATAGCTTCTTTGTGTCCCCTGTTGCAGTTTTTCTTTCTATTGTCAACATAAGCTCAATAAATGATAGAACTAGTGAGTTGTGTTGTGTACGATGCACCTGTTCGATGCCAAGTACATGAAATCGATAGCAGCCAGACACCGGGCGAACGATTGTTAGGTGTGGCGGATTGTCGACATGTTTTGGTTCTTTACCCGACTCTGTAATCTTTGCAGAACTTGAGCTTATCAAATCTATTTGTGTGTGTTTTTCATCAAGATGAGGCAGATGCTGCTGCCTTAATGAGGCAGATGTACGTCAGTAGCAGTGTTGAATTCATTTCAATTATCGCACTGACAGAGCCGGAGCTTACGCTAAGCAGAGCTTACTGTTCGTGCGCGCACCCCTTCCGTACGATCAGGCTGTGTCGATAGTCGAGGCAAATTAACTAAATTTACCCGTACTTGTATGGCATATTTTAGCGTGCTCATGAAAGCTACATTTACACATTCGTTCAGAGCCAATCACACTCGACTGACTTCAATCAGTCGCGGCTGTGCCACCAACCACAGACCACCCCCGTCAGGAGTTTTATTTATCGAACGCCGGAGTGACTCTAACCCGGGCTTTTGACACCGTGTGTTCAACACTCTGCGAACTGAGATACAGAACGAACAAATGTCAATAAATAGCATAATATTCGGTATCTATCACCAGTGTAGCTGATTTAACTAGTGCACGCCACGGCTTGGTTTTCAACCCTCAAGCAGTGACAAAAGCCATCGCCGGGTCCAGGATGTGGGATCGAGGGGAGAGAGGGGGCTGCAGGCTGGTGATGACATATCCTGGTGTTAGCTGGGGTTCATGCGGAGGCGGAACATAGAGCAGGCCCGCAGTTTGGGCTACCGCAACATGAAAAATACGCATTAATGTAGAGAAAATGTAGGTGTCGCTGGTCACCAAAATGCAGAGTGACTTTCTTACTTCTTTGTTTTAATGACAGCATCGTCCAAGGATTGGTCCGTCATTGCGGAAGAATAGGGTGTGAGGCTTGTTTTCGAAATTTTTCTGGCTCATATTTTTTTAATGAGGCTGCGCGAAATGCAAAATTAAGGCAGGTATCATTACATACTTATAAAATGAATAAAAAATATCAACATTAAGCGTCCTAAAATACCATAGGGTGTCAATTGCCAGCCCTGATTTGCTAAACTAAAAATGTCTATCTAAAATCTATCTAAAAATGTAGACCCAGGTGGCCCGGCAGAATGACGCGCCGCTGCGTCCGGAACTGTTCCGAGACAGGTCGACAGGGCAGACAGTTGTGGATGACGTGGGACGGTCACGGACGTTTGAACGGTTTCCGAAGGAGGATATCCTGCTGCGGGTGACCTCGGCGGTTGATGACCTGCATGCACTGAGGTGCGCTTTGATATCTCATCAGCACACGAGATGACCTCAGGAACGAGCTGACCTGCACATGGGTGGCGTGGGGCGACTGTTCCAACAGAGCTCCAACAGAGAAGCTTGTTTGGATGATGTTGGATTGGTCTGAAAGCTAAAATCAAAAAGCACGGATAATGATGATGATGATGATTGGGTTTTGTGGCGTCTCCAACCTCTGAGGGTTATATGACGCCAAAAAAGCACGGATAAAGAACCTGACTTGCTTGGATTTGTTCTGTAGGGCAAACCCTCGCCGGCCGGGAAGAGGGGAGGGGGGGGGGGCGGGTGCCGTCTCCTCTCCTGATGCCCTTTTCCTTCTTCATCGCTCGGAACGCGCTGGTGCTAGATAGTTGAATGTTAATGCACCTATTTTTTATTCAAGTTGAGTCTTATGACATCAACCACATGTTCAGGTCAGGCCAGTTCACTGACCTATGACGTCATAAGAAAACCTCAGCACAGTCCAAAAATGTCACAACTTCGCGACGTCGTCAGTGCCAGAGGATCTCACAGGTTGGCGAGCTGGGCGAAATGTGTCCAACAGATGGCGCTACGCTCGCTCTCATCCAGCGTGGTTTAGCAGCCAGTGCTGAGTGCTTTGTGAGAGCCACTGCTGCTCCCGCTAAAGATGTCGCTTCAATGGTGACCATCCGCCGCTCTGGACCTTCACGCGTGGGGCTGAGCCGAACAGACAGAACTTTAGCAGAGGACAGAATGATTTTTATCATAAAGGCAAAAAGTCAAAAATTTGGTAAAAGATTGTTAGAAGATTATGTCTAAAAATATGGTCAATGATTTGCAACTACCATTACAGGCGTGTGATGGCAATACACCGTCTCGCGGTAATAATTGTTAATGAATCACCAGGGATTATTGTCTCAAAAGTTATGTTTGGGGGGTCCAACACAGATCATTGTTGTTGACTCGTCTCTAGATCCTATACGATCACAGATCCAGGATATATATATCCCTCGCATGTGTAGGGGGGGTCGGATGGACCCCCCATGGTTTTTCGCGAATAACTCGCGCAAAAAGCGGCCGATTGCGACGAAACTTTCAGTACCCCCGAGTTGATCAATTTTACACCTCCTCTGAAAATTTCATGACCCTGACCCAAGTGACCTTTGACGGCTGTTACCTATTTCTCGAGGCCATGTTTGGCCGGAATCGCGATTCGGCGTATGCCGGCTCGCATTTGCCGCGCGTTTGCAAGCTTCTCGTGGTTTCAAACGCTCAAACATGAGATTTGATGTTGCTCCCATGCATTTGGGTGGATGTCAAGGTCACCCGAAGGTCAGGTCAGGTCATTGACCTTTGGTGACCCCGGTTCACTTTTTCGAGCTGTACATGTTTCTAGGCTAGTTTTTGGAGCTGAATTCGAATTTAGCAACCATTTGAACATTTACGAAGTAGTTTTGGTGCCTTCGTAACATGTTACGAAGCTGTTAGAGGCGGTTGACACGTAATACGAATACCCGTCACAACCCCTACCGGTTGACCTTACCTGACCTGACCCAACCTGGTCTAAATGCTTAAAGACATCATCTCTGATCAAAACTAACACGATATTCGTTATCAGCACCCCGGAAAACCACATAGCAGCTCCACACTTTACGACTTTCTAACAGGTCCCGATTTTTCCGGTTTTCGGGTCATTGACCTGACTTGGAAGGTCACCCGATGACCGAGGACCTTAAAATTGGGTATCATCGGCTTCCTCTCGTGACGGGCAACACGCTCGTTTTTTCCGCGAAGCTCTAGCTCGATCAGGGGCCAAACGGCAAGGGGGGTCCAACCGACCCCCCCCCCCCTACACATTAGAAGCTGGCAAACGCTGCACACATGCGAGGGATATCTTACATGAGCTACAAGGTTCCTTGGACCTTGATCCTAGCCTGATTTTTTATTGAAACCCACCGAGATCTCAGACCCAGCTTTCGGATTTGGTACACTGCACATGGCTATGTGAAGTGGAATATAAGCTGATTTTCTCAAAATAAATTTGAATCATAGATAAAACTCACGATTCTTATTTCTATATGATCTGGTAATTATTTTTCTGTACCATATGAAAAGACTTGAAATTCAGGAAGTGCTGATTTACCGACAGAAGTAAACCATTAAATCTTCACAATAATATCTCAGATTTTCATAAGGGTCACCTGAGGTCAGGTCGGTCACGTGAATTGACCAATACTCGTATAGTAAGGAAGCAGAGCAACTATAGAAACTGTATTTCGGCGCCTGAATAAATTCAACACTATCTGAAGCAAATGTTTTTGTAATTTTGTAAAGCTTTTGCATGATCCTGTATGCTTAGAATTTGTACTGTGGACCACGCTTAACGTTATGTAGAGGTCATTATTCGCGTTAGGTCATAGGAATTGTTCGTCAACTGTCAAGAAGTCATGAACAAATTTGATTTTTGAATCGAAAAAGCGCACTAATATGTACATTCAGAATGAGCTGTGAACTCGAATGATATGCTGAAAAAAAAAAATACCTCGATCAACTTCGTAACCTGAACGACTTTGAACTTACCTTGACATGAGGACGACAGCTTGTTGATCTTCCTCAAGTAATCCGTAAATCACTTACATATCATTCGACGCAGCTAAGTTTAAACAACTCAATGGCTGAAGAAATATGAACTTTTGGATCTTTTGGGGGCAAAATTCATTCAACAAAAACGGAGGTCCTATCTTGGGGCGATTGAACCGAGCTCAGAGGTCACCGGTTTACTTGAGATCTTGAGTCAAGTACTTACCAGTCACTGCGTTTTGTAACGGCATACACTCATTTCTTTACCGCGAAACACTTTGTAGCTTAATTTTGGGCAAAGTGTTTAACCCGCGCACCGACGGGGGGGGCGGATATCCGCCCCCCCTGAGGTTTTTCGCGGATAGCGGGAAAACCGCGGCGCGTAGCGCCGCGAAATTTGGTATGACTATTCTCTCATCAATTTTACACATGGTGTGCAAGTTTGAACCTCCTAACTTTTAAGGTCAGGTCACCAGGTCACATTGAATGACCCAACCTCAAGTCACTTTTTTGCAACTTTGTCACCGTGCCAGAGCTACAGTAGATGTCGGAGGCCTTTGAAAGTCGCAGGATGTTATTAGGTCATTAGTAGCTACAATTTGTATATCTCGGAATTTTGATGTCGGTGACCTAAGGTCAGGTCAATTTCGCGACTTCCCCATTATAAGTCAATGGGGGAAAAATCAACTCCCTGTTTTTACCACTAAAACGGGTCGGAATGGCCCCATATACCATACATGACTTCACATACGATCAACCTTCACTACCTTGAGGTCTGTTTTGCTGTTGGGCAGCTGTAAGGTCATGTGACGTCATCAAAGGTCACCAAAGGTTTTTTGCCAATAACTCCTTACAGGAACAAGATACAGCCGCGCGGATGGTCTCATTGTGTTCAGCTCGTCAAGACGCATCGAATGATATACATGATGACCTCGAGGTCACGTGACCTGAGGTCAACCTTTGACCTTGACCTTTCGAGGTCAACATATATATCATTCGATGCGGATTGACGAGAGGATCACGATGATGCCCTTAGTTTGTTCCTATCTTGACTACTTCGAAAGTTATTCGAGAAAAACCCTCTCCATATCTAGCGCCGCCATTTTGACTTTTTCGACCCCTGTGACGTCATCTTTGACCTGACCTGAAAATGACCTTTGTAAAAATTGTAGACCTTGTCCGTGCGTATCCGATGCCGTTTACCGCTTGTCGCTATCTTGCTTCGTTCTCGAGATCTCAGGGGGGGGCGGTCATCCGCCCCCCCCCCCCGTCGGTACTAAGTTGGCGCAGACCCCCGTCGGTGCGCGGGTTAAGAGGGTCGAACCCGCCTCCCTCTTAGCTAAAGCAAAATAGATGGCAAAGCGAAAGGTCTGGTGAGGTTTAAAACTAATTGGAGTTAAGCTTGGTAGTTGATAAGTCACATCCGCCATTGCGTTGATTTGTAGCTAATTGCTACTTTGCTACTAAGAAAAAATATCTTAAATTGTTTCTTAGATTATAGTAAAACCTCGTTCTAATCTACGGACTATCTTCAATGATAGCATCTTTGTTCCGGCTTGATAGCGATAGTTGTACGTTTGTAATGTTGTTCAATCAACAGTGCTGATCATTATGTTCTTTTTCAGACATGTCTGGCGAGTCATTGATGGTTGATGTCGGCAAATGTCGTCATCACTGCCATCATTCGAGCGGCATTTCCAAGAAGGATTTCCTAGAGCTACTGTCAGACTATGAGGACATCGATCCAGTGGAGGTTCGTCCGCCCCCCGGGATTTCCACAGAGTCCGCCCACGTCCAAAACCGGCCGGCCAATGGGGCCGATATTTGCGTGTAGCTGCACACTGGCGCCGCGGTCCATGGGTGCCCTTGGGGAATGGCAGCGGTGGCGCGACAGGCATTGGTCGCAGCCGGACTTTACCCGCACCGACAGTGATCTCATGTGACCGGAAACACCAATAATGAACGGTTTTATGGTCTGTTATTTCCAATTCTGAATTTCAAACGACGAAGCTGGGCCCCGTTCGCGGCTTTAAAATGACAGTAATGATTTACCTATACCTTGATTCGTGTCCAATCAGTGATGGTCTTCGGGAAAGCTTGTAGGTACACCAAAAATTTCGTTCTTTCCAGTGGAATAGAACAAGACATGCACGAGTGGTGTTCTTGTTTCTTGAAATGTATCGGGGAATTTCTTTATACCTCCGGCTCGTGATATCCGGGGGAACATCAACACAATTCCCAGACATCTAATCCAATCGATCCTTCCAGCAATAAGCATTGCGATATTTTTTTCAGGCAGTCACTGCCTTAGGACGGTTGCATGTATACAGTGCTGCCTAGAGCAGTTGTTGAGTAAATACAATGGTGAAATATTGCCAAATGTCATCATGTCCACAATAGTGAAAACAACATTAATTAGCTGCCATCAAACAAATAGAGACAAAAGATATTCACTGGAAATTAGTTGGGTCGCTTTTAGGATTGTCCAACAATTTGTAGTTTGAAAGCCGTATTCTCTAATTATTGACCTTAATTAAAAGATTGTTGGTTATGTCGGTGCTTAATTTACTCAAACGTTGCCAAGTCTTGAGATCTAAAATGCATACAACGCATTTAGTAAAAAGCATGAATCTCATAAACAAGTGGATAAACAGATTCCTGAGACGATTGATTTTTCTGTCACATTTGTTTCGTTATTCTCTCCCTTCATGCCCGATGTCTTTAACCGTTACTATATATTTTGTTGCCCACATTCTACAGGTATTTCTGCGTCAGAGAGAGCGTCACGCCTCCTGCCGCGCCCCGAGCCGGTGTCAGCCCACTGAGGTCGTCCGGGAGCGTCACTACACTCCCGGCGGGCCGGTGACCCGCGAGGTGACCCGACACTGCGGCTGCCGGCGCGCCCCGGCCACCTGCACCCGCCTGCCGCGACACGTCACCTTTCACCCGGGCACCCCGCACCAGCAGATACTGGACATCGGCCGCTGCGCCGGACCCTGCGCTCAGAAAGGTCAGTGCTGCGTCGGGACAGCAGCTGAAGTGATGTTATTAACCACAAAAACAGTGAATAAACATGCGCTGCTTCATGCTTGTTAGTTCATTTGTTCGAGCATTCTGTGAACAGAACGGTTCAGCCACCTGTCGTTGTTAGCATAGAGATCTTATATACATAGAGATGACATGCACTTAAAATCGTGGCGATTCAGTGGGTCTTTTTAAGCAACTTATTTTCAGCCAGTAGCGTGCCAATATGGCTGAGGCATTGTTAGTCTGAAGAAATTATTACGTATCGAGCGAAGCAAGCGTAGTCTTTCGTAGATTAACGGAAATTTCTGAGTATGAGCCGCCGGCCGGCCGTGGTTACGATTTTGCGAGGCTTATATCTCAGCAACCACTTGACCGATTTACATTCGATGATTTTTCTAGGGTAGCTTCATTCCTTCTACCAAGTATTGGACTATTCTCGATGCATGTGGGTGACCGCTTATGCACGTGCCACGTGCAAAACGAAGAGGTGTCAGTTTTGCATTTGTTGCAATATCTTTGTAACTACTTGGCCGATTGCGCTGAAAGTTTGTATGTAGGTAGGCACCCACTAGGCAATGCATATCCATGTGCCACAGTTGGGGTGCTGCTGCACGTGCGCACGTGCAGGGGTCGATTCCAGATCTCGAGAACGGCTGAACCGATTGTGCTGAAATTTGGTACATGGTTAGGGACCAGTTAGTAGGGTGCCGTGCAAAAGTCAGTTGTGACCCATTTTGCACGTGTGCACGTGCAGGGTGCCGCTTCCAGATCTCGAGAACGGCTAGGCCGATTGCGCTCAAATTTGACATATCGCTAGGGACCGGTTAGTAGGGTGCAGTGCACAAGTTAGTTGGAGGTGTCCCTTGCAAATTCGCTTGTCCAAGGCCCACCCTCTCGCTCGCTCCGTTGGTCGCCCCAAAAGGCGTTTTACTGGTTAAAAATATTGCTGTTCTTTCCTGGCTGATTTCATTCCTGAGGTAAGCAATGAAATTTGTAGCATGATTTCATTTTGTGTTCTTATTGAATTCCTTAACCCGCGCACCGACGGGGGGGGGCGGATATCCGCCCCCCCTGAGGTTTTTCGCGAATAGCGGGAAAACCGCGGCGCGTAGCGCCGCGAAATTTGGTATGACTATAACCTCATCAATTTTACACATGGTGTGCAAGTTTGAACCTCCTACCTTTTAAGGTCAGGTCACCAGGTCACTTTGAATGACCCAACCTCAAGTCACTTTTTTGCAACTTTGTCACCGTGCCAGAGCTACAGTAGATGTCGGAGGCCTTTGAAAGTCGCAGGATATTATAAGGTCATTAGTAGCTACAATTTTTTTCATCTCGGAATTTTGATATCGGTGACCTAAGGTCAGGTCAATTTCGCGACCTCCCCATTATAAGTCAATGGGGGAAAAATCAACTCCCTGTTTTTACCACTAAAACGGGTCGGAATGGCCCCATATACCATACATGACTTCATATACGATCAACCTTCACTACCTTGAGGTCTGTTTTGCTGTTGGGCAGCTGTGAGGTCATGTGACGTCATCAAAGGTCACCAAAGGTTTTTGGCCAATAACTCCGTACAGGAACAAGATACAGACGCGTGGATGGTCTCATTGTGTTCAGCTCGTCAAGACGCATCGAATGATATACATGATGACCTCGAGGTCACGTGACCTGAGGTCAACCTTTGACCTTGACCTTTCGAGGTCAACATATATATCATTCGATGCGGATTGACGAGAGGATCACGATGATGCCCTTAGTTTGTTCCTATCTTGACTAATTCGAAAGTTATTCGAGAAAAACTCTCCATATCTAGCGCCGCCATTTTGACTTTTTCGACCCCTGTGACGTCATCTTTGACCTGACCTGAAAATGACCTTTGTAAAAATTGTAGATCTTGGCCGTGCGTATCCGATGCCGTTTACCGCTTGTCGCTATCTTGCTTTGTTCTCGAGATCTCAGGGGGGGCGGTCATCCGCCCCCCCCCCCGTCGGTGCGAAGTTGGCGCAGACCCCCGTCGGTGCGCGGGTTAAAAGCTCGCCTAAAAACATTCTCTCTTATTCAGGCTCTCATCAACCCGGCAGGCGGTAGACCTCCCGGCCACCTTCCGCGCGGGGGGGGCATTTTTTTGCCCCCCCCCCCTCCCGTATCTCCGAAACTACTGGACGGATCCGTAACATTCAAACGATGTTGGATAGCCCTGTTAAATTTGTCGACGGAACTCCAATTTCATTTTCCTCGGGGGCACCGATGACGTCACAGGTCAGGTCAAAGATAAAATGTTTCGCGTACGTTAAAAATAGGGCGTACGTTGCCTAGTATATATGTTGCTATTAGAGGTCACTGATAATACCATGTCAGGTCACCAAGGGTCAGCACATGAACCAACTTTACTATTTACTAGGGTTGTGCGATGCATGTTTTATGCCCCCCCCCCCTGACATGGTCCCCCCCAAAAAGGTTACAGGTCTAAGGTCTTTTGGGTCAGGTTCATGGAATTTTCAGGGTAGGTTCCTTGAGATTTGGTCAAGTTTGGCGCTTTCGGCCAACCGTCGTGAAAACGGCTGTTCTGAACCTTTCTGAGCACGGTGCAAGCTCAAATATACATATGTTGCATGTTCCCATTCAATGATACATTAACCCTCGCCGGACCTATTGGTTTTCTACATACGCGCCGGCCGGGGGGGGGGGGGGATTGGTACGATTTCCCTCGCCGTTTCGCCCCTGATGAAGCTAGAACGTCGCGGAAAAAACAAGCGTGTGCGCCGTTACAAGACGCAGGGACTGGTACCCGATTTTAAGGTCTCATGAGGTCAGGTCAAGTGACCAAGGGCCAGGGTTCAGTTTTTCATAACTTCGCAAAAAAAACGGTCGGAGAGCCGCGATTTTGGCATCATCGTGTTCGCCTCGCTCAGGCGCGTCGAATGGTATACTTTTTGTTCGGGTGAGGTCAACCAGAGGTGTCGACCTCGGGTCAAGGGCAGGTCAGCTCCCCCAGATCACGAAGCTGGTTGAAAGAGGTCATGTTGCATATTACTCGAATCGGCAGGTCTTCCTGAGTTTATTGGTGGCTTTCCCCACTCGCTAACTCAATTTAATGGGGAGTTATTGATGAAAAACTCTAATGACCCAAGTATATAACTGCAATGAAAACCGGAAGCCTCATGCTAATAATTATATTCAAAATAGGGCCAAGAAAATAAGACATGTTGGCCAAACTGACAAACTGACTTTTGTCAAACCGTCTTACGGTTTTCATTGCAGTTATGTATGTAATCATGAGCCTCAAAACCGCGCTTTCTTTAATCAATGACCCAAGTGACCATAAATGACGCCACACAATGTCAACAATGCAAAAGTGAAGCATCGGACCTTGCAAGGCGTGCAAGAAATCACGATTCCATGTGCTGGAGACAGTTTGAGATAGTTCTCGGCGCTAACATAGCAGTTTTCATTTTTCCCCATTGAATTATACCTAATGGTGAGGTCACGTGGCCGACCTGACCTCATGTGATTTTTAGGGAAAATCCGAGATATATGTACAAGTTGTGAGACCTCTGGATGATACTACATCCTGTAAGTTTCATCTCCCTGTGAAAGTTCCTCTGGCACTGACGGCGTTGCGAAGTTGCGACATCTGAGGACTGTGCAGAGGTTCACTTATGACGTCACAGGTCAGTGACCTGACCTGACCTGAAAATGCGGTTGGTGTCACAAGATGCGGCTTGGATCAAAGGTCAGGTATGCCAAGTTTCAGCTCTCTATCGCCTGCGTGTTCGGAGCTATCGTGAAAAACCCTATAGGGAGGCGGCACCCGCCCACCCCCCCCCCCCCCGTCGGACGGCGAGGGTTAATGATACATGCAGTACCTGATACGAGCATAAGGTTAAAACATGCCTAATTTCATTTCAATAATAACGCTCGAGAGCGTCACAGCTAGACAAAAAAGAAAAACTGAGGTCTCTTGCACCAAACTACCTAGCTAGGTAAAATCGAAAAACCTGTTTCATAATAAGCTAATCTAACGGTGGTAAATTTGTTTGCAGTAGCCCAATACCTAGTCCTACATGTGCTTGCTAAATTTTGCACGCAAATTGCTACATTTGAGACTTGGGCTGGGTATACGATGCAAAATAATCCAAGCATTGGTGCAAGAGGATTTTGGTGCAAGAGGCCTCTGTACTTAAAAATAAGCGGATGTGAACACAATCTCCTTGACCGAATCCTTACAAAATGCAAGTCACGGGCCATGGCACCCCAGAAAACCTTGCTTAAAAAGACCCACTGAATCGCCACGAAATCAAGTGCTTTAACATAGGCGTGTCATCTCTATGTATATAAGATCTCTATGGTTGTTAGCAACTGGGAAATCCAACTATAACTTAGCGTGCAAACTTGGACATGATGTAAACGATGTCTATGTATCTGTTAACAATGCATCTGTTTCATTGCTTACGTGCATCCATTCGGCTGATGACCTTTCAACAGAAAATACGGGTTAGTTTTGAGGTGCATTAAAAGAAGTTGCATCCCAATGATGAAAAGTGAGCACAAAACGAATGAGTCCTTACCTTTTTCCTTTTTTCGCATCATAGTAGGTTTAAAGCATTGCATAAACTCTTTTTCAGATGACAGCTGCCTTCCGCTGAAAAATAGGACAGTTTCGATCGATGGACCCAATGGTAAGTTTTACTGGGGTTTATGAAGCTCTCTGTTGTTCCTTTATGTATGTACTGACTTTGGAAGAACATTTTTTTTTTTGTCATAGAGCATAGCGTATACCCTTATTACAAAAACCTCATGTACTTTTCATAATATCGCTTGTGTACTTTCTTATAAGATTAGACCGTTCCAACTGTCTGGAGCACAGTTGGTCATGTTGGTGCGATTAAGTCCAATTGGATTGATAGTCAATTTTTACTAGTTTTCCAAATTAGGCTGCTTTTACACCTTATTTATTAAATAATCAGACATTATATTCGGTTAAAACATGGATAAATGTTCATAATGTGAAGATCTTTACTGTAAAATTTTTTAGTTAGAATGGTCAAGTTTGGTGTATTCACGACATATGTCGTCGTGAGACGACTCAGAGCATGCCAAATCCAAAGACTGAAATTTTGTATCTAACGTCTCATTTACAGGAGCTGAGGTCGTTCCCATCATCGAGGAATGCGTGTGCTCGCACGGCTGCTACAGGATGGTATTGCTGGAGGAGGTTTATGACTACTCGGAGCCAAACACGCCCAAAATAAAAGTACGTTTATGTACATACGAGCAATATAAAGGTGTTTACGAGCGAGCGAGCGCAGCGACCGAAGCGAAGTCTTTTCAATATAACGGAAAAATCTCAGTATGAGCGGCCCGGCCCGGCCCGGCCTGTAACGCTTTTGAGAGGCTTATATCTCAGCAACCGCTGGACCGATTGGCCTGCGGTCTTTTTTGCTGGGTAGTCCCATCCCCGTAATTGAGTACCTACTTTTGATACATCTCAGTGACCGTCGTGGCACGTGCCACGTGAAAAGTCAAGGGTGTTCAGGCTGTTTTGCAAATGTAGTGATTTTGAGAGGCTCATATCTCAGCAGCCGCTAGGGCGATTGTCTCGCGGTAATTTTTGTAGGGTAGCTGCATCCCTTCTACCAAAGGTCAGATACTCTTGATCTATGTGAGGCACCCCCACTGCACGTGCAAAATACAAAAAGAAGAGGTGCAAAATTTGTTCCCATTTCAATAACTCGGTAATTACTGGGGCGATTTCGCTGAAACTTGGCATACAGTTAGGCACCCACCAGGCAATGCATTCCCATATGTTGCGGTTAGGGTGCTACTGCACGTGCGCACGTGCAGGGGACGCTTCCAGATCTCGAGAACGGCTGGGCCGATTGCGCTAAAATTTGGTACATGGTTGGGGACCGGTTAGTAGGGTGCCGTGCAAAAGTCAGTTTGGACCCCGTTTGCACATGCGCACGTGCAGAATGCCGCTTCCAGATCTCAGGAACGGCTGGGCCGATCGCGTTCAAATTTGGCACACCGCTAGCGATCGGCTAGAAGGGTGCTTTGCATAAGCCCGTTGGAAGTACCCTCTCGCCCTTCCGCACGTGCAGGGCTCACTATCTTGCTCGCTTGGTCTTCGCCCAAAAGGCGTTTTATTGGTTATAATGCTGCTTATTCTGCATGCCGTCGGTTGCTGGTTCTCATATTTTTCGCAGGTTTTGATGATCCATAAAGTAGCGCGAATGGTGCTTACAAACATAACTCCAGCGCAATTAAGCTCATGAAATCCTTGAGAATTTACAAGCGCATGCTATCACTCGATCACTTTCGGTTTATAATCAAACTACGCCGTTCGGCATATTTCGAGCACGTAAAACTTCACGGTGACACGTACCGACAATGAGGCTCAGCAGACTAATGGTTTTTCTCCGTGCTATCGTCTCTCTTTCCTGAACTGGGCAGTCGGTCGCGGCGCCGGTGCCCGATCGTCTGCAGATAGCAGATGTGTATGTCGGTCGTTTCCAGCCGCAGAACAATGATCGACCAATGTGGCGCGCGCGGCGCCGGGTCTGTCGCCACCGCCGCCGCCGCCGCCGCCGTCGCCGGTAGTGGCGGCGACGGCGGTCGTCAGGCGCCAGCCGAGACTATGTGCGTCCCGGCGGCGCCAGACGACTCTGTCAACATTCGATACTGTTCGTTTCAGACGATTGACGTCGGCCAATGCGTGGGAGCGTGCACCAAAGACCAGCACGACCGGGACTGCGTCTACAGGTCAGTCGGCGCCGCGGAGCGGGGGAGGGGGCGGCGGCGCGGCGCCGCGACGGCGCGGCTCCCGGGGAACGCACAAGGGCCCACAAGGTCGCGGTCACCCGTGGTGTCTTAGACGCGTAAATGCCGGCGGAACGGTGTCACATACTCCTCGGCGCCAGCGCCACCTCAGCAGCCCCCCCCCCCCCCCACCGCCGCCACCGCGCCGGAACGGGCTGGCAAGTTTGGTGTTAGCTTGTAGTGCAGCGGCGCAGTCTCCCAGGCTCCGGGATACTGTGCTATCCTGCGTTGCAGTTCCTCTCATTTGTTTTTGTTTCGGCTAAGCACTCGATGTGTTTCTGGCGACCTTTGACCGAGGAAATTCATCATGGCACTGCCTTTGTGTTTCCGGTTGTCACAAATGTTTGCTGAACAACTAGGAGTGGCCCATTATGACAATTACACAGTAAATGGCAGACGGAAGTTTCATAGGTGCGGCGGAGGTGCGGGCCCCTGACATCGAATGGCTAAGCGGCGACTCGTGTCATTAGGAGAACGTCGAGTGACTTCCCCCCGACAGACCTCACAGGAACGTCTCGTGACAGTTAAAAATATTGTTACTAATAATAATTTCATCCTTCAGGTATTTTGGATCATAACAGTGCTTATATAAATAAATTTATCAGAGCAAAGAGCGAGGAAGCTTCGAAACACAACATTTTGCTTGTAGGTATTTCATTAGCGTTCTAAGTAAATGCCTACAATGAGCTCTTGCCACACTTCTCTGCCTAGGGAGAGTTGGCCGTGCAGCTCGTAATTAGGAACCCCGTGTCCATTTTCGGTGACGTCAACTGGGGCTGAGTCACCGGGTCTTGGCCACCGGGAACGCGGCCTTTTTTGGCGGTGATCCAGAAACGGAGCCGACCCAGAGCCTCTTATAGGCACCGGAGCCGATCACACAATAGCTCTATTTGAGCCACCCGAGGGCGACGCACTTGTAGCGGTCGTCAGGAGAGTGGTAGCATGGCGACACTCTGATTGCATTGTAGAGAAATGACGAGAAGTCACATATGATTTTGGCTTATTCTACTTACATCCATTCAAAAGTAAAAAATAAAGAGATATGTGAACTTCTGAAATCATTAACAGTAAAATAAATAAATACATAGTAAGCTGATTAATATGAGCTGGTCGCCTTCATGTTTGCTTACATCTTTTTCTTTTCTTTTTCAGTGATCAGTCATCTCCCAAGTGTCTGATGTCGTTGATGTTTCAAGTCCGCGGCTGCGTCGCCTCTGCAAGTGAGCAGCATTTCTACCGATCAGAGGATGGGACCGCTAAGTCCCTCGCCAGCACTACTGAATGTTCCTGTCATTAAACTCTTGTCTTTATATGCGCTTCTCAGCTACGTTTGATATCTGCGCCACATAATTACATGGAGTTTGTAGGAAGACAGGTTTGATTTTTGAGCAAATTTTAAGATGTGCATAATGAAGATAGTGACTTGTATTAATTGGTATGCGTAGATATGTTGCTAGACCCAAGTTAATGTACCATTCTTATTTTGTGGTGATGGAGTCATAAATGCTGTACGGTGCTTTCCTTGTGTAACAGAGCAAATATTTTTGTCTCGCCTTTTGTTCGTACCACTTCTTCTTCTTCGTGGATTAGGGCGCGTAGCCGTCAGGCTCAAGCGTCCAACATTGTTCGTACCACGCATACCTTCCGTCCATAAAGTAAGACATAGTTCTATTGGTTTCAGTCCATTTTTGCGTGCTATAGATATGAATCTGATATAAGTATATGTACCGCTTGATCGGTTTTGTGCAAAATAAATATTCACCAATTTCTTTGACTTATTATTCTTAAATTTTTGCGTCCAATGATTATCGAAATATGCACAAATACTGCAACATTTAGTAGGTATGTGTATGTAGCGCATAGTTAACCACTCACGAAGTAGTTAGGATCTTTTAAAACAGAATGTGCGTCAAGGTGATACAAAATTTACATGATAAAACGCGACTTTCGGGCATGTCTAGCGGAGAGCACCGAGCTTAAAAGCATGATATGTGAAAATAGCTGCTTGGATCGCGATTTTACGTTGCATCAAAATGAGTGTAATCAATAAGCATACAAATAACTAGGTACGCTTGACTTTAAGTAGTAGAAATTAAGACTTAACTTGCAAGATACCTGCAAAAAATGCAGCTGCATCGAATCATCTTGAAACAGCTCGAACTTTAAAACGTAAGAGAAGCAGAATTAGCGCATGATATCAAAACCACAAATTGTCCGAGAAACAATTCACATTCCACAAGAATGTAGGGCCTCCTCACTAGTTCCTGAAGCACATGCCACAACAGACATAACTCTAACGAGCTACTACAGGGTATTGTAGCAGGATTTAAAACGCCCGGTTCCGCGGCATTCACTTTATTGAGCTTCAAGGATACATCCCACACCAAACTAACCAGTACTTCTCCACAAAATGTGTATTTTATGTGCCTCCTGGAATCCAGCACATGCTACCGGTATTCCAAGAATTTCGGCTAAAATTTGGAAGGTACCCACGGGAGATAACGTACCAAAACAGGACTGAGCATGGGGACGCAATGAGTCACCGATCGCCACCGATAGGCTCCGATCTCCGAGGGATGAATCATCGTCGCACTCCGCAGGTCGACACGTATACGTCACTGGTGTGCGTTCAGTCCAGATATGGCAGCAGATTGTGGCATATGTGAATGGGAAGAGAGGCGAAGAATGGTGCGGTTTTACGCCACTGACGTCACTGGAAACTAAAGACGAAACGAGCGGACATTATCGGTGTGGTTACGGAGCGAGCGAAGCGAGCGGAGTCTTTCCTTAGATTAACGGAAATTTCTGAGTATGAGCGGCCGGCCGGCCGGTCGGCCGTGCGGACGCTTTTGCGAGACTTATATCTCAGCAACCACTTGACCGATTTACATGCGGTAGTTTTTGTAGGGTAGCTTCATTCCTTCTACCAAGTATTGGACTATTCCCGATGCATGTGGGTGACCCCTTATGCACGTGCCACGTGCAAAACGAAGCGGTGTCAGTTTTGTAATTGTTGCAATATCTCGGTTACTACTTGGCCGATTGCGCTGAAAGTTGGCATGTAGGTAGGCACCCACTAGGCACTGCATGTCCATGTGTCAGAGTTGGGGTGCTGCTGCACGTGCGCACGTGCAGGGGTCGATTCCAGATCTCGAGAACGGCTGGACCGATCGCGCTCAAATTTGGTACGCGGTTAGGGACCGGTTAGTAGGGTGCCGTGCAAAAGTCAGTTGGGACCCATGTTGCACGTGCGCACGTGCAGGATGCCGCTTCCAGATCTCGATAGCGGCTGGGCCGATTGTGCTCAAATTTGGCATATCGCTAGAGACCGGTTAGTAGGGTGCAGTGCACAAGCCAGTTAGAGGTACCTCCTCGAAATTTCGCACGTGCAAGGCTCACCTCGCTCGCTCCGTTAGTCGCCCCAAAAGGCGTTATACTGGTTTAGTAAAATCGCTGAAAAAGGAATGAAGCGAAATGCATATACATTCGGTTTGGCAGTAAATCTTTGATTATGTAACTACTGCAGTGCAATAGGAACTTATTGCATAATGTACCGCATATAACATCCGCAAGAGAAAGGATCTGTATTAGGGTGGCACTAAAACGGGGCTAAAATTTCGTTTTGAGAATTTTCAGCGGGACGGGCAGCCAATCTGTTCTACCACCCGAGAAAACGTTGTGTGTAAAATATTTTTGGAAAATATGTTTATTTAGAGGTAGCTCAACCAGGTCAAAGTTCGCATTTTTGTGAAAAACACAACTTTGCCGAAATTTTAATTTTCACGTGTATTTCTGATGTTCACAATGACATTGGACGTTGCCAAGACTTAACTGAAACGTTTCAGCACCTAAAGCTCAGATATATAGGTACATATGAGGTACATAATTCTTTTGAAGGTATGCATAACTTACTGCATAGCTCCATGAAAAGAGAAAGCGGTATCATCCGTAATCAGCCAACACTTGTACACATCATTCTATGGCTAGTCTTGCCTACTTAGAAGTTACGATCGCCTTGCGTATGTCAGAATGCTTGCGTCTTGCTCCTCGACGACCTACAAGAGGAGCTGCTGTTAGTCTTTATCCTTCGTGGGGGTCAGATCGATTTCCTGGCCATCAACAAAATGCCTCGTTCCGCGAAGTCGTAGAGGCGTGAAGAGACCTCATGTAGCGCATGGCGGCGTTGTAGATTGGCTTGACCTTCCTAAGAATCGGATCCTTCAAGAGGAAGTCGGTGTCCATACCGAGGATGCTGAAGAAGCTTGTGAAGCCAGTTGTGATATGACGAAGTCTGCCGTGGACTTGCTAGAGACTGAAGCTATAGTAGATTCAACCATGGGCTCGACGGGGGGGGGGGTACTCGGCCCTCTCCTCTCGTAACGATGCAGCCATCTCACGTTTAGTGGCAGAGATCGTAATCTCCTCCATTAGAAGTTGAGGGCGACCAGCCTCTCATTTAGATACCAGAGGTGACGGCTGAAGGCAATGGCTGTCGCCTTGGACACCAATTCGAACACCAATTCGTCCAATTCGTACTCCAGGAGGGACTTGAGGAAGTCGAGATCTTGCGCTGGTGCAGACGCCAGAAGCGGTGCATTGAATCGAGCCGAAAACTACGTTGTTACCACAAAGGTCACGATTCGCTGGCGGCTGGACGCTCTTCTTCTTAGTCGTAGTGAGCCGGGATTGTGCTCGGAAGATGTAAAGCTTCATAGCGTAAATGGCATTGGTCAACCAGCACACACGGAGCATATCGGGGCGAGCGATCTTCATACCTCGTTTCGGAGCACCACCGAGGACAGTGATGGCCAGCTCCAGCATCTCACGGTTGTCGGGCGAGTGCTCGCGGTCAAGGATATACGACCGAACTGTGCAAGAGCATCACGCGGGTTGTGGAGGTGGGACATGTCACAGTTTTTGAAGGTTTATGGCTTCGTAGTTCGTTCCATCTAGACGCCCACTTTTTATGGAAGCGCTTAAACAAAACAACGTCCGGGCCGCTGGACGGGCCGAGGCAGGCTGAAAATGTCTTTATAGAACAAACTCGTAAATGTCGTGGCAAGTCAGGTGGAACAAGTCCTGCTCGAGCCGCTGCCCGCTGCTCCTGCTCGACAATGCAGGAGCTACCTCTGCAGGCTCCTGCATTGAGGCCGGTGTTCGATGCACTTGTGTCAAAACTGAGCGCTTTCACTCAATCCTTCAACTCTCACTCATCGAGAAATTATAGAACAGCGTTTGCTGCGGCCTGTCAGTTTGAGCCTGGCTAGCGAAAAATGTTCTGCAATGGCTAAGCAAAGCACAACTTATCTTTTTCACGTGCACGTCTTCTCCCTGACATCACGAAGACACGGAGACCTGCCCTGTGGCCGTACACTGGCAGTGTCCCCCTGCGCATCAGTGACCGGGGATACATGAGCAGAGTAAATGCGTATTACAAACGGTTCACAATATTCAGCGAAGAAAAACCATTCCTGATACGCATTTATTTGCTCATGTAACCCCGGTAAGTGCTAGCAGTCTCGTGACCCTTCCCAACCATCGTAATACGAGAGAAGAGCTGAAGCTGCACGCCTGGCAGCGAGCTACCGTCACCGAACAAAATAAGCTAAACTACGCTGAACGGCCATTGGTTGAATCACGCATTGCGTCACAGCGCGTTTGCGGCGAGAAACACTGTGGTTATGAAACAAATAGGAAGGCATCTATCATTCATTTAAACGTGTTACAGCTCAAATATGACAATGCTTGGAAAGGCGCGACACACATCTGAATCCCCGTTCACAATATACGCTTTGTCAATATGTACCAAGTATGACCCCATTGAGCTACCTCTAAATATAAATATTTTTTGATAAAATTTCTTACAAATCATTTTTTCCTGAGGTAGAACAATATGGGTACCCGTCCCGGTTGAAATTAAAAAATTCGAAATTAAGTGCCACCCTAATCTGTATACTATCAACCCACACGCAGCTGCCGATGCTCTTTTCACAATCAGACGAGTGATCTACACTGACGCTGATGCAGTGACTACGGCTCTTTTACGATCAGACTGCGTGATCTGCCAGTTCGCCACTGCTGCGTTTATAATGTGACAGCAACAAATTGGCGTCAGTCAAGTCACCGCCGATAACCCGCTATTACAGCCGACGCACGACAGATATCTCATTCACACGGCACGCTTCCAACCCTTACCGACACGCTCCCAACCTTTACCGACACGCCGGCGACACGACCCCTCGGTATTGCGGCCATGGGACGGTGGCAGGCTGTCTGGAAGCTGAGAGGGGGGGGGGGGGGGTCGACACGAGGAGCGTGACCGCACTGATGGGTGACCGGACCTCGGCCACAGTGGGCCGGCGATGACAGACGGCTCGATGACAGACGCCGTCCCACTGCGCCGCTCAGATCCGGGACTCTGCGCCGATCACCGGCCGGCAGATGTAAATCCAGCCGGATGTAGACGGCCGGGAATCCTCCGAAGTGTCAGAATCGCTGCACCATCGCACTGCTGTTCTGCATCGCGTAAGGAGTCCGCCAGCAGCACCTGGCCTGTTCCAGAGGCCAGCCATCTACAGGGAATCGACTCTGCACTCGTGTCAGGTGGAAAGCTTAAGTGTTCTGTGAAGCAGGGCTTTTGCTGGAAAGCCACGGATTTCATTGGATCTTTCCAAAGGCAGATAACACCCGGTTGCCGGCTTTGTTGACGAAAGCCGAAAATAATTTCGCTGTCCTGTAGGTAGAGGTATCGTAGCAGTATGACCGATAATGCGGGTGCTAATGATGAGAGCGATAGAAACCCAACTAACTCGAGCTCCCTCCGATTGACGATATCACCGTTTGCGGCAGCGTTGCACGGTTCGGGATCCGCTCAGATGCTCGCTGATTGGTATCAGCGTCCTCTGCCGGGAGAGGTATCTGGTATCAGCGTCATCTACCGGATACCCTGAGAGCCATCTCCCTCATCAGCGAAATCAGCCGAACCGGACTGCCCGCCAGCTGGCGGCATTTCCACCGCTACCGCCCACTGCTCTCTGCGCCCACACATCTGACAGCAAAACTAGTGATGTTCCGGGGCCGCATGAGCTCAGATAATGTCGCCGAGATTTCTTATAAGACTACCATTCATCATGCATGTAATTGATTATTGATGGCGTCGATTGATTACGTCAACATTCCCACCGATTGACACCAATCCAGAGAAGCAGTCAGCTAAGTTAGATGAATGATTGATGAGCTCTTAGGTCGCCAGCTGTCAGCTCGTTGTGTGGGTGGCAGTTATGACATAAGCAAGAGGATAATGTGGCAGAAGTGGGATGACATCATAGTTGACACGGACCCATCCTAGGAGAGTAGTGGATGAGTTGCTTTAGACAGTTGTTCAGGTGCTATGTATCTGGCGTTTCTTAGCATTCTTACGCTTTGTGAGCGCATGTTTACTGCGCCTAAAAAACCGATTCAACGTCGCTGGTTGATGATGATAATGATGATTCTTGATAATAGGGATTCCAAGAAAATCGAAAATTCACAGTAATCCGTCGGCCGTGGGTGCCATACGCTGGTTGAGTTTTGTCTATTTATTATTTCTTTGAAGCACCCTATGACTTCAATCACAACAGGCGAAAGACTACCTGCGGGGATTCACAATAGACTGTGACAACTGTCGGTGTTTTGAGCGGGGAATGCTACAGCGACGGGCGGCGGCACTTCTATCAGTACATTACATTAAAAATTCGCGTCGTGGCGTATGGCGGCACTTCTGTCAAAGTCAATAACATCAAAAACCATGGCGGCGGACGGTGGTAGTGTTGTCAAAGACGGGTACAGCAACAATGGCTTGTAAGCTCACATTTCCATCAAAGTTAGATCATGTTATTACGTGAACTCACGCCATCGTCACACGTAACTTACAATGAACGGAACTTGAGGAATACCTACAATCCATGCTTTACGCTATCGTGTCACTGTAACAGCGTCTCAGTGCCACCAATAAAGCTTGATTGCCATTCCATGAGTTAATTCAAAGCTGTGTATGAGCACTCAAAGCAAGTGATGGGTATCGATAACGTTTAAAGTCCCCGTATCGCATGACAGCCGTCGAAGATACAACGGCAGGAATGACGGCAAAACAGAAAAGATAAGGAAAGCGGGGAACACCGCGCATTGGGAAGACCCTCGAATTTTCGTCTGTAGACACAGCACGGATACACGATGAAAATTCCCCTTTGTGGTGGTTTATTTGTGCATGTGCATGTCAGCGGCGCTCCTTCGCTCCTCGATAATCGTGTCTTTGCATTGGTATTGAAAAGGTTATACAGGCACAACAAAAAATATAGTTAGGGCTTCTATCCAAGATACCTAAGATTGTATATAGGCAAAAAAAGATTCAAGCACTGATTTTGAATTTGATGTTAACCCACGCCCTGCTGGGGGTCCTGGATTTCCACGCCCTGCTCGGGGGGGGGGGGGGGTGATCATCCCCCCTAACTCGGCTCCTGGGCCACGTAGCGATATGCGATAGGCGGCGTTTGAGAGAGCACCAAAAATAATAAAGAACACACTCCGTCAAATTTTTAGTCAGATCAAAGGTCAGGTCACCAGAGGTCATTAAAAGTAAAATTTCGCCGATTTTTAGACCGAATGTGGATGATTACCCAGAAGCCAACGCATAACTCGGTAACCAGTAGATCTACAGCGCCGCGGCAAAGCGCATTCGATAGCCCTATTAACGTTCTTTCTGAGTATTGTTCTCATATTTGACCTAGCCTCAACGGTTTTACCGGCAGGAGCCAAAAACTGCCAAAAAACGATTTTTTTGGAAACGGCTCTTCTGCAATAACTTTTGGCTCAAGCCTTGCACGAGCTTGCTTTTACCGGCATCGTGTTCCTCTTGTCAAGACGCATTTGATGAACTATAATTTGACCTTGAAAGGTCAACTTGAAAATTTGACCTCAGGCCAGGGTCATGACCTGACCAGAAAGGGTCATGTTGCATATCAGTCGATCCGTATCGCCAAACTGAACACATCCAAGGCGTTTCCATCCCTCTGGCGTGCCTCTATCAAAAGTTATTCGCAAAAAAAACGGTTAGATACCACTTGTGACACGAAAGATGACCTCAGGGGCATAAACAAGGGTCTCGGGTACCATTTTCATGTTCAGTGTGTCAAAGTTACTTGTATTTGAGTGTTTGAGAGCGTTTATAACGGCTTTCGTCCAAAAAAGGCGCCTTTCAATTTTCTCCTATTGACCTTGCTGTGAGATTCCGCGCCGGCCGGGGGGGGGGGGTGTGTCTGAACACCCCCCTTCTAACCTGGCTCCTGAGCCACGTAGCGACACGCGGTAGGCGGCAATCGAAAGAACGTCCAAAATAAGGACGAAAACACTTCAGTCATTTTTTGGGTCAGGTCAAGCGTCAGGTCACCAGAGGTCACCAAAGGTAAAATGTTGACTATTTCAACATTTTGGAAACTGCCGACGGCTATCTCGGGAACCGATAGAGCTACAGCGCCGCGGAAAAGCGCATTCGATAGCCCTTTTACATACCTTTCTTAATATTGCTCTCGGATTTGACATCAGGTCAACGGTTTAGCCTCCATAGGGCAAAAACTTACAAAATAGCCGTTTTTACGAAAAGCGTTTTTTTCGGCAATAACTTTTGGCTCAAAAGAGCCATGACATTACCTGTGCCAGCATCGTGTTCCTCTCGTCGATACGCGTCGAATGAACTATAATTTGACCTTGAAAGGTCAACTTGAAAGTTTGACCTCAGGTCAAGGTCATGACCTGACCGGAAAAGGTCATGTTGCATATCAGTCGATCCGCAACGTCGAGTCGAACACATTTAAGGCGTTTTCAGCGCTCTAGCACGCCTCTATCAGAAGTTATTAGCGAAAAACTGTTAGATTCTGTTCGTGACCTGAGATGACCTCGGGGACATAACGAGGGGTCACAATTGCCATTTTCCGGTTCAGTGTGTCAATCTTACCTACATCTCGATGTTTGAGAGTGTCTAGAATAGCGTTCGTGCAAAACAGACGCTTTTCAATTTTCTCCCATTGACTTATAAATGGAGAGGCCGCAAAATTGACCTGACCTTAGGTCACCGATATCAAAATTCCGAGATGACCATTTTATAGATAATGTTGTTCTTATCAATCGCTGAATGTTTCAAGTCAATCAATCAATCGGTGTAGCTATGACGAGCATTCTTATTTTTTTCTGAGGTGAGGTCACTTGGCGTGACCTGGTGACCTGACCTAGGGCGACCTGGGCCTGAAATGTTCACAACATGTGCGGAAAAGATGCACGAACGGGTGTGCCAGCGCTCCGCGCCGCCGTTTATGAGATATCTGCGAAAAACCGCAGGAGGGGGGGGGGTGGTGTTCAAACAGTTCCTCTGGTTTCCTCAGAAGGTATGCCAATTTTGGAGGCGCGGAGGGGGTTGCATCAACCCCCCCCGGCCCGGCGAGGGTTAACCCGCGCCCAGATGGGGTCTGCCGAGCAACGCGGTCTGATGGGGGGGGGGCCATTTTGGCCCCCCCCCCCTCAGATCTCGAGAACCACGCAACATAGCGACAAGCGGTAAACGGTGTTGGATAGCCCCAACGGGGAACTACCTTGTGACCCAATTTCATTGACCTCGGTCAAACCGATGACGTCACAGGTCAGGTCAAAGGTCGAATTTTCACCGTTTACAGGCATTTCAAGAAATGCGTTGTAAAATCGTGT
This sequence comes from Amphibalanus amphitrite, assembly GCF_019059575.1. Taxonomy (NCBI): domain Eukaryota; kingdom Metazoa; phylum Arthropoda; class Thecostraca; order Balanomorpha; family Balanidae; genus Amphibalanus; species Amphibalanus amphitrite. The sequence continues at coordinate 354,035 of NW_024881708.1, forward strand.
AAAATGCATTTCATTGAAAATCATCGATGGGGAAATGTTCTTCAAACACATATTTTGCTATTTGAGGTCACTGATACCAGGTCAGGTCACAAAGGTCAGGTCACTGGGGGGTCACAATATGAAAGTGTCGTGTGATACATGTTTTATGGTCCATTTTACATGACAAATGCGATTATGTGGGTCAGACAGCCTTTGGGGCCAGCTTAGGTCACGTTTTGGTCCAGGTCAGGTCAAGGTCAGGTCAAGGTCAGGTCAAATTAGGTCAAATTTCAAAGTTGATATTTTTGCATAAAATGGGTATCGATTCGATGCAGCTCGTCACGGGGAGTTCAACGGTGGCCTCCGTTTCGCGCTACGAGGTCTAGAATTGCTAAAAATTGAGTTCAAAAATTTGACGTCATTAATTTTTAACAGTTTTTCCGCTATAACTTAGCCAAAAAAAAGAGGTATCGATCTAAAATTTGGTATGTATATGGAAGAGCGCAGGGACTATCACATATATTCCGGTTTTTTCGAAATTCGAAAAAAATTGGAAATTTTTTGAGTTTTTCTAAAAACAATCATTTTTTTATTTTTGGGGATCAAAATCCAAAAATTTCGAAAATCCGAGATAGCAGTTTTGTAGCGCCGTCTTTCCTCTACACAACCACATAAAGAACTTTAAAATTGCTTGTTAACTGTAGAATTGGTGAGCGTTTCAAGATGTCATGTTTTTTGCTCATTTTTACTCGAACATGACCTCAGTTTGACCTCAATAACTCCTGACCTGAGGTGACCTGTGACTTGAAATTTTGTGTGAAGGTGTCAAATTGATGCCCGGTAAGGTACCCAAAATTTGGCGGCGCTGCGCGCCGCCGTTTTCTCGCTATTTAAGAAAAACCACAGGGGGGGGGGGCAAAATGGCCCCCCCCCCATCAGGGCGCGGGTTAACCTTTGGGCCCTGGCGGGGCGTTTTTGGTCACATTCTCCAGGTGTGTTGCGTATGTAAGGAAAACCGCGGCGCTGCGCTCCACGAAGCTTGGTCAGCTTATCGAAGTGACATCAATTTTAAATCGTTTACAAAAATGTTGAGCCAGGTCACCTCGGGTAAGGTCACCAGTTCAAATTAACCATGCTATAAAAGTGCCATTCTATCATTCCTATGCCATTCTTACAAGCTATTGCCTGGGAGCTTGAAACGCGGTGTACTGCAGAAGAGCATCAGTACTCACAGCCCGAATTCCTCGGATTTTTATATCTGTGACCTGGGGTCAGGTCAGATTTGTGACCTTAGCATTTTAAAACAATGGGGGCACATTTTTTACATAAATTTAGTCCGAACCTTTTAAATGGAAGCATTCACAAGGACAGAGCCCCCGCTAAGCGGAACTTGTTGTGTTGGCCCTGCCCTCTACCCCTCGATCGCGCAATTCCTGGTCTATGACAGAATCCGGAGTCCGAAATTTAGCATACGCACATAGCCGCGCACGGCCGGTCGCCTCACTAACTTCGCCTTGCAACGGCCTGTCACCAACCGCAACCATACTTGTCAGGAGGCCCATAACCGTCAAGCGCCCGTCGTGCTTCGAACCCGGACTGTTTTAACCGGGACGCATGCTCTCACGGGACGTGAGTCCAACGCTCTACCGCCTGAGCTACGCGACCAGCATATGGCTCCTGCTTTGACCAAACACGTCAAAATTGCAAGATATTCTCAAAATCATGACGTATCTACTCATATGCAATGGAGAGGGTGCATGAAATGACCAGCGGTCACTCGAATGGTCATGTTCGGCCACAGCAGGTCATTACTATTAGCGGCTTTTCCACAAAAGCTTTTCATAGAGACATGGTAGAACGGTGAAAGCACCTGAAATATGTTCATCGCAACAATACAAATCTACTAGTATGCAGCAGCCAGCATGACCTCTTTGGTCAGGTACTTACCTTGATTTGACCGGTCAAGTTTTCAAACAGACTTTTTATGGTCAAAGTATAACTCATTTAACGCGTCTCGACTAGGAAATCGCCAATCAATGACAAATTGTCAAAATCGGGACACTTTGCGGGAGGCTGTTACCTTTGATGGCCTCCACTAGCCTCACCGTTGGATTTAGCGGAAAATTATCTCTTTCCTTCAGATGGAACTTATAGAGAGCTATTGATTGTTTTTCCGCTTCTTTCTGGCTTTCTTAGTTCATCTCTTTATAGATAATCGGGAGTGGGCAAAATGATTTCCCAATATGGCGAAATTGGCTGAGACCCACACCCGGGCACGGGAAAAGTATTATACGTGATAAAGATTACATACCGCGCATCCGTACCTATATCTTTTATCATACACTCTATGCCATGCTAAAAGATACGTTCAGGCAATGTTAAGAATCATCTTGAAACAATAGCGTTCATAGAACTGATATATTATGTGGGAATGCAGGGGGCCATGTCTGGTGGCACAAGTTCCACCACAAAGAGCAAAGCGGAAGAGAAAAAATGCCCGCAAAAACGCCCTCACTGGAAGTGAATTCCTCGACCGAAAAAAAATATTACAATTTTTTTTTTTCATAATCTCAATCCATGTTTGACAGAGAATACACAGCATTCGATGGATCATTGAAGATGAACGCGATGATCTGGAATGCAATTTTCCGTTATCATTTTGGATAAAATAAAACCGAGTCGAGAGAAGTGAACACAATAGCTTGATCCCTTCCTAAAAATGCGATGCTGGAATAAAGGCTTTGAAAAACATTGAAAAAATGCAGCCATCAAATAGGAATAACTGGTGGGACATTCCTCGGTAAGGCAGTTCAAAGTAACATGTTATGAATATTTTGTGACCGATATTTTCAAGCGGCCGTCGTTTTCTAGCACCGCCTACCCTGACCTATGACCATCCCCTTGACAGCTGATTGGTCGAGATCGGTGTGTCGGCCGTGTCCCGGCGGGGGCGGGGCGGGGGCGGGGGCGGGGGCGGTCGGTCGCGATGTCACCGGCGGCTCGTCGACCCACCAGTGTCGGCGACGACTCGAGCAGCGATGGACGCGTCTCGCACGGTGGTGATGTGGCGGCTCGTGCTGTCAGCGTGCTGGGTGACAGGAGCTCTCACAGCGCCTCCTCGGCACACAGCACACCCGGCCTCGGCAGACGTTAGAAGACTGGCACAGGTGAGACCGAGAGTGGCGCCAGAGAACGAGGCAAGCTAGTGTGCTGCAATTACGCTGGTGTTTATGCTGACAAGTGGACAAATACGTACGTGATCAGTGTCACCATGAGGTCGATGGCGAGGCTTTGCGATACATTATGTTGTGACGCTGCTTTCTACATTGGGAAGAATATGTCGGCCTTTACTACAAAAGAAAACTCATTTGAGGATGTCAAAATATGTCTGAACACAAAAACCAACGCTAAGACATATTTTTTTCATATCTCGTCATCTCGTCTCATTTCTTTCAGCTGGCTCATTTAAGTGACTTATCGATCGATTGGACTCTTGGAATTTCAGAAACCCTTCATTCTTTGTGAGAAATATTGAGGCTCTGTGACTGCGGCTGTGCCTCTTCATTGCTCAAACAAAGTCCTAATTTTATAAATTCTTCAATGATGATACGTTTCATTTAATTACCATTTCATGATAAATTTAATCGGCTAATCGGTCACTGTCATCAATAGTAGTTGACGTTGCGATGCGTGCGATGCCGCTCAGCGTTTTCGCTGGACAATACGCATCTGTCAGGTATTATTTTAGCAATCAAGCACATAAGCATGCTCATTCACTACATATTTTATCCTCAGGACCAACCAGCTTATCCTCTTAGTTGTGAACTATTTCCGGTTCCCGGGGCTGACGGTCGCTCCACCAAGGCAGCCTAGGGAGGCCGATTTCAATATGAACATGTCCCTCCAGGGGGACCATTTGAGTGGCCGGATGACCTGTCTCACTGCAGCCGAGAATATCTATTAGACATAATTGTCTAACCTACCGGACGGGCTCAGTCCCAACGGCGAACAAGCCGGTGGTCGAGCCAGATCATTTTTTTTTATACTTTGTTCGTATGTTTCTGAAGTGGTTCAATAAAGGGTTTATCCTAATACATCAAGCCAAGCATTCATTTGTTCGAGGACAGAAAAGGCCTATTGGTTAGGTAGTTAGCGGATTGGTCTAAATTTGGTTGAACGGATACAATTTCTGACATGGGTGGGAACATGTTGATTTCAAATACCTAATCTGATTGTTAAATTGATATATTTTGATGCGTCAGCGCCAGCCGTTTTACGCCTAGCATATTATTGCGTGAAGATTGAAAAAAGCACAGAACGCCAACGTCTTGGTTTTGGACTCTGACTGCACACCTACCACCAACTCATACGAACATCTCCTCGTTTGTGAAGGTAGACCATGGGACAACCCCTACCTTTCAATTGTCAATGGGAGTGATATGTCATGCTTGCATTAAACTTTCCATGACAGTCCTTTTACAGATCCTATTTTGTTCCCATAAATCATCAATGCATTTACGAAGTGCAATTTCGACTAACTTTGCGTCGGACTGAATTCCACTAATTAAAACCCACGAGGGCTTTCCCGACAGCCAAACAGCGGACTCGGTTCAGACAATTTTGATAGATGCATCGGCTCTTGTCACACATGTCGATAAGGACGACACGAGTGAGTCGGTCAGAGTGATTTGTTGTCCTGACATTTTTACGCTTTGTCCAGTTATCAAACCAGCCACAAGGCACGCTTTGCGGTTTGGCGACATGTATTTTATTGCCGTAAATGGATCTACGTGGACTGCCCAGCTGCTTTCGGGGTTTCCGACAAATGGGTTCTTCAAGTGAACAGCGATGGCGGCGGTCGACAGCGGTGCCTGCCCACCGCCAGTCATGTCTAAAGCACTATTACAGCTGTTACAGCTTACAAATTGCTGAAAACTACCTACAGCTAAGAGCGTAAGGACAGCACCGTTTATTAACAAAGCAAGGTAGGAGCTGTATTAAAACAAGGTAATTAATGAAGGGCAAAAATGTGTTGATGAGACTGTATGGCATGAAAAACGGAACACTAACTCCCTTATTGAAGTAAGATACATCGGCACAACAAATTATTCACATAGTGAACATAACACCTATCTTCTAAGATCAAACTTCGCAGCTTTATCCATATACCACTGCTTATTTGTGTTATTCGTGTGACACCCATACCCTATTTTTCCCCAGGCTCTGGGCTTCCCTGAAGAGGTCGAGTTCAGCCACCGGCGGCCGCCGCCGCCTCCGGCGCTCATGGTTGACCTTTATAACAGCGTGGCCGACGGCCGAGGACGGTGGAGGGGGCCGACGCCCTATGACGCCAACGTGGTGCGCAGTCTCAGAGAGGCAGGTGAGGATTGCAAGTTAGATACTGATCACATTTGTACATACCTATATGGTGAGCAGTTTGAGGGAAACAAGTGAGAATGAGATAACTTGGCGTAAACGCTCCGCCAGACGTTTGCTCACCGGTTCACGAGCAAGGGAACGGAAGCAGATGAGTGGAACGTAAGGCCTGCTGCAAGTCGCTGTTTTTAGTGTCATAACTAAATTATTATAATAGTTATTAAAGTTATTATAAATTTCACACACAATGTTAGGAATTGAAACGGGATCGTTCCAAAGAAACTCGTCTCCGGTACGCCAGTTGCAAAATTGTTATTCTTAAAAAATAATCAACGCTGTTCGAATCTGTAAACTGCATATGCCGTGGTATAGAGCTGTGATAGATGTGGACGTTATCTAATGTCGCTCCCATCTATCTGATTCCAGAGCCCATCTCGGCCGACTTTCTGCAGTTCGACGTGGCGCCGTTTCCGGCGGAGGATCTCCTGGAGGCCGAGCTGCACGTGTACGTGTCGCACGTGTCACACGCGGCGCCCGTGCGCCGTGTGCGTGTGTCGGCGGGTGGCGGCCGGACGCTGGACACGGCGCTGCTTCCCGGCGCCGCCGGCTGGGCCGTGCTGCGAGTGCGGCCGGCGGTGACGGGGCAGGGGACGGCGGACAGACGGCCGCTGGCGCTGAGTCTGACTGAGGAGACGGCCGACGGTTGGTGGCAGAGGCTGAACGTGTCGCGGCGCGGCCACCACCACAACCGGCAGCCGCTGCTGGTGCTCTACAGCCGCGACAACCGCACGGCGCACCACCAGACTCTGAACGGTGAGTCAAGTGAGCGGGTACGGCCCAGCACCACCAGACTCTCAACGGTGAGTGACAACCGCACGGCGCACCACCAGACTAAACGGTGAGTAGACAACTGCACGGCCCACCACCAGACTCTCAACGGTGAGTAACAACCGCACGGCGCACCACCAGATCCTGAACGGTGAGTGATAGCCTCGCGGGGCAGCACCAGACCTTGAACGATGAGTGGACAACTGCACGGCGCACCGCCAGACTCTGAACAGTGAGTGATCAGCGGGGAGATTCTTAACGGTGAGTGGACAGTGGGAACATGCCTACAGGTCAGCACCACCAGACTCTGAACGGTGAGTACTAAACGGGCACGGATCTCCGCCACCAAACTATCAACGATGAGTGGACAACCGCACGGCACACCACCAGACTCTGAACGGTAAGTGGTCGGCGGGCACGGATCAACATCACCAGGCTCTCACAAAGACATGAGCCTCAACTTCACCATCAAACAGCAAACGGTCAGCGAGTCACCGGCAATGACTCTCCCTCTATATTGTCATCGGTTAATTGACACGGCGCCACTCCCTTACACCACCGGGCGATGAATGGACAGGCCGAGTGGGCGCCGCGCCTGTCTGGGGAGACCCCGACCTCCCCAAATCGGAGACCTATTGTCCACGGTAGCTGGACAAGCGATGACAAGACACGAAAGGAAAGCCGACAGCGTACAAAGGCCTGACATCTTGGAGAAAATCGCACTTGTTTTCTGTACCACACCTGGTTATACAACATGTATTGCATGTCATGGGCTCGTGTTTTTGACGTGTAGGAGGGTTATGTCTCGCAGTAGTCACGTAGTGTCTACGCTTCTTCGTCTACAACTGCTGATTTGGTTCAGTCGGGACAGCGCATGTCCAGCAGCCAGATACGATCAGTCGTACAATCAACCGATTACCTATCATATGGTATTGGACAGGCACATTCAATTGCAATGCAGCCCTTTGCATGTTCGCCATTCTTGTGTGCTTGCATACATGGGTACTTAGTACAACTACGTTATGCGCTTCCGTCTGTCGTCTCACTTCAGGTCTGTCATCTTTACCGGTACGACTACGTACCGTTCCGTGCCACCCCGTACCGTGTCGTTAGTCCCACTGACTCCTCCCCCTCTCTCCCGACAGAGGAGCTGGTGCGTCACGCCCGCTCTGCATCCACCGGCCGGCGGCGGAGAGACGCCGACCTCACCGAGATCCCCTCCGGCTGTCAGCGCCGCGAGCTCTACATCGACTTCCAGGAGATCGGCTGGTCTTCGTTCGTGGTGGCGCCCAGCGGCTACGACGCCTACCACTGCCTGGGGAGGTGCGAGTTTCCGCTGACGCAGGAGCAGCGGCCCACCAATCACGCTACAGTGCAGAGTCTGGTGGAGCACATGGGCCTGGGAGGCGCCGAGCAGATGGTACAGAGGCCCTCCTGCGTGCCCAGCGCGCTCAGCAGTCTGCACGTGCTCTTCCTGCCTGATGACAACATGGTGGTGCTAAAGAAGTACATGGACATGGTGGCAGAGGAGTGCGGCTGTCAGTGACGGGTCGGGTGGGACGGGGTGGACTGGACGGGGGCCCGGCGCCGGCGGGGTCGCGGGCGAAGCGGAGGCTGGTGAGATTCAGCTCCAGCCCATCGCCGCCGCCGGTGCCAGGAGTGTTTCTATCGAGCAAGCCTGATGTTATGGCTTCTCCAATAGCGGGAGGCGTCCGCGGTCCCCGTAAGCCTCATTCATTCAGCACGGATTGTAGCAATTCCGTGACCCTGCTGGGAGTCTGGGACAGGGCTGCAAGAGCGCCGTTCTTGGGTCGTCTTTGTTGTCACCTGTATGCGTTAGTGATGTGATAGTACGTCTGCCGCCTGGACCACAGTTGTGCCTTTTGAACAGCAGCACGTAACGCGCGGACTTGCTCGGCTGTAAACGCGTCAAACACGTGTTCGTTGAGAGCCTGAGTTGCAGCTATGTACGATGAGGGAAGGGAAGAGGGTAAGTTATATATCGTAACTGTCAGTGTGTCTGTGCATTGTCGGGGCTGCCTGATGCTCCCATCGTGCTATCGAAGCGTCCAGAAAGCTAATGCCGAAATGTCATCTATATCGAGTAATACATGCAAACATTATTTAAGCCCCCGTCTTTCTCTGTGTCATACTTTCGTTAGATCTGTATATTTTGACGCACATTTGCTCTGCTATTTTAAGGGGAAGATGGTTATAACTCCATCCACCCCAACTCCGTTATCAAAGCTCTTTGGGTATATGTCATAGAGGGAAAAGCTACAACCATTCGAAATTGGCTCACAAAGCTATTTATAACACAACCTGCATTGATGTTCAAATCTCATCAGTATTTATTAAAATGTAAATGCTTACAAATGCATACACAGCCAGCCCCTTAAAGGCTACACATTCACGGTTAAAAACAGTCCGAATATTGTCGATGTTCCTGGCAGAGCAGACAATACCACCCAATCAAAATGTAATACTGCGACAGAGCCAACCTTACAAAAAAAAAACCTGACGCACCTATCATTCAGATTTATAACCATTAGCAACGAATACTACAAACGTTGGAAGGCTCAACAGCTTGAAGAGTTCTACGGTTCTGAACTTCGCAGAGTAAGCCAAATACCCGAAAACTACAGGAAAGTGTTCCTAAAGCCAGCAGCAAAACTAGGCTGAACATTTTCTTTTTTCGGGTCCACCATCGGTCGCAATCTCGATCATACCACTCCAAATTCCGCCAACAAATTATACACATATACCCACCTACCCACCCCCGCACCCACCCCCGCACGCACTCACACACACACGCACACACGCACGCACCTGTTCGGTACACTCACCCGGGCGTCTGTTTCCTTCCCCTGGTCGGCCGACGACTGCGTTTGGCGGCCGGAGGCGCCGCGGCGGGGCTCTGCTGCGCCCGTTTCCTCTGCGACAGACAGGTGAGCCAGTCGGGCTGCGGCTCTCGGCGGGGCCGCGAAGGCAGAGGACGGTGCGGCGAGCGACCATCCACCACGAAATTCGGCAGGTCGGCCGTCGGAGATCGGTACTGGTCGGCCGGCCGCCGTCGGCCCGTCTCCGGGGTGAGGCAGGCGGCGCCGCGAGCCGCCGGACTGCCCGAGAACAGAACCTTGGCCGGCGTCTTCCGCGGCGAGCGGCGGGCTGGCGTGTGAGGGGACCGGGACAGACTCCCGGCAGGGTCTGGAGAGGGAGTGACGGCTGCCTTCGAGGGCGACCAGCGCAGCGCCGCAGGGGTCGGGGTCACCACGCGCTCGTCATTCACGTCCCCAAGCACGGAGCGTCTAGGGGAGCCGGCCGTCGAGGAGGCTCCCAGACTCTCTGTCGGTGTGCCCGCTCGGCCACTCTTGGAAGGCGACAGTCTCAGAGAGCGTCGAGTGGGACTCCAGCTCGAGCAGCCGGGACTGGTCCCAGTGGGCGAGACCGCTCCCGCGGTGGAGGTGCCCGCTTTGGAGGGACTCAGCGTCACCGCGAATCTCTTGAACGGACTTTTAACAGGCGTCGACTGACCACTCCTGGACGTACTTCCCGGAGAAAAGCACATCTTGGACGGGCTCAATGCCAGCGACAAATGCCCTCTGCTGCTCGGCCTGTCCTCTGTTCCTTCCTCTTCCACCTGGCGTTTTCTCGGAGAGGTTCTCGTGGCTGTCGGTTCAGGTGTCTCCTTCTGAGCTGACACCCAGCTGGAGAGGACCGACGACCTCGCGGCGGCGGAGGAGGCCTGAGTCCTCCTCCCACCCTGCCGGACCGAGGCGGCGGCGCCGGGCGACCCGTACAACACTCGGAGCGGCGCCGGTCGCCACCGTATGCCCGTCTCGCGGCAGAGGGGGTACAGCGGCAGCGGTGAAGTCGCCCCGGGCGAGGGACCGCAGCTGCCGCACTCGCTACACGCGGGCGGCTCCAGGCGCTCCATGGTGAGGACGGATGTGTCCTCCCTCGTGTCAGTGTCTCCAGGACAGGGGTCGGTGCGCCACAGGCGCAGGTGCTGGTCGTCAGACACTGTCGCCAGCTGAAACCGGGTACAGTGGATGTTATTCGGAGACCGAGAACGAAACTGGGCTTATAGATACACCTGTAGTCCCTAGAACAATACCTGACGCAGTGGAAATTATTCAAACCACACGGTAACAGTGATGAAAGTTAACTACACAAAATCACCACCATTGCCAGCGACTCTATAAAATCATACAAATGCGTATGCATATGACGTCTCACAATTTGAACGCCTTATAAAACTGGCGACAAACCCGACACCAACTGAGCCCGTGACACTGTACAGTCTACACCCCTCTCCCCCGGCCTCACCTACTACCTCCCCTTACTTTCCAGTCGACTCCCTTCTCCCTTTCATTTTATATCCAATGCATCCGTTTTCTCTTCCCTCATGTGTTTTTATTGAAAGATATTCCCTTCCTCTCTCCTCCTTTTAATACGATCAGTCTTTCCTCCTAAGTACTTCCTTGCTCTCTTCTCCTCTTTTCTCATCTACACTCCCTTCCTTTCCTTTCGTTTAATTCCCAACCTCTCCTTTTCCGCTCCTCTTGTTACATTTAATTTCCTTTTCTCTCCGACCACTTCACATCACTGACGTCCCTTCTCTTTACTCTTCAGTTCTTAAACTTTACTTCCATTCCTCTCCGCCCTTCTCCTCTCTTCCCCTCCCCTCCCAGTTCTCACCGTGTTGGAGTCGGAGCTCCAGGCCACGCAGGTGACCTCGTCTGTGTGACCGCCGAGTCTGCCGACGGGCGGCCCCGCTGTCCGCGTGGACCACAGTCGAGCCGAGTGGTCCGAGCCGCCGGCCGCCAGCCAGCCGCCGTTCGGCGACACGGAGCAGCGCACGAAAAACGAGCCGCACTGCGCCCCCGTAAAGGTGCCCGCTGCCGGAGACAGGGGAGCCGTCAGTAAGTTACGGGTTAGTGATGTTTTAGTGAAGATACTAGAAGGCAGGCGTCAGAAGAAGGGTGTCAGCGGTCAGGTGTTCAAGAGATCAGGAGAGCAAAGGGATTTGCCAAAACGCTACTGGTTGCAACGATATCTTCAAAATCAAACGAGGAAAGCCAATGCTTCGGTTTATCAAGAAATAACACATAAACTCCATAAAACAGAAAATAAGGTAGGTAATCCGCTACACATCTGTGTGACTCTCCACTATTAAATGCACACTGAGCACACGCAAATATTAAAGCTTAATTACATACATAAAATGTTATAGCAAGAGCCTGCCACCCAAAAGCAGTGCCAGAACCCAACCGTGCCATCCTCCCCCCCCCCCCCGAAAAAACCTGACCCCTGGACTGTCCCTTGGCCCCTCCGCTCACCGGGGTCAGCCGTCCAGCTGGTCATACTGTATCGCTGGATGACGTCATTGATGCGGCTGACGTACAGCTGGCCCTGCTCTCGGTCGGTTGTCATGGAAACCACGCCGCGGCCGGGCTCAGCTCCATCCAGGCGGTAGACGGGTGGCGACTGACGCTGTGCTATCGAGTAGAGTTTCCGCAGGTCCCATACGCTCACAGCGCTGAGAAAGGAGGGGAGAAAGACGGGGGGAAGGGAGAGAGAGGGGGAGGTCAGATTGAGCCAACAGAGCGGGAAAATATTGCCATTCGATAAAAAAATTGACACATCTAGTAAGCTAGACCTATGACCCTAGTAACCTGACCAACAAAACGACCATAGACGTCCTGAAGAGATGAGGTGTAGTGCCCCTTGCCCACTGATATTTCCTGATGACCTACCGTGCTCAGACCTCAGCTGCAACCCATTCTAGGAATCAGAAAAAAACAAAACAGTAACATGAATTAGCAGCTCCTTCACAGGACCAAGTCATCAGACCCAGAAAGAAAATAAACCTAAGAAACTAGTAACCCACCCAGTGACCTACTTTGCAGCAAGTGTGCCAGTGACCTGCCTGTGACCCGCCCCCAGCAGGACTCTGCCACGTACCTGGCCCCGCTGGCCGCCGACAGGAGGTAAGTGCCGTCCCGGAACGCCAGTGAACTAATAGTGTCGGTAGACTCCGCGGGGCGAGCCGCAGACGCGCCGCGCAAACGAGAGTCTGCAGTGGAACAGCACCGTCAGAGCACTGATGACGGAGACACTGGACAGTAAAGACTGACAATGGATCGTGCAGGCTGAATTCTCACTTCTTACACCTTTAGTGCGTCTTCAAATATCTCATGGCTTCGGGGCAATGGACTGTAGAAAGGATGACAACTTAAGAGTATGACATAAACGTCATAAACACTAGAGACATAATCAGAGGCACAATATGACATAATCACTAGAGAGAGACATGTCATCATTAGAGCAAGAGTTAAGATTATGCTGAACCTGACGCCACACACGGTGACGAGTCAGGGTGCTGAAGGTGCTCACCTGGGTCGAGCCTTTTCGGCCGGATCTCGTGGCTGACCTGTTTGGTGACCCGCACATCCCAGACAACGATAGCACCGTCCCGGCCTCCCGAGGCAAACACACCTGAAACGGCAGAGCAGACGTCAGACTGATAGATACCAAGTCATCGTTCTTTGTATTCAGTGCTTCAGATGGCAAATATCTAATGACTTGTCATAGAAACGAAGTCACCAGCATTCATTCAGATCGATTATTGCCAAAGAGCATGGTATTATTCCTTATCCTGCCATATCCAGCCACAAATTAACTACGACTATCACATCGAGTTTATTATATGTACACTGCTCTACCCACCTACCTCCCCCCCCCTTCCCCCCCCCACCCCGCGCCTCCACTCACAGGGATCCTCCTGCAGGAAGGTGACAGTCTTCACGGTTCGCGAGTGACGTGAGAACACGGCCAGTTGGGTCAGCTGCACCTCTCCAACGTCCCACAGTTTGACGGTGCGGTCTCCGGCGGCGGAGAGCAGGTGTCGACCGTCGTGAGACCAGTCCAGCTCGTAGATGGCGTTAGTGTGCGCCGCCTCGGCTGTAAATGTGACGGAGGGTGGTATGAAAGAGGTTGTGCAGGTGACCGGCGCAGACAACCAATAATACACAAATGAAGTGACCGGCGCAGACAACAAATAATGCACAAACGAAGTATATTTCTTTCTTAGCAGATAATTAGATAAAAGATTATGTACATGATGAAAAAGCAAAGCCGTTAGAACACACCAGTGTAATAATTTGCTAACATTCCAACTAATACTCCCAGTACCTACCAAATTAAATCAGCAATGACTTCTAAAAAAGGAAATTCCATTATATTTCACCCACAAGAGATATTCGTAGCACGAATCTCCCCCTCCCCTTCCCGCCTCGTCCCACTGACCATGGATGACGCGCTGAAGGGCGGTCGGCCGCGAGTCCCACAGTTTAATCGCCCCGTCTTCATCGGCGGAGACGAGCACGTGCCGACTGCCGGGCCGCGGGCAGAAGCGGCAACAGTACGAGTCGGGCTGGCTGGCCATCGGCTCGTCGCCCTCCAGCGTCGAGAACACGTCCTGGGGACGGCAGCGCAGCAGCGCCAGCGGACCCGGCGGCACCGGCATCGTCCTGACGGCAGAAACGAGGAGCAGGCGTGAGGGACGGCACAGACATGACAGGGCAAGGGCCCGCATTGAGCAACACCGCTCGAGTCGGACAGTACGGACACAGAAGACCAAAAGGAGCAGACTGCTTGTAAAGAGCCACATCTTTTACAAGAGACTACAGAGTGCAGACCGTGCAGCCAAAAAGGTGCAGTGTAAATTTACTGGGAGGGGGAGAGGGGTGCTGAATTATGTAGAGTGGGGCAGACTCTTAATGGAACTATGTTGAACTGCTATACTGGAATAGCATTGTGAAAGATTAAGCATGGGAAACACAATGGAGTCAGCCAGGGAAATATTAACCGTTTATGGCAGTTTGGAATTAGGTATCGTAAGTGCAGGCTTCACGTAGGTAGGTAGGTGCCAGACTGGAAAACATCCTTACACTACGCCGGACGCCCGTGAGACCCTCATGCGCTGAAATTCAGCGCAAGCGATTTTGCGCTAAAATTCAGCGAGGGTCGGGCAGCGGAGCAGCACGTGCTCACATCAGCCTTTTCTCGTCACACGGCGCAAAGCACTGCGAGGCACCGCTTGTCCGGGCACTGCTGGCACGCCGCGGAGCGGAGACGGCCGATTCGGTGCACTTACTGGAGCGAGCGGACCCAGTAACCCGCCCTCATCAGGTGCCCCGAAACGGCGGCGTCCTCTCGGTCCTCTCCGGGGATGGGGAGTGGCAGCGGGCTAGCTAAGAGTGGCTTGAATGGTAACTCGGACCAGTTGTCGCGCCATTTGACGCGAGGCCGCACAATGAACCGCCCGGGTCAGCAAGCGGGCGTCCGAGGGCAGGGCGGCCCCTTGTTTCGCCAAGTCGTCAGCGCTCTCATTTCCCTCGATCCCGCAGTGGGCACGAACTTGGGCAGGAACCCACTGCAGGGGATTACTTCACGATGCTCGGTGATGTTCAACAAGGTCACCTATCTCCGCGCCGAGGGCGGAGGCCTCACCGGCCACCGGGACGGCTGCTCCATTGAGTAGACGGTATTAGTGTAGCAGACGTCACACGGAGGTTTTCCAACCAAGGAGAGGCGCCATACCCGGAGGTGCTTCTTTCTAGGAAAACAACAAACCTAACCTAACCTGACCTAACCTAACCTAACCTACAAGTTACAACCTACAACCTACAAACCTACAAACTAAAAACCTACAACCTTCAAACCTACAAACCTACCCTACAACCTACAAACCTACAGCGCCTCTCCTTGGTTGGAAAACCTTCGTGTGACGTCTGCTCTACTAATGCCGAGTCGACTCAGGGCAGCTCGCGAGTCGGAGCACAAGACGACCGGGGCGGGGAACTTCTCGTCCTGAGCCTCTCCAGAGCTGCCGCAGAGCGAATCTGCTGCTAGATTGACCAGCGTGCCAAAAAAATGGTGACTGCCATACACCAAAAAATTGTGACCGCGCCCTGCACCAAAAAAATCAATGGCCACCATGCACTGAATTCAGTGCAAATGAAGTTACACCAAAAGTGCGGCAAAATTTTTGGCGCAATCCTGCGGGCCGCCACTACACCAGACATATTTGGCATAACGTGTATTTTTTCAGTCTGGCATTCCAGCCTTGTTTAAAAGGTTGGTGCAGTTTTTTAACTTGGACTGGTGCGCTCGTTGACCCATGAACAATATTTTGCAGTGTGGTCATTGATGGAATTAGCCACATTTTGTACCCGGGCAAGAGAGTAGCATATAAACAATTTTCAACTAATCCAACCGCTGTATCACGTAAGTAGGTACCTTAGGTTAGATTCAGTTGAACTAAAGCGAGCACTTTGGGATCCTTTTTCAACAACTTCAAGTGTACATGTGATTAAATATTAAGTATTAGCATTAAGTATGCACAAAAAATGTCCACTCCCGTCATAAATGAAATGCCCCATCATCCAGGACGACGGTGAAAACAGGGCGCCTGGGGCGATTTGATCAAGGTTCGTCAAATTTACACGTGACGTTTGGCATATAGAAGGCCCATAAAGCGGGAGAAGTTCCAAATGTCACGTGACTAATATGCCCTCCAGCGCCCTGTTTTCACCGGCGTCCATCATCCACTGGAACTTTTGTGTGTTTAGAGCGCATTCGGCACATTTGACATAAACCGCCAAAATGCTTAACTATTGATAGAGAAATAAGAAATGACATCATAGTTTTTCTGCTAGTCGCCCTAACTTATTGTTCATTTGTGTATTATTGGGGTTGTATTACCCTTATTTCACAAATCAATACGTAAAAACTGCAGGTGAGCTAAATCGGAACATTTAGAAGATATTTTAAGGAAAAAAAGATAACATTTTTGATTTAAAGTTCACAAAACCTATGATGTCATCAAAATAAATCAAATCTTAGAAAGTATTAAACTATTACTTTTGCGTTATGTTTGTCTTCAGTGCTCCAAAATATAGAACTTAGGCGATAAAATTTTTGGATAAAATAACGCTAATTAAGTGCAAATGGAAGCTTATCAGTAACTTTTTATGCGGTCAGCCGTCGCTTCTGAGTTTCGCTGTGTTTGGTATCGACTTTGGTGAGTAAGTCGGTGAGTCGATGGGTGAATTACTTGGTAGCTCAAGCTTGAGCTATACACCAAGGCCCTAATGCCTACATACCCTAAATACCAATACCGCTATGCAGATGCACACAAAATGCACACCATGGGTCCGCGTGATTTGAGATGGTCTGAGTGTAGGCCAGGCCGGAGATTACCACCAGCACATCTGCCCCTCCTGAGGCCTCAGCCTGTTGTTGGGTGCATTACATGTCCAAAATCATTCAAGTGGCATCACTCTAAGCATTATAAGGACAAAGTTTACTTTACTGGAACTTGTGGGTTTAACCTGACTTAATTTTGATTTGATCACCTGTTTCCATTGTCTCCAGCTGATATCTCATCTGCAGCCTCCTTTCACTTTTTAGGGACCAGATCCGCCTGTAGGGCCCTCTGCCTGACGTGATGCCAGACCAGACGCTGAAGGAGCTGGACAGAACCGTGCGCCGGCTGGTGCGCGGCGAGGGTGGTTTCATGCTGGACCAACTCAGCGAGGCCATGGCAGAGATCCTGATAGATGAGACTACACTTGCTGTTTGCTTTGATGTAAGCACCTTCTATTTGTGTGTTTGAGCTAAGTGTGTCAGTGTGATTCCTGAGTGCTCCCCTTGACTGGCGACAAAAATGTATCATGAGGTGCAAATACCTGTGACTTGTGAGTGCAATCTAGCAGCGCAATGTGTCAAGAATGATGTTTGGCATGACCTTTTGAATGTTTTAAACCCATTACGAAGATATACAGAAGCCTTGCAGGTCACTTACTTGTAAAGCTTTACTACCAAAATATAAATTTTGCTATTCCTTACACTTAACAGTTAGAAATTGCAGTGAAAACTTGCTTCTCTCCTTCAAGCTGTGCAGACCCCCCCCCCATCCTGACCCCTCCCCCACCCTATCCAGGTGCACCGGGCGGCCAAGACAGGTGAGATGGAGGCGGAGGGGATGGACGGCAATGAACAGGACGAGTTCCGGCTGCTCGACCCGCCGGCGCCCGGCCTGGACGTGCTCGGACAGCCGGAGCTGATGAAGCGGCCGCCGGACGCCAAGTGCCCCGTCTGCGCGCGCAGCATCGCCTGCACCCGCTTCGCGCCGCACCTGGAGAAGTGCGTCGGACTGGGCCGCAACTCGTCCCGGCTGGCGAGCAAGAGGATCGCCAACAACCAGCGCGAGACCAACTACGGCCTGAGCGAGGACGAGGAGGAGGAGGAGTGGACCGGAGAGAGGAAGAAGAAAAAGAGGGATAAACTGTCGCCGCGCAGGAATAAGGTGAGGGGTGGTGGTGACGCGCCTTGGAGGGGTGCTAGGTTTTCGTTGTTCGATGAATACGTAGGACAATGACTTTTGGTATTGTTTTTGGTCGTGGAATGGCATTTATTTTATTGTAGGCAG
Source organism: Amphibalanus amphitrite (assembly GCF_019059575.1). Classification (NCBI taxonomy): domain Eukaryota; kingdom Metazoa; phylum Arthropoda; class Thecostraca; order Balanomorpha; family Balanidae; genus Amphibalanus; species Amphibalanus amphitrite. The sequence continues at coordinate 371,718 of NW_024881708.1, forward strand.
CTGGACACTTTTCACTCGTCGGTAATTACATAAAGTACTCAAAAGCCGACGAAATACTGTATTTGCCGACTTTTTCGAAAAGCTTGTCTTTTTCTTAATTGTTCCGATCCTTGCTAGTGTCGTTGCAGTTTTGGGCTTTTTGTACCAAACCAGATCATAAGCTTTGTTGATCTCACCAGCAGAGAATTGTGTCTGTTCACCCAGCTCATGTCTCATTTAACTAACATTTCTCACTGCCTCCCTCTGAGCAGAACCGGAAGAACGGCGGCGGCGACAAGGACTCCGACACCAAGTCGAACCCGTCCAACCCGTCCTCATCGCCGTCGACGCCCGAGCAGGCGATCCAGTTCGAGCAGCTCACCGAGGAGGAGCGTAAGGTGCTCTTCAGTCAGGTGAGTCGCACGGCTACGCTGAGGGGTGTTCAACTTGTGTCGTGGATTCTGCTGGAGATGATCAGAGAAAATTGTTGTGCTGGAGATATTGTGTTGTGCTTGTGCCTTGCTTCGGCGATTTTATGTTGTGCTTTTTTTGTTGGATAATACCAGTTTTCCTTTGCAATTTTTTGCTATTATTTATTTTTATTTTTCAGTGAGACCATTACATAAAAGTGTCACCCCCACTTTCCCGTTTGACCTCCCCATTCTCTGCCACCAGGTATGCGGCGTGATTTCCGAGAGCACCCGCCACATGTGCACCCACTCGGTGCGCTGTCAGAAGCACAGCGACACCCAGCGTCGTACCGTACGCACAGCGCTCTTCGGCGACGGCTGCGAACTCGCCACCCACTCCGGCGAACGGCTGGAGGAGGGCGCCCTCAAGGACAGCCTCAGCAAGCTGTGGGAGAAGGCGTCGCGCGCCTCCTCGCCGGCAGATTCAACCTCCACGGTAGCTTCTGCAGGATCGACTCGCAAGGTTAAGGGAAAGCGCGGGAAGCCGAAGCGAGTCAAGGTGCACGTTTCGCAGCCGAGTAGTGTGTGAGAGGGAGAGGGAGAGAGTAGGGAGAGGAGCTGGTGGAAGGAGTGGTGAGAGGAGGAGCGGCGATGACCGCTGAGATGTGGGAAAGCAGGGTACGTGGTGCGGCTCTGTTGGTCCGGTCGTCGAGAGCACGCCGATTCTCCGCGGTCCTCAAGGACTGAAGACGCGGTGCCGAGATGAAGAGATGTTGGTGCGATCCTGGTGGTTGGGTAGACGGTGTGATACGGTTGCGCTGTGGTACCGTGCTTCAAGGGTCAACCTGGCGCTCTGTTGATGCTCCGCACCAGGACAGGTGCTGGCGAGTGGTGTTGAGCAGGCCGGCTGGTGCCGCGCGACCAGAGGAACGGGTGGTGCTGGTACACCAAGTTAGTGTCCCGGCGAAGTAAGAATCACCGGTGTCCGGCTCTCACTGACTGAGCTTATACCGCGACTCGAGTAGGAGCACTGAGCTGGTGAGTTGGTCTGAGTTTCCGATGAGCCGGTCTCAACACTGGCGGTGCGATGAGCCGGCGCTCGGAGTGCAGAGTTAACGTTGGGTACAGAGATAGTCGTTTGGTGTCCAGAGCTGCAGTCATTGTGTGTGCTGACTGGCTCGGTAGCCACTGAGCCGAGCCGGCTCTTGGTCTACCTAGCGGAGACCTACTTCCCCTTGCCTCGGTCAGCAAAGACGGGGAGGCACCTGGCGGTGTGTTGGGCGCTGAGCTGGAAGGAGGCTCGTCTCCCATCTAGCTCCGATGTGTTAAATGTGATACCATCCTTGCTTAATCTTGTGTTCACACTGACAAGTCTGTCATTTTGAAGTGATTTATTTTCTTGCAGTAGTTAACTGCAGACTGGCAGCAGTGCTGAAGATCAGGAACTCTTCTTTACGCTTAGAGTGCAGATGCATTACCACGTTTCGTTTCCCATGTTTAGCCTATGTAGAGCATGTGGCGCCCTCTTCCCAGATGTGATAGGGGTGGCGCCGGCGGGCTAGCAGAGCCCTTGCGCGGGTCAGTTTTTCGTGATTGGGTCTATCATGAGCCCAGAGAGATCTTGTTACTGGCATGGCTTGTGGCCCCCATAAGTCGGTCATGATAACTTTGACTTGAGTTGGTCGCGGGATGCTGTGAGCTGCGTCTTGTGATCGGAAAGGACCGGTAAATATGCGTCACGTGTGGGTAGAAGTGCAAACCACCGAGATTATCTTACGTAACGCTGAGCTAAGTTTACAGGTAAAGTGTCCTGTGAATACATTTTTTTTTCGTCTTCACTTTGGTTTGTTGCTATTCATGGGTAGCGGTGGCAAACTACGATTGGTCCTTACGAGTACAGCTATTGGCACTGTATGTACACTGGTGTACTTTCCGTCTCGAGGCTGTACTACTGCATTGCTCTTTAGACTCAATGCGTGCCTGAGACTCGCCGAGTTGTTGCTGTTTTTTAGCGTAAAATATTAAACTGAGCATTTCACTGAGCGACAGCCAAGTCCTGCCGCTTAGACGGTCACCCCGGAGAGGATGTAGTTCAAAAGGGAGCCTACCCTCACCGCCGATGGTCATAGGCGGCGGAACGGGGAGGGCACCGTGCCCCCCTTTGATTTTGGCATTTTAACATTAGCCCTATGGGCGTTACATGGAAAGAATGGGACCAAAAGTCGGCAGTACCCCCCCCCCCCCCCCCTTAATTGAAGACGTTCCGCCGCTACTGCCGATGGTCTGATGGCGGTGACCGACGGCTCGGAAAGAGAAGCGCGAGGCCGAGGGGGATGCGTATGGGTTTGTCCTGAGGGAAGTCAGGACAGATGATGCTGGTTACGTTGCGACGTACTCGATGAGGCAGTAGATGTAGGTATGAGGCACTTGCATTGATATTTCCAAATTCAGCTGGTCTTCACCCTTGAATTTCCACAGCAATGCCAGTTACCGGGCACCGACGTAAGACCAGCCCTTGCTGCCATCTAGCGGCTGGTAGCAAAGCTATAAACTCCTGCCACTAGATGTCGCTAGTAATATACGCCTGCGGTTATGCTGTGCCGCATTGCACGATGCTGCGCGGCCAAACTCGCAGTATTGGTGGCGGTCGACCTCGAATCGATATCGAATGCATTGATCAAATGCATTAACGGAGGCGAGTGAAGAGTCCCTCCATGTCAATACTTAGGTACCCGTGCACGTTTTATCAATGCCTATGGTTTGAGGAATTTCCAACGGCACGTGATGCAATGGTGCATCGTACCTAATTCGTAGGCATTTGGATTCAAGGCGTACTTTGTGTCCACATAAAGCTTTTTTTGAACTGCTTTGGTTGTTTTCGTGTTTGATTAGCACTTAAATACCATGATGATAATAGCATTGAGTACCACCTAAAAGTACCATGATAGGTACTTTTATGGGGAACAAATTACTGACAAATATATGTACATAGTCTTCAGCATAAGGCAGTAAGCAGTTCGAATAATAAAAAGCTGGAAATAGAATGGACGGTGGTGGAGACTATTTTGATTATGATTTACTGGCTCTGCTGAGTGCTGACGCCCAAGCACGTTTTGTGGTTTTTCTTTTCATCTGTCTTCCATCCAGCATACAACTGTCCTCAGCCATCTTCTCTGCGTTTTACTGTCTCTGTCTCTCCGAAGCCAGAGGAATGATTTCGTGGTAGCGCATTTCCTGATTGGAAATTTATTCGGCAACGGGGGTGAAATTTATGCTAAGTCCCGCGCACTTTGGTCGTGCGCCAGCGGCGGGCTCGGCCTGCGAACTCGGGTATCTGGTGCGTGGGGCTTTGGAGCGTGGCTGCCGGAATCCGCGCCGATCTATCCGTCATATTCCGGATTGGGAGACTATAAAGGCATACCGTAGCAGTAGGTTCCCAGCATCCCACTATGCGTTTTGGGTATGTTTGATAAATATTGAAGTTTTGTCATGGTATTTTGTAAAGTACCTCAGCTCTACACTTCCTCGATGTGAGCTGTCTATTCGTATTAGCCGTTTTCACGACGGGCTATCCGGCGAATGCACCTGATTTGACCAAATCTGCACCTAATTTCTTTTACAGCAAATATCTTCATTTTATTCCCTGAGATCTCGGAAATTTACCGGCCGATTTTCAAAATTCAAACGGCGTTCGATAGCCCCACCGGGGAACTACCTTGTGACCAAATTTCATTGACCTAGGTCAAACCGATGACGTCACAGGTCAGGTCAAAGGTTAGATTTTCACCGTTTCAAGAAATGTGTTGTGAAATCGAGTAAATTGGTAAGTTATTGAAAACCATCGATGCTACATTGTTCGTCAAACACATACTTCGCTATCTGAGGTCACTGATACCAGGTCAGGTCACAGAGGTCAGGTCACTAGGGGTCACAATATGAAAGTGTCTTGTGATACATGTTTTATGGTCCATTTTACATGACAAATGCGATTATGTGGGTCAAGCAGCCTTTGGGATCAGTTTAGATTATGTTCCGGTGAAGGTCAGGTCAAGGTCAGGTCAAATTAGGTCAAATTTCAAAGTTGATGTTTTTGCACAAAATGGGTATCCATTCGATGCAGCTCGTCATGGGAAGTCCAATGGTGGTCTTTGTTTTGCCCTACGTGGTCTAGAATTGCCAAAAATTGAGTTTGAAAATTTGACGTCATCATTTTTGAACAGTTTTTTCGCTATAACTTGGCCAGAAAAGGAGATATCGATCTGAAATTTGGTATGTAGATAGAAGACGGTAGGTAATATCACGTTTATACCGGTTTTTTCGAAACTCAAAAAACTTTTGGATTTTTGCCTTAAATATAAAAAAATGCATTTTTGATTTTTAGGGGTCAAAATTCATAAATTTCAAAAATCCGAGATAGCAGTTTTGTAGCCCTGTCAATTCTACACCTTTTATGTATTGATCATTTTTCTGTATCTTCAAAGCTGTAGGCCTGACAGCTCTTCTCGCGAAGGTCTTTTTTGGGTCGAAAATGGCAGAACATGACGTCATTCTGACGTCATTTGTGGCCAACCTATCATAGCCTTTGAAAAAAAATTTTGTCACAATGTGTAAAATTGATGTCCGGAGGGGTCCTGAAAATTTGGTGGCGCTATCTTCAGCCGTTTAGGAGATGTCGACGGAAAAGGACAGGGGGGCCGTTTCGGCCCCCCTACGGGGCGCGGGTTAATCGATGATCCTCTCTAATAATATGACAAAGCAGGCATATAAGCAATTAGTGCACCCCTAGCTGATAGCTGCTAAGAGACACACTGAACCTGATTTGACCAAATCTGCACCTAATCTGTACCAGATGTGCACCAAATTTGTACCAGATGGCAGTCGTGAAAACGGCTATTGTCTCCCAGTCTGTCACAGGCAGACCAAGCTACACCCGTGGCGGTCCCACCTTTTTGGCAGCTCCCAGATGCGGCTGAATCGGCTGAATTAGAAATGACTCAGCTCTCCGGCCACCCACCGGCCGAATCAATGTCGGTGGCAGAGGCGGACAATAAAAACGGCCCACCGCCGCGACGTTTTTCCTCCGCCATCTCCGGTGCAACAGGGACAAGTGATTGAAGTCGCTTCAAAGCGCTCCGCCGGCGCCGAGAGTCATTAATCATCCCCGGGGAAGGTCGCCTGACGCCCGCTCTCTTCTTCTCTCGGCGGTATTCGCGAGTTTCTTCAGTTGGCGCCGCTGTTGAGCCCCGGCCCGCCCGAGCAACACAGATGTCTCCGATAATCCTGGCCCGCGGCCGTTTCCCGACAAAGGCATTATGCAAAGTGTCCTGATTTGGTTGGCACGGGGCGCCGCCGGCAGCTCGCCGGCGCTGATTGTGCCAGAATTATAACATTTCCAATCTGCCGAAGCGCCGTCGCTGCCGGGACGATGCATTTCGCACGCTCGAGGCGCGAGGAAGACGAGGCGCGACCCGCATTCGATTGGGGAGCAGAGCGGCACTCCGGCGGGCGGCGGCACGAGATGTGCGCCGGATATGTTCCCGACGCACCGCCACCGCCGCCGGGCGGGTGGTGCTCCAGCCGCCCGTGACAGCGCCTGTCGGGTCGACTGATTCGATCTGTCTGCCTCGAGCCGAGTGGTCGAGAAACTCGGCAACGGTACCGAGCGCCCGAGTCGCAGAATCTCAGAGCAGAGCGGTGTCTTAGTGGTGCATAGTGGTGCAATTCATAGTTGGCTCTAAACGTGCTACCTCATGACTACGTTAGCTAATGGAGCAAATTGTTTTACGTTTATAAATAGCTGAGGTTCACTCATCGAAAGGGTCACACCGAGATGTGACCGTAACCATGGTAACCGCTTGTTTTGGACCTGAGAGGGTTTTGTGCTAAATTGAATCAGTTGCTTGCCTCCCTGCATTGAATAAACACATGAACTAATGAAGTGTTTGACAAATGCTGCTCAGCTATGCAGGGAGGCAAGACGAGCTCAACTAACCAAGGCCAAAACTCATTGTAACGTATCATTTGGCATGATAATTGTGTCTGAATTATCATCGCACCTTTAAACATGCCCGACAGCAAGCTTCAGTGTCCATGGCCTGATTGCCGATACAAGAAGCCCTGTCTAGAAGGACAAGTTGCCATCCAGCTGCTCCAAATGCACCAGGGAGCCGTTCACACGGTCGCCAACCCACCTACCCAGGATCGGAAACCACACGCTAAACTACCCCACCTGGAGGTGAGCGCTGATGGCACCGTCACTGAGGCTGCACTGGGTATTTTCAAGCAACAGCTGGCATCGTACAAGCGACTCGCAGGGATAACATCGGACGATCCAGACATCGTGCTACAATCCCTACCTCCAGTGGCCTACAACCTGATGTTTGCCCGACATGGCAGTAACCTCACCGCTCAAACAGAAAACCAGCTTGTCTCCAATTTAGAAGCGCTCTTGGTCCGGCCAGAGAACAAGTTGGCTCACGTGGTCAAGCTACAGAAAATGAGGCAGGAAAATGGCCAGTCGGTTGCCCATTTCTCAGCCAACGTTCGGGCCGCTGCTAGACAGTGTCAGTTTCAAATAACTTGCGACTGCACCAAACAAGTCAGCTATGAGGAGCACATGGTGCTTTACCAGCTCCTCTCAGGCCTTGAAGACATGGATGTTCAGACAGACCTCCTCGCCCAGTCAGACCTCACTCTGCAAAGAGCTGAAAAATATGCTACTGACCGAGAGATGGCAAAGAGAAGTCAGGCGACAGTTCAAGAAAGTGGAGAAGTCGGTCGAATAAGATCCACATACAAGAAACAAAGATCGCCCCAGACCGACGTCAAATCCTTCGCAGCATCGTGCAAGCACTGCGGTGAGCACGCACACCAGAACAGGCGTCTGGAGTGTCCCGCCTTCAACCACCTCTGCACGTGCGGTCGACGCGGCCACCTCCCCAAGGTTTGCTTCAACAAAGGTAAGCCGCGAAGTGCCCCATCTGAAAAACAGGAGGCCATCTCAGGAGGCAGCCTATACGAGCTGGCCACCAGATACGCCATCGCTCCCGAGCGCGGGTACATTGACGGCATCATGCGGCCACGCGGCAACCGTCTACCCGTCACTGTCTCCGTGGACGTCCCTAACGTGCCAGGGCTCCGGGACAAACACACCACCCCCACCGAGCACGTGACGTCTTGCACGGCAGTGGCCGATACTGGTGCCACAGTCACCTGCGGTGGGCCCGACATTCTCGCCACCCTCGGCGTCCAGCGGCGTGATCTTCTCCCGACAGACATACGCCTGTTCGCGGCCAACAAGTCCCGCCTGCAGGTGTGGGGTGTGCTCCCTGTCACGATCTCTCTGACCTCAGACGACCGCCATCAACAACTCCCGGAGATGCTGTACATTGTGAAAGATCTGTCAGGGATGTACCTCTCCAAGGACATACTGATAACCCTGGGATCCATCCCACCATCCTTCCCCTACCCTTCATCACCTCGTCTCGAAAACACGCCAACTGCAGACGTCCATTCAGTGACGACCTCGAAAACTGACCCTGGTGACACCGAACTGGCCCCCTGCGGCTGCCCTGTTCGCACGGTCGCACCTGACCCACCACCATTTCCTGAAGGGACGTCGGAAGCTGACGTCCCTCAGCTCAGGGAGCGCCTGCTTGCCCACTACGCTTCATCTACTTTTAACACATGCAGCCATCAGCCTCTCCCACTCATGCATGGCCCTCCTCTGGAGTTCGCTCTGAAGCCCAGTGCTGTCCCTAAGGCAGTTTACACTCCATCTGTCGTCCCGCGTCACTGGGAAGAGAAAATAAAGCGTGACTTGGACCGTGATGTCGAAATGGGGGTTCTGGAAAAGGTAGATGTCAATGACCCAGTGACATGGTGTTCTAGGATGGTTGTCACACGCAAACACAATGGCGAACCAAGAAGAACGATTGATCTCCAGACACTGAACGAAGCCAGTCTTCGACAGACCCACCCAACCATGCCCCCGTTCCAGAAGGCCATGTCAATTCCACCCGAGCAGTGGAAGTCGACCACAGACGCCTTCAATGGCTATCATTCCGTGGCGATTCGCGAGTCAGACCGGCACCTCACCACCTTCTTAACTCCCTGGGGTCGATATCGGTACAGAACTACACCACAGGGGTACAAGGCTTCTGGAGACGCCTACACTCATCGTTTTGATAAGATAACCGTCGACGTACAGGACTGTGACAGAGTCATAGACGACAGCATTTTGTACAAACCGACCATCAAAGACATGTTCCAGCACGTCGCGGAATATCTCACTTTATGCGGTCGGAACGGCATCATCCAAAACCCAGACAAGTTTGTATTCTGTCAAAAAACAGTGAACTGGGCTGGGTTCCAGCTGGGACCAGACGGGGTTCGTCCTCTGCCATCCCACGCCGAGGCGATCCGCTCCTTTCCGACCCCCAGCAATACCACGGACATCCGGTCCTTCATGGCACTCGTCAACCAGGTCTCGGCATTCTACGCAACGCAGGCACTCTTGCTGCCTTTCAGAGATCTGCTGAAGAAAGACACGCCGTTCTACTGGGACGAAACACTTGCTCGGCTGTTCGCTGAGACTAAAACGCATATCGCTACAGAAGTTGACAAGGGCATCATGTCCTTCAGCCTAACCAAACCCACCTGTCTTCTCACAGACTGGTCAAAAACAGGGCTCGGCTACCTCATGCTTCAAAAGCACTGCACCTGTTCTGACCTGCGACCTACCTGCTGCCCTTCCGGATGGAAAGTGTGTGGCGTCGGCTCTAGGTTCACGTCCGCTGCGGAAAGCCGGTACTCACCCTCAGAAGGAGAAGCTCTGGCTGTGGTTAACGCACTGGAGAAAACAAAATACTTCACACTCGGGTGCAACAACCTCACAATCGGGACCGACCACAAGCCACTGCTAGGCTTGTTCAAAGACCGCTCCCTAGATGGGATAGACAATCCCCGTCTTCGTCGTCTGAAGGAGAAAACCTTCGGCTGGTCATTCGCCATGTTTCATATTCCCGGTCGGCTACACGGGGGACCAGACGCACTGTCTCGCTATGGTCTCCAATCAGCTCCCACCGATGTACAGCCGGAGGACGAACTCGAGCGCCACCACCTGACTGCCCTACTGGCGGCACCGCTAGGCTCTGATGACGACGCAGACTCGGCACTTCTCATGTCAGTCTCCGCATCCCTGCAGCCGGTCGACATGTCTACTGTCACAGTCGCATCCAAGGAGGACTCCACGATTCGCGCTGTAGTGCATCTGGTGAATACATCGTTTCCCGCGTCTCCTGACGAGCTCGAGCCATCAGTGCGGAAATTCTGGAGCATCCGGCGTGACCTGTCCACATCTGGTCATGTCCTGCTGTACAAGGGTCGGCTCGTTATACCAGCTTCGCTTAGGAGCCGCGTTCTGGCCGCATTACATTCAGCCCATCAGGGAGTAACGGGAATGCGTCTCAGAGCAGAGAGGTCATTCTTCTGGCCTCACATGTCTCAAGACATTGAATCGACCCGTCAATCCTGCTCATCGTGCAACCGACACGCACCATCACAGAGTGAAATGCCTCCCATACCACCGGTGGTCCCCGAGTACCCATTTCAGCACGTCGCTGCCGACTTCTTCAGCTATATGGGGAACAACTACGGCATTGTGGTGGACCGGTTCAGTAACTGGTTTCAAATATGGGAAGGGCATAGCCTCACCCTAGTGAAAGTGTTCACACACCTCTGTCGCGACTTTGGTGTGCCAGAAACCCTTACTACCGACGGTGGTCCGCAGTTCGTATCCGGATCTGTGCAGGAATTCTTGCGACAACACAGCATCCATCACCTCTTGACTTCAGTGGCATTTCCGCACGCCAACTGCCGAGCTGAGGTAGCTGTTAAGACCGCAAAACGGCTTATTCACGACAACGTACAAGGGGACGGTCGCCTGGATTCCGTGCGTCTCACTCGCGCTCTTCTGCAATATCGCAACACTCCAGACAGAGCGTCGGGAATGTCTCCGGCAGAGCTCTTGCTTGGTCGCCAGCTACGGGATTTTCTGCCAGGCGCCGCTCTGACACCACCTCTGCGCACCTTCAACGACTTACGGCGCACGTGGCAAGACGTCGCCCAATGGAGAGAAAAGGCACTGTGCCGTCGAGCCACGGCTGATCATGAGCGCCTTCAGGTGCGCACTTCGGACCTACCTCCTCTGCGCGCTGGCCAAACAGTGCTGGTACAAAACCAAACAGGAAACCATCCGCTCCAGTGGGACCGCCGCGGAGTTATTGTGGAAGTGCTGCCATTCCGTCAGTACAAAGTCATGCTGGACGGCTCACGACAGCTCACTCTCCGCAACCGCAAATTCCTTCGAGCGTTCACTCCAGTCTCCCCTGCCCCCCTGCCGGCATCCCGCACAGCTCCATCGCCACAGACAACACCGCAGCGGATGACCTCGCCAGTGGCTCTGGAGGCATCCGACAGACCTGCTCTGCGAGAGCGCGCTCCACCGACGCCCTCACCATCGTCACAGATGACCACCCCTCCGCTGAGGCGTTCGGCACGAGTGGCCAGGGCAGCGGGTTCGCGTTAGTGTTGTATGATCTAGCCCTCATTAGGGGTGTACGCATGAACATGCCTGCTGTCTGTACTCGCATTTTGTAGTCAGCATCGTATTATGACCCCCGTTGTTTCATGACATATGGCTGTATTTCGATTCATGTACTCATTGGCAGCTACCGCAACATGACACGGACTACCGTCCTCTGGGAGGGGGCATAGCTGAGGTTCACTTATCGAAAGGGTCACACCGAGATGTGACCGTAACCATGGTAACCGCTTGTTTTGGACCTGAGAGGGTTTTGTGCTAAATTGAATCAGTTGCTTGCCTCCCTGCATTGAATAAACACATGACTAATGAAGTGTTTGACAAATGCTGCTCAGCTAATAAATACAGTAAGATCGTCAAAGGTTAATGCAATTTTTAGATGTTTTCATATTAGGAGTATTTGCATGCTGTAGCTGCTATTTTTTATCTTTTATAATCTTATATGTTCCAAAATATTTCATTATCACGTTCACATGCGAATTTTTAGCATTGAGCTCGTTTGCTCTAACATCTTATATTTGACGTTCCGAATCATTTCATTTTATTCCTGCTTCTAAGGATTACACCGGGTGCCATTCTATCACATCGACAAGATCAAAGGCACAGACCATTGAGACGTGGCATTATGTTCCTACACCCCGTTTTATGTGCGCTATCGGTAGTTGTCTGATTGGAATGGCTCAATGCAGGTCTGCGGGATGTCATATTCCATCAGTCGAACACTGACGCATGTGTTCTGCTCCAGTTCTTATGAAAAGAGTCTCTCAGCACACTGCCAGGAGCAGTGGCGGCGAATCGCTCGCTCGAGCTACGTCTGTTCTTTGTTGCGCGAGATGGTATCTTAGTTTACTGCAAAAATAGCTAGCAGGGAAAATGGATGAATGCATTTATCACCCATAAAACGCATTCACAGTCCCCACTGATGAACCATTGCCATAAAATCGGTCTCCGATAAAATAATCAATTGAGTTTTCGTCAAATTTACGAGCCATATACGAAACTTGGCATTGTGCTGCTTAAAATAAAGCATGTTTTACGGTAGTTTTACGCCGGTGGCGGAGACGCCGGCCGGCTGCTCAGTGCTCGCACTGACACCAGGCGGAGGGTGTTTGGCCGTCTGTGCGTGACACTAATGTCCGGTCGGACCGCGCGCAACTGAGGGGGCGGCGCCCACAGACGGCCATCACTGGGAAATGTCACTGGCTAGGAGCGGCGGAATGATTGTTTAGTGATTGAAAATGAAAACTTGTAACGGTGTTTTCGAAATTCAGCAGCTTACATGCACGGGTGCATACCAAAATATAAATACACACCAAAATAGAAATAAATACATACACACAAAAATATAATACATACCAAAATAGTTACCCAATTTATGCGGCTCCATTCTGTGGCATTCGTACCTAACAACTTTGACAATTAATATGAATGTTGTGCTCACATAGTTTGCAGCATAAAGCAATATATTAATGGTATGAAACATTTATCTACATCCCATACCATCAAAAAGGAAGGCCTTTTATTTCCTTTGTCAGCGCTCTGCCGTAGCGAGTGGACGACCACCAAAGGTGCCTGGCCCCGTCCGGGACACGCTGGTCTGTTGGTCACCACTCCACCCCTCACCCCGTGCCCCGCGACGGCTTAGCGGCGGCGGACAATCAGTCTGGCGAGCCCAATTGAATGGCCACACTCGAGCATCGAGGAGGCTCTCGGCCGACCGGCGGGCCTCTTTACGAGCTCGTCTCGCCGCCGTTTGGTTCCAAATCAACGATATGGCGGGATTCCTCCTCGTGGCCAGCTCTCAGTGCGGCCAAATTAAGCCGGTTTTGCCAGATAGAAGGAGACAAGAGCAGGACCAATCGCCAGTTACTGTTATTGGCCGGTGGGATGGCCGCCATTAGTGGCTGGCTGAGCGCAGCGACTGATCCCCGGCCAGTCCGAGGTAAAATAAAAACACGGCCACCGTCAGAATAACCGAACCGCCATCAGACGGAGAAAAACCGCGCCCGGAATTTATCTAACCTTCGGTCTGATTGAACGACCACAAAACTGCTACAAAAAGGACACTAAAATACTAACATAGAAAAGCTGACGATACTAATTTAGCCAACGGTCTCAGAGCAACTGCAGTAGAGTGATTGCCCTTTACAAATTTACAACATATAATACAGTCGCGGCGACGGAGAGCGCTAGCCGATGTTCTGTAGAAGTCACCCGGTGTTACTCGAAAACGTATGTCCTTATTATATACGTCTCCGTATTTTCAGCTGGTAACCTGATTTTTCCAACCTGTCACCGAGACCGCTCCTGAAGCCCAGCGACGTCATCAGGTCGTCCGTCTCCGTAGCGCCGTCCATTGTCACCGCCAAGAAGACAGACGCGGCGCACCACATCAGCGCCGTCCCTGGTGGGCCACCAGTCACCGGTGACGCCAAATGAAGAGCTCTCGCTGTCAGCAGCGCTGTGATTCTGAACACTGGAGTGAGACGCACGTGAAGACGTAAGATGGTGATGGAGGTATGGAGAGTGGTTGGTGAAAGTAGCGAGGAGGCTCTCTTCCTATCTGAGTTCATGAAATAATAAAGTAAAGAAAAAGATACTGGTAAAACAGTTCATCTTTTTGTTTGGGCATTTCGGTCATAAAATTATTGAACTATAAAATAACATAATCGCAAAGCGGGCAGCCTCACACCGTGGTTGCCATAAATAGCATATACATACAGCAGTGGTCGGCAGGTCATTCGGGGTCGTGCCCCCTTTTTGGGCGCCAGGCAGGGCCATTACCCCCACCTACCAGACCCCATTGCTGACACAACCAAGTTAACTGAAATTCCATACCGTCCTGGAACTCTTTGGGTATTTGTGCATTTCCAATGCATCAAATTTAAAACATGACACTTCCTCCACAAAACATTTAATACCTATATCCCAGTAGCGGCGGAACACCTTCAATTAAGGGGGAGGGGGGGGGGGGCACTGCCGACTTTTGGTCCCATTCTTTCCATGCAACGCCCATAGGGCTAATGTTAAAATGCAAAAATCAAAGGGTGCACGGTGCCCCGGTGCCCTCCCCGTTCCGCCGCCTATGCTATATCCCATTTAACCCTTGTACGGGGACCCGCAGTTGCTACTGTACAGCGACCCTGAGTAAATTGTCTCAGCACCCTCACAGTGAACAAAGATAAGCTGTCAGAGGGCACGCACAGAAAACCTCAGCTGCTCTTGTATAGGGACCGGCAGTCGATATCAATGTTATCGGTTGTTACTGGACAGGACAGACGGCTAGAGTTGGGGTTCGTGTACAGTAGCAACTGCGGGTCCCCGTACGTATAGGGGCGGCGGGTGGTTTTCCGTTAAAAGCTCACGTAAAAGGCATTGGATCACGACCAAATTGTACCCTCGAGCCCATCATTTTTTTTTTTTTTTTACCAGCCCGGAATATATCATGACCTGAGACCAGTTTTACCAACAGAAAAATAACCGCCTGCCGGAATTTTTGCCTCAAGACCGCTTCACATACGGAGCGTAAACGCGATGGGCTCGTAAGCGGATAGGGCTTTACCGTTTACGCTCCATATGTTAAACGATCTTTAGGCAAAAATTCCGGCAGGCGGCTATTTTTCTGTTGGTAAAACTGGCCTCTGGACTAATGACCGTTGGCTTATGAGCTTTTTCTGGAGATCATCTTGAGCCATAAAATCTCACTTCAAGAAGTTATAGCGTGTCCCGATTTTCTCGACACTTGTCATTGCCCTCTTGAATGAGACGGAATGACCAAGGACCTTAAAAATGGGCAGCAGCGGCTTCCTATTGTCACGGGTAGCACGTTGGTCTTTTTTATGCACAGCTCCATATCAGAGTCCGAGAGGCCGCGGGGGTCCGATCGACTCCTCCCCCTTACGTTAGCGGCTGTTGAAACGCCAACAGACGGGCGACGGTTAAAAGTTGCAGCTGCTTTTGTACGACTGTACGGAGGGGTGAGATGGTGAGGCGAGCAGGTACGTGAAAATTGGTATCTAATCAATGTGTGCTGTGCCTTTGGCCTGGGCTTATCTTTGAACCCTGGGATGCAACAGTCACGATGGCTCCATCACTGGAGCTACAAACTCTAAAAAGATAGGCTTTCTCAGAATCCCTCATTACCCCCACCGAAAGGGCTCCATTACCCCCAAAGGGGGCATGCCCCACCATTTGCCGACCCCTGACATACAGAATACCACTAGGTTTCACTAAAGTCACTTACCTAGGTATACCACTAGGTAAGTGACTTTATATCGGTTTCTTATCACTTTCGTTGAATATTATTGCGATCATTCTGGGTTTCCGCAAATAATTAGAGCACTGACCACCATCTCTATTCAGCGTTAATCTTTATCGCTCCTTTATCTCCCCCACAGCTAATGCGTCGCCCCGGAGCGCCGTACCATTCACAAATCAAACAAAACCGCGCACGACCTCCTCTGAATAGGGCGGCGGGCGCCCCATGTCCACGGGGGTCAGCCATCCGACAGCCCCACAATCGCCACACCCTCCCCCACAATCCGGAATTAATTCGGAATCGGCGTCTATCGCAGCGTTTGCGGCGCCGTCGGTCGGCGCCTGCTGCCGATTTCCATTTGGATAATGTCGCGTGCCGGGACAGGCCGGGCAGCTTCGGTACAGGGGGCGGTCGGCGACGGACCTTGGCGATATTGTGGCCCGGCCCCGGCGGCACGTGACTGGAGCTCGCCCAGAGGGCACCCGCACACATCGTGTCCCACATTGGGTGCACGATTTGTTAGCAAATAATACCAGACGCCGGCCACAGACACTGACAGCGGGCAAAATGATTCATCGGCGCTTCCCGTCGGCGAGAAATGAAAACGCGGCAAAGCCGAAATACAGACAGACCGGATCTAAGACCGCCGGACCTGATGAATGACGTTTGATAAATGGACAGTCAGAGCAGAAAGTAAATGGAAACAGGGATGAAGCATTAAGTGCTTTGATGATGTGGTGGGAGGTGATGGCATCATTGCGTTTGGTGATAAATGAAACTAAGGTAAATAATGTTCGAAGCCGTACAATGAAAAAGGTACCTACTTCTGAATTATAATTGGAAAACAATGGGAACGTTTTTGGGTTATATTACTTTAAGTTGGCTACACAATGTGTTTCGATATAAATCTTTTTATAGCCATAAAGACAAAGTCACTGTAAATAATTCGCCTAAAATCAGTGACATCAGTGAGTGACATTTACAGTGACTTTGTCTTTAGGTATGGCTTTAAAAAGATTTATATCGAACCACATTGTGTAGCCAACTTAAAGTAATATAACCCAAAAACGTTCCCATTGTTTTCTAATTATAATTCAATTTGTCTATCTATATCAAGTACCTACTTCTCTTTATTGATAAGAGTACTGATAAGAGAGTTACTGATCTTTTTTTAGTTTTAACAAAGTAATGTTAAGAACTGATTTTTGTATTTGCCTACGCAAAAATAATTATTAGCTCTCTCTCATCTATCTCGCCATTACTCTCTTTATCTCTCTCTCTCTCTCTCTCTCTCTCTCTCTCTCTCTCTCTCTCTCTCTCTCTCTCTCTCTCTCTCTCTCCCTCTCTCTCCCTCTCTCTCTCTCTCTCTCTCTCTCTCTCTCTCTCTCTCTCTCTCTCTCTCTCTCTCTCCGTGCCGTTCATCTCACTGCACCCTCCACCTCCGCCGCCTCTGTCGACCTGGGCTGTCTTCGGAAATTTAAGCTCTCGATTGGTACCGGCCATAATTTGTCCTTGCCGGATGGCGGGCGCGCTTGATTTCGACATTTAATGCCGGCTCTGTCGGGATTGCCCACCGGTAAACAAAGGGTCTCGAGCGATAAATTCAACCGATGTCGACCGGTCGAAATCGGCGGCCACCCTGCTGTCGACCCCTTCCCCTCCCCCCCCCTCCTGAGCCGTGCCGTGGCACAAATTACCCGTCCAGATTCCCAAGGCGCGCTCACCAAGAGCGCGGCCAAATCACCGCCCCGCTGCGGCCCGGTGGTAAAGCAGAAACAAATTATCAGCCCGAGACTGAGCGGCGGGGCTTAGAGGGATGCGCGCTGCCGCGCTGGACAGGTTGAGGCAGTTACAATTATGTAACTAAGCATGTGATGCTTACATGTTCATCGATAATCGTAGCCATATACTTATGGTGACTGTTTATCAATCAGTTGACTAGTTCGTGGGCCTGCGAGATCACACATAAACTAGTATCGCGTACCATAAGCCAAACCGAATTCGAGAGGACGTTTTACGTACAATCCAATATCATTTGCCTCTATGGAGGCAGCGAGAACAACCATTTATCATTTTGATATGAAATAAGAGCACTTCTGCAAGCATCCATCCTCCGAGGCATCTGATTCCGACTCCGTATTCGCCTGCGATGCGTCACAAGTGTCACACGGGTCTGGCAGCACTCCAGCGGCGCGCCTCCCTTTATTATCAGATAAAACGTCTCCGGAGCGTGGCACCGCGCCGTATCTGACGCCTTTACGACGCCTGTCAGATGTCAAAGAGCGGCAGACATCAAATCTGAATAACAGGCCACACGAGGCGCGACGCGCTGTAAGCGGAACCGATCCGCCCGTCGGCCTCCCATTACGGGAGTCAGCAGGTGCTCCCCGTAATGCGTAGGGGAGAAACGAATAAAATGATGAGTCTAAGGGGTGGTCTGTATTGGCAGAGATGTTTGATGAGGATTTGGAAGTGCGGCTGGCTTTAGAATGCAGTGTAACAGTCGCATAAACCGAGCCGAGGGGTGGGGGGATGCTTGCATGTAGCCATAGCAGTGAAGCCTAATTTATAGAACAGCAGAGCATGACGACAGAAATGTGTCATAAATAAATATGTTTTATAAAATAAATTCATCATTGATTTCTGACATGCCGAATTGTACACTAAAGTATAATTGGGTTTTCACATGCCTCGATCGGGTCTGTCTGTTCACCGCTGCTACGAAAAGTCGCACTCGCGTCCCTCCGGGCTCCCGACTCGCCGGCCGGCCGGCCGGGCGGGCGCGTGCCTCCGCGTCCGTGCGCCCGTAATTGAAAGCCGTCCGCTCGGCCGCTGGCCGGCGCGCTCCACTGAATGGTAAGGCGCCGCCGCCGAAATGTTTCGAAGGCCTCCTAGATTAGCCGGGCTACTGACGGCCGCGCGGCGCTCCAATCCGCCCTGTCTGTTCGGCCTCTGTCCTGCCTTGGCTCGCGTGCTGCCGCGTTGAACAGAGCGGTTCGATGGGTCACAAATGAAATGGCAGCTCGCCCGCCGTCGACTTTTGGCCGGTCGGCGCCCATAAAACGGGCAGTAATCGCCACTGCGTGCCTCACTGCCGGCCATATTGGTCGGCTTTGGTTACAGGGAGGGACGGTGGGACGGACGGGGCAATCGAAAACAGTCAGAAAGTGGTGATTATTGTGGAAAATATTGATGACAAAACACTGTAGTATATTGCCGGCTGAACATTGAGCTTATATATCGGCCATTCTAAATCGCATTACGCATTTTGGGTCTTTCAAAGCAATAATTAAACAGTTTCAAATAAGCATGGTTATGAAACGTATTTCAAATTATAACTAAACCTTTTTAAGTGTCTTTATGAAACCAGCTTACTCGGAAATGCCCAGGCATGATAAATTTTCCCACAATATTCAGCACACAAATATACAATGTTCCTCATTAGTATCTAATGGATAACTAGTGTTCGAGCCCCAGTCCCACTAATCTCTCAATCGATATAGCCATCCATCCAACCAAACTCAATCCGTTTCCTGGCTCATCCCGTTGCCGCATTATCACAGCGGCGGCATCCGCCGACTGTCTGTCGGAGAAAGCCGAGACCATCCTGTCCGCAAACGGTCAGTCGGACAGCTCGACCCGATCCCCTGCAGCCGGCCGTGGCACGGAAAGCCGAGCAGCAGAGAAATGGGCCGCATTGGCGAACAAATACGGGCCGGAGTCGCTCCGGCGACGGCCGTGAGCCGTTCACGCGACGGCCGCTGAAATAAATGAGCTACCGACAAGATTCAAGAGGGAGGCGGAATGGTAAGGAGGTGTGAAGAAAGGGTATGGATAACAGGATTTGCTAAAGCACACAGGCAGAAATCCTGCAATAGCACACTAAACTTTCTACGTACACAATTTTAATTAAGACCTACGTTGCACAAATTTTCACCTGTTTAAAATCGATCGATATTTTGCAGGGCTGTTACGACCTCACTTATTCTCTTAATAAGTTTCAAACGTTTTTTCAAGCGGTTTAGTTATTTCGTACATCTTCATAAGCAAAGTGAAACATCTTCGCATCGGGAACCCAATTCATCGAGAAGCGTTGAGAAGTTGAGAATTGGAAGTCGGCAGTCCAATTAACTTTTAGAGAGTGCTCAACACCGACACGCCCCTGCCGCTTCGTCGCCCCATAGCGAGCCTCCTGATTAATTCTCCCATCAGCGTGATGGCGCGGGTGGCTGCGGACGCGGCCGGGTATCTGGGTCGGCGTCAGGGCAGCGCTCGCCGCGGCGGGGACGGCCCGTTAGGCGAGACCTCACTTTATCGCCGCCGGGCTCTCGGGCCGGCTATAAAGTCTGGCCGCGTCAGCAGGGCACTGATTAACTGGAGGCGGCCGCGTCAGCCCCCACCCCCTCCCCTCCCCCCCCCCTCGAGCGCTGGTCTAGCGGAGTGGAGGAACGACGGCGTCCTGGGCTTTTAGTGAACCGGGGGAGAGTTTACTACGGCGGGGGACCACTGACCGATTTTCTCATCTGGCTGGGCGGGTTTAATGTGAAGTGTGTCGGCAGAGGAACGTTCCGCTTTATCGTGCGGTTCCCTCAGCGCGTATCTGATGAGGTAAGGCACTTCTTGGCGACCAAAGGTATTTCCAAATAATAAATTGGTGTGTATACGTAATATACTCACCAAATATCAATAGAATGTATAGGTATTACGTTTGATGGAAAGCTTGATAATTGATATAACCACGTTGGCTACATCTGAAGTCTGAACACCAGGTAAGTACGATGCTTCATTTGTCGTTTGCAATTTATTTACTCTTACATTTTACCTAGCACGCATAACTTTTGTACGAAATAACGGCAGAAAACTTGTTTCATTGTAAATCCAGCTACTTTGCAACAACTGTGCCATGTGGCACAACAGCAGTGCATCCTACTTCGATCACAATCCTCATTTGATAATATTTTTGATTAACATAAACCAACTCAGTTCAAAAGGTTTTAGGATTCATTAGGTACAATTCAGTCGTGCAATAGCTACTCGCATGATCACTCAATATGTACACTATTGCCGTTTTGCTCTCGGATGCTTTCCCGACAACGTGCCAAACTAATTCTTTTCCATCCGATTAGTTCCTACCATTCATCAATTTAGCACGCCAATTTTCCTGATGATAGTTTCTGACACTCCTTGTCGATTCCTCCCGATAGAAACATACAAAGAACACCAGCGGAAATGACGGCCCGTCTACCGACGGCACTTAATGGACGCTTCAGTGCACCATTAATCGTCTCCCGTGGAGATCACGACAGCTCTCCTCTCCTACCCTCCCCAAACTGTAGTTCTCCCCTCTAATACCGGTCCAGGCCCCAGTCCTGCCACCATACCCTCACACATTCTGTCAAAGTCTCACTGAAGTGGCAAACCCAACCAACACCAGTTTCGGCATCGGGCCCTCTCTGTCAACTTCGTTTTCCATCATATCCTAGACCAGAATAATAGACGCAGATTTACACCAGTTTCGGCTCCGAGCCTTCCAGCAGTGTCATCTCAGTCCCAGTCCTGGTCCTGCCGACACCTCGTCTAGTAATGTCCTTCCCTCTCGTCGACACTGGCCCTTATCCCCCACCCGACCCCATCCGGACCCGCTCCAGGCCGTCGCTGAGTGATGACCGTGCCCTGATTGGCCAGCGGCGACCCTCTGTGTCGCCGGTCACGCCCCGTGATCCCACGCCGCCGGGTCATTTGTACAGACTCCGCCGGTCGGCGAGCGTCATTGTCTCACATTACGCCGGGAGCGAGACACGGTGCAGGCCTGTCTCGTGGCGCTGAGGCACGCCGCACGACACAGGGAAATCTCCCAGGAATGAGACGTGACACATATTTGTCTCCTGCAGTTGAGAAAGGGCACAGGCTGTCCTACCAATAAGACATAACATAAGCCTGTCCCCCAGCAATGAGTTATGACAAAACGCATCCTTTTAGTACTGATACACCAGTGACCCCGAGCCTCACGTTCATATACTATAACACCATCTTCCCTTCAATACCCCCGAGTGTACCGCCCAGTGAATACTGAACACCCGGGTCCCATTTACATCGCCGCTATCTGCGTCTGTCAGGGCGGCGCCCGACGAGCCGACGTGCTCCGCCAGCCCGGATGAAGACATCCAATTGAGACGAGAGTTTGTGGCGCGGCCGTTCACGGCCCGTTGAGCGCGGACGTAATCCGGTAATACGCAGCCGATCGGGGCTGGTGGCGCGCCTCTCCATTCCGCTGCGCGAGGCATAGGTGCCGCAGACTCTGTCTCTGTCTCTGTCTCTGTGTCTGTCTCTGTGTCTGTCTCTCCCTGTCTCTCTCTGTCTCTCTGTCTCTCTGTCTCTGTCTCTGTCTCTGTCTCTGTCTCTGTCTCCCTCTCTCTCTCTCTCTCTCTCTCTGTCTCTTTCTGTCTGTCTGTCTGTCTGTCTGTCTGTCTCTCTCTCTCTCTCTCTCTCTCTCTCTCTCTCTCTCTCTCTCTCTCTCTCTCTCTCTCTCTCTCTCTCTCTCTCTCTCTCTCTCTCTCTTTCTCTCTCTCACCGTTTTCAATACAAAAAGATACATCAATGAACACCACCCAATTCTAGTTTGCTCACGATTGCGAATTTCACAAGTCAATATTTGCGTTACATTGTTTCCTTTTGATCCATTCATGAGCAATGACGTTTTACATTAGACCAAATATTATAAATATCTACGTTTTACGACGAATAAAATGATCAGACATCAGTAACTTTACTATCACTGATTTCCCCTAAGAAAATTCCCTTTTAAGTCAGCATTTGACGGGAAAATAGGTACATTCAGGCATCTCAATTCCAGGAGACGCAATTTCTCTAGCTATTTGAATTTAGCCCGTCTGTTCGGCCCAGCGGCAATAGAGCGGCGGTTTATCTATATTGCAGCAGAAAGCTCGTATGTTGATCGAAGCCATCAAACCTCCCAGCAGCCCACAGTGTATTGACAATGATATTTGGCCAAGGAGATTGAGGTAGCGAGTTTATTTGATTATGGAAATTCAGCCGCATTTCAAATCGACTGGAAGACCTGCTGAGATCTTGTTCAATAATGTCAACAACTGCCTTTCGAGTCATCTTTTTGAAAGCAGGACTTGTTTATTTTCTATTAAATATTCTGATGGAGATGTCAGGCGGGACGATTGGGAAACATTGTCGGTCAAAAATATCGAGACTGCAATCATTTAAGCTGAGATGCAGGGTTATTTCGAAGGTGTATCTTATATCAGTGTTCGTTGTGCATCATGTGAACAATTGTATAATACCTACCAATGAATGCATTACTATTCAAATCATATAGCTACATAGCGACAATAAATAATAAGTGGGATGAGCGCATTGCAGATAATATTATAAAGATTATAATGGTGTGGAAAGTGACGTCAGCCATAAAACAACTAGCCCTAACACATGAGGCAACTATGTCTACATAGAATAGCAGCTAACTCTTCAACACAATGTCATAAAACTATACTGCCGAAGTTAAAATCTGACAATGTAATTGAATATTTCGGCAGATAACAGACAAGACCACCTTTTTGATTGGATGAGATGTGTACGCTGGATTGGATACCCCTGTGCATAGTTTCATGTCACCAGCACGAACATTCAACATTTACAAACGCATATTGGCCTAGCGAGAAGTCAACAGCACAAATGCTTGCCGCACGCATTTCGAGTTTTCCTCTGATGTTGCGTGACTGTTTTAAATTGGTTCTGAATTGCTCAGAAAATTGCCTGCCGTCACCACTGCTCGCGCTGAAGACGAATATCGAGGCACGTGGTATACCTGAACCGAACCGGGCTTATATTTCGACTTCCGAATTAGAACTGTCATAGACGGACTCTGCTCACATCACTAATAACAAAGGAAGTCAATAAAACTGCTAAGAAACTGGAGCAAAGTCGACTTGCGCAGGCAGTTTTGACAGAGTCGGTATGAGCTCGATGCATTGGTCATTCGATAATGGGTCTGTTTACCTCGCGCTGGAGTCGTCAAACGTCGATTGCCAATGCTATTGCTTCTTGCCAGGTTTGGCGTGTGTGTGACCACCCGCAAAAGACAAACTGGGAGCAAAATATAGCATTTTCAATACATTGATGGTATGTAACACATCGTAATTCATAACATCACCAACATATCATGGGCTTGCAGTGAGCACTGGACATTCGTCCTTCAAATCCCCACTGCACTGGGTTGCCCCGTCACGCCCGACTGCCTCCCCCGATCGGCCGCCTGGGCAGCCGACTGTGCCGCCAAGCACAGCTGCGCTGCGGCACAGCATGCTCGGAGACGTGCAGGCGGCGGCTGCGCCTCAGACGGTGTATACGATGCGTAGGCGATAGCCGGCGATCAAACGTTCTTCAAAGCAATGGAAAATGGATATCTGTCCATTTCCAAAATTATAACACTAAAGTAGTCAGCGTGAACATATTTGCATTAGAATGGCCTTTGCATATAGCCATACAATTTCTACTAACAACTATAATACAAGTGACTAATATCTGTGCGATAGATTCAAAATGACCTAAACGGACCCAACGCGCTCCAGATAATGAGCTCTGATTGACTCCATTATTTGCATGGTATGTCTTGATGAGTTACTGTTCTACAACTATCGTCCCTCCCACGCCTAAATCACGGAGCGATGATACGACCGCGATCATTCGCTGCCATTCACCTGTCACACGAACACAATCCGGCGCGTGGCGTGTCCTATCTATTTCTGCGCTCGGCAACTCAGCCGGGTTTGGGAACACACGTGCCGCTGGCAGCGACACATCCACCGTGGCAGCCAGCAGCTGCTCAATAGTCGTCATTGGTCGCCCGAGCCAGGTATTGAGCGACGGACGGAGTTTTTTGTCGTCGTCCCTGACACGGAGCCGGCTCCGGTGACGTCCAGAAAAGAGGTGCCCGAGTGACATGTCGCTGCCTCGTAGCGCATTATTCGAGTACCGTTGCACGGATGTGACGTAAGTCGATAAGCGCACGGTGTAAAAAGCCGCCGCAATCGCTGTATTCAGGTGGGACGTTCTGTTGTTCCCTGATGTTCCGCTACACGGGCGATTCTATTCACAAACGCTGTAAATACCTCGCAAACAGCGGGAGCCCGTACGTCAGCAGTTGCAGTGATACTGGAGCGATGCGGCTGCGGCTTGTGCAGTCAAATGAACGGCATTCTGCACTGTTGCATAACTTGTCCACTTTCCATTGAAGATGAACTTTATCCTCGACAAATGTAATAGTAAAGTCAGTGTTGGCGAAAATAATTCATTGAAGTATTTTTGATAAAATAATGATACGGAGCCCACGCGTTGCTTTGGATTGCATAAGCCATTATGCATGTCAATAGTTGTTACAATATCCCTAGCACGTTGGCAGACTTTTAAACGATTTGAGCGATTTAAACTTCCTTCATCTCTTCTATTTTTCTCATTCTCCTGTCCGCATTTTGCTGTTCTCTCGGTCGCAGCCTGCGTCTCCTGCCGAAACATTTCTGTCCGCCGGTTTTGTGAGGTCCGCCTTTGATCACCGACGGCATGTGTCGGCAGGTTCCCGGAACGAAACCGGTTCTAATGAGCGCTGCGAGGTCACGGGGAGCGGCAGTCTCGGGTGTCACCAGACGTCACAGGGACATGTGGGATGGGAGAGAGAGAGAGAGAGAACGAGGAAGGGAGGGAGGGAGGGAGGGAGAGGCGTCGCACTGGCGTGTGTCGGTGGAAGAGCGTGCCCATGTTTTGATTAGGCTAGTTTGTGCTCGATTCCGTAGAGAAGCTGTACTCATGCGGAGAAATAAACCTCATTAATGGTTTCAGCGTTACATTTGTTTGCTTTCTGTGTATTTCTTAGCGCTTAGTGACAACCTTAAAGTTTGTTTTATCTTCTTGTACGGATTGACAAAGACGGTGCATCATAAACAAGTTTTTCATTCATTGCGGTTCCTTGCATGCATCAATAATGCATGCATACTAATTGCAATTGATATGCATCATTTTGTTATATAAAATAGTTGGATGCATGCTATATGAATAATCGTGATAATAGTTACTGGCATTATCCTTCAAATCATGGCTCCACTAAAAAAGTGCGGATATTCGATTGAGACCCCACAAGCTCACTGTCACACGCGCTGCATTGTCACCTAACCTCCCGCCGGCACCTGTGTCGGACTCCGCACACAGCTCCGGTGACGTCAGCTCTCAGGTGCGCCCCGCTACCCCCCCCCCCCCTTACCCCTCCTCCCCCCAGGGATCGGTGGCATCTGGTGACGTCACCACACGCGCGCCCTGAGCGCCGTCACCTTACCGGTAATTACAGCCCCGGCCGTGGGCAGCGGCGGCAGCAGGCGAGGTCAGACGCCGCAGCCTGGCAACCGATGACGCATTGACATGGTGCATAGGCGATTCCGAGTAGCTATTAATGCCAGAGAGGTCAAGAAACTCAAGCAGAGGATATATGAGTGATGAGATAGGCGCGTGGAGAGTGGGATGAGTGGTATAAGTTTGTTGGTTAGTCTGTGTAAGACGCATATACATTGACAGGTAATGAATATCATGCCATAAAAGTTGTTGTGAAGAAAGCTTCGATTAGGATTGATATTGGTATATGCAAATGTATATTGCACATTTGAGTCGGTAATTGAATCGGAATTAGAATCATTCAAATTTCATTTCATATGAAATAACTTGAGTGATTTTTTTTCAGTCGTGTCTTCAATTGCCGCCAAGGAGGCAAGCTATGCACACACAAAAAGTTATAGCTATTACGGTCACCGTCTAGAAAGCAGTTATAATCGCACCAGTTTATATATTTCAAGTAGTTGTCACAGTCCCATTAAATACGCATGTCTCCCATTAGCTGCTACTGGTGCATTCGCAATGCTTCATTTTTCACAGTTATGTGCAAAAGAAAAGAAACAACGTTCCCTGAACTTACCTTTTCTTGATGAGTCATTAACATCCCACTTGCTTTGACAACAGACAAAAAAAAATATGTTACCACACATGTCAAAAGCTTCAGGAAGTAACCCATTCTGAGCGCTGAAGCTGCTCAATTCGTGTACCGGAACTGCCTAATAATCTGAAACTTGTCTCCTATCACCGTCCATTGCTCTCCCCGCCCCACCTCCGTGCCCCACTCCCCTCCCCTGCTCCCTTGTCGCGGTGGCCCGCCCACACCCCTCTGCTCCTCAGCGTTGCAGCCGCTCCGGCTGGCACACGTGTGCGTGTCGCCATTTTGTCG
Organism: Amphibalanus amphitrite; assembly: GCF_019059575.1. Classification (NCBI taxonomy): domain Eukaryota; kingdom Metazoa; phylum Arthropoda; class Thecostraca; order Balanomorpha; family Balanidae; genus Amphibalanus; species Amphibalanus amphitrite. Next base: position 398,258 of record NW_024881708.1, read on the forward strand.
GCGGCCCGGCGGCCCGGTGGGCTGACCTTGCAGAGTGTTGACCCCGCGGTCGGCCGACTGCCGCCGAGCCGAGCCCAGCCGAGCCGCGGCCATGTTGATCAGCCCACTGCAGCCTGCAACCGGCAGACAGGTGTCCCCGGGAGGGGAGGGCAACAAAATGGGGGAGGGTGGGGCGCACTGGGGAGTGTCCTGTGTCCATGGGAGTGAATGAGTCACCTCTTTGTTGCATGCAGGAGCAGAAATGGTCTTGCTTTGTGACGGATCTTGCAACGCGGCTTTCAATGCATCAGAAAGCATTAATACAATATATCGGCGAGATTTCCTTCTCATTGACAATGGTTTGTGTCATGATGGATGTCAATTGATCTAATATCAGCAATTAATGTGACATGATCTATCATATTGCACGACAGCCACATGGAAATACGAATGAAGGCTGGTTGTCAACGCCTTCCCGGTAGGCATAATGGACTTTGTATTTATGGAACAGTAACAAATGCATTTTGAACACAACAGGAACAGGTGCATTATCTAGCGTGTGAATTTTCAGCTTTTTCATCAGTCTTTGCAATATTTCTAAGTAGCATAATAATGTCATACATTGTTCTCGCCTTTGAATCGGTTTCTTTTTTCCTAGGGAATCTCAGACAACTCACTTTTTCAACGCAATCAGTTGGGGGTATCCGACGCTGAAAACCGTGAGTGACCAGAGGCTGCAGCTTTGCCAAAGAATGAGGCAGCAATGTAAAATCACTCGACACGTTCTTTGCGTGCTTATAAGCGGACTGCAGACGATTAAAAGTGGGTTTAAAACGTATCATTTTTTTTTCAATTTGCATGTGCTGTTGATTGAAACAGCTCATGCATTTATGGAACACTATTCTAACCTAAAAGCTATTTCTTGCATCTAGGTGTGAAGGACCAAGACGTTTCTGTTGTGAACTCTAAATTGTGTTATGTTCTGGCGATAAAAGTCATAGTTCTCTGAATTTATTATAAGCAAGTGATCAGCAGCAAACCACTTGATTGACAATATAATGACTATACGCCCCAAAAGTCCTTAGAGTACCCCGTTCAATTATAGATTCTTCTATTATCGAATTTTTACGGTGGCCCTAAGAGGAAAGAAAGGCGAAAATGGTGAAAAGGAATATGTGATAATATTGGTTTTATTTGGCTGAAAATTGTATTGTTCATGCAGCTCTGTCCGCCATTTTCCATCGCTCTGATCAGTTCCTGGTACTGCCGAGTGCGTGCGGCCGCTGGCCGCCATTTTGCGCGTGTGGAGCTGTGCAGCGCGTGTGTCATCGCTGGGTGTGCGGCGCGTGGCCTGCGGCGGGGTCAGCGTCCGTCGGCCACGCGCCGCGCTCAGGTGGCCGCCGCTCGTGGCGCCGATAGGGCCCAGAGTCGCCGGCGACGGCGGCCGAGTGACTACCGGGCGCCGGCGGCAGCACGGCCTCAGTCCCGCCGACCAGCCCGAGCTGACAACACGCCTACCGGCCGAGCGGACCGACCGACCGACGGACACACCGGGCCATCGGTCAGCCAGCTGAGTCAGAGAGTCCGAGTCAGAGCCGAGTCAGCCGAGTCATGTCGCTGTCAACGCTGCTAGTGGCGGGCGCAGTGCCATTCGCGGGTCGCGGCGGCGGCCTGCAGGAGCCGCAGTTGGTGCGCGACCAGCTGGTGTCGCAGCTGGGCCGGGAGATCGTCTCCGCCTTCCGGATGGTGTCTGGAGGGTCGCCGGGGTCCTCCGCCGCCAGCAGCCGGCGCTCCTCCACCGGTAGGTGGGGGCAGAACGGGACTCAATGGCACGGATAGTTTGTTATAAAATATAATGTTTTGGTACAGCGCTTCAATACTTCAATACAATTCATACTTTGAATGTGATTTGTCAACATGCAATACCAATTCTTTTGATGTGATATTAGTAGCTTTGAGTGATGCCACGACAGCTTCGTTATACTGACTGATGAAGTGTAACAAGACATGACACTTTTTATCTGGGACAACGCACAGCATGCATATGCACTGACCCATTGGTCGTTATTTAGCTGCATATTCGAATCGGTTTACGATATCATAAATTTTCCTTTCAAGACCAACAGGGGACGGCTATTGCAAACAAAACATCGCCCCTAAATAGCACAATGGTCGGAAAACTTGTGAATATGTTCGAACATAGACTCATATATATCATACGCTGCCCATCGCTAGCTCCCCCCCCCCCCCTCCCCACATACACACGCCACCGCCCAGTCGTGACCCCTCGGCTGACCATGACCTCTCCCTTCTTCACAGACGCCTCGGTACAGGTGGACGACGAGCCCAGCCAGTGCGGCCGTCCCCTGCCCGACATCATCCGCAGCAGCCTCCCCACCGACAGCGCTCCCATGTCGGCCCGACAGTCGGCCGACAGGCCGTGCGGCCGCTGCCGGGGCCGGCCGACAGCCGCCCCGGCCCCCGGCGCGGCCCCCGGCTCCGACCGCGGCCCCGGCGCCGGGCTGGCCCCGCCGGCCGGCCCGGCGCCGGTCCCGGCGGCCGGCGCGGAGGACCAGGCGCGGCCGCGAGCCTACACGGACAGCGCGGCCGTGCGCAGCGTGTGCCACTGTCTGCGGAACAAGGTGCACCAGGTGTCGGAGGAGTTCGAGGCGCTGCTGCTGAAGCGGCTGGCCGAGCTGGAGGGCCGCGAGGACCGCCAGCAGGACGTGCTCCGCCAGACAGGCGCGCTGCTGCGACAGATCGCCGACGACCTGCAGCACAAACTCAGCCAGGTGAGAGCACATTATAATTCTGGACACCATATATAGATATTTAACAGTCTTACTCAGAGCTATAGAGAATAGTTGACATTTCCACTGTTTGGAAAAAATGTCCATTTTCCAAGGACGCTACTGAACCACACTTACGATTTACACCTAGCTATCAAAAGCTAACTTTCAGGGTCGATTCCTTGTCACCCGACATCAAATTAGATGAGCCTTTGAATTTCAGCCGTGTTGAAATTGGGTCGTAGTTGCATAGGCCTGATCATCGGAGCGGAAATCAATGTGACGTTTCCGGCTGCTTAGCATTCCAACGGAGAAACGCGGGCGCCTCCGACATTTCCCTAATTTAGAACGTCTCAACCGGATTATCTGAACTATGATGATGAAATTTGTGGAGTTATGCGAGCGCCGCCTGGGAGCTCAAGCAAATAATTAGACGGAGAGCAGCTCTGTATTGACCAAGGCGCTCCCGGCGCGCTACGCTTTCTATGAAATCAAGGTAACTGTAATTATGAGCATGATCCGCCAAGTTCCTGGTCGGAAACTTGCTCAAAGCTTGTCTACCGGGTGTGTGCCAAGTTAATTTTCATCATCTGTTTTATAAGAAAACTTCTGGAGCGGAAAATGCGATAAAGAAACTTTCCGAGCAGGCGAGTGATACTGGAGTGGACGCTTCCGACCAGCCCCACTCCAAACATGAGTCGTGGTCGGAGAGTTGATAACAGAGAGTAAGAAAAGGGTGGAATATTTCTGAAGCTGATGTTCTAGTCATGTAACTGCTTTCAAATCAATCAATGCCTTTTTGCGCAAACTGCATATTCAAAGCAATAAAACTGAAAGGCATATAACACATCCCGAGCCTTCTAAGTTGCACCAGTTGATGTATGCAGCTAAAAACAAATTACCACAGAAACAAAATATTTTGTGAGATTTCAAGCAGTCTTTTTCAAAATGTAGCTAATGAAGTACCCTCCTGGCGTTTTACTACTTCTTCACGACAATCGTAACATGCAAAGTGCTCACACTATCAGTGACATTTATGGCGTCTGCTACATTTATGGCGCGCACCTGGCGGCGGCGGCGCGTGGCGTAGTGCGGCGTCTGCACGCGCCATTAGCGTCGCTGCTGTCAGCGGCACTTTTTGTCAGCGCCGTCCGCTGATTACGAACAGACAGCGAAATCGATGGCGGAAACCACTGCCTCAGCGCGGCGCGTGCGGCCACCGGTCGTGTGGCGACCGCCGCGAGCCCTCTGACCGAGCTCTGGGTCAGTCGGTGGAATCGATGGTGCTCACTGGTCCGAGCGCACGGTACAATCGATCAGTCCCGGGTGAAAATAGATCAGGTGGCCAGGTTCGAGCAGCTCCGGTGGTGATTGATGGCGCTGTAGGATGATGAATGGATGCTGTACTGGAGTGGAGGCTGACGGGTGGTCTCTGTTGTTTCAGGAGAGGAAGGAGCCGACCGGCGCTGCTGAGGCCCCGGTGGCGGCCGCCCTGGAGCGGCTGACCGGTCAGGTCACCCTGGAGAGCTGCCTGTGGACCGGCATCGCCGTCCACATCTGCGTCACCCTGGCGCAGAAACTGCCGTAAGGTGTCCCCAAGGAGAATCCTGCAGGAGTTGGAACACCCGACACCGGGAGGATACCTGCTGTGCCAACCTACCCTGGCACCTCAGCGGGGATTGCATGTCACTTGAATGACAGCAGTGACAGTCTGACAGCTGGCATTGAGCGAGCTGTCACCTCCTGTCACGAATGACAGTCGCTGTCGCCGGCCTTTGCCGATCGCGGAGGACTGACTGAATGTTCGTCTTGCCAAGACAACTAATGAAACTGCCATCAAGTCTCAAGCTGGTGCCACCTCAACAAATTGAAGTTCTAAGTGGAAGAAAACCACTAAGTATCCACCATCGGCAAGCCGAATTCATCAGCAGTCATCAAGAGAACCAGCAATACGAGACAAAAATCACGGCCACAAACTAAAATGGCCAGATCATGACCAGCTAATCGGACTGCCAAGTCTTTCAGGGTGCGGCGTTTCAGCTGCACTCTCAGAACTTTAAGTGACATTGGTGTTCTCATTGCTAGAGACAGTGAGACGCATAAGTGTACCTTCATTTATGGAGTGTACACTGTGACCTCGCGCATGAGATTTGGGAATGCGGCCTAACATTGAAGTGGCATGTTTTGATACCTGATGTAGCGAGCGGCAGCGTAAAGCTGCGCACATATTTGTAAGCTTGCTCGTAGCTTTTTGAGAGTCGATAAGCGTATTTTTGTGAGTATCGAGCAAATGGATAGGCTTGATGTATCATTACTTCATATTCGCTGGGAATGTCTAGTCTTCACGTAGAATTGTAGATTGTAATAAGAGTCGACGACTGCGGTCGTGTGGTGTGGAAGAAAGGGGCTGGATTTGTAGATTGTCACGTCCTTTAGACATCACATATTTATTATTTATATATTTATTGTTTTGTGTACACATGCAGAGCAGGGTACCGAGAGTCCTTCCATTCCTAGTCATATTTTATTTAATTACAGTCATAAGTGATCTCATTTCGTGTGAATGAAGATTGGTTGTGATGTCATAGTCTGCCAGAGTTTTTGTCTCAGTTACAATTGAAAACAGCAGCAGCAGAGCTCATCATTTTCAAACAGAATGTCTTGACAGACATGTCAAAACACAATGTCTTTCAGTCACCAGTATTAGTCCGCAGGCGTCTATGCTGACTGGTGTGAGACTGGATATCAAAACTGTAGTTTGAGCGGTGTGCCACTGAATGTTGCTGTGATTGCTATCCATAGCGATAAGGCTGACGTCGACCCGCGCTCGGCGGTCACATAATAAGCTCTTCACTCTGCTGTGATACCGTACAATGCGAGACGGAGAGCGTCAGCGTCTAGGGACGTTCCTTTGCGTGTCGTCCCGTAGTTTTCGGACGTAGCGGCGTGTCGCCTCTGTAGCTGCTCGCTCGTTGGGTGTGTGGGTCCTGCGGCAGTGTGTCGCCCCAGGATATGACTGCAGTCTCACGGTGTCTTTCGGTGTAAGCCCGCTCTGCACTGCACTAGGAGGGTGGCCTGTGTGGTAGCTCCCTCTTCCCGTGTACGCGAGTGTGACGACGGCATTCATAAATACAATGTCGCTTTGATGTCACTAGACATGAATGTTTTTCTATGGAGGATCTTAACCGCAAAGAGAGAAGTGACTGTGAGAAGATCTGATCATATCGTTCATGAATCAAAAGAATGAATCTCTAAAAGATTGCTACTGCTAGTAACCACTTTTGCCAGTAGTTTCATTAAAATAAATGTTTATTTTTTACGAATAAGCCAGTCAGTTCTCTACTTTTTTATAATTCGGAAAAAGTCAGGTAATACAAACGTTGAATGACAATAAAATTGTGCGGAAAAAGAACGACACGATAAAGCCGATTTATTATGATGCTAGGTATACGAAGCCACACGGTATACATACATAAACATGATGCTTTAGTCATTCAGAAAAAAATACTACATAAAAGGGATTCAAGGTCTTGTAGGTGTTTAAAATGCTGGCATCAATACATAATTACAATATCACAGCCAACATCTCCTCATAGTATCACTTATTGCAAATCCATCTCTAGGTCCTAGGTTGAGTTCATTTAGCCTTTGGACACGTTTCTGCGTGTACCCGATCAATATCCCTGCAATGTCGCGCGCTGCGCCGGGACTGCAGGGCCTCTCTGACGCAGGAGCGCCGCCCGCCGCGCGGCCGCTCCGTCTAATGTCATTAACAGGACCTCCTTGCGTATGCAGAACGGAGGGACGCGCCGCCTGCAGTGGAGTTCACAGAGGATCCGCGGACGGAAGCCGCGCAAAGTCGGGCCAGAGAGAGAGAGGGAGAGAGAGAGAGAGAGAGAGAGAGAGAGAGAGAGAGAGAGAGAAAGAGAGAGAGAGAGAGAGAGAGAGAGAGAGAGAGAGAGAGAGAGAGAGAGAGAGAGAGAGAGAGAGAGAGAGAGAGAATGGCGGGAAGGGAAACGAATTTCATAGACAAGGCAAAAGGCTGCATGGTGCACATTGATGTAGTGCGTTCAAGCAATATTTATGAATCATTTTGTTATATTAGCAATGGACATTGAACATGAACGAAATTCTAGCTGATAGTTAAAGGGGCTATCCCACCTTCAAAAAAGTACCATTTAGGATTCGGAAATGTTACTCATGATATTGTGACGAATTCTGCAAGTTTTTACGCGTTTTCATTGTATACTTTTTGAGATATTGCGACTTTTATATTTCATCGTGACGTCATTTAGATCGGATCTGTGACGTAATGAAGGATTTACTTCATGTCAATGTGGGGAAAATTTGGCAGCAAATATAGGTATTTGCTCTCAAATATGACGCGGCTCATACAATAACTAGTGTCTCTGATTAGCTTATTCGTAAATCAAGTGAAACTTCACATGCGTGACAGGCGTTCAAAATGCAAATGACGTCATCAAATGGCCGTTAATAGTTAAAGGAAACAGTCCACTTTCCTGAAATCAGTATTTTGCTATTGATTTATGATTTTTTATGCTCAAAATAATCATGAAATAAAATAAAACCTTTTTGTAAAAACAATTATTTTCTTTATTTTAATATAGGGCGAACTATATTCTATGTAAAATAATGTTTGACGCGGAAGCTTATTACGCATTGACCAATCATATTGCGTAGCTCAAACCTACGAATACTGCATTGGCTGTAAGCAGCACGCTGATTGGCTGACGATGACGTGGCTGCATTGCTGTGCAAGGCACGCATTCCTCTACAAGGCACTCTTTTCGGAACGAGAAATGGAATTTCTTCGTCTAGGGTGATCGTTGAGCCGTAAAAGCTCCTGATTTGTGCTAGTCTCAGCTCAAGCTACGAAACTGCTATTCCAGCTCAAAACCCCATGTTAAAAGTGAACTATTTCCTTTAAGAGATAGGGCCTTGGCTAAGGCCCACTTTTCAAATGAAGGGAACGAATTTCTTTAACACCCCGCGAAACTGAGGATATTGCGACCAGGATATATAGTGGTTTCTGAACCTGGCCGCCAACTTGGCTATCTCAACTCAGAACTAATGCAAAGGTGGGACAGTCCCTTTAACTGAGCTCGTGCTCAAGAAGCCTAGTAGGTAATCGCATATAAAGCAAAGAACACAAAATGAATGAAAATAAGAAATGTTTGTTTTGATGTGAGTTAGTTCACGTAGAAACAGTGTCCTTATTCTCGCCTTTTGTCTCGCTTTATCTTACACAGCCAAGTCCAACATGTGAAAACTAAAATATGCGAGAGACTGTTTTAGCCCCGGCCAGAAAGATTTCGTGCCATTCTGCCCGTAATTCTGCAGGGGTAGACAAATAAACCGAACCGACAATCGTTTGAAACTTCCAAGTAGCTACAAATGACCTCCTAAATATCTGGCGAGCACCACCACTTTAACTGTTGCCGGATCGCAGAATCAGGAGTCCAATATCAGTCCTGCATCTGTTGAGACACAAATGCCACTTTATCCCCGGGCCTACACTATTATCTACGGTCATTTGATACGGTTGTATATTTTTAGCGCACTATAAAGAGTCGTCTTGGAGCGTCTCCCTCCTCCGCCATTAGCCGCTGCTGCTGTCCGGCTCTCCCCGATCGGCCGTCCAGGGGTCCGCGAGGGACGCCAGCACGCGATAAATAGGCCGATTCGGGCCGTAGCAGACCGCAATCGGCATCGCGCGCGGTCCCATTCGGCACGGCTCGTTCGCTTTTACGGCAATTGTCGGCGGTTGCGCGCTGACCACCGGGAGTGATTCTCATCTCCGGGGGCCGCTCAGACGCGGCGCAGGCCGTCCCGCGCGCCGCAAACGTCTTCCCCTCTCGGTCGGCCGCGCCGTGAACGTCTCCCCGGCGGGGGGCCGGTGGCGGCGCACCGAATGGCTCGGAAGGGCCGGCCGGTCGAGCCGCGGCCTGGCACCGCCCGCGACGATCCAGTGATTCGTCATTGTCGACAGCGGCTTGGACAATGGTGGCGACCGTATTTATGTCGTCCGGTGATAGCTCCTGGGCTCCCGGGCCGGGCCGAGCGCCGGCAGAGCGAACGTCCGCACCCGGTGGAGTTCTTATCGGCCGGGCCGCTCCCCGGATGTCCGTAGTCCGAGCGAGACGCTTTGTCGAGAAACGCGAAACCCGCGCGGAGACCCTCGCGAAAAAGCTGAGTGAGGTCCGGCTCTGGCCAAATGGTCCGCGGTGACCTTCGGAATACAAAAGGTGTTTTGGGAGACGATACCGACCGGGCGGCGCTGCATTATGGATGAAATGATGACTGACCTTGGCGGCCACTGCTGGTGCAGCGTTTCTCCTCTGCTTTGTAACCGTTTCCAGAACATTTTCCTCCAATGTTCCCTCCTGCCACCGTTTGCCTACGAACGAAGCCGGGTATCTATCAGGTTCCACATCGTCGACCATTGAGATTCAGAACGCACGTCAAAGCATTACTGAAAACGGCATGCTGAAAGCTCTTCCATGTAAATGCTGTCGAAAATGGTCTACAAAGTCGGACATAAACCGCGGCTGGCGGTGTGAAACGGCACGGCTGCCGACGGAGTGACGGACGAACGGTCAATACGGGGCTGTCAGCCGGAGATATGACGGTGACGGAAAGGTATAGGTAAGGTGAGATATATGTATATGGTGGGAGCAACGGAATGGTACGGTGAGCTCCTTATGGTGGCAGTGACGGAATGGCATGTGTGGGATTCGTATAGTGGGAGTGACGGAATGGTGTGGTGGGAGTCGTATAGTGGGAGTAACGGAATGGTAACTGTGAGCTCTTCACGGCGAAATATTCCAAAGTTTGAATAGTCAAGCAGACATGCGCATGGATCCGAGTGATGGATCTATGATCTCAGTGGATCTCAAAGCAAACTGCAGGCTCGGATCTATGATCCCACCGGATCCGGCGTGAAAAATGTATCCTGGATCTATGATCTCTCAGGATCTGATGATAAACCAAGAACATGGATCTATGATCTGAGTGGATCCCACCATGCACAACATTTTAAACCAAGTTTGCAAGTGTTTCTATGTCAATAAGTGCCATAAAACTATGGCTTATGATGTGCTATCACATAAATCACTAAATAAGAACGTTTGTGAGTTGCAACGAGCGATTTTTTTGGGATTTCTGTGTTGACAATAAATAAATGAGGATCTATGATCTCAATGGATCTCAAGCAAAAATATAAGACTCGGATCTATGATCCCTACGGATCTGTCGATAAATTTAAGAACTGGATCTATGATCCCGACGGATCCGAGATCAGGATCCGTGGGAGCAGATCCCAGATCCATTTTTTCGGATCCACGCACATGTCTGTAGTCAAGTACTTAACAGTACACTACAAAATAGGAAGGCTTTTTAGTGAATCTGTAACATAAATAATTGCTGGCCTTACCTGGACTTCTCGGCTGTCAGCTGCAAAGAGAACGAGCTCTAGAATCAGTTAAATCATAATGGATTTGGGTGCAAAATGGAAAAGATCGCCTAACAATGAAAAAAATGATAAATAAACTTTTAGCTCATTGCAAATGTCGAAACATACCGACATTATCGGCTCCATCTGACACGAATCCCTAAAACCCCTGCCAGTCCCCAATGAGCCATATCCGACCATTGAATACATCACATCAGAAACACACACGGCCGAATCCCATGATCCTGTCGGCTGTCACAACATTCGCGGAAAGTCCACACGACTGGCACGTGACTGGCCACGGGTGCCGGGAGCGGGTCAATAGGGCACGCGCTCTGACATTTACATACAAATGAGACACCGCCCACTCGGCGACTCGGCCGGCGCCGTCGACAAAAGAAGCCGAACTAAATGCGAGCCGGCCGCAGCGACAATAGTAAATTGAATCTAAATTGGCCGCCTTTGAGAGCTGCGTCGCAGTCGTCACAGGGCGGCGCTGATCGCCGCAGATAGCGTCCCACTCGGCGCCTCTAATTCCGCCTCAGGCAAATATACAGGAGCTGGTGGGACAAACCCAAACACCGTGCTCCGTCGGCGCCGACGACTGTACAGTCGGCGTCGACAGCTGTGTGGCTGGGTTTTTGCCGGACGTAGGTGGGTCCCGAGCTGACAGGAGACAGCCTGTGACAGTAAGTGTCACCCCAGGTGTCGGTATAGCCCCCAAGCCGACAGCGGTGCTGGCAAAAACGCTGATGAAGGTCGCACGCCATCTAATAACCAGTTCGCCTGGTATTTCTGCGGTTTTTCATGTTGATAGGCGGGGAGATTGCAATACTGTGCTGAAGACGTGATGGGTTCGAAACGTTCAGCGATTGGCAAGAAAGGCTGTAAATTTTTGTAACTTTTTTATATCAAGTTATTTACCTGATGCTAACACGCTGATGCTCCGATATCTCGCTCTGCAAGACGCCCGCCATCATTCCGACGTTATTCTGACATTAAACTGTCACCAACCCAATATCAGCGCAGAGCACCACTCCTCTGACACTCTGCCGACACTCACTGACACTCAGCCGCCGCCGGTGACACTCAGTGTGACACTCGGCCGACCCGGTGACACAGTGTGCGCCGCCAGCGCCCCGGGACGGGTCGTGTTTATTCACTGGAAACGGCGCCCGTTCGTCCCATTTGCCCCCGACTAACAACTTCATTAAATCGCGGCTGATAATTCAGGCGTGCCGAGCGGGGACTCTGCAGCGTCGAATTGACCGGAGTCGGCAGATTCAGAGCTGGGAGTGGCAGACGCATTGGCGGTGCAGGAGTGGAATGAATGCGGAATAGTTAGACAGTAGGATATTAATAATTCGCAATGCATTTTATAAATTTGTTTGAGTGGAAACACGTAGGAGTAACACATCAGCTTTGCAAGCAACATTACTATTCGGCTACTGGCTGTGTCCTAGCGTCAAATGATATTAATTGGCAGGCTGGCTTAAATTACGGCTTCCTCAAAACTTCAAAAGCAACACAAACTTTTTAATAACTAACACCAAACTTTTTTTCTTGTTTCATAACTTTGTATTCATAACTTCAGTGTAAATGTTGACACAACTACAAGTTTGTTCTTCAGTCGTGTGGAGTGACAATGGAACTTGGCAAGTTAGTTTGCAATTTAACCACACGTTTAGGCAAAGCCTCAGCTCTATGTAAATCATTTTCTTTTTTCTCTCCACAATTGCTTAATAATGGGGATTCCTTTTCTGTTGTGCGCTAACCACGTTAAACAATTTGATCGCCTTTTAGTGAACGTTGTATTTCTCCAATCCAGCTCGCCACAAAATGAGCTCCGTGCACGCCGCACATTAATCACGTATGGCGCCCATTAATCGCGCCCCCGATTAGGTCCACCTTGTGACCGTCGGAGCCCCGCAGAAACACAGGGGCCGGTCGATGCAGAGATGTCCTTCACCAGAGCATAAATCATCGCGCCATTATGAAGACAGATTGGACGGAGACGGCGGCGGCGGCGGCGGCGGCGGCGGACCTGGCTTTATTCCGCGGGCGGGGAAGCAAACCAACGCCTCGCCACCCCGCACCTCCACCCTCCCCGCTGCAGGGCTGACGGTAGGGCGCTGACATAAATGGAGAAATGATGCTATGGTAAAAACGGCGGGCTGCCGCCGACCGGTGACGGCGACTCTGCGTGAGGCAGAACCAGCGGCAGAACGGCATTCACCGAAACACAACGCGGCGACAATAGTGCCGTGCGTGCGGTACCGAAACAGTGGGCCGGGAGCGGGGCGGGTGCAACAGCAGCTCGGAGACAATAGACGGGCTGGCGTGTTGAGCACACCGCTCGTTCACTGATAAAACACGCACGGCAATCACGAGATAGCGTGCACTGGCGGTGCACCCACGTCACGCGTAGGAGTTGTATCGCAGTGAGTACCTCGTGATGCTTTTAGGAGCTGTGCGAGAGATTATTCGATATGACTGCACGCACTGCTCACATGGATCCGTTTGTACTACGAGCGAGAAACACATTCAAAGGCGTCTTAGCTTAGACGGTGAAATTTTGCTTTATTGAGGTCTCTTATAAAAAAGAGATCCAGAATCCCTCCCCGTTCTTGCTTTTTTGCATTGGCTTTCAAATGTTTATGTTTTATATCTTCATGATATATGCAATTTTATGTGATACCTATTAATATTGTATGAATATATCCAGGTGACTTATTAGACCAACAGGCTGGTTTGTGTGAAGTCCTTACATTTCTCAGCTGACCACCTAGGTTGGCACTGCTGCTATCCCACCTCCCTGCCCTGACCGCTCTCCTTCTACAGTAGGTACCTACTTTGACCCAGCTGCCAGACCATAGCCAGCGCCACTCGGCAGCTGCGGACCACCAATCCGCACTCAGCGGGCCCGTGCCGCGGCTCCACAGCAGAAATTAGCGCAGCACGAGCGGCAGCTGAGTGGAAATTAGCGCGCGGGCCGGTTCGTCTGTTAGCAGTGCAAACAGCGGCCCACAGACGGCTGCGCCGGCGGCGGGTCGCGCGACAAAAGAACGGAAATTGCCGCCGACGTGGCCGCCGCCTCGGTTGAGATTGAAACGCTGATTCAATGCCGGCTCGAGGCGCTGCAGGAAATGGGAAAATGTTGACCTTTCTCTCCAGCAATGCCTTGGTAATCATTCGCACGTGTTTTGGTGTGCAAGTTGTAGCATCAAGCATGCTTGTTCAGCTGATTAGTAGAGTGGTTTTATGTTAGCACCCGGATTCTCCGAAAGTGTTGGATCATTTCGGTGTGCCAATAGCACCAACTAAAACAGTTGCTGGTTTGACAAAAGCCCGTAGGCAGCCAATACTGCTGTTCGTTTACTGTGAACTGTTCAGCTTTTCCAGGAACGGCACTGTTATCGCAATATGGCCATTTCATTGGGCCTCCCTGAGGGAATGTAATCCCCGCTACCGTGCTGTTGGAAACATGCATGCTATTGGACCACATAAATATTTGGCTGAAACACACTCTGAGCCACATGCACTCAGAGCAGTTCAAGGTTTGAAGTTTTGAGGTAAAGTTACCTCTGTTAGCTACTAATGATTTATGGCATGATGACGTCTGGTAAAAGCCTCATTCTCATTGTACAAGAAAATGATTGGCTATAAAAGTAGATCAATACTGATAATGACCATATTACTTTACAATGTTTTAAGTTAACCCGCGCCCCACTGGGGGGGCTATTTATAGCCCCCCCTCCCGTTTTTCTGCAATAACTTCCAAACCGCTTGACGTATCGACGCCAAACTTTCAGTACCTTAGGCTGCATTAATTTGACACCTTGTGTCAAAATTTGAACTTCGTACCTACTATAGATCGGCCGGAAATGACGTCAGAGTGACGTCATGTTCGGCCGATTTCGACGCAAAACATTGAACCACGGCAATCGCTCCCAAGAGCTCAGTTTTTAAGCTAGATCCAATTTCTTTGCATGAGAGGACTCAGAATAGACGGCGCTATCAAACTGCTATCTCGGATTTTCGAAATTTTGAAAATTTTGAAAATTTTGATATAATATCTAAAATTTATATTTTCACGTTTTTTTCAAAAGTTTTGACTTTTCGAAAAAAAACGGAATACATGTGATAGAACGCATTATTATGACTAACTCTAGCAAGTTTTAGCTAAATATCATCAAAAATGGCGAAGTTTTACGCATTATTGCAAAAAATTCACAATTATTGATTTTTCAAATCAATTTTTCAGCACGTATTTGACATCGTACGCCAATACAAATAGCACCATCGTGTCCCTGAGCTCAAACTGCATCCAATAGACACCTTTTTTGTTGAAAAATTTTAACTTCAAAATTTGACCTTTTTTGACCTGAAAGTGACCTAACATAAGCTAAATTCGACTCAAAATGACTTCGAATGACACAGACGACATCAAATTCGAAATCTCTGACCTAAATGGACCATAAAACATGTGTCACGTGACCGACGCATGATATAATATTTTCGTGACCTGTGATGACCTGACCTTGACCTGAAAATCAAGTACAAGTTTGGTACCCTCAGGGTAATTAGAGCATCTGTTCCCGAGTGTATGATCCAAAAATGAGCCTGATCTGACTTGTAAGACGGCGGCCAGAGCCCAAAACGTGAACAAGCCAAAATGCTAATAATTTTTACTTTGGCCTGACCTGTGACGTCATCGGTGACCTCGAGGTCAATGAAATTAGGTTTCGTTCGACAGTTTTTCCGGGGCTATCAGACACCGTTTGAATTTTGACGATCGGCCCAGTAGTTTCGGAGTTAGGAGGGGGGGGGCTATGAATAGCCCCCCCCCCCCCAGTAGGGCGTGTTATACGCAGACCCCAGTGGGGCGCGGGTTAAGTTCTGCCACTCACAGTCAAAGATGCTCACCATCGTTAAAAATCGCATAGCTCTTAACAACGAGCAATGTTCGCACGGTGCCCTCGATTCTCACCCACCCACCACACACGCATGCTGAAGCACCTTGAAGTTTCCATCCCCGCCGCCTTGTTCGCGCCAGGGGCGTTCGGTTTTCAGCGGCGCCTTTCGACCGGAGTCGGCGCCGACGGGGGCTGTCGACGGCGACGGGGTCTAATTCGCACCTGTCTCGGCCAGCGACGCGCAGTCGGCGGCGGCGGCTCCAGGAAATGACTCGGCCGATAGCGGCGGGTGCCGATCGGATAGGCTGCTTCAGGCTTATACTGGCAAGTGGTGAGATTATGTTTATGCTTCAGAGTAATGCTGGGCCTCTTGATGAGTAATGCTGCTACGCTTGATGAGCTGATTGCTTACCAAAATAACTGCAGAAGTGACCCTCTTGCTGGAAAGTGACCCTCTTTCCCCTCCCTCTCTCTCTCCCTCTCTCCCTCTCTCTCTCTCTCTCTCTCTCTCTCTCTTCGCACTTTTTTGCGGACAAAATGTAGGCGGCAGTGTTAGCAGTTTCTTTCCTGAGTACTTATAAGTACCTACCATGATACCATATCACACTTCATTTTTGTCATGTCACCACTTACCGTGACCACTATCCGTCACCATACTGCTCACAGTTTTGTCATCTGCTCTATCATGTTTGTCACGTCTGTCATCTGCCCTAAGGTTTAGGCGGTGCCATTCGAGCTGACAGTACCGCGCCACACATTGCCACCGCCGCGTCTGGTCTGTCGCCACGGCCAGAGTAATCCTCCGTCCTAACGACGGCCACAATTCTCCATTTGGATGACAGGGCCCGCGCGTGACAGCGCGAGAACGTGACTGGGGGGGGGGGGGAGGGGAGTGAGAAACGAGCGTATGTACCGACCAGGGCGGGTGCACTGCTGGTGTGATTGTAGGCGGAAAAAAGAACCGTGCGTGAGAGACTGAGTGGAGTGAGCGGAAATGATTTTTAGGTACATCATGTGCCTACTGCACTGGTAGTTTGCCATTCCATTTGGTTGCTGTGAAAAATGTTTTTGAGCACCGTTTAGCTTGATGGTGCAGTGGTGTAGATATTTGTTTCATTTTTCCTTTGTTGTGTGTGCTGTGATATGAAAGTATGCTGACTAGAACTGCGCTTGAATATTCCTTATAATTTAGAAATCTAACAGCATACTATATACTCTATACTATAACTATATACTCTTGGGAAACATTTGAGCATTACATTCCTCAAATTTGCTTGCAGAACAGAGCGACCGACATTAACCCTCGCCCTGGCAGGGCATTTTCCATAACACGGCCTGGCAGGGGGGGGGGGGGGGTCGATGCGACCCCCCCCCCTCGCGATTGGCTCCTATGGTACCTAGAAACACCAAATTTGGTAGGTAGGTGGCCCCCCTGGAGTTCTCGCCCATGTGCAAATTTGGTTGCTCTAGGTCAATATTTAGGGGGTTTTTGGGGGGTATAAATGTAAAAATTTCGCTAAAAACAGGTCAAAAGTTTTTCGCTTATAACTTTTGATCTAACTAAGATAGAGCAAAAAGAAAAGCACCAGTGAACTCAGCACGTCAGGGCGCGTCGAAGAATATACTTTTTAGCTTGCTTAAGTGTACTTAAAGTTTTTCTTATTTTTTAAGTAAACTTTAATTAATCAATTAAGTTCAAGTTAACCAAATTGCATCATATCGCATATCATTCGATTCGGCTGATCACCAGGAACACAATGACATCATTTTTTAAGCTCTAGCGTCATTATGTGCCAAGTTATTGGCAAAAACGTCATTTGACCTCAGTTGACCTCATTTGACCTGACCCATGGATAAGTACACCAAGCAAAGAAGCACCAAGTGACCTGCTGTTAAGTACTGTGGTTTCAAAGCACAAAAGTGATAGAACGAAGCGGATATCTCCAGTATTTTCCGAATTTAGTATTTTCCCATAGGCTTAACATTACGACGTAATGACCTCTAACTGACCTCAGGTCAGTGACCTAAAAAAAACCCGAACCATATGTTATACAACTCGGTGAACTTAGCACATCCTGAAAGTTTGAAGGAAATCAGTGCAAAACTGTGAGTTGGACAGGTGCAAAAAGAAAATTGAAATTTGACCATGACCTTGTACCGGTTTTTCTGACCTGGTGACCTGACCCAAGGTCACCCGTACCTAAAATTTTCAGGTAATATGTAAAAAGGTTGACCCATAGGCTGTGCCAAATTTGGCGGCGCTGCGCGCCGCCATTTTTACGCTATCTTCGAAAAACCTTAGGGGGTCGCATCGACCCCCCCTGCCAGGGCGAGGGTTAATGCAGGAAAGACGCTGAGTAACTTTTTTTACATTTTGCATAAAAATACATTTACTAATATTATGCTGCAACCAATGCCAATGCCGCATTTTACGCTTTCCTTTAGCCTTTCCAACGTATCACCTAAAATTAGTCCTCATTACTATGAACATTTCCCGTCTCCCAGCCTCGTCTGCCGGAGAAGATACGCCTCACATTCATCTCATTTCTTAGAGAATAACCGCTCCGTCCGGATCAAATGCGAAGCGGTTATTGCAGTATCTTAATCCCGTTTATGGTCGGGAAGACAAACCGTCGGCGAGTGGCGAGTGGGCCGCCGGCGGCGCTCCGGCGTGCTCCAGTCCCACATGCCTCGTGCGGCGAAAATTAGCACGATAATTAAAGGCTGAAGTAGCGCCCGAGGCACCATTATCGCCGGGATTGGTGCGCCCTGGGACAGAGGAACGGGGTGTGGGGGGGAGTGTACGGGCAGCCTTGAGAGGTAGAGGAGGTGGAGGTGGGTACACGGACCGCTGAGACGGCGAAAAGGGGAGAGGAGAGAGGGGATTCGAGAGGAAAGAGGAGAGAGAAGAGAGAAGTGAGAAGAGAAAAGAGAGAAGAGAGAAGAGAGAAGAGAGAAGAGAGAAGAGAGAAGAGAGAAGAGAGAAGAGAGAAGAGAGAAGAGAGAAGAGAGAAGAGAGGAGAGAGAAGAGAGAAGAAAGAAGAGAGAAGAGAGAAGAGAGAAGAGAGAAGAGGGAAGAGGGAAGAGAGAAGAGAGAAGAGAGGAGAGGGGAGAAGAAGATGGTTAGGACAGAGATGATGGGAGAGAGAGAGAGAGAGAGAGAGAGAGAGAGAGAGAGAGAGAGAGAGAGAGAGGAAAGGAGCCAGGAGAGGGGAGAGGAGAGATGAGAGAGAGAGGGAAGAGGGGAGATTAAGACAGGTAGAGCAGCTATGATAGGAGCAGAAGAGAGCCAGAGTTGGAGAGGAGAGAGAGAGAAGGGAAAAAGGAGAGAGGGTTGGGAGCGAGCCACGCGCCCGGTGGATGGATATTGCAGAGGAGCACAAAAGTCGCCCAGATGACGACCAGCCACAATGGACCCCACCCGGCCTCAGCGAAATTGTGCCGCCACCAAATTGATTTTCCTTTTGAAAGCGTCGGCAGGAATGGTGGCCGACAGCGACCGGTGCAGTGGGTAGAGGAGAGGCAGAGGAGGGGAGGAGTGGCCCGAGAGAGATAAAATGGTAAGAGTTGTGTCTTCCCCGAAAGAAGAGCTGGAAGGGAGAATGAGAGAATGAACGGAGAGGACACGTGATGTTGAATGGAGAGATGACAACAGCGAGGAAAAGTCAGGAGGGAGAAAGAGAGAAAGAAAGGGATGGAGATAGAGAGAGATAGAGAGAGAAAGAAAGAGAGAGAGAGATAGAGAGAGAGAGAGAGAGAGAGAGAGAGAGAGAGAGAGAGAGAGAGAGAGAGAGAGAGAGAGAGAGAGAGGGTGGCCAACCCGCCGACCGCCGCACAATGCACATCTCCCGGAGGTATGCCCGGCTCGCCCGGCCCGCGGCGCCGGGCCCCGGCCGGTGTCCGCTGCCGTCCTCTCCGGGAGGTCCACCCTGGCCCGTGCCGCCGCCAACAGCGGCCGACTACGGCCAAATTCAGTGTCGCCGCGCCACCGCCGCCCATAAAGCTGACTTCGATTCTATCAACGCGAACGACATAGCACGGCGCTGGATGCCGGCCAAAACTGAAAGCAATAGACTGTTAAGTGGGCGCACGGGCCGCACGCGCCGCCGCCCGCAGAAAAAATGTGGGTCCCGAGAGCAGCGTCCGACACGGCGGCGGTCGCAACTCAGCACTGCTTGCGGGGGCTGGAAAGGCAAAGGCTTGGTGGTAACAGGAAAATGTTTGGATACAAAAAGCTCATTAATGGAAGGGTTAATGCTGTTTAGCCGATGAAAATGTTTATACTAAAATAGAAGTACCACACAAAAGGAATAGAATACACCTGTTGGCGACGCTTTCGTTCGAATCTCCTTTCATGGTGTGGACTGTATTTAATCGCGCATCGCACAGCATTTGGTTGTTTGGTGACCGAGATCCAGGAGGAAAATGGTTTAATTGGAAAATTGGGAAAATAAATGTTATAACCTATCACGTTAGCCTAGTTAAGATACAACTAAATATTGGATACAGGATAGAGCGCCGGATGCCGACGACTAAGGAACCTCCTTCTTAGGAAGTATATTTGGACCTAATAAAAGAGCGCCGGATACCGACGGCAAAGGAACCCCCTTCTTAGGGCGTATGTTAGGGCCTAAATAAGAGAGCGCCGGATACCGACGTCAAAGGAACCCCCTTCTTAGGGAGTATGTTAGGGCCTAAAATATGAGAGCGCCGGATACCGACGTCAAAGGAATTCCCCTCTCAGGGAGTATGTTAGGGCCTAAATATAGAGCGCCGGATGCCGACGACAAAGGAACCCCCTTCTTAGAGAGTTTTAGGAATGTTTTAGGATAAAAAAGGATAGTCAGTAGACCTGGTCACCGGAACCGATACGCCTGCCGCATCTCCGTCGAATATCTCATCTGTGTGTAGACCGCGCACTGTTTCACTTCTCACTCGGGCTTCTCACACACTTTGTCTTCTAGTTCACTATATTTGGCGGACAAGGCAGCGAAACGTACCGGGAAGAGAGCTAGGGGCAGCGCAGTGTCCCCGTCGAAGTCGAAAGGTGAAGTGAGGGCGGGGGGTGTTTACAACTAGTTTATATACAGCGACAGGGGGTGAAAACAAGACGCGTTGAGGACGGTCAGAGCACACAGAAAAGGCTAAAAATGGCCCGGGCGTCCAGCGCTCCACCCGGAAAACACACACGCTGGGCGCGCACGTGCGTGCCCCACACAATGGCCCGGACCTGGGCCGGTCCTACGCAAACAGGGAGCCGCCCTGCCGCGCCGGCCGGCCAGCCGGGTCAGAGGGGACGCCAGCGTCCCGCGACCGCGGACGGCGCTCGGCTCGGCGGCGCGGCGGCGGTTCGGCTCGGCAGCGCCGAGTCTCTCGCCCGTACCGCCTTGCATAGGTGCAATTTGTCGGCAACATCACTCCCCCCTGTGTTCGGCTTCACTACGAACGTCGAACACATACATTTGACCGACAAATTGAACAGCACAAACCAACAGTCAAGCAAGGTGATAACCGAAACGGGCGCGGGTAACGATCATTTCCAAGCTCCATGTAAGTAAAGACATGCTCAGCATACCAGAAAGGTGCGTAGCGAGATAAAGCGGGCCTAACACTCGCGCGCGGCTACGGCATCCTTTACACAGCCCTGAACTCAGACTCAGGTCCCTGTCAGGAAGGCACAAAAATACCAGAGCCGTCGCGAACGGTCAGTGGGCAGGGGGCGTCAAGTCACACGCACAATGGAAATGACGGACGACTTTTGGATATCTTCTCCGAGAAAACGCAGATGAGCACCGGCTATGGGGGACTGGACGGTTGGTATCTCGGGCATGGGACCGCAGCAGGCAGTGATCAGTTGTCCACGGGACGCAGCCATGAGCGCTGCGTGTTCAGCTTCTCCCGGGCAGCGCTCAGTTCGCGCACCACGGACAGCAGCTCCTGGTTGCGCGCCTGGAGCCCCTCTTTGTCCCGGAAGGTGACCAGACGCTGGGCGATCAGCCGTCCGACGGAGAAGGTGTCCAGCTCGAGCTCGTACCGGGGTGTGGCGACGAACCCGCCGCGCGCCTCCTCCACCTTCTTCAGCGGCACACAAAACTGCATTGCCAGGTCCGCTGTCTGGGCGGCCAGCCGATCCCTCTCGTGTTGTACGATACGCAGTCGCCGGCGGGCGCCGTCAGGCTTGGCGCGTGCTGTTTCCAGCTTCCGTAATGCCTCGTAATTGTTACCTGTGGGAGAGTCGATCGTCTGCACCGCCGCCTCATAATCCTTGCGCTGTCTCTGGATGGCCGGCGTCCACTTATCAATGTCCTTCAGGATCTGGTCGAGGCACAGTTTGAACTGCTTGCTCTCGGCCTCTGTGGCCGTCAGCTGCTCCTTGGCCTGACTGAACCCGGTGAAGATATGTGTGAGCGTCATGCCCTGCCGCAGGAGCCGGCTGACGGCGGCGGCGGACGGTGACGTGGCCTCCACCGCCTCGTCTGAAAGGCTACCTTTGCGGGTGATTGCCTGCAGCTGCTCCTCGTACGTCTCCAGCCGGTCACGCAGCTGGAGGATCACCTTGTCGCGCTCCACCAGGTGCTGGCCGTGCTGGGTGTGCGTCTCGTCCAGATGCACCTCCAGCTGGCTTTGCTGCTCGCTGGCCGAGCTCAGCAGTGACCGCAGCTCGTCCACCGAGCGCAGCATCTCATTCGACCTGGCCTCCGCCTTCTCGACGCCCTCTTTGTAGGGCTGCGCCAGCCGCTCCTGTAACCGCAGCTGCTGTCGATAGTTTTCCTCCTGCTCGATCTCGGCCTCACGCTGCAGCCGGGGCTTCTCCACCATTTCGGTGAGCCGCTGCTCCAGGTCGGCCGCCTGCTGTGTCAGCCGTTCTTTTTCCGCCTGCTCCGTCCCCAGCTGGTGCATCTTGATGGCAAGGTCGGCCTGCAGCTGGAGGTTCCGCGAGCTGTGCTGGCGGCGCAGCGTGGACAGCTCCTCTGCTTGCGACTTCAGGCTCTCCAGCAGCAGAGACATCTGCTTCTCCAGCACCTCCTTCTCACTCGCCATCTTCCTCTCTCTGTACTGGAAATTGATCTCCTTGGCGGCAATTTCCTCCACCTGTACCAGCGCCCGATACTTTGCCGCATTAGCTGCAGCCAGTTCAGCTCCTCGGTCGGCAAGCTCGGCCGTCAGCCGGGCCACCTCAGCAGCGCGCCGCTCCAGCTGCTGTACCAAGCTCGCCTTGTCCGAGAGCACCTGGTCGCGCTCCCGACAGGCGGCCAGCTCAGCGGCCAACGCTCTGGTGAGGCCGGCATCTGCCTTCCTGTAGTCTGCGGTGGCCATGGTCCGCTGTTCCTGGAGTCTGGCAGCTGCCTGCTGCTGTTCCTCCAGCTGGCTGGACTGCTTCTGCAGCTCCTGCTGAGCCTCCTGTAGCTGCTGGCCCAGCTCAAACTCATTCTGTTCTGTGAGTGCGTCTGCCGAGACAGCAGCGACCGATACATGTCTCTCGGCGACGTAGGAGTTGATGATGACAAGGTACTTCCCTGCGACCTCTGGAAGCTTCTCGAGCTTTCTCTCCGTGGCCTGTAGTCGCTGAATAGCCTGTCGCTTGCTGTTGGGAAGTGTAGGACTTGTCTCCTTCCACAGCAGACCGGTCTCGTATCGCTCTCCACCTTTGGTCGTGTTTCTTTCCAGCATCTGGAGTGCTTTCTTATCCATCTCCGATCGTGACGTCGTTTCACTGTCCTTTGTTCCAGATGCTTCTGCAGACCACCATTCGTTGACGGCAGCGCACAGCTCCACTTCGCTCTCACTCGATTGACGTCTCAGAAACATGACCTGGCGCATGCTGCTGGGCACGATGTCAGACACGCAGCCCGTCAGGGTCCACCCTAGGTCTGTCTTCACAGCAGCCGGTTGAT
Source organism: Amphibalanus amphitrite (assembly GCF_019059575.1). NCBI lineage: Eukaryota > Metazoa > Arthropoda > Thecostraca > Balanomorpha > Balanidae > Amphibalanus > Amphibalanus amphitrite. The sequence continues at coordinate 421,308 of NW_024881708.1, forward strand.
TCGGACGTCCCACACGCACCTCCTTCTGCAGCACTGCTTCAAGGACGTTTGCACCAATCAACAGCTTCACCTGCCCGCCATTATATTGCGGGAACTCCAGATCACGAAGGTGTTCAAATCTCTGAAGCTGACTCTTCGTCATCGTATTCGCAGTCACATTCAGCGCTGGCACAGACCACACTTCAGGAATGTTGATGCACTTCTTTGCCCCTGTGCCAAGGGGGCTGATCTTCAGTTTCACTCTCTCGGACGGACGCTGAGTGCCACTGGTCTCCACGTTTTGTATGCAGAGCGGGTGTCGCTCCCCGGCAACGCCCAGCTCCTCCAGAACATCCTCACGACACAGTGATGTCTGAGCTCCAGCATCCAGGAGTGCCAGAACGTCTGTCGAACCACGGGGCCCGTGAACCCGCACAGCAACAATCTGTAGCAGTGTGTCTGTGTCCGTTTTTACCGAGGCCGCTACAAACGGCTGGTTCCCGGAACTACCTTCAGCTGAAGATTCAGGCGCTCCCGTGGTTGTCCCTGCTGACGACTGATCCCTCCTCGAGTTGCTCTGATCGGTTCCTGACCGACTTGATCCGCGGTGGAGAAGCGGATGGTGCGTGAGCTTGCATCCCTTCACATTGCACCGCCGAGACACTTTGCAGCTTCTGCTCCAGTGGCCCTTCTTGAGGCATGAAAAGCAAAGACCTTCTTCATAGGCAACAGCGCTTCTTGCGTCTGGGGTCTTGGCCTTGAATTCTGAGCAGTCGCTCAGCCTGTGGTTACTGCTGCACACCACGCACACTGGCAGAGAGCGGGCCTCTGGTTCGGTTTCACCATTAGCTCCTGTCGCCAGCGCTGTTCGCCGAACAGGGCCGTCCCTTGAAGCAACTGTTGCACGTTTCCGTTCCGATGTTGAAGTCCCGGACTGGACAGCAGAGAAGCTCAGGATGCTGACTTGGACTTGGAGCCACTCGGTGAACGTCTCCAGAGTCGGTCTCGTCGGTCGCAGCCGGAACACTTCACGGCCCCACTCTCGGGCTAGCTCGCTCGGCAGCTTTTCGACCACTCTTCTCAAGTTTTCACTGCTTGACAGGTCACTCGCGTAGCCGAGATTTCGCAGGACGGTGACTGTGTTATGGACGACCGCATAAAACTTCTCCATCGCTGGGAGGTCCATTAGTGACGGTGGCGAGGTCATGAACACATTTCGCAGGTGGGCCTGGATGATGTCTTCCTCTCGTCCGAACCTATCTTGCAAGGTTTTCAAGGCCTCGTGATACAAGTCACCGTTGAATAACATGCCGTCAATGGCCTGGGCCGCGGCCCCTTCCACCGCGTTTTGAAGGTGAGCCATGCGCTCAGCATCCGACAGGGACGGCTGATCATGCACCAAGGCTTTGAAAAGACCAATCCAGCGCGGCCACTCACGTGCATTTCCACGGAACGTTGGCAGAGTCAGTCGCGGTATGCTCTTCACGAACGCTGATGGTCCTGCCAGGTCATTCCGTCGGGGTGAGGCTGGCGGTGGGATCCAGCTGGCACGAGCCAATCCGTCATTCTTGTGCACCCCATTCTCGCCTTGAGGAACACCGACAGCTCTGGGTGATGACGAGATGCAGCGGGGAACTTCGCCACCATTGGGTGCCGGCCGCTGCTCACCTGACGTATGACGGACGCCTCTTGTTACATCACAGTGGTTAGGCTCCACCTCCACTGGGATCTCGTCATCAAAGTCGTTTCTCCGCTCCCATTCAAGGTCATTTTCTGCAGCCCTCAGAAGTCTTGCCCTCTGCTGCGCTCGTTCCACCTCCTCTTCTAACTCCTTTTCCTCCATCATCCTCTTCTCTTCTAACTCCTTTTCCTCCATCATCCTCTTCTCTTCTTCCATCCTGTCTTCTTCTCTTCTCCTCTGAGCTGTTCTTTCTGTTTCCTGGTTTCTCAGCTGCCTTTCTCTGTCTTGCCTGGCTTTCAAATGCTTCAGCTCCAGGCTTTTCATCTCTGCCGTTATTACAGCTTCCCTGGACGCCGCTCTGGAGACTCCTGAAACACGGGATCCGTTCGCTCTACTCCCCCCGTGATGCAACTTTGATGGTGGTGGTCTGTCATCTGCTTGCGACGCCGCGCAGCAGCTCACTGGTCGGTGCGTAGTCGCCTCTTCAATTCTTTTCACCGTCTCGGCGTGCCGTGCCGTCAGTCGGGTGGCGTACTCTTCCGCTTCTTCCAGTTCGCAGACCTCCTGCACCTTCTCAACATAGGCGTCATTCGCCTCCATGAAACCATCCAGTGTCGCATTCAGGGTTTCGAGCCGCTTCTTTAGTTCTTCCTCGCTAGCTCGGCGCGCGATCTGAGCCTCCGCCGTGTTACAGGCACGAGTAAACGCGGCGGCCTTGCGCCCGCGCTGAAGTTTCAGGTGCTTCAACACGCATGCAGTGTCTCCAGCTTCCTCGCCGGCAGTGTCCTGACTCACCGTCGCCGTCTCTGTGTTCTCCGCCTGAGTCGAATCTTCCATCATCGGAATTTTCTTCTCGATCCGACTGGCACACACGAGGCACAGCTTGTAACCTACAATCAATCAGTAAGTCGGTGACGGGCAGCCACGAAGGTCATCAGTTCTCACTTCAGGCCAGGACCATCCGGCCCGGAGGACCAGAAAATGTTGGCGACGCTTTCGTTCGAATCTCCTTTCATGGTGTGGACTGTATTTAATCGCGCATCGCACAGCATTTGGTTGTTTGGTGACCGAGATCCAGGAGGAAAATGGTTTAATTGGAAAACTGGGAAAATAAATGTTATAACCTATCACGTTAGCCTAGTTAAGATACAACTAAATATTGGATACAGGATAGAGCGCCGGATGCCGACGACTAAGGAACCTCCTTCTTAGGAAGTATATTTGGACCTAATAAAAGAGCGCCGGATACCGACGGCAAAGGAACCCCCTTCTTAGGGCGTATGTTAGGGCCTAAATAAGAGAGCGCCGGATACCGACGTCAAAGGAACCCCCTTCTTAGGGAGTATGTTAGGGCCTAAAATATGAGAGCGCCGGATACCGACGTCAAAGGAATTCCCCTCTCAGGGAGTATGTAAGGGCCTAAATATAGAGCGCCGGATGCCGACGACAAAGGAACCCCCTTCTTAGAGAGTTTTAGGAATGTTTTAGGATAAAAAAGGATAGTCAGTAGACCTGGTCACCGGAACCGATACGCCTGCCGCATCTCCGTCGAATATCTCATCTGTGTGTAGACCGCGCACTGTTTCACTTCTCACTCGGGCTTCTCACACACTTTGTCTTCTAGTTCACTATATTTGGCGGACAAGGCAGCGAAACGTACCGGGAAGAGAGCTAGGGGCAGCGCAGTGTCCCCGTCGAAGTCGAAAGGTGAAGTGAGGGCGGGGGGTGTTTACAACTAGTTTATATACAGCGACAGGGGGTGAAAACAAGACGCGTTGAGGACGGTCAGAGCACACAGAAAAGGCTAAAAATGGCCCGGGCGTCCAGCGCTCCACCCGGAAAACACACACGCTGGGCGCGCACGTGCGTGCCCCACACAATGGCCCGGACCTGGGCCGGTCCTACGCAAACAGGGAGCCGCCCTGCCGCGCCGGCCGGCCAGCCGGGTCAGAGGGGACGCCAGCGTCCCGCGACCGCGGACGGCGCTCGGCTCGGCGGCGCGGCGGCGGTTCGGCTCGGCAGCGCCGAGTCTCTCGCCCGTACCGCCTTGCATAGGTGCAATTTGTCGGCAACAACACCTGTCCCGAAAATTCATAGGAACTAAGTCCATCAGCTATTTTTGGAATGTTCTGTAGATAAGCATGGTTTCATTCAACAAACCGCTGAGTATTTCTTATACGCATGCTTAGTTGTCCCATAAAGGCTATGCTGTTGCCACCTTACACAGTCATGTTGCCAGCGAACTATGCACCGTATCTTTTTTTACCACGACACAATTAACTCAGACCTTGGTGTCTCACGACTTAGCCGGCCGCCAGCGCCGCTGTCCATTCCGCGCTGTGTCCTGTGTGTCTAGTTGTATGGAAACACACTCACAGCCGGACATAGGGCGGCCGCCCGTGGCTTCCGCCGCGTTCAATAAATCACTTGGTTACGTCGCAGCGGCCGTTGTTAAACACTGCACCTGACAGGCTGCGGGCGGTGGCGGTAACCGCGGCGGCGGGGCAGCAGTAACCGTACCGTTCGCTCTTCGCTGCCCACCCACACTGCAGCTCGATCGGCTATTGATTCATGGCCGGTGGCGTGCCGTCGGACGTGGCCCACCAGGGACCTCGGACCGGGGCCGGCGCGCCGGTCCGCCAGGTTTAATCAATCATCGGTGAGCAGCCGAGGGCCGCCGCGCCGCCGCCGGCCGGATAATTGAACTGTTAGGAGATACATCAAAGAAACATCGCCGAGAAAATTGAGAGTCGCTCAGCTAAAAGGTTTTAGATGGAGGCCGATGTCGAGTGGCTCTCAGTATGCTGCGTTCTTGTGAAAAGGGGAGCAAGGATTGAGGAGGAAATTGAGCGAGGTATGAGACAGGCAAGGTAAAAAGATCAGAGGAAAAAAGAGGAACAGAGAAAGAGGAAGGGAAGGATGAGAGTGGCTTTGGCAACAAGGACGCAAACGCTAATGGAAATCTAAAAATGAATAGAAGAACAGTCTAAGAACGTAGCCAATGAAATGAATCCAAAAGAACAACTTAAGTTACATAGACTATAAAAACTAGTTGAACAAAAAGTTAACGTTAAAATTACTGACAGACACGTTGAAATATTATCTTTGCTGCTTTTGTTTTGACTTAAACTGACCACTTCCTACTGCCGTCGCCGGTTCGCTCACTATTCATCATTTACTAACGCACTTGGATGCGCACATCGCTGGCGACGCTGTGTCTACCTCTGATACTTGACAAGCAGATAGTAACATCGCCATTAGCTGAGCGAGTTGGACGCGGCCCCGAGGGACACCCTCGCCGGGCTAGTCGCGCTGAGACGGCTCCACCGTCCGCCGTCTGGTCCCCGGCCAATAAACCGGGCACTGTACAGCGAGAATTAGCGGCGACAATGGGACGCGCACCGAGCAAAAACGGCCACTGAAAAACACCACAACAGGCACCGGCAGCGGGCAAACATGATGCACTGGATTGCCGTTTTAATGCCGTTTTCTTGTTATGTTTTGGAGGTGAATGAGGTAGGTAATGGGTCCGGGCAAAAGGTCGCTGGGGGATTAGTAACGATTATGCTGGAAATCAACAATGTTTTTGAATTGTGTGTGTATTGTGTAGTGCAGACGCATAGACTGGCTCAGCGTAGGTCAAACCAATCGTTCCTGAAAATATCATAGATTGATTTTAAAGCGAAGAAGAAACGGATTTGCTTACTAGCCGATATCGCATCACTCTGTAGCACCTCCTATACCAATGTGCGACATTCCAACGGACCCCGCCTACTACCTCTGCTATGCACTAGTGGTGTCAATCGGTTACCAAAATTTCGGTATACCGATACCGAACCAATACCGATTCGGTATTCGGTATTATATACCAAAATCATTTGGTATTTTGTCGGTATTATGAAAATCAACTACTACCATAAAAGATTTGAAGCATTTTTGATAAACCTTCTGAACTCAAATTTGATTTGCTAAATGGCATTGGATGAAGAAAAAATGGCAATCATGACACATTTCTCCCAAATGCATGATGTCCTAACAAATGGGCAAACACGTTAACAGTAATATCAAACACATAAGTCTACCAATGTTAAATGGCAACTTATCAGTGCTAGCAAATTCCAATACCATGAGGATAATTATCTTACAAAGAAAGCTAATGTGCAAGACAAAAACATGTATATGTTTAACTTACTGTATGCTGGAAAACATACTTTAACTATCTTACTCAAAATATCCAAAGCATTTATCAGTAACAAATTTGACTTTGTTTTGAGGAGTCTGTGATTGATCTTGACCCTGTCTTGCTCTACATTTCACTGCAATGAAAGTACATTATCCAAAACCCTGTTTTATACAGCACTAGCTTCACCATTATCATCTAATATTAAGGGCAGCATTTATCACTTCATCACCCCACAAATCATCAACTTCGCTCAACTTCAAAAAGCCTCTGTTAATGACTGAGCTGGACTGAGCGATCCTGTGTATAATTTATTTTCTTTAATTAGTGTTCACTTGCCTGCTCTCCTCAACAGATAGAGATCGCTAGCAATGTAATCAAAAGAATTCCTAAAATATGATTGGCTTTTGGCTTGATTCGCACACAGCAGTTTCAAAACTGAACACATTTAATCTAAAAACATTTTAGTGTCGCAGCTGCGCCAAGTACTGATGTAGCACAATAACTAATTGAAAATAATTGAAAAACTTTGTTTTTCTTGTTCTTCATTTTTTCAGCAATAGCAGCCTTCAATCTTTCTTGAAATAATTTGAAGATTCCAAAAACAAATACATATAATTTTTGACTGAAGTTTACTAAAGCAAAAAAGAAAAAACTTTCTTCTATACAGCTCTGTGTCATGCAAATTGCAAATGGCCGCCGCTATTGCTGCCATTGTGTAAGAGATGACACGTGACATGTGTCAATGCTTCCGTAAAATTATGGACATTTTACTTAACTTTCATCGCGATATCATTACAGTGGTGTCTGCTATCTATCAGTGTGCCTCGTAAGTAATTATCTAGCAAGTTTTGTTGTGCTAAACATTTGTTAATGAAGAAAAATTGGCTGCGTCAGTATCGTCACCATCGCTACTTGGGTTGAACTCTAGGGGTATCATGGATTTTGTTTACATTAATGGTATAGCCCATCAATGTCAATTGGGTCACCATTTTTGGATCATGATAACACACTTAACCCTGCCTTGACCGGACTCGAATTGAATGACTTGAATTGAAACGTTTGATGTTTCGCCTTGGATGGTTCAGGCATGGCCTCAATATTGACTCAATATTTGTTAACTGACCTCAATATTTGTTTATAGTTACACAATGCAGTTATAAATTTGTTTTTCTTTCAATGCAAATAATTTAGAGATTCCCTGATTTTTTTTTTGTTGCCTTATTTTAAAGTATTACCTTTCAATGCTTATCATAACTATGTCTTGAGAAAGTTTGAAGCGTTTTTTAATAATTTCCTGAATTCGGTATCTAGTCGGTATTTCCCCCTATTTCTGAAAATCGGTTCGGTTTTGGTATATTCTCAGTGGTTTTGGTCGGTATCGGTTTGGTATTGGTTTCCAAAATTTCTGAAATTGACATTACTACTATACACGTGTTTGAGTTATCGCCCCCAGTGACATTTATGACGGAGCGACACTCCCCATCGCTGTGATCGGACCAACACCGCACCACTTTTCAGTGGCGTCCGTCAGTATGCATTAGCGGTCCATTCGGCGGCGGGCCATTCGACTGTGAGTATCGCAGGTGTCCATCGCAGCCTGCGACCGACCCGACACCGATACCGGTCCCCGACACATGCCCGGAGGCCGATCAATGACCCAGTGTTACACAGCTCGACCGGCAGCCGTGAGAGGTCGACGCGCCTGGCCCGAGTGTGCTATTAACGACCCGGTTAATTACGGGTCTGTGGACTGCCGGCGACAGTTGATTGAGACGAGGTGGAACTGCGTGTGCAATAGGACCCCGAGCGATAATTATTAGAATGGGTGTTCGATTAATACCTTGAATTGTTGAACACATTGCATAGAATGGGTAAAGTCAGTGCTGTTTGATAACATCGTACCCGTATGTAGTTCTGATGAGTACGCGGCTAGTTGTCTAAAAGTTTGAAGACTAGGAGCATTTTTAATGTTGAGCTTTTATCTGCTTACCTGACATAACCTGTTATCAAGTTGTTCCTTTGCCCAGCTTTTGACGCATATTCCTCTCAGTGGAATGGATAACAAAACGTTCGGATATAGGTATGCATCAATGGTAATGGAAAATGCACATTCCGAACCTGACATGCAATAACAACATTCCACTACCCCCACCAGTTGCCACAGCTGTCTGAAGGATGCCGCACTGGTGTGATCGGCGAGGTGCTGTTCCCCAGATTGCGGCGGTTTCCGCAGGATTAGATACCCAACTGTTCGCCTAATTAGGTCCCAAGTTGCGGTGGAGCGCCGTCAAACTTTGCGACGAGCACCAGAAGTTAGTCGGCTCACGGCCTATACCTCACTCCACAATTGAATGCCTGGCCAAAAGTTGGGCGCTATCTATGAATGAAACTATTCTTTCAGAACAAAAGAAATTAGGTGTGGCATGGTGACTAAAATTGCAAAAAGACATGAGATATGAGAAGAGGATCTGAAAGGATTATTTTTGAAAATGTGCTAGCAGTTTGTATGCCTAATCTATAACAAATCTGGATTTATATATCTGGCAAGTCAACTTGTCTCATCTACTTATCTACATTTCCTTATTAATCATTATAGTTCTTCTTGCCAATGCGTTTGACTTTCATTTTGAAAGATTCAAAAGCCTTTATTTCAATTTGAGCTGAAATGGACAGTTGTAGCGTTAGCAAATGCAATTCAAACAGTCAGTGTGTGTGCTGCTCCAGAGAATGTCCTGCAGCTCGCTCCCGTACTCCCAGCACAGCGCAGGCGGCCGTCGCTCCCACCCGGAGACCCCGTTTTGTTCTGGCATCGACCCACAGCAAGGTACTTAACATTTCTGGGATCCTTGTTAACTTTGCATCAAAAGCCCCAGCTGCTCTAATAGAAAGCAGCAGGAAACTCAGACATCTAACAAGGTAGCCGGCTGGCTGCACTCTGGTAAAGCACATGCGAGAGGAAATAGAAATTGGAACGCCGGAGAGAGGGCTGAAGAGTTTGGAAAGAGAGAGAGAGAGAGAGAGAGAGAGAGAGAGAGAGAGAGAGGCGGGGGAGAACAGAAAGAGAGAAAGTGAGAAAGAGAGAGGAAGAGAGAGATAGATGGAAACCGATCGAGATTTTAAGAAAAAAAATACTTAGCATTAGCCTTGATTTTTATATGAAGTACTAGCAAGAGCTGAATATGTACTAAATATTAGTTTTTTTAATGGAGGGACCAGGAAATTCATGAATTTTTTCTTTGGCTATGCCAAATATTGTTTAATAAAATGGACACGGTATGGACCAGACAATGTAATTGTGACTGTACCTTGTACCCGTTTTCACACTGTGAGAAAACAAAAATAAAGTGTGCCAAACGGTTGGGATCGCTTGATTCGATAGCCACTTGGCTGCCACGGTAATAAATACGGGAACATAATTATGCGGCACGCGCCTGCCAAGAGGTGCAGCATGGCTCGTATAGTACGCTGCCGAGTCGCAGCCAACGTCTGCGACAGCCTGGCTGAAGGGCTGGACTTTTGTCGCTCGCGTCCCGCCACCTGTAAACCTCTGCGAGTAAAATGTGAGAGCGTTTCTGAGGGATTCCTTCTATCCTTGTTCCATTAATTTGCGAGAGCTTGAGCCGTCTGTCTTATGTAAGTTGTATGTGTATTATGTCACTTTCGTGCCAAAACTAAGTCGCGGTTTAAAAAAAAAGAATGTTCAAAATGATCGCCGAGTAAGAATATGCTCATTGCTCACCATTATCTGTCCGGCACTTAGCTACTCTTCTACATTCAAAGTGTTGCAGAATTGTCATCGGAATACTAAGCCTCAATATTATTTCCAATTTGATTCAAAGCGTCTGTCTTATCCGTACCAAGAGTTTTAACTGTTTTACGGCTGATCGAATACATTTCGAATAGGGTGAAAAGAATTCTCCATATTGCTCCCTTGGTGCATCTCACTTTATTACCGATAGAATACAGCACTTCTTTTGAAGTTAACGCAAACGCTCTGAACCAAGACTTTAATGATCCTGTAAAGCAGGCCAAGTATCGATGTAAAACGGTTTACGATTATTGTCGCCGCTAATAAAACCGACTTTCGATCACAAAGCGTGGCGTAAAATGATTTCGGTAGCGTACGAGAGAGGATCTCTCAGAGAGTATCTCTCATACATCATTAAACTTCATCGCATCGTCATGTTTATAATGAGGATTTTATGCGAAGTCTCGCAAAAATCTTTCCCCACATTTCCGGTAGCACACATGTTCCTTCATCCTCACTCAAGGCACCGCTGTGTGCGGGAGCAAACCTCTCCCGCCCCACCCCTCATCCGCCGAACAGATGTCGGCCCGCCGATCGGTGTCTGTCGTGTCTCTCCCCTGACTGTGACTCGATGGCACTGTGCCTGCCGTGGTGCGTGCCGCGGTATCGCGTCGCGGTGCGTGTCCCGGTATCGCGTCGCGGTGCCAATCAGACGTCAGGAGTCGTCTCCGGGCTGGGACGACCCGCTCCCGACATAAGCTGGCAGCCGGAGGCCCTACCGCTGCGCCAAACCGGATTGGCGGCGCGGCGAGCTGCTTTTTCTGACGTGGTCAGCTCACAACACGGCGACAGGGATCCCTGTGGACACAGAGCCCCGTGGCCGGGGATCCGGTGGAGGGAGGACGGGAGAGGAGCGTCTGGGAGTAGAAATCAGCCGGGAAGATGTGATGTCCCGAGTCTGGGACCTAGAGAGAATGAAGCCCTGGTTTTCCCAGGGGATGAAATCTGAGTTGCATGGATCGTTCAGTCTGGATATACCAAGGTCTATTGGAATAAAACAAAAGTTGGCTAGCTTGCATTCGCTTTCTTATATTGACGCATAGCTGTCACAAAATAGCAAATTCACTTTTACGCCTATCACTTTTACGGCTCGAATAATTAAGAACGTTAAGCCAAATACTTCCTCGTCCCCAACATTGGATGGCAAATAATGAAGAAAGCATAATATGTGGAATGCCTGTTGGGCGTGAATGCAATGTGCATAAAGGCACAGCCAACTGGGAAACCTTTTTTTTTTTGCTTACAATGCACAATAGACATACCAAGCAGCAATGAACATGACAGTGAGCACATGAAGGATTATAAAATCGTTCAATGGAAATACGACAAGATTTGGAACTTCTCCACATCCGTTTATCGGATCATTCTTTTCTCATTCGATTCCCATAGCCTACTCTTTTATGTAGACGTAGGTATGCATTAAACAGTATGCACTATACAGTACACACTACACAGTATAAACACTCAATCAACGAGCAGATGCGAGCAGAAAATCAGGTGTGAGTGATACCCTGACTTTGGTAGAAGGGCAAAACAAAAATAAGTCATGTATTCTTTCTTTGTTTATGGGCATACAATAATCACCACCATTGAACGTCTCAGCTCCACGTTATGACATATCGGCGCCATTGCAGCCAGTGCCGTTACATCAGTGACTTTTTCTGCACGCTCAGCCGTCCTCCATTTTGGATGTGGTCCGGCCATCGCTGGGTGGAGTCGGGGGCAGCCCCTGTCGACCGTTGACCCTGCCGCAGCGGAGCTGCAGCTCAGCTTGGCGGCACGTGGCTGGGACGCGGCGTGTGGCGCCGACGGCGGGGTCAACCCCCTGCGCGCCCCGCCCCGCCCCGCCCCACCCCGGCCCCCCGGCGCACACTCCGGGCCATTGGGGACCTTCGTTGGCTGACGACATCGCCGCGACACGACTCCACACCTGAAGGTCGCCTCAGCCGGCGGTCAAGGACGCCGGCGCGTGGGATAGGCAATCCCGCAATTAGTCGTTAGCTGGCGGCTATTGGAGAAAATGATGGTTGCAATGACAATAATTATAAAGACATAGAGCATTTACCTACAATCAATGAACAAAGAAGCAGCATGATTCAGTGCTATGCTGTTTTCCACAAGAATCGATAGATGGGTCAGATGGTAAAATGATTAATTACAACATCATGTATCCATATGAAAGCCACTAAATTAGAAACAATTTCGCCCAAGATTCTTACAGGATTTCGCTCAAAAGAGTAGTTATAACCACGCTGAGACCTCTTAGCGGAAAGCCTATGGGCTTGCAACCAAGAGAAATGATGCGAAGAGATACACTCGCGATCGAACCCTCTTTTTACCATAGTGGTGTCAGGTGTGTTTTGTGGTGATCAAGGCATTCAATTTCCTGTTTGGTCATCACTGATTGTCTTACCGCCCAGGGGCTGGCGTTGTTTATAACGTGTGATAGGTTCCGCTGTTTTTTTCGGTGTAAGTATGACATCAGACGGTTATTGTTCGGGCCACTTTTATCTTCTCTATAAGTAATGTTTGTTCATAACGGCCCACTGCAATGCCTGCGAAGGAGTTGAACGTTCAACCAAAATGGCCCTTCAGGAACTCTCTGTAAGCACTTTTCTCACTACGCGTTCCTCTGACGCAGTCATACTCCTAACAACTGGTGATCCCTAGTTTACATAGTTATAACCAATAACCATCTTTGGTACATCTGGTGTAGTTATGGCTCCGTCTTCTCTGCTGTAGTTATACCCCCGTACGGCTGTGGTTTATCTGGTGCTCAGTCTTCTCTGGTGTAGTTATACCCCCGGACGGCTGTGGTTTATCTGGTGCTCAGTCTTCTCTGGTGTAGTTATACCCCCGGGCGGCTGTGGTTTATCTAGTGCTCAGTCTTCTCTGGTGTAGTTATGCCTCTGGACGGCTGGGCATCCTCAATCCTCACTCCTCAGGCTTAATACATGTACCAGGACGGTTGTGATCTATCTGGTGCAGTTGTGTTCAGTCTTCTCTGGTGTATTTATACCCCCGGGCGGCTGTTGTTTATCTGGTGCTCAGTCTTTTCTGGTGTAGTTATACCCCCGGGCGGCTGTGGTTTATCTGATGCTCAGTCTTCTCTGGTGTAGTTACACCTCTGGCCGGCTGGGCATTATCACTCCTCACTTCTTAGGCTTAGAACACGTACCAGGACGGCTGTGATCTATCTGGTGCAGTTATGCTCAGTCTTCTCTGGTGTAGTTATACCCCCGGACGGCTGTGGTTACCGAGTCTCCCTGAGGCCGTAAAGCTTCCGCCGGACCAGCGGTCGGGGCCAAATTCAATCATTAATATTCCATCGGTGTGCATCCAATATAGGCTGGCCGGGATCGTAAATAATGTGATCTATGGTCGGCCGGACAATGCCCGGAAGCCTGGCCGCTGGCCAATATGCCGGACGTTGCTTTCTGCAGTAGGTGCGCGAAGAAAGGAAGGATCATAAATACTGCTAGAAGTAATGATGTATGTACTATGTACAAAATGTGCAACGGTTCTGGCATGTGTGAGGCCACTAAAGCCACGTGTTAAGGTGACTCACTAGTGCCATCGGAATCGTTGACATGCTGCGCGCTCGTGGCGATGTGACAAGTGGCTAAACTTGCGACTGGGCTATACCAATCGTTGCATGAAAAGGGATTTTTTCTTTCTGCACCAGCTTCTTAGATAACGCATAGCATGAACGCTAAAATGCTAGTGACCAGGGAAATGTCACATTGTCCTGCTTCCCGAAACGCAAGCAAAAGTTATACTACAAGCAAGTTTTAGCTTTCCTCACAAATGGTAATTGACATGAACGAGCATTTTCACCTTGTATTTTATAAGCTCACGCGAAACATTCATAACATGTGTTTTTTTTTCTCAATATGCCATATCTATAATTTCCAGTCCCTGCACTCCTGTTTCATTCGGCTATACCGCTCTGCTCCTCCCACTCAGGGAGAGTCCGTCTGTGACACCGTCCGGCGCTCATCCCGACACTCCTACCGATTGGTATTCGGGAGCCGCGGCGCGATCCAATCGGGACGGTTCGTCACCAGAAATTTAAGACAACACCCGTCAATAGAGCCAGCGTGACCCGAGTGCCAGGTGACCGCCGAGGGGAGAGGAGAGGAGGGGGATAGATAGCCAGCGGCAGTGGGAGGGGCGAGACCCAGGACACGAGCCCAGTGAAAGGTCGAGGTAGTGAGGAAATTTTAGGAAGAGAGTGTTTTGTCGTGGTACGGTATAAGCTATGAAGAAAAACAGTGAAGGCATTTTCAAAGAGGTGAATTATTTGATGTCTGGAACCCGATAAAAATGTTATGCGTGATGACGTGCATTTCGCAATTATATTAAAACGATATTCTTGTCATAACATACCGGCAAAATTAAGCATTGCATATGCAATATCGAATAGCTATTAGTGTTATAGAACGTTTCCATTGCATTTGCATGACTGATTGAAAACTGCAATCAGAATTTCAGGCGAGTTATCGACATTGATAGCTTTGCTATTTAATTAAGCTCTCAGTAATTAATTGTGCTGATCAACTCTGTCCCAGAATCAATTCCAGACTGTGCATAGTTCTGGCACCGGCTCATAAACTAACATTAAAACAAACACATACTCGTAAAGTGCATAATCACGGCTGTTTCATTCCCTAGCCTTACCTATAAGCCATGCCGGTTAAGTATATACCTATGCTTTGACAAAATAAGTTTTCAGATTTACCTACTTCAGGATTTCTGCAAAGCATTTTGCGCAACATTGAGTGTCTTAAATATTTTACGCCCCGTCACAATGTATTGGTCGTGTGAAAATCAGTTACTCGTGGCACGTGCCAGTTTTATGAAGTGATGCCTGATGCAATCCCGCGGAATTTCCCGCCGACGAAAGTCGTAAGATGTCACAACGAGTGATGACCGAGCAAGTAGGAAGAAAGGACAGCCATTTCTCGGGTCAGCCTGCAGCAGAGCTAAAGCATGAGATTCTTGATAACTGGACGGACAGGACTCCTTACCTACGAGCTATCTACATTGACCGGCAACCATGCAGCAGGGAGCAGGGACTGTGCTACGGCGGTTGAAACTGCAAATATATACAACTTAATTTTGATAGCTAATTGGCATTGTGTTTATAATTTAGTGAGAGAAAACTTTAACCCTCGCCCGTAAACGGTGTTTTGCCACCTTCGCCCATGCAGGGGGAGGGGGGTTGGTGCGACCCCCCCTGGCGTTTGAAAACGGAGCGTCGTAGAGCTTAGCGGAAAAGACCAACGGATTGCTCTCAACGAGATCTCGCGATTGGTGGTATATTTTTTGGTCCTAGGTCAGCATTTGACCTACTTATGACCGGTCAAAGGTCAAATTTTCGGAAAAATCTAACTTTTTCAGATTTCCGCGCCGATTGCGGCAAAACGGTAAGAGATATCGACTTGAAACCTTCACTATCGTGATCCTTGATCAATTCTCTATCGTGTGGTGTGTATTTCGATGTCATAACTCTAAACATGATGCGTTGGGAGCATCGGAAGTCTGCAAGGTCATTTGTGCATTGGGTCACGTCAGGCGTGTGACGTCACTGACCTGACCCTGACCCAAAATGAACTACAAGAAACAACCGACGATGCCTGAAATGGATAGCAAATTCGAATTCAGGGCATCAAAATACCCCGAAAAGGCATACAAATGCAAGAAGTCATTACAGGTCCACCGAGGTCACTGACCTTACCTTGACCTTTAGTAACCTTCAAAATGTCAACGGACATTGTGCCAATGTCAAATCAGCCAGTTATGATTCTAAAACAATCCATCAGTGTGTCAGGTCAGTCGGCATTTATACCAATGTGAAGCAATCTCCAATTTAGCGTAAATCTGGCCGGAGGTTGTTCCCTTTATGACGACATAACTCCGTGACCTGACATGACCTTGACAAAACAAAATACCAAAAGTTGCGCAAATGATGCCCCATAGGGTACTGAAAATTTGAGCAGGCTATCTGAAACGGTTCGGCGTGTAGCTAAGAAAAACCTCAGGGGGGGTTGCACCACCCCACCCCCCCTACATGGGCGAGGGTTAAGCCTTACATGAGGCCATGTAACACATGCTAACTGCTTGAAAAACAGCAATCACTCCCTTGTCTCACGATAAATGCTGCACACAAACCTAAACATCTCCCATCGGTTTGTCCACGGGCACGTCGGCCGATTTCCACCGCCCATCCATCGATCGCGCTGCCAGCGGAGAGCTGAGCGCAGAGCGCAACTTCCACAGGGGGATTCGGCTCAAGAGCCGATCCCTCATCGGCTCAGACAAGGCTGTGCTCGCCTCCGGCCCGAGAGCTTTTGTGTAGCCGGGGATGTGTTGCAGGGGATTAGGCGGCCGGTGCAAGTTGCAATCGATGGCGGTCTCCGGAGAGCGGGGTGGGACGGATGTCTCCGCCGGGACCCGTCTCTGGTCACGCTACACGGCCCGCCAACAGAGCTGGCAGATGGAGGGAGGCTGGGCAGCAAAGGGCTGGAGGTACGAGGAGAGGGAGTGGAGAGTGAGGTTAAGATGGGAAGTGATATATTGAAACTGGCATTGTAGATACCGCACGATATCATGCACTATCCAATAGAAAAGAATGAATAAATACAAATAAATGAAGCAGCTAAATGACAATTTACAGAGGTGCAGTAAAGGAGAAAAACATACAACTTTCAATTCGTGCATTTATTATGACTTATTCTAAAGTGCGTTCCTTCGGTAGAATACATTGATATGGCACCCACCTTCAGCAAAAGCGTCGAGTGATTCGTCGTCACTGCCGTTGTCTGTTGCACTATCCACTTCAATCCCCTGTTGACCACACACATGATGGGTCGTTTCGGCTGTATCCGTGAGACTGCGCTGCACCGCGACACGGTCATACTTCACGACCCACTCGCTCGCCCGGTCAGACACTGGGCCAGTGATCTGCGGCCGCAGTCCCGACCTGCCTCGCGGGTCCACTCCGAGTCGGGCCAGACAGGGTGTGCGGCGGCACAGCATACCAGCCGCTACGGTTTGGGCACTCCTTGGCATTGCACTGGCACTGAACTATGACAACTGTCATCTCTAAAAAGTTAATTGTTTTCAAAACGGGCTTCGCTGAGGAAAACTAAATATTATAACCAAATATTTCGGCTTTATTGATCAGCCTTGTTCACTGGTTTGAAATACATTTTTCTCAAAAAACATGACCTAAAAATTCAAATATTCATATCGTGCCGTCAGTGATGACGATCCCCTAGCTTACGAAAAACCGAACAAATGAATCGTGGTGAAACACATTTCAAGGCACACTGTAACAGGCAAACGCACACATGTTCCTATCTCAACGCAATGTCCCAAATAGGGCTGATGGTGACCTTTCCGACCCCCCTGTTCATTGACGAATTGTGCACCTTAATCTCCAGTGCCTCACGGATTGTCCTACGCTTCCAGTTTCTTTCAACTGCCAATGTTTTCGCGTCTCTTGGATTTAATGATTTGTTGCATGAGTAGGCATGCTGAGCTGTTGCTGACGTGTCTGTGCGACCATGTTTTAAATCAGCCACGTGCTCCTTCATTCTGGTTGATTTTGGACGTCCACTTTCTCCTATGTAGGACTCACCGCACTCACATCTGATCTGATAGACGGTGCCTTTTTTCATCTCAGGTGGCACTTTGTCCTTCACCTGCATTAAATGGTCTCGAAGTGTTCTTGACTTGTGTCCCGTTTTGATGTGGTGCTGCCTCAAAAGTCTTGCTATGGGCTCACTTAACCCCTTTACGTATGGAAAGTGCGTAAGGGGTTATTTTTTTTTTTGAAATACAAAAAAAAAATGTATTTCAAACCAGTGAACAAGGCTGATCAATAAAGCCGAAATATTTGGTTATAATATTTAGTTTTCCTCAGCGAAGCCCGTTTTGAAAACAATTAACTTTTTAGAGATCTATTAACCTGAGGAAAAGAATAATGACGCTTCGGCGACAACTGTCATGTTTGTTGCACTCTGATTTTCATTCATATTACTTATGTTTGCTATGAGTGCAATGAAAATAAGAAAATCATCGAAATCGACGAACCTCACTAGAAAATTGATCACACATTTATGGATTAGCAATTCATTCCTATTATTTATTATGCAGCTGATGCAACATTATTGCAATCAATTAATTTCCCGGGTATATGAATGAACGCTTCCTTTTTCTCACTCATTCAGCCAATAGCCCCTACCCACTGTTCTCGCTACTACTGTCCCTACACCCCGGATCCCCGTCCCCACCTCTGGGGTTCTCCGGGGCGCCCGGACGGGACAGAGCTGGCAGCCCCCGTCCCCTCCATCTTCCTCTGCCGGCGGCCCTGTCCGCTGCCACGCGTGATGCGCCATATAGCGTGTTTCATACAACATTTGAGACATATAATAGCCGCAGCCTATGAAACCGGGAACAGCTGCATACAGAGTGGTCATTTGAGACGGGAGTCGGCCGCCGCCACGCCCGGGCATTTTTGCCAGATCTACATGCAAATAGCACGGCTGAGAACGCTATAACGCGCGGCCAGTGGTTCGTTCAGCGAGGTCGAATCGGGTACTACACTGTGGGAGCGACTGAAAGGGCTTTGTCGTGCCTTCAGCTGCATTCATTGTCTGATGGAGGTCTGCGAGCACCGACAATGGAGCGCTCCTCGCTGGCAGCGCGCTCCCGCTCTCCCAGGCGCTCTCTCGGCGGGTTGGGGCTGACCTGATGCCAGCGTGTGGCTTCCTCCAACAGAAAGCCTTTCAGCGTCAGCGAGTGATAGTCTAACGAGGCTGCGGCACGGTGGAAGCCAGGCGATGAATAAATGGTTAATCTTGTGTGAAAGATATGACCTGCCTCTAACATGAAGACAACCTGATAATAATGAATGTATCTTTGTAAAACAACTGTGATATGAATTAAACTCAAGGCCAAGGTCTCGTCCGCTCATGCACTAAATTTGGAAATATTTGAATAATAATAATAATAAATGTTATTGGCATAAAAATGGCGCATTACGTGCCCTTTATTTTAATGTCATCATCTGTATACCCACCATGTATTATTGTATAGCATATGGTACGAAATGCATTGAAATGCATTACGAGTGTTCTAGCAGAGCTTTATTCCTTTGAAGGATTTCACGAGCGCACCTCCGCACATATTTCAGCATCTCCCTCTGAATATTCAGCCACCCTCTGCCATCGGCGGTTTACGGCGGTCATTTCACTCCCGTCACTGAGCACCCAGACAGAATCTGACGAGTGGCGCGCTTTTACCTCGCTCCCCAGCTGCGGCCACTAACCAGTCCCCGGACACCCATCCAGCCGACACCCTCACATCGACACCTCTCCAGCAGCAGAACCTGTGGAACAGGGACCAGGCCCTGGTGCCGCGGGCAGCCCCCGAATCACCGAGCTCCCCCCGACAGCCCGACCGTAAAATCCCCAACACCAGCGGCCGCGGCCGGCAGCCAGCGGCGGCTTTTATCGTATTATATTCTGACGAGCGGTGTTAAATGCGGCCCGCTGCACACGCGTGACCAGATATACGAGGTGATGAAAAGTGCGAACTGCTCGGAGTGCCACACGCGTGCGGACATCGCATAAAATTTGGGTTGAGCTCTATTCACTTATCCACAAGACTGGTGACATGCAGATAAAATTTTAGCGGCTGAGTTTCAATCAAACTCGCGTAGAGCAGGAAAAAAGAACATGTTTCAAAGGAAGTGGTATTTAACTATTTCACTCCGCGGCACTGCACGGGTGAAATAAATAGCATATGTCTTGCGTCCATTATTGCATATGCACTACAAGGCGTGTGAGTAGGTATAAGTCCAACACCTATATGCAACTGGTTTTGAAAAATACACCGGAAGTCAGCTAAACGTGTCTGTCTTTTCCAGAACCCATCCACCTGGCGTGCCATATCGTGTGTCGTATTCCATTAGCTCTCCATCTTCCACCTTCATAATTAACACAGTCGCTAATTGCTACTGATAGCATCGTCACTAGCGCCATGACGTGCCTCAAACAATGTTAGCTGTCTCATAAGTGTCTTTAACGACAATATTGTTCGGTAAATAGTCTTGCTTGATTTAGTTAAAGTAGCTTGGTCAATAGGTATCTAATAGAACAATGAATAACGATTGCATTAACCCTCTCCCGCACATGCTATTTTCCCATCCTAGAACGCACATGGGGGGGGGGTTGCCACCCTCACCCCGCGCGGCGCGCCACTTCGTTCCTGCTGGAGATAGAGCTTGGCGACTAAAACCAACAGATTTTTTGGGAAGAGACAAATCTAATGGTACCCAATTTTACGTCATTAGGTCAATCATTGACCTTCCAGGTCAGGTCAAACTAAAAATGTTGCTGTTTGGGGCCCCCGTTGGAATATCACGTGCGGTGCCCATCATATACCGATGGCGCTGCCGTTTGTGGTGCCAAGCCAGCTAGAACAGCTCCTTGTCACACTATCCGACTAGGTTTTTACTGCCTGTGGTCATTTCAGGTCAAGCTAGGTCAAGGTCAATGATATGTGTTTGTATGTCTGTGTGTATCTGTGTGTACTGTGTACTGATTGTGCAACGATTGGTTTGTGTGTCCCTTTTACATGCGATCATCATCTGAGAAGCTTTTACCAAAAATGCAGTCAAAGAACTTCACGAAAAGTAAATTCAGCAAGCCTAAAATGCAATGTTTTTAGATGACCTAGCTTGACCTTGACCCTGACCCTGACATCTGAGCATCGTCGAATAACATATTCCATGATAGGTGGGAGGTAAAGACTAGCAAAAACATACCGAAATCAAGGTGTCAAAAGCTCAAAAGACCCATAGCCAACGCAAGATGTTGAGTATTGGTCATTTGGGTCATGACATGACCTGAAAAACAAGGTCATATCTCCGAAACCAGAAACCACAGAAACTTGAACTTTTTGGTGGACGCTGATAAAGGATAGAGGAGCAGCTACACGAAACATCAGGCTTCTAGCTGTAAAAATGTTGAGTGCAGAGCAGAAAAACTACCTGGGAGTAGGGGTGGCGACCCCCCTCCCCCATGTGCGGGCGAGGGTTAACTAGTAGGTAATGGCCAATGGGTTTTGAATTTTGAAGGTTTTATTCTTCACAAAGCACATAAATACAACAGACGAGTCGTCCCTGCATTGGTTTTTACTACCTTCTTGAGCATCCATTTGACGAACCTATAATGTGTTGTGGCTCATGTCATGACGGTTATGTATGGTTTAGTTGCAGTTGGTCACTGGCATGTGTATAAATTATCTGGCCTAAATACGTACCCTCCTTTCAATAGCAGCCAGATGCTTTGGCATAAGGCTACTAGAAAAAAGTTATTTTTGTAACAATGAAGGAAGAAAAATTCGTTCACTATGTTAACACTAAAAACAATTATATCGTGACATGAAATTTCTTTTTAATCGTTAAAAACATTCTATCGTACAAAAAGCCTCCTTCTTAAGAATTACGCCCTCCCATTGCAGGTTTTTGTGAATTACGATGTTGAGACGCCTTATGATAATCTGTATCGCACATGTAAAAACTTCAGTTCTATAACATCCAAGGTCAGGTCACCATGTATGCGTCGTCATGTGACCTCAAGCAGACGCCCCTCGGAATAAGTTTCGCCATCTGGTGGCCTGCCTGGCAGGTTTCAGTGTCTGCTGACGTTCAGAGGGCGCTGACAGCACACCCGACCACCGTCCCTGGCTAGCTGATGCTGAATAAATAACGACATTTTCCCAGGTTAAGACCTAAGCCAATCGCACTCCCTTCGATGCAATGCTCAATGGTGCCGCTTGTATAAGTTTTGGAGATTGCAATCAATAGGAAGGTATCGTGAACGTACCTTTGTACAGTTCTAATCCATCTATAATATTTGAGGACTTCTTTGTGATTTAGGCAACAAAAGCACAAATTACGATGAAAAAGAGGTTGTTTTAATCGACATGTAGCTCGTTATCCACTCAGTTCTCCTAGCCCTCGCCCGCACATGGGGGGGGGGGGGGGTGCCACCCCCCAGGTAGTTTTTTCTGCTCTGCACTCATTTTTAGGGTGATTTTTTAACTGTTAAAAAGTAAACGTCAATGGTGGTCCCTAAATCGAAAAATCTTGTGCAAAAAAGCAATGCACGTGATAGATAAATCTGGGACATTTTGTATGGTGTCATGATTTGTCCCTTTTAACCGAAGGGCTCGGCCCCAATGGGGCCTGAAAATGTCCCACCAATCGGGCACGCATGGTACACCGCCGTTCAGTAAGGAACGACACAAAACGATGATTTTGAAGCATTGAGGCAGTTCGAAGCATACGATCATTAAGGAGATACCTCAGAAAGACGTTAAATAATGCACAAACAAGCTTGTAGTCATAAATAACCTTCAAACGGTCCATCTGGCGTATGTGCAGCCTCTGAAGAATCAGTCTTCAGGGAGAAACAAAAACAGCGAGTCAGACACCACCAGGGCCGCCAGTAGCAAAATCCTCGACCTGCCCTTTCTAGACTTCTAGTTTTTGGACTCAGGTATGGCAGATATGACAAGAAAACATTGGAAATATCTGGCAGAGCTTAAAATGGGTGATAGGAGCCTTTTCAGTCCGCCCAATGAGCATGGGAGTCCATGGTGCTGTTCAACACGTGCTCAGGCGGGCTGATTCGTGTCGGTGAGAGAGGGGGTAACTTCAAGCACAAGTAAAATACACGATGGTCGTTCCTTCACATCGTGTCTGCATGAACTCAAAGTGTCCCAGAATGCTCGTCATGCTGGTATATAGTTTTACAAAATATATTTGCATTTTAACCCCACTAAACCTCATTACTTTTTACCAAGTAAAAAAAATCACCCTGTAGAAGCCTAATTTTTCGTATAGCTGCTCCTCTATCCTTTCTTGATGTCCACTGAAAATTTCAAGTTTCTGTGGTTTTTGGTTTTGGAGACATGACCTTGTTTTTCAGGTCATGTCATGACCCAAATGACCAATTCTCAACATCTTGCGTTGACTATGGGCCTTGTGAGCTTTTGACACCTTGATTTCGGCCTTTTTTGCCAGTCTTACCTTCCACCTATCATGGAACATGTTGTTCGACGATGTACAGATGTCAAGGTCAGGGTCAAGGTCAACCTAGGTCATCTAAGGTAATTGCGTTTGAGGCAAGCTGAATTTACTTTTCGTGAAGTTTTTTGACTGCATTTTTCGTAAAAGCTTCTCAGATCATGATTTCATGTAATATGGACACCTAAACAATCGGTGCACACATCAGTATACACACAGACACACACAGACATACAAACACATATTATTGAGCTTGACCTAACTTGACCTGAAATGACCTCAGCAGCAAAAACCTGGTCGGGTAGTGTGACAAAGAGGTTCTTGCTGGCTTGACACCAGAAAACGGCATCGTCATCGGTATATGATAAGCAGCGCACTTGATATCCAACGGTGACCCAAAACAGCAACATTTTTTAGTTTGACCTGACCTGGAAGGTCAATGACTGACCTGAGAAGGTAAAACTGGGTATCATTGGATTCGTCTCTTCCCAAAGAATAGTCTTGGTCTTTACCGCGAAGCTCTATCTCCAACAGGAACGAAATGGCGCGGGGGTGGCAACCCCCCCCCCCCCCCACCCCAATGTACGTTCTAGGATGGGAAAATGGCATGTGCGGGCGAGGGCTAGAGGTATATCTGCGATTTTTTTATGCTCAATATTATGCAAAAGACTGAGATATCATTAGACAAAAGACAAAGATAAATATGTGATAGGTATATTTTATTTTCTTCACAGAGAATACCAGGATTCCCGAGGATGAATACAGGCGATCTGAAAAATTGTTGCACACCAATGGACGTTCACTTTTCAGTCTACTCCTGGAGCAGAGCTCAGTCGGAGACAATGGATTATCATGTTTCAGACATAACGCTACCTGAAGTTACCTGAAGTTGGCTGGAGCACAGCGTGTCTATCACTAGCCCGTTGAGGTCAGATGTTAGTACATGTGTATACAGTTGTACCACTGGTGGCGAGGCGTCCGACGCGATCGATCGGTGGCAGAATCAGCCCGCCAGGAGCGGTCAGCAGGTGTCACACAGAGAGCACGAACACAGCAGCAGAACGCCGGCTGTCAGCAGCGCTGGGTGAGACGATAGAGGTGGTGCTGAAAACACAACGTGATGGATGGTAAAAACATGCGCACCGAAGTGAATGATTTGATTCAAATGCCTAATACCTATGCACCCACATAAAAAGATATTGGATGTTTTCTACTATTAAACACTGTGCACGTTGCGGTGATTGTGCTTCATTGCCATTATAACATCAATATTTCTTACTTCTTCCAGTTACCTTTGATAATTTCAGGAAGCATGCATCGATTATTATGGTTAGGACATCCGCTCACCTTAGATATAATACCGAATTTATGCTTCGAACGGGACGCAAAAAAATATTTGCACTATCAAAATAAATATAATTAACTTTAACCACACTTACCTGATGTGTCAGCCATCTTCCCACCTGAAAAGTAAAATGCCGTCATTTAACTTCCGTAGTAAAACTAATTTATACTGAGACATGTAGCTTTCTCACGTTGGACATAGTTACTGCCAAAATTCAAATACATATTTACGTAGAAGAAATAAAAAGTTTCCGTTTTCTCACAGCATTTTTGCTGTCGGTAAGAACCGACCATCCCTCGGACCGGCCGACCTCGCTGCGTTCACCCCACTTTGGCGGCGGCGGCTGCCTGACATCTGTTTTGCCTAACGACACCACTGCCCACGCGGCCATCGCTCCCGTTTACGTCACTGCTGGCGGTAGTGCTGAATCATCAGTGTTCCGCACCCCATATCTCCATCTCCCGCTCCCTGCTCCTCTCCCTCTCCCAGCTCTCTCCTCTCCCTCTCCCAGCTCTCTTCTCTCCCTGAGCCCTGGCCGCGCGGTGGGGATATAGATCGATGGCAGCATGCGCCTGATGACGCTACCAAGAGGGCCAATAGACCAGATAAATTCTCTCCAGACAGATAACTCGCGGGGTGTTCATTTGTCATCCCCAGAGCTGAGACCATTAAGTCGGTAGGCAGAGCTGCTTTTTGCCGAATGACAGAGGAAATCGTGATATTAGCGAGTAGCAACTGCTGCTACTGTGCAGCTTTTTGGCCGACCTTTTTACTTACCATTGCATTGAGCCCACATGCACCACAGGCCATAATAAATGTAGTACCTACGCTCGATTCCAAAATCAATAGGGCTAGATTCTAGAGCAGAATGCTCGTACCTATACAGCACAGAATTGTTGGAAGCGATGTTTCGTGATTGCAGAA
Organism: Amphibalanus amphitrite; assembly: GCF_019059575.1. Classification (NCBI taxonomy): domain Eukaryota; kingdom Metazoa; phylum Arthropoda; class Thecostraca; order Balanomorpha; family Balanidae; genus Amphibalanus; species Amphibalanus amphitrite. The sequence goes on from NW_024881708.1 coordinate 446,333, forward strand.
GTTGTTTCTATCAAAGCATGTTGTCATCTAACATATCGTTTTCATGTCCAAAAGCCTTCAATTCTTTTGAATTGTCGATGGCATAATTCTGCGAACAGCTGAAGTACACGCCCTGTATGCATGTTGACTACGTCTAGTATGTACGTCAGGGACATTTTTACATGCAGGCTCACCTCTGTGATACTTGATAACCCTTTTCAGCGAGTACTGAGTATCTGGTATTGTCATCATACACTCAAACAGGGCGAGCGGGTCGATCTCGCTGTCCAGCAGGTGCACATGAGCGGTCGCGTCGAACACCCCTTCCTCGGTCATACTGGCGACAGATTTCACCTTCTTCAGACGAATCCTGTCGGCAAAAAAAAATTGTAAGAATAAGCTGTTGTTTTGTTGAACGATGATGCATGAAAGAAGCTTTTGTTACTCTGGTTCCTAATGCATTGAGGACGCATACCTAAATCAAATAAAGGAATGGTAAGACCGAAAAAGAAACAGATGCAAAACATCGTAAAAAAGCAAGCAAAATGAAGTACAATCTACCTTCCAGATAATCCGAATCTTCCGGCATATGTCTTGTCAACTGACGATGGGGGCGCTACGGTACTGCCCAACCTACAGGGACTGACAGTGGTGTAGTCCGGAACAGTCTACCTCACAGGCGCTGAAGCATTGCGGTACAGTCTACCTTGCGGTAATGTGCAATAGCTACATAAGAGTCTTCGAAGTCGGGCAGTTGGAAGCAGCGGCAGCAGCGCGTATCGTTTGATTTCAAAGGTTGAGGTTAAATAGTCATTGGGGGCACATAATATCTCAACTATATCTACATATCATAAAATATGTTATAGTTATCCCGTGGAAGCTTCGTCTACTCACTTGTACCGAGCCTACGCCATTCATTTTGCAGCTCCGGGAGCCGGGAGTCTTTACCCACCCTCTGCACTGACCTACCTGGTTTGTCGACTCTCCTGTTTCATGTAGATATCCAGCCGTGGTACGGGGAATGCACCTTCGGCTGAGCAGGAGATGTTGATAGAGCTTTTACTGTTCCGTTCCTGTGTCAGATTCATTGTCCTCGCAGGCGCTGCGGACAGATGAAACTTTAACCCGGCGGCCGCTGGGCCTCCGCGCCACCCGCCGGCCGATGGGGGGGGGCATATAGTTGCCCCCCTTACATACTTCTGCGACGATATCGTCGCAACGCGAAGAGATAGAGAAGCGAGACTTTCCACGTCTTCCGGAATACCTGGCCGAGGTTGTGTCTAAATTTGGTGTCGATCCCATTAAAAATGACGTCACAGTGACGTCAGAAGTTAAATTATAGATTTGCGACTCTCGCTTTCCTCACGATATGTCCGAAATATGACACCGAATATAGAGGACCGATTATTGGTTAGGAACTAGTTGGAAGTGTACTTAGATGTTTTAGGATGACAGCAGGTGCTGTCTAGTTCATTTACAGTTGAGTGTCATGCTCAGCGACATCAGAAACGGTCCATATTGGAAAACGACAAAAGGTTATGACGTCACTGTGACGTCATCTTTAGAGCTACAACCACCAAACGTTCCTGAAATATTACCTAGGTTTAAGGTATTCATTTAAAGATATGCCAAGTTTCACGGTCGTAGCTCATCAGGTTGCGGAGATATTCTACAAAACGTAAAGGAGGGGCAATTTTATGCCCCCCCCCCATCGGCTCGTGAGTTAAGTTGCACCCGATCACACATATCAAAAAATGAACAACTGATGTTGCAGCGTTCGGTTTGACCCTTAAAAGTCCCTGTTTGTAGCCACGTTGTTACTGGTTTGGTTATATACTATTGTGGTAAATGACGGTTAAACCTGCAGAAAGGCAAGGCACGAAATTTCACTTCAGGAATGCGCTCAGAAGCTGTAGCACAGCAAAGATAGGAGTACATATCAATTGGCAAATATGTGTCTACTTTAGTCGTTAGATAGACGTAAAAATTAGCAACACATATAACTACATAGATGGAATATTTGCCACTAAAATACTTACCAATTGAAATCATTGACACAGGGCTCTGCATTTCTATCGCTTTTCACTCTACCTATTCACAGTCAGCACATATTTTATTTACGGTCTGCGAACTTACCATAGACGATCATTTTCTTGGTGCCGGTGACAACGTTCTCCTTGGTGGACACCTTGCAGATGTAGTTGCCGCTCAGCTCGATGGTGGGGTTCTGGATAATGAGTGCCCGGTGTTTCTTCAGCGCGTGACGCGAGGCGATGTGCTCCAGGTCCAGTCGGCCGCGCAAAATCCCCGAGCCGGCCGGCGCCAGGCCCTTCCCCCACTGGTAGACCAGGTGGTTCTCGTCCTTGAAGAACCACTTCACTGTGACCAAGTCACTCTCCCGAGCGGCCAGGTCGTACACGCAGTCGAGGACGGCCGTGGCGTTGGCGTTATGTTCCACGACGGCTGGTACGCGCAGGTCTTCAATGAACACACCTTCGGAAACTGTGGAAACAAAACGATGCCAGCAGGTCTCAGTGTCCCAGAATTGCATTTTGGCTTGGGTGTCTGAGGGAGAAATTTATCAGCAATAAGGGGGATGAGAGTGGAAAATAGCTGGTCAGATAAGGCCCAAAAAGAGTGAAAACAGATAGATAGCAAAACCTTCTATAGAAGTGTGGCAAATAGTATGATGTAAAACGACCATCCTCGCAAATGCTTTCCTCGGTAAAATTGGGAGGAGAAAATTGCTCTGAAAAAATTGGTGGTAAGAGTGCAAAATGATTTTCAATGGGATGTCGTTTCACACCCAAACCAACAAATTTTGGGACACTGGCAGGTCTTAGTGAAAGGTTGGTAAAGGAAGTGAGTGTGTTGTTTCAGTTACCTGGGAAGCGTGTAACAATGGTTGTGAACAGTATAGAGCGAGGACAGAGGACGGAAGGTGAGGAAGGAAGTCAGTGAGTGAATGAGCCAGTTCAGGAGAAGGGGCAAAATATAAATTTGCAGAAAGAATAAGGCAAGAACAAGGAGAGAATGAGACAGATAGAGAAGAAGTAGATATAGAGGGAGGGAAGGAGAGCAAGAGAGAAAAAAATAATCGTGGCCGTCGCCATAATTTCCATCACGCTGTTCGGTGGCCCTGTCCTTTTGTTGTTGGCTGTGTGCGATTTCCGTTCTCGAAGAGGGTGTACCGACTCTCTCTCTCTCTCTCTCTCTCTCTCTCTCTCTCTCTCTCTCTCTTGTGGACGGCGGAAGACGGACCCGGAGGGGAGAGCAGGGAGGAGGGCCGGGGGCAGAGCGGACGGGAGGGGCCGGGTGGGCGGCAGTCGTAGTTTTGGCACTGCCAGATGGGAGCTAGGATCGATCGCAACGCTGGATGATGATGATCCAAGTTATTCCATGCCCAGCTCAGGGAGATGTATGGATGATCATCAGGCAACATTATTTCTAGCCAGATGTTTAGCGATGCATCATTGGCTGTCTGTAACGCTAAATGCTGGGTGCTTTTATACCAGGTAACAACAAAACAGACATAACAGGAAGGTAACAGACATAACACTGTCATACTCGTAAACGCATAGTTTATATTTAGGTACACAAAGCTGAAATATATTCTCAATTGCATCGTGGATATGGATTCTTAACACATAAGAAAGCGCTATTGGTAGGATGAAATAAGATGTTTATCAGATACGCTAGCTGTTTTCGTCTTTTGATGAGAACTTTGACGTGACAAGCACTTATGTAAGTACATATTTGATATCACGACGAAGATACAGCATAGGTCAATCCATTTCAGACGGCCCATATAACTTTAATAACGATTGTATCGCAAACTCGTCGCCCGTCGGCTATGTTCCGGCTAGCGCGCTTTTATGTATACTCCAACAAAATATGGGAAGGGAAATTAATGCTACGCATAGGTTGAATGCGAGAAGATATGTATTACCTACCCAGTCTCTGCTCGAATTACATACTTCGAAATAACCCGTCGTAAAAGGGCTATGAAGGGTCACCCACCTCTGAGCAGCAGAAGTGTCGCCAGGACGGAGACAGTCGCCCAAGCTCCACCGGCGCCCATGGCGGCAGGCGGGCCGACCGCCGGCTGGCAGTGGGAGGAACATGGGCTGCCACTGATCAGGGGATCCAGGGAGAGTTGGCAGAGTCCAGTCGGCACGACAGAGACATCTAGCGACGGCGGTCCGAACTGCGGCAGCTAGCAGTTGAAGTTCAGACATTTAGAATGCACATCCTTGCCTATCTAACTAGTTCGTAATATGGTTCGTGTCTCTTCCTTTTTTGTTAGGGGTTAACAAGAATGTGCCATGATAGCGAATTAATATTAGTTATTCAAGAAGAAAAGTTTGTACCTAGCTTTCTAGTTTCTTGACTCGTCAAACGTGCATAACATCAATCGGGGTGACGTGGAACGTTTAGCGCTGAAAGACCATTTGGTACTGGTGAAGGCCAGGATGTTAGATGCCAAAACCCCAACATGAGTGACCAGGGACACATCTGGGTGTGTTTTTGCGGACTGGTTTCGAAATTTGTCCTTCGCTGGGCGCGGGCGGCACTTGTCTAAATGTCACAGACGCGATATTCGTGGACGATGTGTTCAATCTCTGACCAAGTGTGGCGTGGTTCAACCGACACCATTTGTTCGGCTGATGAAGTGATAGCAAGCACTTGATGCCCGCTGCTGGGAACACACTTGTAAAAGCGCGCTGGCTGTTTCCTCCCGGTAGTCCACGAGCGACCTCATGATGGTCTCCAGAGAGTATGCATATTTACGTCTGGACAACGAGTTGCAGAGAGTATGTACAGGCTAGTTAGAAATCGCGAGCGAATTTTGAAGGTTTATCCATCTTCAACATCCAGCTGTAAGATATTTTATTAAAAATGAACGGTATACCATACACAAAATGCCATTAATATACGTTTTCAGGTAAGCTGAATAAAATAACATCAGTACCTTACTTTTAGCGTAAATCGGTCAATTAATATCAAAGACCAATATCGTCTGGATTTTATACCCTTGGATTATATGGCAATTGGAAAATCAAATTATCAGGGTAGTTGGGCTCTGAGGAATTCTCTCTCATGTGTAACTCTCTCCAACACATAATATTTAGAGAACTCCGGGTTAAACTACATTACACTATATGCTAGAATCCATCAATGATTTTTAACTTTCATATCAAAAAGAAAAAATGCCAACATATCAAGAAGCATCTGTCCTCGGTGTAGCCGAAGTGGACGAGGCGTCTGTCGCGTAATTCGATTACGGCGATTTCAAGGCCGGAGAAATTTGTGTCGGTTTATAATTATTTTGTTAGGATAAGTACCACAAACGACAAACTATGTAACGTTTTGGCATAGACGCAACAAGTAATCGCGTAATTGACCCAAAAACATAAAAGGCTTAGTTCTTTAAACTGATCTATTGGCATCCCTAAGAATGTCACGAAAACAGCTTTAGGTCGCTGGAAGGTGTCCGTTTCACCGCTGAGAATATCGGTCACCTCCCCGAACTCTGTCCTGGCGGCGCCCCTGCTGCTGCCGGTGCCGACGGGCCGGTGACGTCCCCGGCGCCGAACGAGTCACACCTCTACCTCAAACGGCACCCGACGGACCGGCTCCGCTACCTCCGGTATGTGTGAGTGCTGAACTTCTGAGACTGGTAAAACTGATACGGTGATCACAGTCCTGGCGAAACAAACGGGTGTTTAACTCTTACCGGAAAACTGTGCAAACCACCTGATTTTTTAAGTAAAACATTAATATTTTGAGCCATTTTAAGCTGAAGACAACTATTCATCTAGGCGTCATGAATCAGATCATGCTTTAAAGCGAAAGCTTATTGTCATTTTTGGCCTATTTTGCAATAAAAGTTTTGCATTTCTGCCATGTTATTGATCATTTTTGTATCTTTATAAATACCTGCCTATTCAATTAGGATGGAGCAAAGATATGTGGTCATGACTTACTCAGAATAAGCGTATAAACGCTCCAATTAACCTTCGCCCCAGTGGGGGGGGGCATATGTTACCACCCTGTCGCGTTTTTTGCGTGTGAATAAAAAACCGCGGCGCGTAGCGCCGCGCCGCTTGGCGTAGCTTTTGGTACATCAATTTTGGACAATGTGTGAAATTTTTGACCCCAGGTCATGTCAGGTCAGGTCACCAGGTCAAGTTAACTGATCAAGCCTAAAAAAAGTTTGCAATCCTGTCCAGCCTGCAGTGTTTGTCAGAAAGGTTTTAAACTTGGTGGATTGCACGCTGTTATGGGCGCCTACAATTTGTATATCTCGGATTTTTTATATCCCTGACCTAAGGTCAGGTCAGTGGCGTGACCTTTCCATTACAAGTCAATGGAGAAAAATGAAAATGCTTCTAGATCCGTGTGTACGCATAGGAACAGTCCAAATATTTCAGAATCACAATAATTTAGACCACTCGTGATGACCAAGGTGTCATTTTTGCTGATAGCCTCTAGAAAGGTCATCCGAGGTCATTTGAGGCTACAAACAGTTTTTTGCCAATAACTCGCGATTGGAAAGAGATAGAACGCTGGGGATGGTCTCATTGTGTTTGTCTTGTTGAGACGCATCGACTGATATGCAACATGACCTTATCCGGTCAGGTCATGACCTTGACCTGAGGTCAAATTTTCAAGTTGACCTTTCAAGGTCAAATTATAGTTCAATCGACGCGTCTCGGCAAAGGGGAACACGACTCTGGCAATAGAAATGTCGTGGCTTTTTGGAGTCGAAAGAAATTGTCGAAAAACACTTTTCGTAAAAACAGCTATTTTTGGAGTTTTTGCCCTCTGGAGGCTAAACCGTTGACCTGAGGTCAATTTTGATAATGTCCTTATCAAAAGAAGAGCTCAAAAGCTATCGATTGCTTTTCAATGCGTTTTTCTAGCTACCATAGTGTCTGAGATAGCGGCATGTTTTCTGAAAAATATAATGACAATTGGCAAATTTTCACCTTTGATGACCTCTGGTGACCCCAATATTGCTCTAAGGTGAAAAATGACAAAATACTTTCAAACGTACGCATTGAGAGCTATCGACTGTTTTTACCGCGTCTTTCTAGCAGTAGCCCTCTTAGTTTTTGAGTTAGAGGTGGGTGGTAACATATGCCCCCCCCCCCCCCCCCACTAGGGCGAAGTTGGCTGAGACCGCCACTGGGGCGCGGGTTAACAATTTAAACAGAAAGGTATCAAGTTTTCCCTCCGGCAGTTGCACTATAGGCGTCTCGACACCCCACCGCGCCATGCCGCCTAATCTGACCGAGGCGAAGCGAGCCATCTCCTCGCTGTCTCTGGGCGGAGGAGGCGGGGAGCTGGTGAGGAGGGGGGCCGGGGACGGGGAGCTGGCCAGGCCCGATCAGCCGTCTCGCTGCACCTGGAGGCCGGGGGCCGATGCCATCACCAGCCCGCACCGGCGCCGCTGCCCGTGAGTGAGGGAACGTGCAAACGTGCACAGAGGCTGCAGATGTCATATGAAATGTAGCGCGTTGTTTGTCTTAAATAGGTTTACTTATACACAATTTCCTAATACGTGAAGCATGAAGGCATCATTTTCCTGAACTACCTCGGGGTGGCCTGGCTAAATGAATTTTATCTCCAATTACTACCAGCATTTTCATGTTTCTGAACTTATGTTTATTCTCAAATAATGTACCAACGCTGATAACTATTATAAATACATCCATAGGTACCCCAGCGGCCGCGATGACCGCAAATCTATGAACAACATCCTCAAAATGATTGGAAGCACGCCACTTGTGAAGCTCAACAAGATTCCGCAATCGCTCGGATTGAAATGTGAAATGTGTAAGCATTGCTTAATCCGAATGTCGTATGATTTTTTTTTTTTTTTTACTTTCTTGACATTTAATTCCAGGACGTGTCTTGTAAAACCAATAAACTGTGCCTCGAGCTTACTTGCTTTATCGTAGTGATACCGATTGATACATAGGTAAAGGTGATGGTCATAATTATGCAACACTATAAAGACACTCGAAAATCAAAACAGAATGAAGCATACTGGGGAATAATTTTGCATGGCTTATCGTTCTGCTTCAAATATTGCTTCTTAGTAAAATGTCACGGTAGATTCCTTCTGCTAAATTTTGTGGTGCATTTTCAGACGTGAAGTGTGAGTACTTCAACCCGGGTGGCAGCATCAAGGACCGCGTGGCCATGCGGATGGTGGAGGAGGCTGAGAGAGACGGCAGACTGAAGCCGGGAGCGACGCTGATCGAGCCCACCTCCGGAAACACCGGTAATGTTAAATTATTCAACTACCCCCTCAGTGCAAGCTGCAAGACAACTAAAAAATGTCAGAGAGCCTCAAAAAAAAAAAAAAATCCAGAAGCATTTAAGAATGTCAAACTTGCGGATCAGTAAAAATATTCGCAACATAACTGTTCAATTCATCTGAAGAGCAATCACGATAACTGCCTTTCAGGCATCGGCCTGGCTCTGGTGGCGGCCGTCAAGGGCTACCGCACCATCATCGTGATGCCGGAGAAGATGTCCAACGAGAAGGTGGCCGTGCTGCGCGCCCTGGGAGCGGAGATTGTCCGCACGCCGACGTCCGCCCACTGGGACTCGCCAGAGAGCCACATCTCCGTGGCGCAGCAGCTTCAGGTCAGCGAACGAGAGCGAACGAGATCGCTTCTCGAAACCCTAACCGTGAGAGCTACGCAGACTGTATCTAAAATATCGAGCAGGCTTTGAGAACAGTTAGTCATGTAGGTTTAGTTGGAGGCGAGTACCTCTCTTTTACCAAGTGCTGTGCTTTTACAGAAGGAGATACCTGGCGCTGTCATTCTCGACCAGTACCGGAACGCTGGGAACCCGCTGGCGCACTATGACACGACGGCGGCGGAGATCCTGGAACAGTGCGGGGGACAAGTGGACATGGCCGTCGGAGGTGATGGGACAATCTGAGAGTGGAGAAAGCTTGTGTTGTTATTGTCCTAAACTGGGACAACTTACTTCATGGTGTACCGAAAGTGCAGCGTTTGTCATGGTTAGTCTTTGTTGATGGAAATCAGTGGCATGTGAAAATGGGTCTTGCCTTATATCTTCAGCAGTGAAGATGTATTCTCTAATGCCAATGTCGCTGCGGCAGGTACCGGCACTGGCGGAACCATCACCGGCCTGGGACGCCGACTGAAGGAGAGTAACCCTAACTGTGTGATCGTGGGCGTGGACCCACACAGTTCGGTGATGGGCTACGGGGACGGAGCCGAGAACTGCGGCCCGTCCGGGGCCGTGGAGGGGATCGGCTCAGAGTTTCAGCCCACAGTGCTCGGTAAATGTCGCGTACTAACGCTGTATTTTATCCTCTCAGCCCATACTCGAAAGGGATCGGCCGAGCTCTCAGGTCTAAGGAGTGCTTACTGTACACTTGCAAGAATATTCTGGATGTTTCATGGGTCATATCGGACTTAATTATGTTTAGTTTGTCCCCAATGCAAATCAAGATGTCGATGCTTAGTAACAGATTCAGTCAAAACAAAATCACGAAACATTCTCTCCACCGTCCCGCCACCTTACGCGCAGACTACGGCGTCATTGACAAGTGGGTGAAGATGAGTGACAAGCCGGCCTTCCTGATGGCGCGTCGCCTGATCCGGGAGGAGGGACTGCTGATCGGCGGCAGCAGTGGGGCCGCCGTCCACGCCGCGTGCCAGGTAACTCTAAACTCACTGTCCGCTGGGTCTTCTGAATGTGCCCTATATAACGATCGCTGACGCTGATCCCCTTGTGTACTCCTGAGGTATATTCTCGATTATTACAGATAACATCCGTGTCCCGCAACGCGTCCTGTTGTAGGTAAATGCTACAGATTCCATGTTTTGCTGTTCTGTTTGTCCATATTGTTCGCTTCAGGCGGCCCGTGACCTTCCCGAGGGTTCTCTTGTGGTCGTCATTCTCCCGGACAGCGTCCGAAACTACATGACCAGGTTCCTGGATGACGACTGGATGGCCACCCGTGGCTTCTGCGACTCCCTGGTGCCCAAACATGACACCTGGTAAATCACCTTGCATTTTACAAACCAGACAGTGCCCATAATCATCCAACGCAAGTGTTATTCATGGTCTGTCCGGAGGGACTGCGCTTCCAATACTTTTATAATTTCCAACACAAATGTATGATCGTTAAATCAAAAGGACAGACGTCATAGAAAGAGATAAATATCTAGGTGAGTTTTTCTTTGTTTCTCATTGGTTTATGCTCCTCTACATCACTAAGCAAAATGAAATCGTTACAGGCAGCAAGTGCCTCTTTCTCATGTGACGCTGCTCGACCACCGTAGGTGGTGCCAGCTCCTTGTATCCGTGCTGAAGGTGACGGCTCCCATGACGCTGCTGCCGGAGGTCACTGTCCAGGACGCCGTCGATATCATGAAGAGGGAGGGATTCGATCAGCTGCCCGTCATCAATGATGCTGGGTAAGGGTCGTACAGCTGAGGGCATCCAGCGAAGTCGCTGTGAATGAGGGCTTCTACAGGGTGTCTCAAAAAAGTGTCACGGTTTTGAACATCTCCCATTTCCTAACTACATGACCTACATCGTTCAAATTTTCCAAATTTAGTGGCAATAGTATGACATTTTGTGTGGCAGAATTTCAAGCTCTTAGGAAAAATGGTTTTTGCACCGGAACAAAAAAATAAAAAATCTCAATTTTGAGTGCTATAGGAGATGGTATACGTCACTGTCTGCTGACGATTTCGGTGGGACTTCGGCTTTTGCTTGTTGCACCCACCAACGTGCTCGTCAGTTATTATCTACAACTATAAGAGACCAAAAAACGCCATGAAAAACAGACAATGGAATTGCAATCACCCATTAGTCTCAGGACAGCGCCGTTGCCATGCATGACTCTTCCGTCAAAAGCTGCAGTCGCTGACACCGTGCAAAGGACTTGTGACACACTGCCACATTGCGCACACCCAGAAATTGTGCATGTTTGAGTAGGAACATTAAAACTGTCCATCAGCTATCCTTTCTTCTCTTTATGTGTTTCGGAACAAAACCGAGTAGAAGCTTTTTCCATCAAAGATGCCGTCGAGGCATGGAAACTCGAGTCGTCTGAAAATCAATCAGTGTTGATCGCTGCCCATGTTTGTGGCTGTGTTTCAGCTTGCTGCTGTGCTCCAGATGGCAGTTGTACACGGTGTTCTAACGTAAAAAGGTTTCAAAAATGCATTGATGATCTTGTTTCTGGATTCATCAGGCGAACGGGGCCCAGACTCTTCAGGACCGACGGCAGGCTGTGACGTATCATCTCCTAGAGCACGAAAATTGAGCTTTTTTATTTTTTTTGTTCTAGTGTAAAAACCATTCTGCCTAGGTACTCGTAATTTTACCACATAAAATGTCAAATTATTGCCACTAAATCTGGAAAATTTGAATGATGTAGGCCTTATGGTTACGAAACGGGAGATGTTCAAAACCGTGACACTTTTTTTGAGACACCCTGTATATTGAAATGGGAACGAACTACATACAAACTCAGTATGAATTTATTAGGTTCTTCTTATCACCTAGTTAAGCTCATTCTTCAGTTACCCGAGATGCACATCCGTCGGTTGTGACGAAAATGAGATCGGACGTGAATTTTCGAGGCATTTGTTTCAGAGACATTTGCGGCGTGGTTAGTCTAGAAGTCATGCTGTCGAAGCTGATGGACGGCCAAGTCCAGGCCTTCACACCAGTGGCAGGGGTGAGTGCATAGGTGACAATAAAGCTACGCATAAGGAAACAGGAACCTAAGGTACCGTGACATCTTCCTTCAAATGTATCAAGGTGCCTCTTCAAAAGGAAAAAAAAACGTTTCAATGCTTAGGATGTATTTGGTATTCTTCTTTCAGCTAAACTTTATTCATGGACAATATGCGTGCATGTATAACTTACGTCTGCAATGTGCCATCTGATGTCCGTCATTTGTATTTGCTGCTTAGGCGACATCTGACACGTTCACACAACCTTTCTAGGTGCTGCATGGCGAGTTTAGCAAGGTTTATATGAATGACAGCCTTGGCAGGCTGGCGCGGCTTCTGAAGAAACAACGATCCGCAGTTGTCCTTCAGACCCAGAATATGTGTAAGCATTAGATATAAAATGGCCATTAGTTGCACTTAAGAAGCAAAACTACAAGGAAGCATTTTAATTATTTACAGCTGCATTAGACATCCTTCATGTATACTGTATGGCAAGCTAATTACAACAGATCATACTTGGACCTAGTTTTCGTGTCAGCAAACTTATGCTAAAAGTTGGAGTCATTACATTTATGATGCTTACATATAAGTTGCAACTGTCATGTTCCTAATTCGGAGCCATTTCGCATGATCGTCATTTATGTTTACCAAGTGATAAATATGCATAAGGTTTCGAGTGTCATGTCCATTTAAACCTTCATTTTATTTGCTCGTTTACCTTTACTTGCTAACCTTTATTTTAATCTATTTGATTTTATTGCTATGATACAGCTGTTTGGGGTGATTTGGCATTAAATGCAACCGAAAATTTCAGTTTTGGGCAACGGCCAAACGGCGACCAAAGATATCATAGTCGGGATAGTAACGCAGGAAGAACTGCTCTCCTACATCACGAAGAATGAGAGACAACACCACAAATCTGACGAAGAGGACGAGCAATACCAGTCTTCGAAGATGCTGGCGATCATGGAGACTGATCCGACCTACCACAGGCAGAAGACGGATAAGTGGTACAAACGGAAGGCCTCGATCGTCTCAAACTTCTCTCAGATGTTCGTCAAGTCGTCCGCGACTCCGAGCGAAGTGCCTCTGGTTGAGTAGACCGCTGGGCTGGACGGAGCGGAGTTACGCCTCTGGCCTCTCGGCAGTAGTGGGGTACAGGAATGGTCAGGGTGAAAATGGGTCAGCCGTAGGAGCGGCTCGGAGGACTCGCAAAGAAGTGGATGCAGTCGAAACGTGCTTATATCTTATAGTGCTATATAACTTATATACAAATAGTTGTTTCTTGTTTCATTGAGTTATGGTACTTGATCTTACATTCATAATTTAATTGGACTTTACGTTTTAATATGATTTTTGTCGATCAGTTCGGTCCCGGGTACACTGTAATAATGCACTTTTAATCGTCTGTTATGGCTAATATGGCCTCCCCTGTAGGAAACAGAGGAAGGCTCATTAAGTAATGTCATAGGCGATCACAGGCTCCTAAAATGAGGCGTCGCGAAGATGATGAGACTTGTTCAGGGAAGCATTAGCCGTTTTCACGACGGGCTATCGGGCGAGTGCACCTAATTTGACCAAATCTGCACCTAATCTCTTTTACAGAAAATATATTTATTTTATGAATTTATTTCAGTGTTTTAATCGATGATACTCTCTGATAATATGACAAAGCAGGGGTATAAGCAATTAGTGCAGCCCTAGCTGATAGCTACTAAGAGACACACTGAACCTAATTTGACCAAATCTGCACCTAATCTGCAACAAATGTGCACCAAATGTGTACCAGTTGGCCGTCGTGAAAACAGCTAATATGAATCATTTGATGCGTGCGTTAGTATTAGTTAATCAACTTTTCTTATTTGTACGTTTGAGTTGTTTGATTGACATTACGAACGAAATGTCATCACAGAGGTGATCTTGGGTGAAAAGGGAGGAAGGTGTATTTGTTTTATGTTTTTGTGCATATTTTAGGTATGTTAGGTGTGGCATGAGTGGTATTCGCAGATACTCTATTTTGTAAGTGCAGGCAGACACAAGTACCTACATATATCTTTTTTCATATGTAATGATACATTGCGTATCAATGATACACCAGTATAACTCCTTTTGGGGCGACTAACGGAGCGAGCGAGAGGGTGGGCCTTGCACGTGCGAAATTGCGAGGGGGTACCTCCAACTGACTTGTGAACGGCACCCTACTAACCGGTCTCTAGCGACGTGCCAAATTTGGGCACAATCGGCCCAGCCGTTCTCGAGATCTGGAAGCGGCACCCTGCACGTGCGCACGTGCAAAATGGGTCCCAACTGACTTGTGCACGGCACCCTACTAACCGGTCCCTAACTGTGTACCAAATTTGAGCGCAATCAGTCGAGCCGTTCTCGAGATCTGGAAACGACCCCTGCACGTGCGCACGCGCAGCAGCACCCCAACTCTGGCACATGGATATGCAGTGCCAAGTGGGTGCCTACCTACATGCCAACTTTCAGCGCAATCGGCCAAGTAGTTACCGAGATATTGCAACAATTACTAAACGGACACCTCTTCTTTTTGCACGTGGCACGTGCATAAGGGGTCACCCACATGCATCAGGAATAGTCCAATACTTGGTAGAAGGAATGAAGCTACCCTACAAAAATTACCGCGTGTAAATCGGTCAAGTGGTTGCTGAGATATAAGCCTCGCAAAAGCGTGACCACGGCCGGCCGGCCGCTCATACTCAGAAATTTCCGTTAATCTAAGGAAAGACTACGCTCGCTTCGCTCGCTCCGTAACCAGTATAACGCCTTTTGGGGCGACTAACGGAGCGAGCGAGAGGGTGGGCCTTGCACGTGCGAAATTTCGAGGGGGTACCTCCAACTGACTTGTGCACGGCACCTTACTAACCGGTCTCTAGTGATGTGCCAAATTTGGGCACAACCGGGCCAGCCGTTCTCGAGATCTGGAAGCGGCACCCTGCACGTGCGCACGTGCAAAATGGGTCCCAACTGACTTGTGCACGGCACCCTACTAACCGATTCCTAACTGTGTACCAAATTTAAGCGCAATCGGTCGAGCCGTTCTCGAGATCTGGAAACGACCCCTGCATGTGCGCACGTGCAGCAGCACCCCAACTCTGGCACATGGATATGCAGTGCCTAGTGGGTGCCTACCTACATGCCAACTTTGAGCGCAATCGGCCAAATAGTTACCGAGATATTGCAACAATTACAAAACTGACACCTCTTCGTTTTGCACGTGGCACGTGCATAAGGGGTCACCCACATGCATCGGGAATAGTCCAATACTTGGTAAAAGGAATGAAGCTACCCTACAAAAATTACCGCATGTAAATCGGTCAAGTGGTTGCTGAGATATAAGCCTCGCAAAAGCGTCCGCACGGCCGGCCGGCCGGCCGGCCGCTCATACTCAGAAATTTCCGTTAATCTAAGGAAAGACTACGCTCGCTTCGCTCGCTCCGTAAAAATGTCTAGCAACAAACACATCAAACATTTTAGCAGCCTATAGACATGTTTATACTTAACACATAGCCACTGAGGTTTTGCGTACGTCTGAGTAAATATCCGATACCATGCCAAACGACAGCTTTAGAACAGCAGTAGTTTTGATGGTTTTGACACCATTCTTTTGTAAAGGGTATCATCTGATATATTTAGGTCGAGTGAGACTTTCATCTTGAATCTTGATCTAAATCAAAATATTGTGCTAGAATCTGAATGTTTTATTCAGGATAATTTAGCATCCAAACTGTCAAATTCACGTTTGAAAGTAAGGATAAGGACTACGGGTCGTTTCATTCAGGTTTGGTTGTGTTAAGTATCTCAGTTTTCTGCTGGATGTGTATTTATTCGTGTCGATTTCAGGAATAAGTAGGGGCCCGGCTGGGTGCGCGCTAGCTAGTGTTACATTCTGGGTAATCAGCAGTTAGCAAGGAAACGCAATTCGTTTTCGTTGGTTGTGGGCATGATGGTGACAAAAATAAATGAAACAAACTAATCTGTAAGTATTGAAAATGTATGTTGAGATCTCGGTAAAGAACAATTTCGTACGTGGTCTGCAATCGTAAAAGTAATTTTATAGGATGCCTGTAGCCATGTACTGCTGCCGGTCACCGCTAGGCCCATGTACTTCTGCCGGTCGCCGCTAGATGCTGTGAACCGCGAGTTACAGTTTTGTTAATAGGTGTCGCTTTTACCAGTCTCTAAATTGCTAAAGCCTTCGATTAAGTTGTGCGCCCCCCTTTTAACGTTCCGTTCGCTTAAACTGCTGTATTGTTTGGACAACTGTATTGGCTATGTGTATATTAAAAACCATATGTATTCGTTTATTACATTCGATGTTCTCGCCAACATGTGTGCAATACTAGACAACTAAGTTCGTATGTAAAACTATATATGTCTCGATTTTGTGGCGAAATACTCATCACAGGCTAAGGTGATCGTTAACTTGCTTCGGCAGTTGGCATTTCACGGGTTTGTTTTGAGAGCTCTCCTACGCGCATCCCCAACCCCTCACTACCAACCTTTTACCAGTTGTTCCAGCTCACTCTCCCTCACTGCCCACAACCGCATCCAGTTGCCCCACGATGGGGAAGCGGCGCCGTCAGCGCCCGCTATCCGATTCTTTTTCCGAATCCGACTCTGACTCTCCTCTAAATCCGACCCCTCCCCCTGCCATGGACACCGACTCCCGCCCGACCGTCAACCCCCCCTCCTCTACCCACCCTTCGACTGATCTACCCGGTACCGACCCTCGCTCGTCCACTGACCACGCCCTGACCGCTGACCTGACCTCTGACCCCGCCCGGCACTCTGACCCTCGCTCGTCTACCGACCTCGCCCGGAGCCATGACCCTCGCCCGTCCACCGACCACTCCCGGAGCTCTGACCCGCGCACGAACTTGGCCAACGCACCTGCCTGTGCTTCTGTCGATCGCTCTCCACTCGAACCGTACTTGGCTCTCGACGGCTCTTATCTGGTAGTGAAGGCTAGCGATAGTGACTTCTCTTTCCGGAAGATCAACGTTTTTTGGCCTCAGAAGCAGATCGCTGCTATCTGTGGACAGCATGGCCCCGACATCGAAGCTCCAGCTAACGGCACTCTCGTGATCAAAACTCACAATCGAAGGGACACAAAAGCACTCCTGAAGACAACCATGTTCTGTGGCAAACAGGTGACAGTCTCTCTCCACCAGAGTCGCAACTCTTGCAAAGGCACGATTTTTGCCCCCGAGATCCGCCACATGACCGAGGATGAGATCCAGTCAGAGCTGAGAGGAGAGGGAGTAACACACGTCAGACGGCTGACTACCTTCCGCGATGGTCAGCGACAGGACACTAGTTTGCTCGTTCTGACTTTCGACTCCACCACCCTGCCCGAGAAGATCGCCATCGGCTGGCTCAAGAAAGACGTCCGAGTTTTCATTCCCAATCCGCTCCGCTGTTTCAAATGTCAGCGATTCGGTCACGGCAGTGCCACCTGCCGTCAGGCTGCCCGCTGTCAGAAGTGTGGTGAAGCCCCTCATGCGGACTCTGCTTGCACCAAACCAGTTACTTGTCTCAGCTGTGGTAGCTCGGAGCATTCAGTCTCTTCCTCTCAGTGCCCCACGTGGAAGAAGGAAAAGCGTATCTGCGAGATCAAAGCTCAGTCCGGCTGCTCCTACCCCGACGCTCGTCGCCGTGTGGAAGCCGAAACAGCCACTCCGGCTCCCGGTCGGTCTTATGCCAAGGCCGCCAGTACAGAGACCACCTCATGCAGTACTCAGACTGACCCGATCTCAGCACTCCCCCCTCTTCAGTGTCTGAAACCCCTGACAGCATCTACGACCACATCTACGAACACCAACGACGCAACGGAGACCATCTTTGGTGACCCGATGCCTTCCTCTCCTCCCGAGTCACAGCCTGAGGTCTCACAGGAGATCGCTCGGCAGCCAAAGCCCTCTGCCGGAGCTGGCCGCTCCACCGCAAGCTGGACGAGGGTCCAGCGGTCGAAAGATCCCCGACCCCAGCCTCCATCAAAGGATAGTCAGTCGTCAAGCGCACGCACGTCACGTCCTCCTATCAGAGTGTCAATGGGCCACAACCGTGCGTCAAGTTGGGCTTCGCCCCGTCGTGGTGTAACAAACAGGTACTCTCTCTTAGAACAACAATAAACAACCTACTCCAGTGGAACTGCCGAGGCCTAGTTTCGAACTGGGCCGAAAGCAAAATGATCTTTCTTCTACTAGCACCCATAGTAATAGCGCTACAAGAAACATGGTTACTTCCAACCGATCCATACAACTTTTCGCTGTTCAACTATTCGTTATATCGATACGACGAGACTGAAGGAGAGCGGCGCCACGGCGGCTCCGCTTTATACATCAACAATGACTACGTACATGATTTGATAACGCTCAACACTCCATTGCAAGCGGTGGCTTGCACTATTCGTTTGCACGGACGGAATTTAGACATTTGTTCCATCTACATTCCTCCGAACACAGACAACCACACACTGGAAAGAAATCTCAACCGTCTAATAGCACAGTTCCGACATCCATTTCTCTTACTCGGAGACTTTAATGCCCACAGTCCGATGTGGGGCCGTAACATTAGAGTCTCTGATGAACGCGGTGAAATAGTTGAACGCTTTCTCGACATGAATCACCTGGTTCTCCTTAACACAGGAGAAAACACACATTTTTCTTTAGCACACAATAGTGAATCTGCAATCGATCTTTCGATATGTTCACCACAAATCGCTACTTTTTTTGATTGGATAGTAGACTCAGATGTTTACCACAGTGATCACTATCTAATCAAGCTTCGTACAACTTTCCGATCTGATGATGATGCTACTTCCGCTTCTATTCCTAGATGGAACCTGAAGAAAGCAGACTGGGCGAAGTTCGAGGAATTTTGCAATATAGATCATGAACGATTCCACTCTCCAGAACAAGGCATCGCCTTTTTAACAAATACCATTTTGTCTGCAGCAAATGAATCTATTCCATCCGCAGCACCGTCGCTAGGTCGAAAACGGGTTCCATGGTGGTCTCCGGAAGTGGCCAGGGCGATAGCAAAACGGAAAAGAGCCTTCAGAAGATATTTACGACTCCGTGATGAGGATAGTTTATTACAACGAAATAGGGAGAGAGCAAAATGCAGAAAAATTATTCGTGAGGCAAAAAAGACATCATGGCGATCTTTCTTGTCTCAATTCAACTCTCAAACTCCTTTAAGCAGGATATGGTCTTTAGTTCGCTCGCTTTCGGGGAAGCGAAGTTTCTCAAGTCTCCCGATACTTCACATTAATGACACAATTATATCAGAGCCACAAGCGATTATTAACACGATAGCAGAAACCTTTGCTCACTGTAGCTCCTCTCGCAATTACAGGGCTGGATTTATTGAGAGAAGTCGGACAACGTTTCTTTTACCAGCACAAGCATTTGCATCAAACAACACGGAAGAGTACAATGATCAGTTTACCATTGTTGAATTACGTAATGCGATCTTCTCCACAGGAAACACTTCCGTAGGTCCTGATAGATTGCATTATGATTTTTTCAGACATTTACCGGAGAGTGCTTTAGCATTTATGCTGCAAGTCTTGAACGATTTGTGGACTCAACACATTTTTCCAGAGGCATGGCGAGCAGCGAACATAATTCCATTACCAAAACCAGGGAAAGACAGAAGAAACCCTGAACATTACAGACCGATAGCATTGACTAGCTGTTTTGGTAAAATTTTCGAGAGAATGATTAGCAAAAGAATCACGTGGTATCTAGAGGAAAAGAAGTTATTATCATCATTCCAAAGTGGTTTCAGAAAAAATCATTCTACCTACGATCACATCATTAGACTAGAAACCGACGTAAGAAAAGCTTTCAAACACAAACAACATACAACATCAGTTTTCTTAGACATATCACGGGCATACGACATGGTTCATAGACCGGCACTGATTTTCAAGTTACATCGGATGGGCTTTCGTGGACATCTCGCTTACTATTTGGTTGGTTTTCTTTCTGGCATGCGCAGCTTCCAAGTACGATCTCGATCATTATATTCCAATACCTACTTTCTTGAAAATGGCTTACCGCAAGGTAGCTGTTTATCACCTCTTCTCTTCAACATCATCATAAATGATTTATTTGACACGGTTCCCCAAGGCATTTCCTGTTCGTTATTCGCTGATGACTGTGCAATTTGGTGTTCTGATTTAGATTCACAGCATTCCATACCGCGACTACAAAAGGCTCTCGATAATATAGACAGCTGGTCCAGAAACAACGGTTTTATTTTTTCTCCAACGAAGTCGGCTGTGATGACATTCACAAAAAACGTACGAATGCGTCAAGCATCAGATCTTCGATTATCAGGCAACATCATCCCTCGCGTAGACTCGTTTAAATTTCTCGGGGTAGTACTCGATCCCCGACTAAGCATGGTGAAGCATATACAATATATAAAAGTAAAATGTATGAAGCGCATGAACCTATTCCGATGCATCGCAGGCACGGATTTTGGAGCGGATCGGAAAACTCTACTTCGCCTTTACAAAACAATTGTATTACCAATCATCGAATATGGCGCCATAATTTATGCTGGGGCCAGTGACAATACATTAAAAAAGTTAGACACACTTCAAAACTCTTTTATTCGCATAGCTACCGGTGCCATGAAGACTTCGCCAATTCCATCTTTGCAGGTTGAAGCTTTCGTTCCGCCTTTACACCTTCGTCGCATAGAACAGACTCTACGATATGTAACTAAAGTTTCGTTCCATCCGAACCACAACACATATAAATCTCTTCATATATTACCATCAATCCATCACAACTATATAGGTCCGGCGGAAAAAAGGTCTGGATTAACTATAGCTTCCAGGGTTAAAAAATTCTCCACAGACCTTGACTTCATTCAGCCCAAAATTCATCCGTTACCGAAGTTGAGCGTGGCACCATGGCGTGGATGCCCCTTGGATGTATTGTTTCTGTTACATCGTTCGAAAACACAGACAACAGAAGAAGAAATACATCAAAGGTTCATTCAAATAAGAGAACAATATCATGACCATCAATTCATATACACAGACGGCTCAAAAGACGGTAGACGCACGTCCATCGCCGTTTTTTCCCGCTGCGACAATCAAATAGTTCTACAATTTCGTCTCCAAAACGAAACCAGCATTTATGTAGCTGAGCTCCATGCATTGTATGAAGCCCTGAAGCTTGTAAAAGACAAACATTGGAATAAAGTAGTCATTTGTACAGATTCTCGGTCAGCAATACAGTCACTACAACAGGAATCTCCATCTTCACCATTAGGTATCCACATCTACAACCTGCATAACTCACTAACAATCCAGGGTATTATCATCAAATATATATGGATACCCGGACACAGCGGAATATATGGAAACATTCAGGCGGACAAATACGCGAAAGCTGCTCTTACCAAACCGCACATTACTAACATTCCATCTGAATATCAATCCGTAAAGTCTTTGTTAAGACAAAAAACACTAGCCCTCTGGAAAAAACAATGGACAGATACGACACGGGCAACACAGCTTCGACGCATAAAAATAGACATTACAGAATGGCACACATCAAACAGACACAACAGACACGAAGAAAAAGTCCTAGCCCGCATGCGTCTAGGACACACACATTATACGCACAATTTTATATATACAAAGGACGATCGACCAATATGTGACATCTGTCGAACGCCAATCACAGTCCACCACATCATTATCGACTGCCTAAAATATAATAGAGAAAGGCAACAACTCATTAATAGCTGCAACAATGACGGTCTTCCATTCACATTACCCACGATTCTCGGAGATTCAGATCACACCTTGCAAGATCTTCTTTTCTCGTTTCTTCGCAATATCAACCTGTTCGTGGAACTGTAGTTAGGCATCATCAATATCTAGTGTAGAACAACATCTTTAATAAGGGCATGAAATGGTCTGTTCGGCCGAAATGCCCCAAATCAAAACAAAGTCAAAGTCAAAGGCGAAATACAAGAGATATCTGTATGTTACAGTGTTTCTACTGGCTACACCAGCCAGATTGGTGACCCCGCGTTCTACGCACTAAGGGATCGCTATCCCCTCGTGTTCCCTGGCACACCGACACTGGCCTGCACCCTGAGCTATCTCCTCCAGCTCTCTTTGTGTAGGAAGGAAGTGGCGGATGGTGTGTCTCCACGAGGATCCTAATTTTGTGCTGTGTGGATCTGGATAACGCCGACTACTACTGCTGCACTACGGTCCAGCTACCTCATCGGCTTCATCGACTACCGTCCGGCTACCTCTGCAGCTGCACCGCAGCACCTGGCGATCGCCGTGTCGCCGTCGCCGCCACCGATCTTCCCGACCATTGCTCTCGGCAGCTATGGCCCCAGAAGACATCGCCAAGACAGCGATCACAACGCCCTTCGGCGCCTTCGAGTTCCTTCGTATGCCGTACGGTCTCCGGAACTGCGCTCAGACCTTCCAACGGTTCATGGACCACATCCTCCGTGGCCTGGACTTCGCCTTCGTCTATGTAGATGACATCCTCATCGCCAGCAGCAGCATCTCGGAACATCTCACACACCTCCGAGAGGTCTTCAGCCGTCTTTCCCGCAACGGTGTGCTCCTCAACCCATCGAAGTGCGCCTTCGGCATGGAAAGCATCTCCTACCTCGGCCACCAGATCTCCAGCGGAGGCATCACTCCTCTCGACGATCGAGTCAGTGCGATCAAGAACTTCGACCGTCCAGAGTCAAAGAAGAGCCTCAAGAAGTTCCTCGGGATGATCAACTTCTACCACCGCTTCATCCCACACGCTGCTGCTCTTCTGGCACCTCTCCACGGCCTGACTGCCTCAGACGACCGAGCTGCTTCAGTCACGTGGACCTCAGAGGCAGACGCCGCCTTCTCTGCAGCCAAAGCCGCCCTCGCTGACGTCACCCAGCTCGCTCATCCCGTCAAAGATGCAGCTCTGAGCCTCAGCACTGACGCCAGCAGCACGGCAGCCGGCGCCGTGCTCCACCAGCGAGTTGGTGGTTCTCTTCAGCCTCTCGCCTTCTTCTCGCGCAAGTGCACGCCCACCCAACGCCGCTACAGCACCTTTGGACGAGAATTGCTCGCCATGTACCTCGCCGTGCGACATTTCCTGCCCTATCTGGAAGGACGCGACTTCGAGATCCTCACGGACCACAAGCCGCTCGTCTTTGCTCTCAAGGCCAACAGCAACGCCAACCATTCTCTCCGTGAACAACGTCACATGGACCTGATTCTGCAGCACACCAGCAAGATCGGACATGTTCCTGGACACCTCAACCCGGTAGCTGACGCCATCTCACGGATCAGCTCAGTGTCTGCGCCAGCTTCTGCCGCAGCTACACCTTCACCCGGCCTTCTGAGCTTGGCCGACATCGCCTTACACCAAGCCAACGATCCTGACCTGCCGAAGCTGCAACAATCCTCATCTCTGATCATCCGTGACTTCCCAGTCCCTGATCATCCGCATCTACGTCTCTGGTGCGACACCTCAACGGCCACACCTAGACCTGTAGTCCCAGCCAGACTCCGCCCTTCCATCATCAAGAGCTTCCACGACTTGTCTCATCCTGGCATCAACGCTACGCGTCATCTCATCTCATCGAGGTTCATCTGGCCCCACATCAACGCGGACATCCGTGCCTTCGTCCGGAGCTGCCAGCACTGCCAGCGTGCCAAGATCCAGCGCCACACGAAGCCACCCATGGGCAGCTTCCAGCCACCTGACTCTCGCTTCCTGCACATCCACATCGACCTTGTCGGACCACTTCCTCCGTCCCATGGCAACTCCTATCTCCTGACTGTCGTCGACCGCTTCACCCGATGGCCCGAGGCAATTCCTCTGCCCACCATGGACGCCGTCACGGTGGCTCGGCATCTCGTCAGCGGCTGGATCGCCCGCTTCGGAGTACCCGAACTCATCACCACCGACAGAGGATCCCAGTTCGAGTCCCGCCTCTGGACAGAAATCTCCAAGCTTCTCGGCACCTCTCGGATCCGGACCTGCGCCTACCACCCAGAAGCAAACGGGATGGTAGAGCGCTTCCACCGCCAACTGAAGTCAGCTCTGCGGACCGATGACGACGCCGTCTCCTGGTCGGACCGACTTCCTCTGGTGCTACTCGGAGTGCGCACGGCCCTCAAGGAGGATCTCGGATGCACCGCTGCAGACCTAGTCTATGGTTGCAGTCTCCGACTTCCTGGTGACTTCCTCTCCCCCATGTCGTCGGACACTTCTTCTGATCCGGCTTCCCTAGCCTCTCGTCTCCGTGCCACCATGTCGGAGCTCCGTCCAACTCCTCCTCGTCCTGGCTCCCGCCAAATCTTCATCTCTCAAGACATGCAAACCTGCTCCCACGTCTTCATCCGACGCGATTCGCATCGCTCTCCTTTCCAATACGTCTATGACGGTCCTTATCGTGTCCTATCCCGCGACCAGCACACCGTCACCATCGACCGTCTCGGGCGACGCGACACCGTCACCCTGGCTCGGTGTAAACCGGCCTTCACGGACCACGCGCCTGCCGCAACGCCGCCTCCTGCGCCGGACGTCCTGGTGATCGACACGCCTCCTACGGCGCCAGACAGCTCGGTGGACCGCCCGCCTACTGCACCCAGCCGCTCGGGAGCCCCCGGCGGCTCTAGCCCGTCTCGCCGCGTGCCGCCGGGCCCGCCGCCTGCTTCGCCGCCCCCTCTCCGTCGTTCGTCGCGTCTTCGCCGCCAAACATCTTTTTATGGTGTTTAACTAGGGCGGGGGAGTGATGTAGCCATGTACTGCTGCCGGTCACCGCTAGGCCCATGTACTTCTGCCGGTCGCCGCTAGATGCTGTGAACCGCGAGTTACAGTTTTGTTAATAGGTGTCGCTTTTACCAGTCTCTAAATTGCTAAAGCCTTCGATTAAGTTGTGCGCCCCCCTTTTAACGTTCCGTTCGCTTAAACTGCTGTATTGTTTGGACAACTGTATTGGCTATGTGTATATTAAAAACCATATGTATTCGTTTATTACATTCGATGTTCTCGCCAACATGTGTGCAATACTAGACAACTAAGTTCGTATGTAAAACTATATATGTCTCGATTTTGTGGCGAAATACAAATGGACGATTTTCCACGCGCACGCTGAGATTGGCATTTGATTCCGCTCTTTTGATACGCTCTTTCTGGTTTTGAGCGTTTGGTGGTGATAGTTTCGTTTCTCTTGGTTCCATTAATTAGGTTTCTTCTCGTTTTCGTTCCCTTCGCTTTTCCCCATGTCGGGGAAAAGACGCCGCCCTGATCCTCCGGACTCCGACTCTGACTCCTCCTTGGCCGACTCTCCTGATCACGTGATGGACTCCCAACTCCCGGCTGCTGACCCTGCCCCGCCTCTGACCGCTCACCCTGGCTCTGACCTTCGCTCGTCCTTGACCACCGCCCCCGGCACTGACCCTCGCTCGACCCTGGCCTCCGCTCCCGGTACCGACCCGCGCCCGAACCTGACCACCGCTGGCCCGTCTATGGACAAGCCTGAGCCGTATCTCGAGTCGTCTGGATCTTTTTTGGTGATCAAGCCTGTTGATGAAAATGTTTCTTTCCGAAAGGTGAATGTGTTCTGGCCCACTAAGTATCTAGGGATGATCTGTGGCACCGGTCTCCTGGATATCGAAACTCCAGCGAACGGTACACTTATCGTAAAGACGGAAACTCGCGCTCAGACCAAGGCTTTGCTCAAATGCACCCGCTTCTGCGAAAAAGATGTAACTGTCTCTCTCCACCACGCACGCAACACCACGAAGGGTACGATCTTTGCTCCGGAGATGCGTTACATGTCCGAAGAGGAAATCCTCAGCGGACTTCGTTCTGAGGGGGTCGGTCATGTCCGCCGCCTCACTACCTTCCGAGACGGTCAGAGGCGTGACACCAGTCTGCTGGTGATCACCTTCAACACGACAAAGCTTCCAGACACTCTGCTCGCCGGCCACATTCGCTACGAGGTTCGCGTCTTTGTTCCCAACCCTCTCCGCTGCTTCAACTGCCAACGTTTCGGACATGGCTCAAAATTCTGCAAGCAGACCGCACGGTGCCACCGGTGTGGTGCTGCTCCGCATGATGGCTCTCCTTGCTCCGCTCCGGTTAAATGCCTCAGTTGTGATGCCACCGACCACACTACAAACTCCAACCAGTGCCCAGTGTGGAAAAAGGAAAAAGAAATCTGCACTGTGAAAGCAACCACGGGTGTCTCATACCCTCAAGCACGCCGCGCAGTCGAAGAAAAAATCTCCAAACAGCCAGCCAAATCGTACGCTCAGGCCACGCAGACCCAGACCGTCTCCAGCGGTACACAGACCGATGCCATCCCAGAGCTCCCTCCTCTGAAGTGCCTCTCGCCTGTGACTCCTGAGTCTACGGCTCCCAAACCGACCGCCTCCACCAGCACGACCCAGACATCTGAGAACACTGATGCAGATGAACAGATGCCGTCTTCTCTCGAATCCCTGCCGGCTGTCTCTCCAGAGATCGCTCCGAAGCCGAAGCCTGTCGGTGCAAGCCGCTTCACTGGCTGGATGAGGGTCCAGAATTCGAGTGGCTCCCGCCCCAAACCCTCAGCTCCCCTCACAGGTGATGGACAATCCAAGGATCGCCAGTCACGTCCACCGACTCGGGTGGCGATGGGGCGTAACCGCGCGCTGAGCTGGGCCTCGCCCAGCCGTGGTAACACATCTCGTCACCAATCATGAATAGTTACACCATGCTCCAATGGAACTGCCGAGGCCTACTTTCCAAGTGGGCCGAATTAAAAAACTTTTTCTCCGTACTTACTCCTATACTTATTGCGCTACAGGAAACTTGGTTTTTACCGACCGATCAGTACAATTTCAATTTATCAAACTACACATTATACAGACATGATGAGCTGTACGGACAGCGCCGCCATGGTGGTGTCGCATTATACGTAAACAACGATTATACACATTGTGAGCTTGATATACAGACAGATTTACAGGCCGTTGCGTGTACCATGTATGTCAACGGCAGGAACATCGATGTTTGCAGCATTTATATTCCTCCCGATTTTGATAATACAAACCTTCTTAGACAGCTTAACAATCTCACGGACCAATTTCAAAACCCATTTCTTCTTCTCGGCGATTTCAATGCCCACAGTCCGGCTTGGTTGGACACACAATCCTTGAAACCCAGAGGAAGAGTTCTTGAAGATTTTCTTGATATGAATAGATTAGTAACACTCAACTGCAATCAACCGACGCACTTTAATTTATCACATAATACAGAGTCAGCCATCGACTTATCTATTTCTTCTTCTTGCATTGCCCCTTGGTTCCACTGGACTGTTGATAGTGATATACACGATAGCGATCATTACCCGATTTTTCTTCGTTTTGGTTTTCCAGTCCCGGGTATCTGCTCTTTCATCCCCCGCTGGAATCTTGGCAAAGCTGATTGGGTTAAATTCACAGAGTTGTGTGAATTTGAACACCACGAGCGCTTTGCAAATCCTGAAGACGGTATTTCATACATCACTGAAACATTAATATCAGCCGCAAAAGAGTGCATTCCTGAAACCAAGCCATGCAAAAAAGGAAATGCTGTACCGTGGTGGACACCCGCTGTTCGATTGGCTATAGCAAAAAGGAAAAGAGCTTTCCGTACTTACCTTAGACTTCGCACAGAACAAGCCTTAATTAACAGAAATAGGGAGCGCGCAAACGCTCAGCGAACTATCCGGGCAGCCAAGCGCGACTCCTGGACCCGATTTTTGTCTTCATTTACTTCTTCGACGCCTTTATGCAAGATTTGGGATTTAGTTCGTCGTTTATCCGGAAAACGCACAGCTGCAACTTTCCCGGTGCTTAGGCTTCCGGGAATAGCCAACACCATTAGTGAACCAAATGATGTCGTGAACTGTTTAGCTCAACAAGTTGCTTTCACGAGCTCAAATGAACGCTACCACCCACAGTTTATAGGTAGGGCTCGTCAACGATTTTTGCCTGACCCAGATACTTTTATCTCAGATAACAACGAATACTACAATGTTCCCTTCACAGCACAGGAATTAAATGAGGCCATCGGTTCCGCCGGAAATACTTCCGTGGGGCCTGACAAACTTCATTATTCCTTCTTCCGCCATCTTTCGGAGAACTCGAAACTTTTCATTCTTCAGACGTTCAATGATCTTTTCCGCAATCACGTCTTCCCAGAGAACTGGAAAGAAAGCATTGTTGTAACTTTATTAAAACCTGGCAAAGCTAGGCATAATGCGAATAGTTATCGTCCAATAGCCATGACAAGCTGCATAGGCAAGCTTTTGGAAAGGATGGTCTCCAAACGATTATCGTTTCACCTCGAACAGCAAGAATTGCTTT
Organism: Amphibalanus amphitrite; assembly: GCF_019059575.1. Taxonomy (NCBI): domain Eukaryota; kingdom Metazoa; phylum Arthropoda; class Thecostraca; order Balanomorpha; family Balanidae; genus Amphibalanus; species Amphibalanus amphitrite. The sequence goes on from NW_024881708.1 coordinate 474,476, forward strand.
CGAAATTCCAATGCGGATTTCGAAAACATCATTCTCCAATCGACCAATTGATCCGTTTGGAAAGTGATATACGAAAAGGATATAAAAAGAAAGAACATACTTCAGCAATTTTCCTAGACATCAAAAACGCTTTCGATATGGTGTACAGGCCGGCTTTGGTTTATAAATTAGGCCAGCTTGGCATAAAAGGACACTTAGCTTTTTATTTGTACAATTTTCTCTCGGGGACCAGGCGTTTTCGCGTCAGGCTCCGTTCTGTTTTTTCAAACACATATGAAACACACAATGGACTTCCACAAGGTAGTTGCTTATCCCCAATTCTTTTCAACATTATGATTGACGACTTATTTGAAGACATTCCTCCTGATATATCATTTTCTCTCTTCGCAGACGACAGCGCCATTTGGTGTACCACACCTGAATATGACATCGGCATTCATCGTTTACAATTAGCACTTAATAAAATAGAAAGATGGTCGGAGTTGTATGGTTTGGAATTTTCTCCAGAAAAATCTGCATTCATGGTTTTCTCCAAACACAATACAATACGGCCATCGTCTCTCCCAAAGTTGAAAGGGACGCCTATTCCACTCATGAAAACCTTCAAGTTTCTAGGAGTCGTCTTGGACCCTAGATTGTCCATGGCACATCATGTCAAACACATTCAAACAAAATGCAAGAAAAGGTTAAATCTGTTCCGATGCCTCACCAGTACCCCAGCAGGGGCAGATCGCTCGGTACTACTAAGATTATATAAAAGCATTGTTTTACCTGTTATTGAATATGGATCAGTCATGTACGCAGGGGGCTGTAAATCCAGTTTGATTAAGTTAGAAGCCGTCCAAAACAATTTTTTGAGGTTAGCTCTAGGAGCCATGAAAACATCACCGATATCATCTCTTCAAGTAGAGGCTAACATTATTCCTCTGCACATTAGGCGAATGGATTTATCTCTACGATACTACTCAAAAATTAAACAATATCCGTCACACGCAGCTCACACAGCTATATCCGTTCTTCCTCGGCTGCATTTCAGTTACCTCGGTCGATGCGAGAGACGGACTGGGCTTACATTGGCCTCACGAACAAGAAAATATCAAACTGATTTAGGATATGAGTTACCCAGTGTCCCACCACTACCGCATTGTGCAGTATCGCCTTGGACGGCTCATCCACTTTCGGTGTCCTTTTTGTTTACGGCTCGTAAGGATTCTCTCTCTCACGGCGAAGTGAAGCAAGCTTTTCTTAGTTTTCAGGCGTCCAATGCTCTTTTCCATTTTGTTTACACAGATGCCTCAAAACAAAACAACACGGTCGGCATCGGTATATTCGCTCCAGAATATCCACAAACACTTGTAAGGGTACAAAATGATATTTCTGTCTACTCTGCTGAGCTACACGCAATTTTCCTCGCTCTCAAACTTATTCGCCATCACCACATTCAAATGGCATGCATATGTTCCGATTCCAAATCAGCAGTTTTAGGCCTTTTGCAACCTGATACCACGCAACATATTTGTTTAAACATACTTACTTTGCACCAACAACTTATCGACAACGGAGTTAAAATACAGTTTTTGTGGATACCTGGGCACAGCGGCATATATGGCAACGAAAAAGCAGACCAATACGCCAAGCAAGCCCTAGCGATTCAAGACATCACCGCGATCCCTTATACCTCCAGCAATATTCGAGCCTCCATAAAACAACATTGTTACCACTTCTGGCAAAACAGTTGGGACACCGATGGTATTGGCACACACCTTCATCGTATTAAACCGTATATACAACATTGGTCATCATCAAGTCGAAAATCCAGGAGAGAAGAAAAGGTTTTGGCAAGACTACGACTCGGACATACTTACTTAACTCATTCTCACATATTCAATCGACAGCCATGGCCTACTTGTCCTTCTTGTAGATCTCCTCTTACAATCGAACACATTATAGTACATTGTCGTAAATATCATACACATCGTAAACCAATAAATGACTACTGCCGGGCACATGATATACAAATGAATCTACCCATCATTCTTGGTGATGATCATCCTGCATTACTACAACTTCTCTTCTCTTTTCTCCTTAAAACAGATCTTCTTCATCGTCTGTAGGTTCACTAGTTTCTTCATTCAGTTTATTTAATTCGACTTCGTTAACACACCGGTGCGAAATGGTCTAAAGACCGAAGCACCTAACCAACAAAAGAAAGAAAGAAAGGCGAAATACAAGAGATATCTGTATGTTACAGTGTTTCTACTGGCTACACCAGCCAGATGCCTTTTCCCTTACAATGTCATAAGAATGATAGTTATTTTTAGTTGCTCAAATTGGTCTCAAGCAGGAGCCAGAAACTATCGCCTTTCCTTTCGCTTGCTTGTCTGTGCCTGCTGGTTTCGTTGGTTTAAGCCGTTTCGGTCTAATGAGACCATTGCAGAGTCGGAAGGACGATAGAACTTATAGAGGCCGCCCAGACAAATTTGTCTGGACGGCCATCCTGGTGCGCCGCCGGGGCTGAGCCCGTCTAGGTGGACAGGTCAACCAGTAGAGGAAGCGATCACCCTACCAGACGAGAGCATCGTCTTTAGGAGCCACTTACGTCGAATGATGGCAATCACCAAACGTACAGCCCGAATCAGTGTTTTTGGAGTGAGCGAGGAATTGCGCGTCCTTTGGATGCAGCAGGTGGCACATCGTATCTTGTCCTTTTAGCGGAGATCGAGAATTTCTACCTTTTACAATATCAAATCCTAATAATTTAACATGCATAGCCTCTTCGTATGTCTTCACATGCTAACCACTAGCCAGGCTTAACCCGCGCCCAGCTGGGTCTCTCAGCTAACTTCGCCATGGTGTGTAACAAATTAACTGTTCGCCGTGTTTTCTTCTTGATAAAGAGTTCTGTTCGGCCACCTTTGTATTTCTTGAACTCAATGTGAACGACTCTCTCTGACTGTGAACCACTCTCTCTGACTGTGAACCACTCTCTCTCTCTCTCTCTCTCTCTCTCTCTCTCTCTCTCTCTCTCTCTCTCTCTCTCTCTCTCTCTCTCTCTCTCTCTCTCTCTCTCTCTCTCTCTCTCTCTCGGCGCAGTCGACGACTCAGAGTAGGGGTCGCCTCGGTCGTCGGTCGTCACACATACAACCTCTGACATATGGCCTACAGTATCTGACAATGTTACATGGTGTGTGTGTGGGGGGGGGGCATGGCCATACCAGCATATCTGGGGAAGTGAGAGATCTAAAAAGACGCGGTAAAAAGCAATAAACAGCTCGCTATTAGATATTTCAGAATTATATAGGTCATCGTTCATCAGGTCATCCCTAAAGGACACTGGAGTTTACCAAAAGTAAGACTATCACAAATTCCATAAGCAATTCCAAGTTTTGCGGCGCTGCGCGTCTCGGTTTTCTTTACACACGCAAAATAAAACTATAGGTATAGTATAGCAGGTGTGACCAAAAATGCCACTCCCCCACATCGGGCGAAGGTGAAAGGGATAATTGAAACCCACACCGAGGTAAATAAAACACAACTGAGAAAGTGGTGAATGGCTTCTTAATCGGTACGTTAAATTTTCCCTTTGATATCCATTCTATTCCGTTTTTGTCGCCCATGAGATTACCTATAATAACGTGCCGTTCATCGTGTCCAAACGAAACGCTCGATAAACTGACGGAGCATTGCGGCGCAGCATCGCACAGGCGGACAATTAGGGTGACATCTATTGTTCGGGAGCAGAAGCAGCTGACGGAGCATTGCGGCATAGCATCACACAGGCGGATGATTAGGGCGACATCTATTGTTCGGGAGCAGAAGCTGTCGGTAGGCGAGCAGTGAGCTAAGCACAAAGCCGACATTTTACTGCTTCGGCTTATTTTTGGCATATATCAATAGCAATACCCGTTGTGATTCATACACTTATTTCATGTCTATTATTAAAACAGTAGGTACAGATTGAATGTTCTGCGCTAATAAAAACTATAAAATAAAAATTAGAAACGTATTCCCTTTATATTTTGAATACAAATACGGCACAGAAAAGACGATCCTTTAAAGCACACTCTATTGCTTCTGTTCTAATGTTGCTTAGTAAAACAGTTTTCAGTGGGTGTTGCTAGGCAATCAGCTGCTTAAAAAAGCGAACACCGTGATATCCTTCACTAAACGCAAGCTAAACGTTAGCAAGCGTATAGCGCTAAGGACGCTATCGAACACAATATCCACATGCAGCACCAATGTGCTGTGGCCTGTCACTTGTGTTGTGTTTGGCGCGTGTTTGGTTTCGGGTCGTTTTACATCTATGTGCTGGTTGCTCGTCGTGAGCGGGGTCTCTGAAGAGTATTCAGGTGAGTTACATACTTATCTGTATGTCTGGACTATTCAAATAGGTATATTAGCCGCAGATGTGTTTTGTAAATAAAGTAACCACGATCAAAAATTGAAATGTTACACCAGAGGGCTGTTCACGGGCCCTGTCATGTGTGCGGTCGGACCGCACACAGCCTCCAAGCTCCGCCCACTGCGTCCCTACGTTAGCCTTCCGTCACCGCACACAGCGACCGTTGTGGCCGGTTGGTCGGGACTGGCCACAGCGGTCCGTCCACCGCACGCAGCTGTGACGTCAGAGCCGCCTACCCATCCCTTACCCTCACGCCTGCTGGACGCACCGCACACACAGCTGACAGCAGTGTGCGGTGCCCGTGAACACCCCTCAGTTTGCACTGTCAACATTTTGGGATGGCCTCGTAAAAAATTGCCTTGACTTGAAAATGACTTTGCTTAAAGAAAAATAATTTACCATTAGCATACAGTAAAATACATACCAAACTTGGCCAGTGATAAATTTTCCACGCCTCATTCCTTACTGTTACCTAATGATAATTGATTTCCGCACTCATCCTTCGACGTCATTCAAAAATCCAGTAACGGGCTCAGTCTCGAGAATGTATTTACACTGGCCTTGGTTAGTATTTAATAGTATGATAAAGCAAGACAAATATATAATTTTGCATTATAAAAGCAAAAAATATAAATTAAATAACTGTCTCATGAACACTAAAAAACCTAGTCACTTAGTTTAGGAAACTGTTACACAGTTTTTATAGCTAATTATTTTAATTCACACCCTGACAAAACATCACATGCTTATCCATGGTTAATAATATCTTGAAGGCAATCCCAGCATGAGTTTTTGCTTTATATTCTTTGCATTTTTACATTTAAATTTCATATTTATGCAATTTGTTTATTTAGGCCTGCAAATGATGTAGCAGATTGACCACCCAACCTTGCCCACACCTGGTTCACTGGTGATGAAATCTTAATGAAAGTTAAGGTAATGTGTCTTACAGTTTCAAACAGATTAAGGCATTTTCTTGAAGGTTTAGGTATAGCCAGTAGCCACACATATTGAAATACAGTATGAAATTTCATGTTCCAGTGAAAAAAATGGTTAAAAAGGGAGCCTATGGTAAAGTTGGACATAGTTAGGTAATGTTTGGTCCTGTTAAATTACATTGTTCTCAGGACCATGCTCTTTATGTTCGATTTCAAAGTACTTTGCCTAGCCCTCTTTCGAGTTGCCAGCTGGCTGAACAGTGAATCTAGAAACCCAGGTCCAACAACATAAGCTCCCCGACCCCAGCCACAAACTCACTGCCATCAAGCTATGAGGTGCACTTCCTATCTACTAACTAGTTGACATGGAGGACTGCTTTATATATAGGTAACTAGAAAACTATAAGAGCACTACTAATGATTTTCAGAAAGTGATGCATGTATATTTCTACCACATGTCCTCTATTCTGCTTCTTTTGTTGATTTATTTGATAAATATTGTAGAAAGATGCCTTCCTTTTTTAGAAAAGTTACTATATGTTACCTACCTACCATTGGTACCTAACTCCTTACATTAGTATGGTAATGCATATGCATCTGCTGCCACATTCATTAGTTTTTATATTATCCATAGTGTGAACACTATCCTTGGTCCTTGTTGAACCTTCCCCAATTCAATGCAAAACATATTTTTTGTCAGTCAATAGTCTTTGCGTGCAACAGTTTTTCCTTCCCATCCGAGCCAAGGTTGTGAAGACCTTGCAAGTGGGTTGAACAGGGGAGTGAAGATGTTGTGCCCTTTACCAAAGCCAACCAAAAATGTAGGTGACAAAACTGAGGATGTCAGGGGCCAGCCAACCACAGATCTTGCTCAAACCTATGATATGAACCTAGTCTAGAACTTGCTAACTTTTTGTAGCTATCTGTTGTTTTGTGATGGATACATTGATAAGGTCATGCATTGTATGTTCCAGAAATCATTTCAAATCCCACCCCTGTGCTTTAGATAAGATTTTAATGAGAAATTGTGCTGTTGCCAGGGGCTGAGTCAGGAGTACACCATAACCATGGATGATGATATGGAGTGGACACCTCCCACTGAGGCAGAAATGAAGGTTATTCAGGCCAAACGCGAGAGGGCTGACAAGATATCTAACCTCATGGGATCATACTTGCTGAAAGGATACAAGATGCTCAACGAGACATGCCCAAAATGCACCGTGAGTAGAACGACTCTGTGATTAGTAGTATAAAGTTAATCCCTCAGTTATATTTAAGTATTCACAGACCAAGACACGTTTACCAACATACAGGCCAACTGAAGACGATTTATTCGAAACGCGTTTTGGTCTGTAAATATTTTAATTTAATTGAGGAATTAGCTTTATTCTACTACTTGTCAGTATGAATCCAAACAAGACTGCGATTGTTTTCCAATGTCATAGATGTTATGAGGCCACAGAGACCAATGTCAATGTCACAGAGACCAGTGTGCTGTACAGTGGTAAATATCTCTCGAAAGCTCCTCAGGCTGGCCAGGGCCCTGTTTCACCGGTGATAGCAGCACGCTGCTATCAAATTGCGCGAGCTGACGTAATGTGATGACGTCATACTGCTGACGTAAGGGGCAATTCTGGCGCACGATTGCCGCAATATTGTTATACGTCATCAACTAAATGTTCGAAGTTAACGTCCAAATTTTCCTTAAAGGGACCCTCCCACCTTCAAAAAAGTTAATGAATTGGCATGAAAGTGATGTCGCTCGGTTCAGAAAGAGCAAAAATGAATATCTACCAAATTTCATCGAAAAATATTCACCGGTTTTCAAGATATTAGACTTTAACTTTTGTTTACTTTTTGGGATCTCCGCTGTTCCTAGCGACTTTATTTGAAAGTGCGGCATTTGTTGCGCGCAAAGCAGCATATACCACCGCGTGCTGCCAAACGTTTTAGTAAAAGATTTAAAAATCGTTAGATCTCCGCTGACGTCACAAATTCTAAGGGGGCATACCAATGCATTAGCCCCTTAGAATCCGAAAACTGCAAGTTTGAAATTCCATATCTCCGAATTAAAGCATTTTTCGATGTTGTGAATGCCCAAACCGGTATTTTCAGGCCATGGCCACCAATTTGGCTATCTCAACTCAAAACTAATGTTAAGGTGGGAGGGTCCCTTTAAACCCAACTTCTTTTAAATACATTATATTAAAAAAATATATATTAAAAATAAATATACTATCATGACTGCGTAAACTCTTACTTTTAGGCTCATACGTCACTTAATGCTGCGGCCAAGGTCGCGGCAATTGTGCGCCGGAACTGCCCATCACGTCAACAGTATGGCGTCATGACATGACGTCAGCTCGCGAAACGTGATAGCAGCGTGCTGCTATCACCGGTGAAACAGGGCCCAGGTAGCCCTGGTTGCCATGTTTGCTGAGCTATGTTGCATGAAGTCGAGGGTAGTTTATTATTTGAAGTTGAAGTTATCAAATGCCTAGGCCCTTTTTCAGCACATGACGTTACGTGACGCTACCTGGTATTGGCGCTCGGTTTCTATGGAAACATAAGCAAAAATTGGTAATCTGCTTACATTTCCCTGGAAACCGAGTGCCAATGCCTGGTGGCTGGTAGCATCGGACAGCGGCATATCGTGAAAAAGGGCCCTACTAAATGCTGGTTATAGAATGTCCAGCCCGATTGTGCTCTACATCAACTTCAGCGCTGAATTCACAGACGATCTACCTTCGCGACAAGCAGGACGAGCTCTATTGTGTGGCCTGTGTGGAGGTGGATACCGACACAGAGAAGGATAACCCGGGTGAGTAGGGCAGCCAGAGGTGTTGTGGTTCCGAGCTGCTTGTATTCGGTAGGTCCAGAAGTGCTCCCCTAGCCCGACCAACGCCTCCAGCAACAATAAATGTGATATAGAACATCCAGCAATTCTAGTCTGTTACAGTGACATTAGTTTGGAGGTTGGTATGTCCAGGTGACGTGCTGTTCTGTTACGTTACGCGTCACTTTGTAACCTCCTGACCCGCTCCCGGCAGCGTCCAGCGCGGAGGCGGCTCGTCGCCAGGTGGCCGAGTCGCAGTTCGCCTCTCCTGGAGCAGTCCGACGGCGCACGGCCGCGTCCCCGACCGCCGCTGGGGAGTACCGCGCGGCACCCGCACCCCCGCCAGTGTCCGCACCCCCTTCCGCACCGCCCTCCGCGCCCCCGTCCGCACCAGCTACCGTCTCATCGGCGGCCGCCGCGGCCGGCGCCAGCTCCGCGCCCCCTGCCGACGCAGAGGACGAGGGGGCGCTGTCGGCGGCGGCGGCGGCGGTGCGGGCCAAACTGTCCTGGGCGGCCGGCCAGCTGGAGTCGGCCTCCTCCGTGGAGAGCTCCCTCCAACTGGTGGGACTCGTCAGAGCCTGTGCCGACGCGCTGCAGGCTCTGCGGAGTCCGGCGGCGGCCCAGCAGTCGCCGGGGGTCTGACCTTCGGAGGAACTCAAGACTCGGGGCTGGGAGAAACGGAGCGTGTGGTGGAAGTCGTGTAACAGACGTAGCGTTGTCCTCGTTACGCCTGTCGACGATGGTGCCTCACGTTTGACTCATTGTCATAACTGACCGCTGGTGCTGGCCATGGCTCGGATTGAGCGCTGGTGAACACGTAACGAAGTGATATTTTTGCAAGCTTGCTGTCGTTCATTTGAACTGCGTGTGTCTTACAGTTGTTTTCTGTTTTCTAACCAAATATATGTGATACGCGTCATTTCACTTTTGTTTATGATAACTAGCATGTTTGCAATTGGGCAAGATGCACAAAGTATAGCATATATTGCACAAAGAAATAAGCTTCATAACAGCGCCGTGAATGATTGCTGAGTTCTGGAAGGGCTGGCTGTAACCCCAGCAATACAAGCCTTATATACGCGTCGCACTTGCAAATTCTTACGATTAACGGCTAACGAGGCTGATAACGGCTACCAGGCTGATAACGGTAGTTCACACGCCACTCAGTCATGCCTCCGTCCCCCGCTGTCACGACTTTGAGACCCCTGGCCCCAGAAGTCGGATGCTGCGCACACGATTCTATTGGCGTTACCCTCTTCAATTACGCCCCCCCCCCCCCCCCCCCCCAAGGCAAAAGAGGTGCTCTTTCGTCGTTCACTGTGCGCTGGCGCCGGGTCCTTCTGTGTCCGTCTTGTGCTTCTGCTCGTACTCCATGATGTAGGAAAGGAGGTCCAGCTGGGTGACCAGACCAACAATGACTTCCTTGGTGTCCGTGTGCTCCTTATCCTTGACTGAAACAGCGATCAGGTTAGTGATTTGCGAAGCTCTGTACGGTCAGGGATACTTGAGTTGTAACTTGTAAATGTGATTCAGCTATATTTTAAAAGGAATTTCTTATTGCTTGCAGACGATGAACCAGAATAGTTTTATCTCAAATGTTTAAGTATAACAAGTCCGAAGCATTCAACAAAAACTAGTGATGTAACATGAAACTGAATAATAAATTTATTCTCTACTGCAGCCACCATATGCCACTTACAAACTTTCTGCTCCTGGACGACGAGTGCAAAGTGGTCCTTCTCCAGATATTGTGACAGCGTGCCCAGAGAGTGGTCCAGATTGACCTTGTTAAACTGCCCGTAGAGCACCTGTAAAAGCAACGCGACAGGGAGGCGTAGTCATCGTGAGAAAATGCGCCGATGTCACTTAAAAAGTAGCTTTGTAGACACAGACTAGAGAGCAGTCACGACTGTTGTGCAATTACGAGGCATTTGACGAGCTTTGCTGTAAATAAACTTTAGACAAATGTTGCTCTTGGTAAAGATAATCCCCAGCCATGCCTACAATTCCTACATCTAAGGCATTTAGCTTCAATAAGCTATTGTGGTAGGACGCCGTTCGTTGGCCATGGTCCACTTCATATAGACGGGACCGGGGTACGCTAGTGCCCATTGCTACGTCCCCGTCGGTAAATACAGCGACTATGGCCTGACGTTTGACAGTGCACGGCTCGGCGGTTGGGTGTTACCTCTCCGACTGGGGTGGTCGGCTCGACCCTGTGGTGCGCGAGCTTCGCCACTAGCATGCCCAGTGACACCATGCCCAGCACTTTTCTGCAACACACGATAGCGCGAACGTTACTAAAACCTCCAGTCTTCTAAACCTAAAGCATGAGAGTCTGAAACATTTGATTCTCATCACCTTTGAAGTCTATTTTCTCACTCGCTGCATCTTCCAAATTATTTATTCGTATTATGACGTTGTTGTTATTTTAAACGCCTAAATGAGACACGTTACTCCCAGTACTTCGGTCCCACCGACAAGACAAATACCGCACCCTGCAATTCGAACAAGATACAAGAGGATGCCTCTGTTTGGATGTCACCGTCAGATTCCTCACCCTGCGTCGTTGATGACGGGTAACTGGTCGAATCTCTCAGTCTTCATGATATCGACGGCGTCCTGGACAGTGACCTCCGGCAGCACCGTCATGGGTGTGGTCACCTTCAGTGCTGACACGCGTAGCTGGCCCCACCTGCATGTCGAAGAAGAAATGTTCACACATGACGCCGACGGGGCTGCCGCGTAAGTGGTATTCTAAGCCACTTTGTGGGACGACAGTAGAGCAGCGCGGTAGTCACATCGTAACGAAAAAATGCGTACCAGGTGCCGTGTTTTGCTTCGCCGACGTCCAGGAATTGGTGGTCTTTCATCCACTCGTCGTCGAGGAACTTGGTCATGTAGTTCCTGACGCTGTCCGGAAGGACGACCACCACGCGAGAGCCCTCCGGCAAATCACGGGCCGCCTGAAAAAAGAAAAAAAGATTGGTAAGGCCTTTTTTCGATCTTCGAGTCGAGATCCTCTGTTCCATCACATCGACATCCCCATGGTTCAGTGACTGACGTTAAAAGAGATCTTCGTTGTGCTACCAAAGATGTGATCCACTGGCTTCGCAAAGATACTTGCACGGCTGTTTATGATCATGTAAACAAAGAATCCAGTAAGAGAACGGTGAATCCAATTTCCACAGCAGGTACCGCTTACCTCGCAGGCCGCCCAGACCGCGGTCCCGCTGCTGCCGCCGCACAGCAGCCCCTCCTCCCGGATGAGGCGGCGCGCCATCAGGAATGATGGCTTGTCTCTGGTCTTGACCCATTTGTCCACGATTTTACGGTCTGCGGGCAATGAAAACAATTCATAAGATGAAGGTATCAATCGGCATGAAAGGTGACTGTGCCTATTGCGGGAACAGTCGCAGTTGGTTGCAATTTCGTAATTTTCATGCCTTATAGTTATTGCCTGAATTCACCAAATTGTTCAATAATCATCCTTGCAGATCTCGATGACTCACGTCTTGCAGACGAATGACAGCTGGCTGACCAGAGTCATTCTCCAGTCGCTTCTCACCAAGTACGGTCGGGTAGAAGTCGTAGCCGATCCCCTCGACCTCGAAGAACACGCCCTCGACATCCTCCTCCTTGTCGTGGCCGAGCACGGAACCGTGCGGGTCGACGCCCACGATCACACACTTCGGGTTGACCTCCTTGAATCGGCGCCCCAGGCCGGTGATAGTCCCACCGGTGCCAGTACCTGTGGCAGAGACACGGATTTCACAGTGCCTGTGAAGGCAACGCTGGAAGGCGACGCTACCTTACATTTCTTACTCAAAATCGGACTGCCCACTGCCTATAAGTGTCTTATCGGACTACTAGTGCTCGTCCTGTGCTACCGTGTTGCGTTTACCACTACCAGGGTGGCCCGGCGAACGGCAAGCGACTTCCTACGTTTTAAACATTGTTGTGAATCTCTCCATTCCCCAGCCGTTCTGTGACACAGTTACACAACCTCAAGCTTCCCCACCATCGGATTGTCCGCTCACCTCCGACGGCCATGTCCACCTGTCCCCCGCACTGCTCCAGGATCTCCGCCGCCGTCGTGTCGTAGTGCGCCAGCGGGTTATCCTTGTTTCGGTACTGGTCCAGAATTACAGCGCCGGGAATCTCTTTCTGTAAAATGTCAGAATGGGACCAGTAAGTTTACTGACAGTGGCTTTATCGTTGTCATCAGTGTCAAACGTTTACCTTTTACTTGAGTAACTGTTTCAGCGAAACTCCGCGTTGAATTGGGTGTATGCAAGCAGGAAAGCGAGTAGGACGTTGATGAAGTAGTTTGTTATCATTTAAGCTGTTGCTTCGCCGTACCCCGCCAGGTTTTTGTTCCTCAACTTGCGAAAGTAAGCGTATAATGCAATCAAAAAGCCGCCATGCATGAGGTCAACGACTCTGCCTCGGACAACGTCCAGGTGACCGAACCTTGAGTCGCTGTGCCACGGAGATGTGGCTCTCTGGCGAGTCCCAGTGGGCGGACGTCGGCGTGCGGACAATTTCCGCTCCCAGGGCGCGCAGCACGGCCACCTTCTCGTTGGACATCTTCTCCGGCATCACGATGATGGTGCGGTAGCCCTTGACGGCCGCCACCAGAGCTATGCCGATGCCTGTTGGAACAGTCGCATGGGCACAGATACTTTACGCTGAGGGAGCGGGTGCTCACCGCAGTACCTACACAACTTCAAGTCTAAAATATCGCAACACATTTTTATATTTTCATGCTTTAAGACCTCTACATCAAGCTCGTCGAGCACGTTCCCTCCGCCTATTTGGGTTTCTCGTATGCGAATATGTATGAAGGGTGTGCCACTGGTCATGGTGACAGGATTCCAACAGAGTTGGAATAAACAATTGCTTGACCTGTAAGGGAGCAATTAGCAAATTCTTCTGATCGGCCCGCATTTATTTGACGGACATTGCAAGATTAGACATTGAACGGCACCTTCTTTCTAGCTCTTGCCTGTGTTTCCGGAGGTGGGCTCGATCAGCGTGCCTCCCGGCTTGAGCCTGCCGTCCTTCTCGGCCTCTTCCACCATGCGCAAGGCGATGCGGTCCTTGACGCTGCCGCCGGCGTTGAAATACTCGCACTTCACGTCTGAAAATCACAAGTGGTGCATTTGTTCAGATGAAAAGCTGGCTATTATTGCTGTCGACCTTACCTTGACTTATTATTTTTGCTATTATCAGAGGCATCCTCTATTATTATTTGTTGCCCATTTATTGCTCGCTGTGACATTGTATGTTGAAGTCACCTCACAAAATGGGCAAAGTGATGTTAGGTTTACACCGGTGCACTGGTGTGCAATGTGCATAAATCATGCTTTTTATGTTTATGAAAAAGGTTTTGCACAATCTACTTTGAAAATGTTTGTTGAACATTGAAATCGCGGTCGATTCGAAACCAAGGTCGTTTGTCTCAATAGACGAAGACGGAAGCTAAAACGAAGCTATGTCCTGGCAACATCCTCTGATTGGTATAACGTCCGTGATATCCGGATCTCTGTACTCACACATTTCGCACTTGAGTCCCAGTGACTGGGGGATCTTGTTGAGCCTGACCAGCGGAGTGCGTCCGATCTCGTGCAGAATGTCGGGTGAGAGGTTGAGTCGCTCCCGGCTGTGGAAGCGGTCGCGGACACATGCTATAATCTTACACCGAGCTCAGGACTGCGCTTTCTGATAAAGCAGCATCAGAGCTTACCTTATGACGATGAGCATTGTTCTTAGTTTGGGCCGGACGGGGATTTTTTCATTAGCTATGTATGTTATTTGTTATTTGTTTTATTCATATTTATTATTAAAATACTTTATCCTCTCTTCAAGAGATAGCGAATATATTCGAAACTATTATTTCCCTCGTACCTAATTCCACCCGTAGGTACCCATTTCACCCGGCTAGCGGTAGGTACCCGATTCATTCGTGGCCAGCTCTGAAAAAAAAAAATCTGCCTGGTCCGTATTCCGGATAAATGTACATTTGGTATAAATGTATGTGCGTTAGGATACCCAGTTGCATCATCGTTCCATGTGTAAATCCTAGTCTGTTTCAATTAACCACTTGCATAAACACCGCTGCCAGACTGTCGACACCATTGCGCCATCGCTCGATGAGCAGTGACATGGTGGTGCATGGTGATATACAAAGGTCCAAATGTTTGTCAATGTTTGTGGCATTTCGTCAGATCGCGAGAGTTTGAGACGGCGTTTCCGCACCATTTTCAGTGAACCGTTCACTTTTAGGGATACATAGTATACTTTCATATGAAGGATTTTGCCAGTCATGATGTTCTTGCATATGCAAGGTATGCTTGACGGTTGGGAATAGGTTAACCCGCGCGGGGCTGGGGGGGGGGTAAATTTTACCCCCCCTCGCGAATATTTGCAATATCTCAAAAACGGCGGCGCGCAGCGCCGCCAAACTTTCAGTACCTTATCTTACATCAATTTGACACGTTCCCTGAAAATTTGAGCGAAATTCGTCGGAAAATTTTTGAGAAATTGACGTTTTAGTGACGTCATGTTCGCCATTTTCGCCTCAAAAACGGCAAAAGTTCAAACGGCGCTAACATCTTCATTTTAAAAGGAATCGAGACGTAACAAAAAAGGATATACGTAATTCTACTTTGTCTATCAAATGGCTATCTCGGTTTTTGGAAAATTTTGGATTTTGGCCCAAATTTTTTCAAAAAACTGACTTTTTTGGGAAAATAACTATAAAATCCAAAATTTTGAGTGTATCGAAAAAACCGGAATATATGTCAGAGAAGTGGTCTATGTGCACCTACATACCAAGTTTTAGAAGAATCGGTTCAAAAATGTGGGAGTTATTCAAAATTGTATGACGTCACGACACACAAAATTTTTGAAAAATGACTTTTTTGGAAGTTCTAGACCTCGTACGGAAACAAAAATAGCACCATTCGATTCGCCGTGAAAAACTGCATCAGATAGACACCTTTTTAGGCCTTAACAACCAACTTCAAAATTTGACCTCACTTGACCTGACCTTGACCTGACCTCGGCCTGAAATTCATCCAGAGGTGGTCCATATCACTTATTGAGTGTGCCTATTGAATTCTATGAGTAAAATGACCCATAAAACATGTGTCGCACATGCCCTTTTCTATATTTTGTTTTTGGTGACCTGACCTGACCTGACCTGACCTTGACCTTGACCTCTGAATGATATTTTATGCAACGAATATTGTCTTGGTAGCCTAAGAACACGTTTTGGGCGATCAGTCTCAGTCCATGACTCCATTCTTCGGCAACTACGGTGCAAGGCCGATACTGTAGGAACTTGCAATTTGTACCCTTGACCTGACCTTGACCTTGACCTCAAACTTAAAATTAAGTACATGTTTTTAGTTGTTCGTGATGAGATCTTTCGATTGGCGTTTGAATTTTCCAAATCGGACCATTAGTTCGGGAGATAACAGGGGGGGTAAAATTTACCCCCCCCCCAGCCCCGCGCGTTCGGCTGGAGACCCCAGCCCCGCGCGGGTTAACACTTGTTTAGCGTTTGACAATCACTTGGCATTGCTGGCTCTCTTTAGTAGGTTTTCCGTTTTTAGAAATGACCCATTGATACCGATGCATTCTTTTGGCGACAGGCTGTTGACTACAAGGTGAATTGGTCCTATCAATTAAACTGGTAGGTATATAATATTTATGTTAGGGGAAGTGAAGTGCCTATTCATTGAACGACAAGCGATGAATATGCCGCAATGATTTTAATCCTGCGATTTACAGTGAAAGGGAAAACATTTAGCATTGAGCACTGAGCTATCGGCATCATCCCAATGTCAACTTTTACAGATATTTTCATAGACATTTTTAAAAACCTTCCATAGATCCGAAGGGGGGCCGATAAAACTCCCCCGTCCTGATATGTCACAATCGGGCCATCCCGTTACCACCGATCAGTTGATATCCATAGATCAAAAACGGCAACGTTTCGTGATCACTTTGCTTCGTAATGCGCTCTCCGAATCATTGGCCAATCCGATGAACGGCCGGAACGTTAACACCTTTGGCTGCTAAGCGTCGGTACCGGTATGTGGAATGGACGCCACAAAGGCTTGCCTGGTGTGGTACGATTGCCGTTGAGGAGGATCTACATGCTAAATAAGTAATGACTACGGACACGGCCAGAGTTTTGTGCACTTCAAAGTTGACGAGTTGTTACTTGCCACTCAAAAAAAATTCGATTGCTTGCTTATTAGGTATGTAGGTGACGTTACTTCGTACCCAATATTAAATAAATTTTATAGCATCTTAGGGGAACAGCGGCTGTAGATGGAATAAAAGGAACAAGATTAGAATTAAAGACGTCAATCGGATACCAATTTTTTGGTATACCGATACCAAACCGATACCAACTTGGTATTTGGTGTTTCGGTCCTAGTGTTTTCGGTATTTTGTCAGTAGTATGAATCCTAATTAACCCTATTCCGGGCAGGCTGTGAAAGGTTCGATTCTGGGCGGAGGGGGCCTTTTCGGCTCCCCCCCCTGCAGATCTAAAAAACTACACATCGGAGCGACTAACGGCAAACGGCGTTTGATAGGTCGTTAAAAGATCTACAACTTTTACATAAAACATTTTCAGGTCAGATCAATGTTGAGGTCACGAGAGGTCATCAACGATAAAATGTTTTGGAATTAGTTACTTATATAACTTTAAAACTAAGAAACATAGAGACATAAAATAAATACATTTTTGTTGCTCTCGTCGAGGCGATGCGAAATAAGTATGCGGTGACCTTCACAGGTCAATTTGAAATTTGACCTGAGGTCAAGGTCAGGTCATTCACCAATGAGGTTGTGGGGTATGGTCATGCTGCATACCAAACGACGCGCCTTGAACAGGCGAGCAGTTAAGTACCATTTACAAGTCTTAAGCACCATCATGTCGTGATTTATTGACAGAAAACGATTTATGACGTCACATGACCTCAGATGACCTTTCCCGGTGCCCCTGTCAATAAGCAGTCAACCAGGATCATCACCAATGAGATAATCTTCCATAATACTGAAAGAATTGGGTGGTTTTGACTCGTTTACCAGAAGCAGGAGGCGTCTCAATATTTTCCCATAGGCTTGCAATGTAAAGGTCACGAGTCTGACCTGACCTCAGGTCACAGATATAAAAATTCTGAGATATACAAATTGCACATACTGGTACCCTTACTAAAACCTGAAGAGAAGAAATTGACAGTCAAAAAACTCTATAGCTCTGGCGTGATTGCAAACTTTTCTGAGGTGGGGTCAACAAACCGCCTCTGGTGACCTGACCTGACCCGGCAACTTTTTTTGTCAAAATGTGCGCAATGAATGTTTAGAAAAAGTCACCGAGTATGAGCTTTCAGTCTTGCGGCGTTTGGCAATGGCACAAGAAAAACCTGAAGGGGGCCTTAAAGGCCCCCCCCCCGCCCGGAATAGGGTTAATGCAAAAGAGCCAGTGAATTTGGTAAAAAGTTGGTATTTCTCTCACCTTCCCAAGCTGGTTTGCTTTTTGGCATTTTCTCATGGTTTTGGTCGGCATTTGGTTCGGTATCGGTATCGCGATTTTCTGTGATTGACATCACTAATTAGAATGCGTTGCTTGTTGTGAAGGCGACTTTACACCGTATACCAAATAGTAATATAGATGAGTTACACAGCATCTCAGCCGAACAGCGGCTGTAGTGGAAACTCAGGTGATTACTCACGGGCACTCTCTGTGGTGCGGGTTGGTGGCCGGGTCGGCGCCCAGCTGCCAGGTGCACTTGGAGGGCAGGTCAGGTCGAATAAACTCGTCCTCAGTCAGCGGCCTTGAGGACGACCGGGTCTCCTCCGTCGGCGCGGGCGGTGCCATGGCAACTCCCGGAGAGATTTTCACTCAGGCAACACTGTAGAAAGTAGTGGAAAATATTATGAAACTGTCGATATTTTGTTTTAATTAAGTAGCTAAAATGCAATACACATGATGCAAAGCCTGTCTTATGTTACCGGCTGATGCCTATCTACTGGAGTAAAAAAAAACAAAAAAACTCAAGATTACTTCACAGCTGACAATCCACATAAAACACACCTGAAACCAACTATATTGATCAGCTGTAGTGCCTCTATCCGGCTCACCTTCCTCGGATGTTGATGTAGCCCCGGGCCACCTGACCTCACCTGACAACCCTCGGTGACCTCTGGACTGCAGCGTCCGATTCCGTCAGGCACGTGGCGACCGCTGTGCTCCGCCGGTAGTGACTAGTGAGCCGAGCTGCCGGCCGCCGAAGCTATTTATGCTAGTGATGAGCGCCCTCGAGTGGCCCGGGCCCAGGTTATGTTGCTCCTGATCAGCCTGGCTGGCTCCGAAATCCGACGGATAGAGCTGCAACTCTTCGGCATTTGGCATCGGATAAGTGATTCAAAGCTTTTTAGTTATGCTATGCCTCTGATTAGCCCGTCTAACTTCAGAAATCAGAATGTACCCTGATAGCTGAAACTTTTCCGACAAGCTGTCACAAGGCAACTGACCCACCCCGGGGTTATAACGGCTCCTATACCTATCCTAATAAGTGATCTGCGAGCGCTTTCTAATGCATCCCCGCGTCCTGCCTGGGGGAAGGGGGCATATTCTGCCCCCCTGTCGAGTTCCGAAATCCGAACCGATGGTCGCAGCAAGACGAAGAAAACGGCTCCCAAAAGATCCCAACAAGGCGGATCTATGGAGCAAAACAAAAATTATTGAAGTAGGTCAGAGGCCAGGTCAAGGTCAGGTCAAGGGTAAAGGTGCAAGCATTATCGGCCGTGGAGCGCAGTTCACGAAGAATGGACTGATATTTATTGTCCGAAACACGTTCTTAGGCTACCAAGACAAGATGCATTGCATACAATGGAATGCAAAGGTCAAGGTCAAGGCTAGTCAGGTCACCAAGGACGAAGAATAGAATAGGATATGTGCGACACCTGTTGTATGGGTCAATTTATTCATAGAACTCAAAGGGCATAATCAATTAGTGATATGAAGATGGACTGTATTAGAATGAAGTTCAGGTCGACATCAGGTTGAGGACATGTCAAGTTAACCCAAACTTTGGATTTTCTACTATTCTCCCCCTCCCCAAATCAGTTTTAGAAATTTTGGGTCAAAATCCAAAATTTTCAAAAACTGAGATAGCCACTTGAGAGACAAAGTAAAACCACGCCCATGCTTTTTACGTCTTGATTCCAAAAACTGAACATATTAGAGGCGTTTGCAGTTTTGTAATTTTGAAGCAAAAATGGCGTGGCATGACCTCACTTAACCCGCGACCGCCTGGGGGGGGGGGGGGTCGGATCCGACCTCCCTCCGTTTTTCTTGAATAACTCATGAACCGCTTGCTCTATCAACTTGAAACTTGGCATACCTTCTCCCCTATCAATTTGACGTCTTCTGTGTAATTTTTAAGAAAATTTGTCCAAAACGTTTTGAGATAGGTATATCGATTTTAGTGATGTAACTACATAGCGTTTTTAGTCAAAAAGTGGTAAATGTTTAAAAAATCGCCAAAAATCAAGGTTTAAAGCAAATTGCAAATTAAGAACATAAATAGACGCAGCTCAACGATTTCTTTAAAATGGCGATCTCGGATTTTCCATAAAATGCGTTTTTTACCCCCTAAAAATTCAAAAAACTATATTTTTTGGAAAATAGATAATAAAATCCAAAATTTTGAGAATTTAAAAAAAAAACTGGAATATATGTTACGGAGCTCTATTAGAACATTAGATGTCCCAAATTTCAACTTTCTATCTTGATTTTTGACCCCCAAATTGTAAAAAATAGCTCCAACATGCATAGGGCATGGTGACGTCATAAGCATTTTCGTGAATTAGAGGCACTTCTGAACATTGCATGTGAAAACAAATGGCATCACTAGATTCCTGGGACAAAGTTCGTCTAGAAAAGTGCATTTTTATGTCAAAAATAAGAAGTTGAAAAATTGAGTTTTTCTTGGCCCTCGTTTAGTTATGTATGGTATAAACGATTTTTTATGCTTTCAATGCACACTTATCACCAGCACAGTGACTTGGGGTCACATATAACCATTACCATCGGATTCGACGTGAAAAATAAGCCATAAAGCATGTGTCCACGCCCATGTAGCAGAAAGTGAAAACCGTGACCTTTCGTGACCTGACCTGACCTTGACCCGTACTTAGTATGACCCCTATACGCACATGGTACCTTCACTAGGTCTTTGAGGTCATTTTTGGTGAGTTTCGAGCAGCAGCTATCGATTCCCCTGTCCGTAAGCCTAATCATGCAAAACCCCAGAATTTGACCTTTACCCTTACCTTGACCCGAAAGTTGACCTCAATCTTAAAATATTAAGAGTGTTTTGGGAAGGTCTCGTAGAGACCTTTCGAACGCCGCCTCGCGGGGCTCGATACGACCATTGGTTCTCGAGATAACAGGGGGGGGGGGGGTCGGATCCGACCCCCCCCCCCCCCCAGGCTGTCGTGGGTACGGAAATAGCCCAGGCGGTGCCGGGTTACACGTCATATTCTCAACAACAACAAAAACGACGGATTTCGCTCAAATTGTCAGGGAGTATGTCGCATTGATTCATAATAAGGTAGTGGAAGTTTGACGTCGCTGGCTTAACGCTCTTAAAAGCTATTGATAGACCGGATGGGGCTGATTCTGCCCCCCCCCCCGAGCGTGGAGCGGGAAATGTCTCGCTACGATACTTGGTTTCTCAGTTTTCTTGAAATTGGGGTTGCCAAGAAGGCTCCCATGGTCAGTGATGTCAAATTTAACCCGCGCACCGACGGGGGTCTGCGCCAACTTCGTACCGACGGGGGGGGGGCGGATGACCGCCCCCCCCCCTGAGATCTCGAGAACGAAGCAAGATAGCGACAAGCGGTAAACGGCAAGGGATACGCACGGACAAGGTCTACAATTTTTACAAAGGTCATTTTCAGGTCAGGTCAAAGATGACGTCACAGGGGTCAAAAAAGTCAAAATGGCGGCGCTAGGTATAGGGAGTTTTTTCTCGAATAACTTTCGAACTAGTCAATATAGGAACAAACTAAGGGTAGCATCGTGATCCTCTCGTCAATCCGCATCGAATGATATATATGTTGACCTCGAAAGGTCAAGGTCAAAGGTTGACCTCAGGTCACGTGACCTTGAGGTCATCATGTATATCATTCGATGCGCCTTGACGAGCTGAACACAATGAGACCATCCGCGCGGCTGTATCTTGTTCCTGTACGGAGTTATTGTCAAAAAACCGCTGGTGACCTTTGATGACGTCACATGACCTTACAGCTGCCCAACAGCAAAACAGACCTCAAGGTAGTGAAGGTTGATCGTATATGAGGTCATGTATGGTTTATGGGGCCATTCCGACCCGTTTTAGTGGTAAAAACAGGGAGTTGATTTTTCCCCCATTGACTTATAACACTATGCAACAAAAAATGAAAAAATTTCTGTTCCTGGAAAGCGACCGAATTTTTCTTATTCATTGGGTCCTATTATAACCGAAATGGGCATTAGTTTTGATCTGAAAATGCTTTTCCGGTTTTCAGAGACGATTTTCGATTTTTGGCCCCGAAATTCGGTTTTTGGCCCACCGTGTCCGATGTAATTGAGTAATCGACTCGCGGTAACTTTCATCGCCTTTCCTATGCCACAAGCTTTCGAATGATATCTGGTTTTGCATATTTGCGTGCAAAAATAACGTCATAAATCTATGTTAAAGTAAGAAAATGTTGAAATTTTGTAAAAATTTGACATTTTTTTCGATTTCATTTCAAAATAGAAGAAAAACTAAAGGACCCATCCAAATTCTGAGCCCAGTTCCTTGAAGAGCATTCAATTTCCGTTCGGAAGGTACCTTTTTAGTGCATTTTATCGGATTCCTGTGGCGTCCAGATTGAGTTAACCTAAACACATATCCTAAGTCATATCACATAGCATTAACCTGATAACGTATGTTAACGCCATAGGATCAACGAGGGGTCAACTGAGGTCATTTTGTTGACCCCTTGTGACCTCGGGTCACACGCAGGAACTTACTTTTGAGCAGTCCTGTCGCTCAGAATCTTGATCTGTTGGGGGCCCGTTTTTCAAGTGACTCAATCTGGACGCCACAGTAAACCGATAAAATGCACTAAAATAGTACCTTCCGAACGGAAATTGAATGCTCTTCAAGGAACTGGGCTCAGAATTTGGATAGGGCCCTTAGTTTTTTCTCTATTTTGAAATGAAATCGAAAAAAATGTCAAATTTTTACAAAATTTCAATATTTTCTTGCTTTAACATAGATTTATGACGTTATTTTTACACGCAAATATGCAAAACCGGATATCATTCGAAAGCTTGTGGCATAGGAAGGGCGATGAAAGTTACCGCGAGTCGATTACTCAATTACACCGGACACAGTGGGCCAAAAACCGAATTTCGGGGCCAAAAATCGAAAATCGTCTCTGAAAACCGGAAAAGCATTTTCAGATCAAAACAAATGCCCATTTCGGTTATAATGGGACCCAATGAGTCCAAAAAAATCGGTCGTTACTCAGGAACAAAATGACTGTTGCATAGTGTAATGGGGAGGTCGAGAAATTGACCTGACCTTAGGTCATCGATATCAAAATTCCGAGATATAAAAATTGTAGCTACTAATGACCTCATAACATCCTGCGACTTTCAAAGGTCTCCGACATCTCCTGTAGCTCTGGCACGGTGACAAAGTTGCAAAAAAGTAACTTGAGGTTGGGTCATTCAAAGTGACCTGGTGACCTTACCTTAAAAGTTAGGAGGTTCAAACTTGCACACCATGTGTAAAATTGATGAGAGAATAGTCGTACTAAATTTCGCGGCGCTACGCGCCGCGGTTTTCCCGCTATTCGCGAAAAACCTCAGGGGGGGTGTGGATATCCGCCCCCCCCCCGTCGGTGCGCGTGTAAGGCTTAAAATGCAGCTACGGACTCAGCTACGGCTGGTATGACACATCATCTCACCATTTCTATCTACATTTGAACTCCTCTGCCTTTTGCTCTGCTGCTGATAAAATCCCGTCTCAATGGAAGCTGATTATTAGGAAATCTAGTCATCGGCTGTCGGCAGTGCATCGTTTCCTAACCGACGGCCGGTTGCCGTGTTTTCCATGGCAGTGCGG
Source organism: Amphibalanus amphitrite (assembly GCF_019059575.1). Lineage (NCBI taxonomy): Eukaryota > Metazoa > Arthropoda > Thecostraca > Balanomorpha > Balanidae > Amphibalanus > Amphibalanus amphitrite. The sequence goes on from NW_024881708.1 coordinate 497,846, forward strand.
CCGGCTGTTCACGATCGGCCGGCGCCACGCGCCAGTACCAGCGAGCTGCTGTCCCAGGAATGTTTGGTTGAGCAATACTGTACTCCGTCCCCCGCCCAGCTGCCGTGCCGGATGGCGGAGGAGGGGATGCGAGGGGCGGCACCCGTGACCGTGTCGTCATTGTAATAAACGCTGCGTGATTTGGTGCCGAATGGTGAGCAGAGTGGTGATGACATGGTGCGCAAATCATATGCATGGGTACACACCCATGATATGATTTATCAATGAGTGCAGAGCTGGAGCCAAGCGGTGTTGATGTGACGATTGGGGCGAAGTTTAAATGCAGCTCAGTTCAAATAAACTATCGGTTGACAATACTACTAAGTTGAGAGTAGACGTTTGGATTGTTGTGGGTTAAGCACACTGTCGGTAGTTGGACGTCTCGAAGGTAAAATGAAAAAATAGCAAGTTCAACGTGCCATCGGCAATAAACATGGATGAGAAATATTGTATCCCTCACCCATGTTTAGGCTCATTAAATGCAAGCATATCTCGGCCAGGAAGGATTGGTTTGGGGCCTGTTCAAGTGGTCACAGCGATGTTGAAAACTTTTTACACGAGCCGCCAAGGTCATCAGCATCATTATTCCAACAAGGCCGTCGGATGTGCCCTCTGACTGAGCTTTACATTGCGCCGTTGTAACGCTTCACTGCTTAATCGTATCAATAAGAGCAGTTAATTATCAATCAAACTAACGATGAGTTCAAAGGCGTCCGACATTATTGCAATGCTGCTGAGATATAAAGCCCTATTTGAAGAGAGCCCGCTGGCCGCTACAGCTTTATTTTATGGTCCATTGCAGAAAAAAGGTGACTTAAACAGCAAATGAGTCTTTAAAGTAGGTACAGGAGCCTGATTCGATCTACAGAACAGACAGAATCCAAGATGCCTTACTGCTGATCCACGTAACATTCGTGACAGGCTGTTACTTCCTTTAGGCTAATCAAATATTTGATGCGGTCTTTGATTTTTTGACATTTTTTCATGCATTTTTACATTTTCATAAGATACATCTACCTAATCAAAATCGGTTTATTCGGGCAAGTGTATTCACATATATAATACCTCTCGCATGGAATGCGTGAAGACATCCATAAGCATTAGGCATACAGAACAATCCACAATCCAGTCTGCATGGGCACTTCGACATGACAAGCATAACATAGCTCGGCAACTTGGTTTGACATTATGATCAATATCAGCGGCTCCAGTCAGACCACTTATTCTCCTTTCGTACAAGCAAATACAGTCACTGCCTAACTTGGCACATGGCGACCCTGCGCCTTGTCATATATACCTGAATGAGATTGGTCCCCAGTCCTGATAATGTAGTGATACATTATCTGACGTGACCGCAAACGCCCCACAATTATGCATAAATAAGGCACTAGCGCGGACCTCCGCTGATTAGTATAAAAGTTACAGGACATGTTAACGACATGACTATAAAGTTAAATTCGTTCGAAAAGTCAACAGTTTCAATCACGCCTGGGTTAGTTTGGAGCATAATCGGCATTCATGTTTACGCATCCACACTCTTATTTTTCACCTTACATAATATCACAAATCAAAACATCTCGCGTTAAAAGGCTAGAAAAAGGCAGAAACGTTAGGAAAAGCTGTCATGCAGTAAACGGACGCGGAAGATCAGCGGAAGACTTGGTAAAAGTGCGCTAATAATCCGCATATGTTATCCGATTTACGCACGAGCAATTGACGTCCTTGTGGAACCAGCCAACAACTGAATTATCACTGTCGAACGTAATCGGAAGCAGCAGCCGCACTCCGACATTGGTCACTATGTCAAATGACGCCCAGGTTGGGAGCTTATGCTATGTGATTGCACAGTTGGCCGGGCCGAGAAGCGTATCCGCACGCATTAGACGGTTTTATCAGACACACATACCGCTCCTCGTCTCTCACACACACACCTAGACAAGGACGGACACATATCGGCCCATTTACCTGGCCGGAGGACGGAATCGAACCGCGTTCCTGGACGGAATCTTTACATACTCTCCCTGTCTGGAAGGACGGACCACGTCCCGGAGGGAACGGCGGGCCTCGGGGGCTGGTCTGCGCGCACCTCTAGGCGGCGGCCGTCTCCACGATCCGTGACATGTGGTCGTCGCCGACGTCGTACTCGACGATGTGCGTGACGACGGTGGTCTCTCGGCGCACGTGGCGGCAGGGCAACACGTCCGAGAGCTCGAGCTGTTCCTCCTCCTCGGCGCCGGTCTCCTCCTGAGCGGCCTCCTCGGCAGCGGCCGGCGCGCTCACCCGCGGGTCGATCGCCACCGCCCGCCGCACGCCGCTCGCCTTGGCGGCCGCAGCTGCGGCGGCAGCGGCGGCGGCGGCCGCCGCCACGGCCGGGTCTGCGGCCGAGTGCTGAGCGCTGACGGGCAGCGCCGTCTGCCCGCCGAGCTGACCACCCAGCGCCGCCATCTCGCGGTCCAGCAGGCTGCGCAGCTGGCCCAGCGCCATCTGGCCGTCCAGTCGGATTGTGGCCTTCCGACGGCGCGCCGAGAGGCCGCCGTCGCTCGTCTCCAACTGCACGGTCACCTGGGTGACGGTCAGGTTCTGCTGGCCGAGCTGACCCAGCTGACCGAGCTGCTGGCCAAGGTGCTGGCCCAGCTGCTGACCGAGCTGGTGACGCTCCTGGTGCGGCAGCCGCAGCTGCTGGGACTCCGCCTCCTGAAGTGGCTCGGGCGTCCGCCGCCGGTCGTGCGCGTACTCGAGGATCACCGAGACCATGGCCAGGGTCACAGCGTTGGTCGGGAAGGCGCGGATTGACGCCGAGCTGACGCCGCGCATGAAGCCGCGCCAGCCCTCGCGCTTCAGCGTGCTCCGGACGCAGTCGATGTAGCCGTCGTAGTGCTGGATGCCGGCCATGCCGTCCGTCTGAATGCGCGTCTTCACCACGTCGATGGGATAGGTGAAGACCCAGGAGGCGACTCCGGCCGCGCCTCCGGCCATCAGCATGTGCGTGAGGCTCTTCCTCTGATCTCCAACCAGGCCGGTGGTGAGCAGCTCGTAGGTGCCGAAGTAGAGGCCGAACGCGGGCACCTCTCGCACCACGGTGACCCAGTATCCGCGCATCAAGCCGCGGGCACCGGAGCGCGCCCACAGCTGGCGGCAGCAGTCCCAGGGCGAGCTGAAGTGGCGGGAGCCCATGCCGGTGACGCTGCTCTGCACCTGAAGCTGGCTCTTAACCAGCTCCATGGGGCTGACGACCACGGCCTGGCAGCCGCCGGCGATCATCCCGGCGGTGAACTGCGACCTCAGGCAGTCGGGGTCGGACATGAGCCGGCGCACGTTGCCCTGGATGCCGAATGTGAGCGCGTTGACGGCGGCCACGCCGTACATTGGCGACGTGAGGCCGCGGTACAGGCCGCGCATCTGCCGGGACACAGACGGAGAGAGGTTGGAGACGGTCGGCGGGGGCACCGGTAGCGGGTGGGGGCGAGACACGTTACCGAACCGAACGCTGTTTTAATGCCGCTTTAAAACAATGCACAATCCTTTGACACTTATTTGTGAACGTTCGGACAAATTAACATATACATCGAGTTTGAATGCTTTGGCTGAAAAATAATTAAACTCGAGGTGGGGGGACTGGGAGTGGGTAATAAGAGTACTTCTCTAAAGATTTTACTTTAAATTTCGTGCCCATGGCAATACTCGAGCATAAATGACTGCAAGATACGTTCAGCGTTGAAACTATCACTATACGTGCAAATGGGGCTGACTCATTTCGCCACTTTTCCGCACGCAGTTTCAGTACTTACCCCTTCCTTGACTAGAATGCTCTGGAGACAGTGGAACGTCCCGCGGTATGTTGGATTTAGCGAACATTGTGTTTGTATCCGGACCTGCAAACAGACAAATAGGCTGGTAAGCATGGGATAGATAACAGTAATCAAATTATGGTAACGTCAACAGAGTGCTTCTTTTACATTCTAGCTGTATTCGCTGTTTTGTGGGTCACTATTTCGCTCTATTCATCCTGGGTTCATGGGTCATTTCGGCTACCCACAATAGACCAACCACCGGAATGCGTCTCAGTGACACGTTAAACACGTCATGATTTCCGGGTGATACTTTTGAGATAAACAGTTACGGACAAGATGCTGCAAGGTCTCAGGTACTAATGGGATGAGTTTAGAAAGGGTGACCCCGAGCGAACCAGCTACATATCCTGAGGTAGCGGGCCCCTCTGTTTTCGTGATACCCCCTCCGGAGTGTTGAGACCTTGCTGGATATAGCGCGGCGCCGGTGGTCGCGGCGCCGGCCCTGCAGCTAGGTCGGCCGGCGAGGGGCACCCGGTGGGCCCTGGGACGGCGGCGGGGCTCCGGCGAGCGCTGCGTAGATCAGATGGCCGCCACGGTGGGGGCAGAATTCGGCGCGGGGCGGCCTCTCGGCGCGTCGCGAGCTGACTGGTGACTGTAGATGGCTGGATAGGTCCGGTGGCGCGCGCTTATCGTCCTGATCGGCTGAGGCCGCGCCGGTGTCGTCCGAAGTCGGCAGAGAGCGCCGCGCGCTCACGCAGAAGACGCGCGCCAGTTAGACGAATTCGACGCACCACTGACAGTTAAGACGTAAAAATAGACGCTTTTTGAAAATGTGGGACCAGTGTGAGCCCCAGGAATCTGTGTCGGGACAATTTGCGCAGAACGATTGGTCAGTCACCACTGGACGACCGTCGTCCTTGTGAAGGTACACAAAACAAAATCGGTGTTAGCCGTTTGTTTAATGGCGTTGTGGGTCCGTTCGTCCAATATTTAGCTTTTCCGGATAACAAACTGCATGTATGGTGCGTGAGCCGTCCATTGCACTTAAGGGTTGAGTTGAGCTTGCCGAGTTCAGGTTCATTAAGTTCGGCGAGCTTACTCGCGTTTACCCACAATTGAACGGACTCGTCGCCCATACCTTGCGCTTGCCCACACCTCGGTCAGCGAGGCGCTTGTCTCTGGGACCCCGTTGTGTTTGGCGACCTGAGGTTGCCCCCACCAAAGCGTTGGACGCACGGGTGGCCCAGTCGCATCGCCTCCGGTTTGAGCCGGCTCCTCCGAGGGGCCGCCTCCCCGGCAGCCTTGTTTGGTGGTCACGCCACCGAGAACAATGAGCCCAGTCGAGCATACGCTTAGCTAAAGGCGTGCTAGGCCGCCCGGCTCGATTCGGGATACATATCAGAAAGGGTGGCCGCTCTCGTAGTGTCTGGCGGCGCTCCTTGGGATGCTGTTATGTTCTGCTCTACCGCCTCGGTCAGCGAGGCGGCTGGGTTGTGCTAGGTATAGGACTATATAGAGAGTTCTTGGTCAATGGACCTACATATACAATGCGCGGTGGTCTTTCAAAACATGTGCGAAAATACTGAGTTAGTGAGACTTCTGACCATTTCGCCGGGATAATCTAAACGAGATGAAAAAGATATATGCGTAAAGAGTGCATACTGCCTTCCACGGGACCTTTTTGCGTCGCAATCGGATACCCTTTAGCGTACGTCAGCAGGTCAACGCCTTTGAGACGTGCCAGTCACTGAATAGTGTATGCGCTATTGATCCGTAAAAGACCGAGTGCGTACCTGCGTACTAGCGACCAGAAATCTGTCGATGTAACACGCTTAAATTGCATAAGAAGACCGCTCACTCTCGCACGACCAGCGAAATGTGAATGACACTAGTCGAAGCACTGACAGCAGCCTTGGACGGGGGGCAACGCTCCAGCCGATGTGTCCTGACTCGTCGGAACCATCCTTCATGCACCGGTATCATCCTCGTGACACCAGCTCCTCCTGTCCGGTCCCATGTACCGCTGCACGGGCCCCTTGGCCCTTCCTCCCGTCTACCAGGGCTCCATCGCGCCATATTTGAGTGAAGATCTACACGCAGTAGTGCCCGCTGTAGCGCTCGACGTCGAGGGCTTCCATTTGAGAGTGACCCGGAGACCGCTTTTAGGGATGAGGTCTTAAGATACCTGCACTGCAGTGCACAACCCCTCCTCGGTAGTATGACATGCTTCTACTACTATAAGGTGTCTAGTCTAGCTTGGGTGGGTACTGGTATCTACCATTGAAAGAAAAGAACTGAAGGGATTTATCCAGAAGTGAATGGTGACAGAGTATTACTCACCTTTACTGTGTCTAGGGGATGTCCGACAACGACTCCAGCCACACCTGAAACAAACAATGGAGATCGCATTAGAATCATCGAAAGACGTACCTAAAGGTCTGGAGTTTGCACACGTAACGCATAAGGAGATTAATCAATGATATTACAAATTGTGAACGAAAGAAAGGGCGGGTTTATACGAAGGCAATTAAGTCTAAACTTTCCTCAGTTCAACGTTCAGAGTTCAACATCCGTTCGTTTCACCATCCAGAAAGTCAATACGGTTGATGCGGCCTCACATACCAACAACTTGCAACGTCGGCTCGACGCTTTGCATCAGCCATCAACCTTTCAGATGCAGCAACACCAATATATGTCGACGGATAGCAGCATCTCATTTGAATTGCATCCGACCGGCGCCTGGAGCGTCAGTCCATCCTTGGATGCAGTCAGCCATGTATAAGTAGTTATATAATCGTCTCACTCGGCCAGCCCCCTCCAAGAAATACCGCTGCCGCTTCACCTTGTGGGTGACCTGACAAAGGTGACGTCTGCGCGCAGTTTCTCGTCGTTTATGAGCATATGCGGCGGAACGGGGAGGGCACCGGGGCACCGTGCCCCCCTATGATTTTGGCACTTTAACATTAGCCCTATGGGCGTTGCATGGAAAGAATGGGACCAAAAGTCGGCAGTGCCCCCCTTAAAGGGACTATCCCACCTTTAACATGGGGTTTGGTTGAGATAGCCAAGTTTGCGGCGAGGTTCAGAAACCACTATCTATCTAGGTTGCAACCCCCGCGGCCTCTTGGTGTTGAAGAAATTCGTTCCCTTCATTTGAAAATGGGCCTTGCGCAAGGCCCTATCTTCAACATGGAGCGACCGTTGGTGTGACGTCACCTCGTTTAGTCATTCTGATTTAAATGGGTTTGTTCGTTGAAAAATCGCTTAAAACTTGGTCTGAACTTTGTTGTGGTGCCTACAGAGTAAAAAGAATCAGCTTTATGACAGTAATGTGGCCTGGGGAAGGAGGTAATTTTGGGCTGTGACGTCACATATTTGAAAGTTTGTGTTTGGAATATGGGAAGCCTAAGATGTTTAATGAAAAATAAATGCCAGAACCGTGTTCCTGGTCATCCAATCTATAAAGTCGGGCACAATTTAACTGGTTTTAACAACATTTTAGAAGGTGGGATAGTCCCTTTAACCCTCGCCCGCACATGCCATTTTCCCATCCTAGAACGCACATGGGGGGGGGGGGGGGGTTGCCACCCCCCACGCCATTTCGTTCCTGTTGGAGATAAAGCTTAGCGGTAAAGACCAAAAAGATTCTTTGGGAAGAGACGAATCCAATGATATCCAGTTTTACCTTCTCAGGTCAGTCATTGACCTTCCAGGTCAGGTCAAACAAAAAAATGTTGCTGTTTTGGGTCACCGTTGGATATCAAGTGCGCTGCTTATCATATACCGATGACGACGCCGTTTTCTGGTGCCAAGCCAGCTAGAACCTCTTTGTCACTCTACCCGACCAGGTTTTTCCTGCTGAGGTCATTTCAGGTCAAGTTAGGTCAAGGTCAATTATATGTGTTTGTATGTCTGTGTGTGTCTGTGTGTATACTGATGTGTGCACCGATTGTTTATGTGTCCATATTACATGAAATCATGATCTGAGAAGCTTTTACCAAAAATGTAGTCAAAAAACTTCACAAAAAGTAATTTCCGCTTGCCTAAAACGCAACTATCTTAGATGACCTAGGTTGACCTTGACCTTGACCTTGACATCTGAACATCGTCGAACAACATGTTCCATGATAGGTGGGAGGTAAGACTGGCAAAAAAGGCCGAAATCAAGGTGTCAAAAGCTCACAAGGCCCATAGCCAACGCAAGATGTTGAGAATTGGCCATTTGGGTCATGACATGACCTGAAAAACAAGGTCATATCTCCGAAACCAATAACCACAGAAACTTGAAATTTTCAGTGGACATCAAGAAAGGATAGAGGAGCAGCTATACGAAAAATCAGCCTTCTAGCTTTAAAAATGTTGAGTGCAGAGCAGAAAGACTACCTGGGGGGGGGGGGTGGCAACCACCCCCCCATGTGCGGGCGAGGGTTAATTGAAGGTGTTCCGCCGCTACTGTCAATTAGTTGGGTATTGAATGACATTTCGTTGGCTCCCATAAGTTAAGGTACTTCGGATCATATCATGCCTAGAATCTTCGTTGGTTGTGTGCAATGTTAGTTTACGATTTTATAGAATATGCAGAATATCCCTTCGATGGTCGTTAAAAAACACCTTTGATGATACATAAACCAACCAAAGATTTTCGCAAAAGGTACGTAAAAATAACAAATGACTGTCAAAATGATGTTATCGATATGAGCCGGTGTGTTCCATTCATTCCACAGCCCAAAACGATGGGTGGCTGCTTTGCCCAACTTGTTCCAGCACCATGGCACCTTTGGCACCAATCATGACACCAATCGGTACGCTGGGCTGGTGCTTCACGGTACGTAGTGAATATAACTCACGGACGAGCCTCCTCATTAGCATAAGGCGGCATCTGATAGGGTCTGCCGGCGGCGCCACTGCGACTGCCAATGGAAGGTTCCAGGCGGCAGGCGGGACCGCAGGCAGGCCCGGCCTCTCAGCGAGTGGAGGCCGGGTCTGGCCGGGCCACCCGACCGAATCTTCCAGTGCTCAGAGCTCTAGCAGACACGGACCCATCGCGCGAGCGCTCAATGGACGGTTGTTGGTTTGGCTCATGAAACGTCCCCAGGTGGCTGATGTATCTTAGAGGTAATGGACATTTGGATAAAGTAGCAACCACTAAATAAATGTTTGTTCTAAAGCCTGGAAGGGAGTGCCCTGCACCTCATGTCAGGTTTCCACTGCAACGGCTCCCCTTATGTACGGATGATACGAGCATAACCGGGTCACTTACCTGCCGCCCTCCGTGAGTTTCGCCATGACCTACTTACTCCTGAATTTAAGCCGATGACCTCAAGAAGATTTTCGGCACTCCAATGTGACGACTGACAGACGACTCATTCCATGGCCTCATGGAGCATCAACGCTACTCGGCCAACACGCATCGTGATTCGCCGCCCGTCAATTTTGATCCTTCGTGGTTCCTACTCAGTGGACCCTTATGTCTCTAAGAACAAGAAAGAGAACAAGAGAAAAGGGGTGGAGAGAAAGAGGGAGATGACAGACTTAAATAAAAACAAAAGAGACAGGGGTAATGAGAGAGAGAGAGAGAGAGAGAGAGAGAGAGAGAGAGAGAGAGAGAGAGAGAAAGAAGATACCGGGAGAGAATTAGATAGAGGAGCTACCAGGAGAGACTGAGAAAGAAATAAGGGAATGGGAGAGCAGAATACAGAGAGAGAGAGAGAGAGAGAGAGAGAGAGAGAGAGAGAGAGAGAGAGAGAAAGAAGATACCGGGAGAGAATTAGATAGAGGAGCTACCAGGAGAGACTGAGAAAGAAATAAGGGAAGGGGAGAGCAGAATACAGAGAGAGAGAGAGAGAGAGAGAGAGAGAGAGAGAGAGAGAGAGAGAGAGAGAGAGAGAGGCGGCGCGTCGTTGGCGATGGAAACTTCCAGTGGCCAGTGGCCGTCGGCTCCCGATCAGATATACTGTCCAATCGTTGGGCCATCAAAACCAGTCGCGGCCGGTGTCCAGGGCGCGGTGTGACGCTGGACTCTCTGGTGGCCGGTGTAGGGTCGGCAGCCCGGGTGGCCAGCCTGTCCACTGTCCAGCCCTCTACCTTTGTCGCTGGGCCATGAAACGGTCCCAAACTGCTGATGGCCTGAGAGATGTCTGTTGCAGAGTCGCGGGTCCTTCACATTTTGGTCACTTCCCAAATATGTGATCTAAACGATAAACAGCTGTTCTAAGAACCAAGACTGCATTTTAGCATGCATCGAATAGTGTGTTCTAGTACAGTCACATTTTTGGACAGCTCCTTCAGAAGAAGCCTCGACTCTTTAGAGAACAGGGTCGAGGCGTCGCACTGTGTTTTGACGTTTCCAACACGACCTTTTGACCCGTACTGGACAGCGATCGGTCCCAAAAAGGAGTTTCCCCACAGCAGTGGTAGCAGGCAGAGATATCTGCGGAGGGGAGGGGGGGGGAGGTAGGAGCGAAGGTGGAGGTGGCCGGAGGCGCAGACGGCCGACGGTTGCTGTTCCGATGCTATCATCTCGGGGCTCGTCCCATGGACGCCCCATAAATGAATGTTTTAGGGGACGCCTGCGGCGGGGACCGGTCTGGGCCCGCCCGAGAAGGCCGCCGCGTCTGGGGCCCGAGTTGGCTCGCTCCGAGATGGCCGTCATGTCGACAGAGGCGTCCCTGACTGCTGCGCATTATCCTCCGACACCTGCGCCACAAGCAGACGATGACCAGAGCTCAGAAACCTTGTCCAAGCGTCCAGTGTCCTCTATCGAGGGCGCAGAGGAAGGAAGGTCCCCGAACTGCGCTTGCTGGTCGCAGAGCATCTCAGTGGAACTTTGCCAGCTGCGACGGCAGCATGCACCACATGATGCCGTCCATCTTGTATGAGCGGTGACCTAGATTGCAGGATTGCTATTAAAGAGGCTGGTTTCTTCGAGGTTAGCCAGACCATTGTCTGCATTGTCTGCCTTTCAGTTCCGGGTTGTCGTGTCACTGAAGGTCTGCAATTGTTGGTGGTGAACCGGTCAACAATTATTGCTCAACTGGACTAATTGTTGTTGACGTCTCCTCCAATTTTCCTATGAATATCTTCCAACTTCCATTCTCTTCTCATTCACCCTTCATCTATTCTCACCCCATATATGCTATTGCAGCCAAGTTTCGGGGCCGACCGTCTGCCGCAGCCCCTCGCAGCCATCCCCAGGGCTGTGCTGAAAGCTCGGGAAGCCCGCTGCCTCGGTCGTCCGGTCGACAATAGCCGGAGGCTGCCACTAGGGCCGAGCTGCCTACCAACCGGCTTCAGCACTCAACTGGCGACGAGGGCCATGAACAGTCTGCATACTAATTGACTTCTGCATGTGGGAATATATCAGCTGGTGGATGGGTATACGTTCGAGATTGCAGCGATAGATAGTGCAGACTCAGCGTCTGAGATGGCCCGGTAGGCGGTAGGTCCGGTTCTGTTTATGTTTATCGTTATTGTTTGCTGTTAGTGTTCGCTTACTTCATCTCATATTTATCTCTTTGATTCTATTGCTCGTTGTTGTTGCTTTGTAGCGTGAACGAAAACAATTTTACCGTGTCGATTGGTATGCATAAATTACACTATACGGAATGCTATGAACCAGTAAAACGCCTTTTGGGCGAAGAACGAGCGAGCGAGATAGTGAGCCCTGCACGTGCGGAAGGGCGAGAGGGTGCTTCCAACGGGCTTGCGCAAAGCACCCTTCTAACCGGTCGCTAGCGGTGTGCCAAATTTGAACGCAATCGGCCCAGCCGTTCCTGAGATCTGGAAGCGGCATTCTGCACGTGCGCACGTGCAAACGGGTTCAAAATGACTTTTGCACGGCACCCTACTAACTGGTCCCCAACCGTGTACCAAATTTGAGCGCAATCGGCCCAGCCGTTTTCGAGATCTGGAAACGCCCCCTGCACGTGCGCACGTGCAGTAGCACCCTAACTGCAACACATGGGAATGCATTGCCTGGTGGGTGCCTACTTGTATGCCAAGTTTCAGCGAAATCGCCCCAGTAATTACCGAGTTACTGAAATGGGAACAAATTTGGCACCTCTTATTGTTGTATTTTGCACGTGCACTGGGGGTGACCCACATGCATCGAGAGTATCCTATTTTGGGTAGAAGAGATGCTGCTACCCTACAAAAATTACCGCAAGTCAATCGCCCAAGCGGCTGCTGAGAAATGAGCCTCTCAAAATCACTACTTTTGCAAAACAGCTTGAACACCCTTGACTTTTCACGTGGCACGTGCCACGACGGTCACTGAGATGTATCAAAAGTAGTCAATTACGGGGTAGAAGGGATGGGGCTACCCAACAAAAAAGACCGCAGGCCAATCGGTCCAGCGGTTGCTGAGATATAAGCCTCTCAAAAGCGTTACAGGCCGGGCCGGGCCGGGCCGGGCCGCTCATACTGAGATTTTTCCGTTATATTGAAAAGACTCACTTCGCTCGCTGCGCTCGCTCGCTCGTAATAATGAACACCTTATGAAGTTATGCAACGCCAAATAGATGTCAACAGCTATTCGGTCACTACATTCGTTCCAGTCGCTGCAGTGCTTACCTCCCACGCAGCCGGCGAGGAAATCCGTCGCCATCCTGTTCTTTTTCTTCTCTGAGGTCTGGAAAGAAACCTCCGACTTCGACCTGCCGAACACAGACAAACGCTCCGTCAATCCAGGGTCTATAGCTCCACCAAACCCACCCCGCCGACTGGAACTGGCACTCAAAATCAATCGATTGCGTATGTGACAAAACGACGAGACACAAGGAAAGCTTAGATAACAAAATGAGGCTATGTTGAGGACGTACCGTTTGGAATCCAACCAACTTCACCGGTCAGAGCTAAAGGTCCGGTCACCGTTCACCGGCCAGGGTCACTGGCAGGGGGCTGCGGTCACGGGTCATGGGAGCGCGGTCACCACCCAAACGGCGCTGATCGGTTGTCACCACTGCGGTTTTGGGACCGCCTAGTGATCGTCCTTTGCGATCCAGCTGGCCCACACGACACGGCGTCTCCGCGACCACTGTCCTTCTCCCCGCCCCGGTGTCGTTGTCTCCGCCTGATCAGTCCCCTTGTCTCCGAGAGGGCGGTCCTGCCGCAGGGGGTTCGCCGAACTGGCCGGTCGGGGGTGAACTGGGTGAGGTGGGTGGTGAATTTGGAGAAAAACCCACAGAGATGGCAGGATAGTTAGACGTGGGTGACCCAGCCAATGTAGAATAATCAGAACTAAAATTGTTTAGGCATATGGAATTATGGAGAATCGGAGACTACTGTGTGATATCAGCTATGTCGTAACGCCCTTTTTTCTATAATCAGACTGTTGTGATTCAAAATGAATGTTGCACTCATATTACGAACGTTTCGAGGCCCATAGGACAGCTCAGCGCCCAGGGATCAAACTCCCGAGTGTTTCCCCAAAATCTACACGCACCTATCCTGGCGAACCTGTAGTGTCTACCGGTGTGCCGGGCGACTCCCGTCCGATTCCGCGAACCGACAGTCTCGCCTCACGTGTTTCAGGTGCTGGTCACGTTTTTGTCCCGCCCCCAGAAAACTGCTCCTTATCGGCGCCGGTCCCGATGTGTCGCTGGCGCCGCGGACGGTAAAAAGGCCCTCACTGAGCCAGTCGCTGCTGCCGCCTACTCATGATGCCGATGGCGACGTGAGGTGAATGAGAAACGAACAACTGTTGCTGCCCGGACGGTCCAGCGGTCCAGCCGATATGGTTACATTTTCAACCCTACCGTTTCTCTGTTGTTTCTAGCAAAATATACACTACCTGCTTCCCTTCTTTGCCTACATAACTAAATATTATATTGAAAATTTGAAATCACCCACCCACCTCACCATGATGCTTACAAGACAATAATTGTTCATGAATACAAGGACATAGACCTAACGTATGTAAGTAGGCACCCAATAAAGTCCAACGAAAGAAAGCTCAGCCGTTTCCTCGGAGCATCGAAGTCTTCGCTATTGGTGCTACTCCCATACTGCTGCATTGCAGTCACCTGCCTCTCCGTGCGCTGGGGCAGCTTCAGAGGAAGATCTTAATCATTCATAGCATATAGGCACCTCGGTTATAGGGCATTACGTTGAAAGCATTGGTTAAAGGTAGTGTGCCAGCTTTCCTGGACCGTATGGAGCTAATGGCCTAGATAAGGAGAACCGGATTTTTAGAACTTATCCATACCTTCAAAACTCATGGAAACGTCTTAAATTCTTCAAATTTTGAGTACCCCAGTGCGAAATTCGCCCCGACGGGTTGTCGGTCGTACCCCAACCACATTTCACACCACTATGAACAATAAATGCACACACTGAAATCGCTATTACCGATATGCTCATCCAATCAAGTTTCGATAAACCCGTTCATCATCATCTCCTGCGGTTTCGAACACGCCTGTTAGGTGGTGCGGTAGACCGCGCCCAAAGCCAGGGCCCCGGTAACGTGAGGTAGCCGAGTCGGGGCAGCGTGCGCTGACCCGAGCCGGGGCCGCGCGTCCTCCCGGTGTCATGTGATAGCCCGGGGCTGCCCGCGGGGATGTGGTAGACCGCGCCCAAAGCTGCGGCCCCGGCTTGGGTCAGCGCACGCTGCCCCGACTCGGCTACCTCACGTTACCGGGGCCCTGGCTTTGGGCGCGGCTTCTGCTCATACTTTGTGGTGCGGTGGTGGTGCGTCGGGCCGCGCGCTCTGACTTCGGCCAAGAATATGCGTCAGCTGATCATTGTCATTTCTGCCACTTGCGTGTGGTGAAATGGGGTCATAACTTAACCCACTTTCCTTCGGGAGGCTTCGAGTGGGAAGGGCGTGGCTCTTTGTCAAGACTTTTTGGCGCGAAAACGGTGGAGCGTCGGAGTGCGGAAGAGTGGATTTGTATGGTTGCAGTTGTAGGCTATTAATTCTTCCTGTTTAAAGTTCAGTGAAGCTATATTGGTGCTTTTCAGTGAGTACTGGGTAATGGATTGAAAATGGTAGGTCGAGATCGACCTGTCAAGAGAGGTAGGCCGGACGAGCTGTTTTTCCCAGAGCCTGACAAGGCTGGTTCGTATCTTAGGATCGCTCTGAGTTCGGGGAATTCATTTCGTTCCAAAGGATGGCCCTGGATTCAGGCAGGTGTGAGGGGAATCCTGGGAGGTGTGGAGAAGTTGGATAAAGCCAACTTTTTAGCAGACGGTTGTCTGCTCGTAAAAACAAAAACACAAAAACAGACGGAAAGGCTCCTCAAAGCATCCTTCTTTGGGGATGAACAGTGTGAGGTGGTGAGAGATGCAAAGCTGAATCAATCACGCGGTACCATCAACGCATATGACCTTATTGACCTCTCAGAGACTGAGATAGTTGGCTGGTTGGAGGAGTATGGTGTGGTGGGAGCCAAAAGGTTCACTAAAAAGCTCAATGGAAAGGTGGAGAACACCCCAACACTCCTCCTGACATTTAACCAGCCAACCTGTCCTCAGAAACTTCAGCTGGATTATGTGACGTACCATGTCCACCAATATGTACCCAACCCACTGATGTGCTACAGATGTGGCCTTTTTGGACACTCTGAAGCCAAATGCACAAGGGAGGCTCGCTGTCTTCGCTGCGGGAAACCAAAGCATGATGGAGAATGTGAAATGAAATGTCTAAACTGTGAGAAACCGGGACACACATGTCTGTCAAGGGAATGCGATGCTTGGAAAAAAGAGAAAGAGATTTGCAGAATTAAAACTGAGCAGGATATCTCATACCCACAGGCCAGGAAGGTGTACGAAACAAACTATGACAAACCCCGTTCCAGTCCTCAGACATATGCCACTGCTATTCGCACTCCCAGTGTGATGAGCAAAAAGGAGGCCGAGCTGACTGACAAAGTTAACAAACTAGAGTCAAAGATGAGTGAGATGATTGAACTGCTGAAACAACTTGTACCCAAAGAAATATTACAGGGGAATGCTGCGACTGAGGGTAAGGAGACAGCTGACAAACAGAGATCTGGAACAGCATCCAAAGCAGCCCTAGATAGTCCTGTGGAGACCCTGGATATGAGGGACACTCGGGCAGATGAAAGAAATGTTACTGATGATGCCATGGATGATGGGGGTGCGGCAGGAGTGTCGCCCTGTGATGGTGAGAGGGCGATCCATGTGACAAACATTGGGAATGAGCCACATCCTCGAGGGGAGGGCAAACTAGCTCAGTGGAAAGTTGCAGGAAAAACAAAACGTGCTGACAAACATCAGGGACAACTGATCTCAGGTGATGAGATCGACCCTTCACCAGTGTTCACTCGAGCGAGTAGATCTCTGGACAGGGGTAAAAAGCAATACGTACAAAGAAAGTCTTGGGAGAGAAGACAGTGATCTAGCTCTACGTTTACAGACTACAGCCTACTAAACTAAGCCGTTTTTAGTTTAGTTTTTTTTTCACAGCCAACCTTTTTCAACAAAAGCCTCTAAGTACTCTTAGCCAGTCCGCTTGGGACTTCCATACATCCACGTACTACACACTACTCATGTCTATTCTGCAATGGAATGCAAGAGGATTGATTGGGAAATGGACCGAATGCAAATTCTTTTTAGCACAGAAATCACCTCTATGCATATGCTTACAAGAAACACGGTTTCGTGACAATGATCGATATGATTTTACAATCCCTGGATACAGTTTATACACAACAAATTGCAATGCTGAAACAAGGCAAGGTGGTGTTGCACTTTATGTCTTAAACACTATACCTCACTGTGAAATAAAACTCCAAACCACTCTGCAAGCAGTGGCCTGCCATGTGAATATCAATAATAAGAGATTGGTTGTATGCTCACTGTACCTCCCTCCAAATGTGCCTTTCACTGGCACAGAGCTAGAGCAACTTATCCTACAATTAGAAACTGATTATGTGATATGCACAGATGCCAATGCAAAACATGCCCTGTGGGGATCACCACACAATGATAGGAGAGGCAGGGTACTGGCAGATCTTGTGGCTCAATATGATCTACATGTACTCAATGATGGATCAGGAACCCGCTTGGATGTGTATACTGGAGCAATGACCCACATTGACGTTACAGTGTGCACAACTAATCTGGCACCACTCCTAGGATGGAAGGTGCAAGGTGACAATCGGTGCAGTGATCACTTCCCTATTGACATATTGCCATCTTTCTGCACATCCACACCAGACAGCTACCCCAGCTGTCGACTGCGCTGGTCTGTCAGACGTGTGGACTGGAAGGCTTACAGCAGAGAATGTGAACTCAAGGTCTCATCTGCTGAGCCCCACAATGTATGCTCAATGGTAACCCAAACTATTTTAGACTCTGCTAGAAAGCATGTACCACAAATAAACAGGCAGAGCCCTAAACGATCTAACATGTGGTGGAATGATGAATGTAAGAGGGCGGTTGCCAAGAGGAAGCGTGCTCTCCTTCGATACAAACGCTGTGTGTGTCCCGCTCACTTGCTTGATTTGCAGCGAGAACGAGCTGTTACCCAACGCGTACTGCGAACTGCCAAGAGAGAGAGTTGGATCCAGCATATCAACTCTTTTACATCGTCTACACCGTTGTCCAAAATTTGGGGCATGATTCGCGCCTTTGGCGGCAAACCAACGAGCTCTCACTCATTACCAGTTCTTGTTCAAAACGGTCGGCGTTACGATAGCCCTGATGAGGTGACTGCCATATTTGGGAACTACTTTTCATCCCTCAGTGACTCCACTAACCACAGACCGGCCTTCCAGGCTCGGGCTCGTGAGTTACAAGAAATGACATTTGACTTCACGAGCAACAACACTGAGACATATAACAGTGAGTTTACTATGGCTGAACTTGACACAGCTCTGGGACATTGCGGAGCTACGTCTGTCGGCCCTGATGGTGTCCACTACTTTTTTCTTGAGCACCTCAGTCCAACATCTAAGGAAGAGCTTTTAAAGATGTTCAATATCATATGGGCGAATGATGTCTTTCCCCAAGAGTGGAAGAAATCGTACATCATCCCCATCCACAAGAGTGGCAGACCACGAGAATTAGCATCATCTTATAGACCCATCCAACTCACTTCTAACATATGCAAAACCCTTGAACGCATGCTGAATGCTCGGCTTTTGTGGTACCTGGAATCACAGAATATCCTCTCGCCGTATCAGTCTGGCTTTCGAAAAGGACGACAATGCCTTGACAACACTGTGCGATTAGAAACCGACATCAGATGTGGATTTTACTTGCGGTTTTACACAGTTGCTGTTTTCTTGGACATGCATTCGGCTTATAATATGGTTTCTGTTCCTGCCCTCCTTCAGAAACTTGAGAATATAGGTCTCCGAGGACACTTGCCGATCTTCGTCAAGAATTTTCTATTTGGTCGTTCATTCCGAGTCGACTGCAAAGGCTTGTCAGATGAATTTCGTCAAGAGAATGGTGTGGTGCAGGGTGGGGTCTTATCACCAACCTTGTTTCTCCTATTCATCAATGATATATGCCACCACTTACCACATGGTGTCAGTTACTCTCTTTTTGCCGATGACTGTGCAATTTGGGCGCAGGGGTCGGACTTATCTGCGGTCCTCGCTAAGTTACAGAGAGCGCTTGGCTGTCTAGAGAGATGGACTGACAGATGGGGCATGACTTTCTCGGGTCAGAAGTCCTCTGCTATTATTTTCAGCCGTTATCGCACTCGGCTGCCCCCAGATCGTACACTGTCCATTCAAGGTGCTGATATCCCTTATGTTGACCATGCACGCTTCCTAGGAATTGTCTTCGACTCCCGGATGAACATGAAGCAACACATCGAGCATGTGAAAACAAAGGTTATTAAACGACAGAGCTTGTTACAGTGCATTTCAAACCGTGATGTACCTCCGAAAAGGTCTGGTTTTCCCATTGGTGCCAGAGTACAGCGTTATCTTGATCGGCTGCGTGTTGCTTTACCGATACCCACTGCGAGCGCTCTTTTGCCGATTCCACCGTGGACTCTCAAAGGGCCCCAATACACACATCTTCCAGTGTCCTCCAAGAATTTGTGCACTCCAGCTGAGTTACGGGCGAGCTTTTACCAGACTATTGCGATGTACCCTGATTTTACCATCTTTTTCACGGATGGGTCCAAGCAGAACCTAAACACCGCATGTGCTTTTGTCTTTGAACATGTCTACTTCGACGATCGCTTACCAGATGACACCAGTGTGCACTGTGCTGAACTGTTTGCCATCCTACGAGCTCTGCAGTATATCGTTTCTCGCAGAGTTCCCAGAGCCATTGTCTGCAGTGACAGCAAATCGGCACTGCAGAGTCTCACAAATACTGGTAACTCGAGACCCGTGGTGAGGGACATCCAGATGACCTTACATGAAATAGACCAAAATCATCAGGATGTCCTCCTCATGTGGATCCCAGGCCATGTTGGAATACCTGGAAATGAAATGGCAGACAGTCGCGCCAAACAAGCACTGACTAAAGAGGACATCACACCCATGCCCCCCGATTACAGAGATATACTGCCCATGCTCAGGCGATCTGTTGCAAATTGGTTTTCCAGGTCGTGGAAGGACAGTGGACCGACTCTCCTTAAAGCGGTTAAACCTGACACCGGGGAATGGGAATCATCAAACCGAAAGTCAAGAAGGGAAGAGGTTGCCCTTGCTCGGCTTAGACTAGGGCATACTAGACTGACCCATAGCGGGCTCTTCAACAACTCGAGATTTGAGTTATGCACAACATGCAACAGCCCATTAAGTGTGGTACACATCATCTTACACTGCCGCAAGTACACAATGGACAGACGAAACCTCAGACGACTATGTACTACAATGAATGTTTCTTTCGATCTAACACATCTCCTGAGTGATGAATATCCGGTTCTCATAGAGGCAGTCTGTGATTACCTTCGGAGAACCCAACTGCTAGAACAACTATAGCAGAACGACCTCATCATGATTACACATACTACACACAGATGGTTATCTCACATTGTTGAAACTCATCATACTCCTACTCTCTCTTTCCCATCCTCCATGTCCTTCATGCCCCTGTCAGTCCTAATTTCCTGGTATACCTGTCTCACATTCCCCAGACTCGATTATGACCCACTGGCTTTAGCCAGGCTTTCCAGCCCCGAAGAACAGCAAGACGAATCGAAGAACCGACGCTAATAGTCAAGTCTGACTGATGCGTCGTTAAACAACCAAGAAAACAAACAAACATAACTTAACCCGCGCCCTGCTGGGGGGGGGGGGGTGTTTGAACACCCCCCCTTGTGGTTTTTCGCGAATATCTCAAAAACGGCGGCGCGGAGCGCCGCCGTTTTTGGTACACCTTATCATACAACAATTCTACACATGTTGTGAAAAATTCAGACCAAGGTCATTCAAGGTCAGGTCACCAGGTCACTTGAAGTGACCTCACCTCATAAAAAGTTTCAATGTCTGTCATAACTACACCGAGTGACTGATCGCTTTGAAACTTTCAGCGATTGCTAAGAGCAATAGCATGTACAAAATGTATATCTCAGTATTTTGATATCGATGACCTAAGGTCAGGTCAATTTTGCGACCTCCCCATTATAAGTCAATGGGAGAAAATTGAAATGCGCCTCTTTTGGACGAAAGACATTATAAACACTCCCAAACACTGAATTACAAGTAGTTTAGACACACTGAACATGAAAATGGTGTCCGTGACCCCTGTTTATGCCCTGAGGTCATCTTAGGTCACGAATGGTATCTAACAGTTTTTCGCAAATAACTTTTGATAGAGGCATGCTAGAGCGATGAAAACGCCTTAGATGTGTTCAGCTCGACGATACGGATCGACTGATATGCAACATGACCCTTTCCGGTCAGGTCATGACCTTGACCTGAGGTCAAATTTTCAAGTTGACCTTTCAAGGTCAAGTTATAGTTCAT
The DNA here is from genome assembly GCF_019059575.1 of Amphibalanus amphitrite. Classification (NCBI taxonomy): domain Eukaryota; kingdom Metazoa; phylum Arthropoda; class Thecostraca; order Balanomorpha; family Balanidae; genus Amphibalanus; species Amphibalanus amphitrite. The sequence goes on from NW_024881708.1 coordinate 518,577, forward strand.
TCGATGCGTCTTGACGAGAAGAACACGATGCCGGTAAAAGTAAGCTCGTACAAGGCTTGGGTCAAAAGTTATTGCAGAAAAACTGTTTCCGAAAAAATCGGCTATTTTTGCAGTTTTTGCCCCCTGCAGGCAAAACCGTTGACGTTAGGCCAAATCTGAGAAAATTACTCAGAAAGGGCGTTAATAGGGCTATCGAATGCGCTTTTCCGCGGCGCTGTAGCTCTATTGGTTCCCGAGTTATGCGTTGGCTTCTTGGAAATTGTCGACATTCGACCTGGAAATCGGCAAAATTTTGCCTTCAATGACCTCTGGTGACCTGACCTTTGACCTGACCAAAAAATTGACCGAAATGATTTCCTCATTATTTTTGACGCTCTTTCGAACGCCGCCTTCCGCGTATCGCTACGTGGCCCAGGAGCCGAGTTAGAAGGGGGGGTGTTCAAACACCCCCCCCCAGCAGGGCGTGGAAATCCAGGACCCCCAGCGGGGCGCGGGTTAAGAGACGGCTTTTTCATATCAATTATTTTACATAAAATCATATTTCAAACCATAAATAATGTTGGACAGCCAAATAAAAGAAACAATACCAATACAGGCTTACAGTTTAAGGCTCGACATTGTGTTGTCTACGATTAGACAGCTGATAACTCATTCCCGTACGTCGTAACTCTATAATGACCTTTGCTTATTGTCACATGTGCGCCGCATTCGCGATTGTTGCCGACGCCTGTTTGCAGGTCAGCCCACTACAGTTGTTATAGGGGAAGCGGGGGTAACACCGCCCCCCTAAGCTTTTCGCCAAAATGAGAGAATATGTGTGAAGTCTCTTGTTAGTTATTGTCTTGGTTACAATATTTAAACATTTTCTCACGTGTTTTAGGTACTTATTTTGCATGCTCCTAAAAGGTTTTCATGTATCACGACTTTTAAAAATACCTTGCATATTTGCCGCCTACAAATTGTGTGGGTAACCCCGCCACCGGTGTTGATGTTAACCCAACCCATTCCTACGAAAGCTTTTAATTGTTCAGAGATCGCGTGCGATGAGTTTCCTGTCGGTAAGTGGTAATTTTCGCAAATAATCGGTAATGGACACCTAAATAGGTATAGGTTCATCAGCTGTTTGCCAGTTTTATACAGCTGGCAAGTGCTTGGTCGGGATGCATGAAAAATATAAAGTAAAAAATCAAATAAGCTGCTTATTCCCGACTTAGGAACATCTACGAACATAAATAAAGCGTGTCTTTGAAGTTTCGTCCCTTATCACGCTACGAACAGGAAACACCGCAACCTCAATCGGGGTAACACCGCCACGGGGTGGCGGTGTTCCCCAATAAGTGATCACAAGCAAAAATCGCCAGCGGCAAGAATGTACTACACGGTTCAAGCAAACCTTTCTTACTGGACAAAGCCGATAAGTTATTTTTCGATGTAATCAAGTAAATCAAAATGAGGCTCTACTTAAAGACATTCAAAAACGCTCCCAACTCATCGAATTTTTATAAGAGAATGTGCATTTTTCTTTAAATGCCCACATTGAGCTTCTATTACACTGAAACACCGGAACACAAATCAGAAGACGCTTACCTTCGTGCGGTTAATAGGAAATAACGGATTTTTACACTTCACATTTCATACTTTCGCCGCCAGATGGGGTGGCGGTGTTTCCCACAGTGGCGGTGTTCCCCCCGCTTCCCCTACATATCGAAAAACCGATAAACTTTTAGGCGAAAAAGGCACTATTCCAGGCCCATTTTTGATTTTCTTTGCGATATTAGGTAAAAACAGAAGCTTCTTATCATAGGAAAAATAAAATGGGAAATCTTTCAAAGGTGGCACACTACCTTTAACCCTCGCCGGCCGAGGGGGGGGGGGGGGGGGGGGCGGGTGCCGCCCCCCCCTATAGGGTTTTTTCGCGATAGCTCCGAACACGCTGGCGATAGAGAGCTGAAACTTGGCATACCTGACCTTTGATTCAAGCCGGATCTTTTGACACCAACCGCATTTTTGGGTCAGGTCAGGTCACTGACCGATGACGTCATAAGTGAACCTCCACGGTATTCAGATGTCGCAACTTCGCAACGCCCTCACTGCCAGAGGCGATGTCACAGGAAAATGAAACTTGCAGGATCTAGTATCCATTATGAGTCTCACAACTTGTATATCTCGGATTTTTCCTAAAGGTCATATGAGGTCAGGTCATTTTCGTGACCTCACCATTATAAGTCAATGGGGAAAAATGAAAACTGCTATTCTGGCGCCGGGAACGATCTCCAACTATCTCAAGCACACAGAATCGTGATTTGATGCACTCCTTGCAAAGTTAGATGCGTCACTTTTGCAATGTTGACCTTGCGTGACGTCATTTATGACGTCATCAAGGTCATATTATTTTTTCGTCAATAACTCTTGATCAAATTGAGCTAGCGAGTTGGGGAAGCCACCAATGGACTCAGGAAGACCTGCCGAATCGAATGATATGCGACATAACCTCTTTCGACCAACTTCGTGACCTGGGGGTGCTGACCTGACCTTGACCTGAGGTCAACACCCCAAGTTGATTTGACCCGAACAAAAAGTATATCATTCGACGCGCCTGAGCGAGGCGAACACGATGCTACCAAACTCGCGGCTCTGCGGCCGTTTTTTGCGAAGTTATTCGCCAAAACCTGAACCGTACCTTGGGGCACTTAACCTTACCTCAGAGGTCACCGGTTGACCTAGGACCTTAAAATCGGGTACCAATCTCTGCGTCTCGTAACGGCGCACACGCTCGTTTTTCCGCGACGCGCTAGCTCCACCAGGGGCGAAACGGCGAGGGGGGTCGTACCCGCCCCCCCCCCCTCCTCGGCCGGCGCGTATGTAGAAAACCAATAGGTCCGGCGAGGGTTAAGACAAGGGTTACCAATCATTTTCATATTTTGGTCCAGGTATCTTCCAACTTCTGATAGTATAAGCTTGTTCAAAGTTAAATTTTTCGGTGATCAATGTAACTGAGATGTCGAATCATATAGAAATAGTTTGTAGACATATTAATTTTCTTACGCTACCATTCCTGGCAGTTCATCCAATCTTGAAATGCCGGGCATGTCATTCTGGTGGGAGTGACGGTTGGAGCTCTGAAAAGGCCTTTAACCCCACACCGAGGTCCGCAGTCCTCGACACCAGTATGCCATCCTCGACATTTCCAGCATTTGCCTCATTTATTGTGGACCAAAAACATCAGGTGTGCGTCCTGAAAACGGATTTAGGAGCCATTTGGTCCACCTGAGGACATATACTCATCATCATGCATACCGGGCTTCTCACAAAAGTCGGATGAATTTTTAATAAATATATTTAAGGATGTGTCAGTGTTACAAAAATAAATCAGGTATCACCTGAAAGCCTGGTTAAAAATGTTTTGTTTCAGGGGATTTCGACCGTCGGCGATCGCCTTATTGAGCCGCGCCGGACCTGTTCGAGATGTCCCCCGTTTCGCTCGATGCAAAGTTAAGCCCGGCGCAGCGCGGCCTCTGTTGCAGCACGGCATAACCCTCGCGGGCCCGGGGGGGGGGGCGTTTTTCGCCCCCCCTAGCGAATATTTGCGATAACTCCCGAACGCTTAGGGATAGGAAGGCGAAACTTTCAGTACCTTTTCTCCCATCAATTTGACATCTTCTGAAGTAAAAAATTTGGACCTAGCCCCCTTGATGACGTCACAAGGTCCATTTTTCTAGACCCCTGCACGGCAAACTTCGGCGTCACAGACGCAAACTTCAAATAGCTGCTAAAAATAGAGTTTTAGAGATAAAGACAAATTACGAGCACGGCTGTGTAGCGTTTGACCTAGAGAAAAATAGAAAAATAGTTTTGGTGACCTGAGGTCAGAGGTCAGGTCAACGACCCCGAAATGTGGTTTTAGTTTTTCGCAAATAACTTCGACAAAAATGGTCCTAGAGCTACGGCAGTGGTACCATCGCATTCGCCTTGTCAAGCCGCGTCGAATGATATATATTTTGTTCGGAAAAGGTCAAGTTTCATGTTGACCTCATGTGACCTCGAATGACCTCTGGTTGACCTTGACACATGAAAGGTCGTTTATGATGGATTTGTACCCGCTGATCACGAATCTGGCATCTATTTTCCTCTAAGCCTTCATTTAGAGCTTCCGGAGGGCAAAATTGTCTTATTTATTATTACTAACTTAATAGGTGAAATAGCCTCTAGCAGGGATACTCTTGTGTGACCTTGACCTTTGGGCAGCCTTGTATCGTAAGATGAACCACAAATAGGGAACTGATAAGCCTCAAAACATTTCAAAACATCTTGGAAGTTAGCACGCAAGATGTGCGAAAAAGTGCCAAGTTTGAGGTCAATTTTGAGCGTGACCTTGACCTTGACCTTTGATTTAGAGCACATTTTCAGAATCCTCAGATTCTCTTCTTTCGTTTGACACCCAATTTTGCCGGTTTGATGCAGCCTGCCGTCCTCTAGAAGGCTTACTTTGAGATCACTACACATGTGCCGGTTTTGGCCTTTGACCTTGACCTCTGACCTTGAAAATTGACCTGAGGTCAAAAATTTTAGGTGCATTAGAATCGTCTCGTAAGGACCTTTCGTTTGGTATCGCTTTTGTTTCCGTAGCTCTCTTATTTACGTAGTTAGACAGGGGGGCGAAAAACGCCCCCCCCCCGGGCTGCGGTGGTTGGGATTACCCCCCCGGGCCCGGCCGGGATAAGGAAGGTGGCAGCTGCGCACTGCCGACCTCACTGCACCCTTCAGGTCTTTGGGACTTCTTGGGTGGTTTCGGTACACCTGGGACTTGAGGTGGTCCTACAGGAAAAAGTCCGGTGGGGTCAAGTCCGGGGAGCTCGCTGGTCACAGATGTGTCTCAAACCTCGAGATCACACGCTGCCCGGAGCGCTCCTGCACCCAATCCCGGTTTTCTTTAGCGGTATTGGCCGTGGAAACGTCTAGTCTAGCTGGAACTATTGGCATTTGAGTGCTTCAGGATCGCTGCCCATTGTGGTCTGCAGGACACTCCAAAAATTTGTCAGGGTCATCCGGTATCGCTGACCGTTGACAGCCTGGGTAGCGCATCTCTCACACGAGCGACGTTCGCCGGGCTTCTTTGATTGGGTTTGCGGCCGCCACTATGTTCTTTGAACCAGCAGTTAACCTTTCCTCGGCCTAGAAACTTTCAACGATGTGGAATATAGCATTTCAAGATGGTGTTCGCTTTGCAAAAAAAAAAAAGATTGCGGAAGTTCCGTTGTGTTGAAACGACCGACTTATTCTGAAAGTAGAGTTTCTTTGAGTTTGCTTTTGCGTCTTAAGACCACAGTGTCATTTTTTAAACTCAACAAGTATGGTATCATACAAATCTCCTAAAAATGTGCTTTCTTTTCACGTGCATTTGTTTCGTTTAAATGTTGTTTCCAGTCCACTATCTGCAAAAGAAATTGGTCCGACTTTTGTGAGAAGCCCGGTATAAAATTCAACTTAGGCTTGTGATAACAATCGTCGTGCAATGTTCACTCTGACTGCTTCAAAATGACATTTTTCATCCTAATTCAATATATCCTGATTTTTCATGCTGATTTAATTTTTGCTATAATAAATTTATTGAAACAAATAAGAGCACGACTTAGCTAAAACATTTGTGATTTTATAGTAGTACAGTCGGAGTCGATAACCATTAAAACACTCATTCCTCACTTTGAAATCCTCCAATGCCCCGCGAAATCTGGTGGATTTCAACATTGAATGCCTATTGCCTATATATGGCCTTGATTGAATGAACAGCTTTATTAAAATACATACCGATGCCAGATAAAATGTTTCCCCATGGGATAGAAACAAGGTCTTGATTCAAGTCCATGGTAGGGAACAATTATTGTGCGATAAAGGTCCCATGAATATTTGAGGATTTTTAGCATTCAACGTTTCATATCGTGCTTTAGTGTTTTTCCACAATGGTTATGAAATGCTGTGTTCCAGGATGCGTAGGGCAGTCAAAGTGCAGCTTTCACAAATTTCCTAAGGATCCTGCCTTGACCACCAAGTGAATTGAAGCACTGGGAAAGCCTCCAGATTGGCTCCCTACGGATAACAACAGAGTGTGCTCCTCCCATTTCGACCCTGCCGTGATTATAAGATATGGTTCCAGTGTTCGGCTGTTGAAATGTGCCGTACCAAGAAAAGAAGCGCTGGTCATTGAGAAGGATAGTGTGTTGGATGACCACACCTACGCCCTACCAAACGCAAAAGTGCTGAAAAGACGCAAAGGATTGCGCTAATCAACACATTCATTCCGAGAAATGTTTTCATTTAGATACCTTCTACTCAGTTCCATTGCTGCTTGCCAGCTGCGTTCTTTCGCGCTCCACCACTCGTCCACCATTTGATCGGTTGAAAACAAAAGGCGCCGGAAGGGGGGTCGTTCGCCTTACGTATGCGTTTCACGTTTCGCGCTTATCTTGCATCCTTGAGAGATTTGTGTCACTGCCTCCGCCGTCAAATACACAGGGCCGTGCAATTGTTTACAGGCGAGCTGCCTTGACAGCCTATCTTCCGACGACGAGATGCGGGATGCGTCTGTTCCATTATTGAACACCGGTCATCTGACGACCACGCACAACGCGCGTGCTTGGAAAGTTACAGTGGGTACTCGTAGTGTGACCAGTGACTTTCTGAGAGACTGAGGCCGAGTGTTTGTGCGTAAGTGGCGTAAGCAGTGTGGTCAGCTTGATCGGACGGCAAAACCGGCGCATGCTATTGGGCGGTGTTTGAATGAAGGCCGTTTGCTTCTTGTGCAATGTGTACCTATAGGCATTTTTATCATGTTTGAGTTTATTATTTTGAAGGAAGTAGGAACTTGCATGTGTTTGAATTGTGCATTATCTACTATTTTCATTCTGCGAATGATAAAGGGAGCTTATCTCTGTATCTATGTTATCCTCCCCTGCCATTTATCCACGCTTTGCCTGCCATAATCAGATGAGGATGCAATGATTTGACCGCAGTGCATTTTAAATGGAAGCGGCATAAGTTCCTTAACTTAAGTTTATGGACCTTTCGAGCGACAGTTTATTACGAGCGAACGAGCGCAGCGAGCGAAGCGAAGTCTTTTCAATATAACGGAAAAATCTCAGAGCGGCCCGGCCCGGTCCGGCCCGGCCCGGCCTGGCGTGTAACGCTTTTGAGAGGCTTATATCTCAGCAACCGCTGGACCGATTGGCCTGCGGTCTTCTTTGCTGGGTAGCCCCATCCCTTCTACCCCGTAATTGACTACTTTTAAAACATCTCAGTGACCGTCGTGGCACGTGCCACGTGAAAAGTCAAGGGTGTTCAAGCTGTTTTGCAAAAGTAGTGATTTTGAGAGGCTCATATCTCAGCAGCCGCTTGGGCGATTGTCTTGCGGTAATTTTTATAGGGTAGCTGCATCCCTTCTACCAAAGGTCGGATACTCTTGATCTATGTGAGTGACCCCCACTGCACGTGCAAAATACAAAAAGAAGAGGTGCCAAATTTGTTCCCATTTCAATAACTCTGTAATTACTGGGGCGATTTCGCTGAAACTTGGCATACAGGTAGGCACCCACCAGGCAATGCATTCCCATGTGTTGCGGTTAGGGTGCTACTGCACGTGCGCACGTGCAGGGGGCGTTTCCAGATCTTGAGAACGGCTGGGCCGATTGCGCTCAAGTTTGGTACACGGTTGGGGACCGGTTAGTAGGGTGCCGTGCAAAAGTCATTTTGGACCCCCTTTGCACGTGCGCACGTGCAGAATGCCGCTTCCAGATCTCAGGAACGGCTGGGCCGATTGCGTTCAAATTTGGCACACCGCTAGCGACCGGTTAGAAGGGTGCTTTGCACAAGCCCGTTGGAAGTACCCTCTCGCCCTTCCGCACGTGCAGGGCTCACTGTCTCGCTCGCTCGTTCTTCGCCCAAAAGGCGTTTTACTGGTAAATTATAATTCTTCGCTATCTAACCGCAGATATGGTTGAGGATGTAATGCAATCTTCACGTTGGCCATAAACTATGCTGTTTTGAACTCCAGACTCCAGTTGTCACTCGCTACGGATCAAAGAGATACTTGTTTGTATCCGCCTTTTGTTCGTTTTTTTTTTCTTGGTAACTACCTATAGTCTGACAAACCATATGGCCTTTGACAAACCTAAGAAAGAAGGGATTTGAAGTGCAACCGCTGCTGATGCACGTGCCTTTATATTGTCTAAAAAATATCCGAGAACATTTCTCTCTCAGCTTTTTACATACATTTTCTCCGAGCCTTAACATTGTCAGTTATCAAAACACGTGCAAAGTGATTCAGGCGCTTGAACTCTGATCTTCCTTAGATTTTTTGCAGACACTCGTATTCTGTGCAGTGTGCACCATTGGCATTTAGTACCTTTTGATTTTTCCGATCCCTTTTGTCTTTTGACGATGTGCCCAGTGCCATTTTTCATATTTAACCCGCGCGGGGCTGGGGGGGGGGGGGGTAAATTTTACCCTCCTCGCGAATTTTTGCAATATCTCAAAAACGGCGGCGCGCAGCGCCGCCAAACTTTCAGTACCTTTTCTTACATCAATTTGACACGTTCCCTGAAAATTTGAGCGAAATCCGTCGGAAAATTTTTGAGAAATTGACGTTTAGTGACGTCATGTTCGCCATTTTCGCCTCAAAAACGGCAAAAGTTCAAACGCCGCTAACATCTTCATTTTTAAAGGAATCAAGACGTAACAAAAAAGGATATACGTAATTCTACTTTGTCTATCGGTTTTTTGTCTATCGGCTATCTCGGTTTTTTGAAAATTTTGGATTTTGGCCCAATTTTTTTCAAAAAACTGACTTTTTTGGGAAAATAACTATAAAATCCAAAATTTTGAGTTAATCGAAAAAACCGGAATATATGTCAGAGAAGTGGTCTATATGCACCTACATACCAAGTTTTAGAAGAATCGGTTCAAAAATGTGGGAGTTATTCAAAATTGTATGACGTCACGACACACAAAAATTTTGAAAAATGACTTTTTTGGAAGTTCTAGACCTCGTACGGAAACAAAAATAGCACCATTCGATTCGCCGTGAAAAACTGCATCAGATAGACACCTTTTTAGGCCCTAACAACCAACTTCAAAATATGACCTCACTTGACCTGACCTTGACCTGACCTCGACCTGAAATTCATCCAGAGGTGGTCCATATCACTTATTGAGTGTGCCTACTGAATTCTATAAGTAAAATGACCCATAAAACATGTGTCGCACATGCCATTTTCTATATTTTATTTTTGGTGACCTGACCTGACCTTGACCTTGACCTCTGAATGATATTGTATGCAACGAATATTGTCTTGGTAGCCTAAGAACACGTTTTGGGCGATCAGTCTCAGTCCATGACTCCATCCTTCGGCAACTACGGTTCAAGGCCGATACTGTAGGAACTTGCAATTTGTACCCTTGACCTGACCTTGACCTTGACCTCAAACTTAAAATTAAGTACATGTTTATAGTTGTTCGTGATGAGATCTTTCGATTGGCGTTTGAATTTTCCAAATCGGACCATTAGTTCGGGAGATAACAGGGGGGGTAAAATTTACCCCCCCCCCCAGCCCCGCGCGTTCGGCTGGAGACCCCAGCCCCGCGCGGGTTAAGTTATGTACCATTCACAGGAAAAGATAATATAAAAGTGTGTTTTGCTCCGATTTGTTACAAAGGATGTCTGTAAATGAATGACTTCACGAAGCTGAGATTTGGGCGGGCGTTCTAGTTACTTACTTATGATCTTCATTGCGTATATTTTGTAATGAGTGCAGAACATGTATTTTGTACCTACATACGTTTGTGCATATGGGTATGCTTTGAACGAAGAGTTAGTCAGATTAACAATGTGGTTAGAGTGACCCTCGCAACTAAACTGGAGAATTCTTACAAAGTGCATCAAGTGTTAGCTACTCAAAAATCAAGTAGGTCGGAAGTCACTGGTTCTGGTTGGTATTTGGTTTGGTATCGGTATTCCGATTTTCCGTAACTGACATCACTAATTGTTAGATTGAACCGACACCGGCCTCAGAATGGCGTAACCATTAGGTAGCTCTATGATCTGATTCGAAATCCGCCCGAATTCGTTTGTGATGACGTTAGCGTTGCACACTGCCCAACCCTGCTAGCTAGGGTATTCCCCTTACCGTAAATGTGCGCGCGAGTGCCCGTTTGGTGGGCCAGGAGGGCGGCTAGGTTCCCCGTCGTGGCGACCGGCGTCCGACAGGTAGACAAAACGACCCTGGCCAGCGACCCGCGCTGACCGTCACTCTCCACTGCCGCCTCCGAGCCGCCGCCGGTGACCCCACCGTCACCACCGAGCATGTCTCATTAATTCATAACCAGCGGCGCAACCGGCAGCGCAGCGCACGTGCCATTGGTGGGGGTGTGTCCGGCGGCAGCCAATCAGCGCGCGCGCCGCCCGCCGACGACGTGACGTCACGAGGGCGTACTGCGCAGGCGCGGACGACGACAGCGATCGTCGGCGCCGTCGCGATACCGATCGCAGACGGATCGTTACGCCCGAGGGCGTTTGTGTGTGTCTGTGTGCGTCCGACGGCCCGCCGCCCGGCTGCCGCAGTCGGCAGAGTGACTCGCTCAAACGAACTCCTCCGTGGAATCTGTGACTGTGTGACTGAAAACAGTGGACTCTGCTCTGCAGCGGCCCGAGGGGCGCTGAGGTAGGTGCCGACCCACTGACGCCAGGCCCGTACGGCTGTGCGTCAGCTCTGGACACACGCCAAGTCAGGTGGTGGCTGTCTATATCGGGGTCGGGCCGTGGCGCGGGGGCGGTATGGCAAGGTCGGGGGACGGCAGGATGGTGAGTGCCACACCTCGCGGGTGTGAGTTGAGGGGAGACAAAAGGTTCTGACTGACGGAGAGATGATGATGTCATGATCCCGCCGGCCGTCGTCATTGCCAGGGCTGAGCGGATTGGCTGTGGAGTGTGGATGGTATGTGAGCGGCCGCTGGGTATTCGTGACGTCATACACCGTGTTAGGGTCAGGACCGGATGGAGTCACGCTCACGTGACAGAATGCTAAATTTTACTCAAAATATTTAAATTCATTTTCAAATTTTGTGGATCGCTGATGTCACTCTCGATTGTCCTTTGCCTAAATAGGTAAGGTGCAATTCGAATCAAGCACCTGACAGAAATAATCACTAAACTACTTTTCTTATCTCTGCCTTCGCAAATTAGCGATCACAATTAGAAATGTAATCGCTGCCGCCTGCCGGACTTGTCAGGATCACCAAGGCCTGGGATGTCAAGTCAACTAAATGCTGCCTCCGTTGACGCCTGACGGTCACCGAAACGACTGTATGTGCGCCGTTGAATGTGTGAGATGCCGACTCGACCGCCAAGTGACGGTGTCGGCTCGGTCAGTGAGTTCACAGTGCCACCGGATGTGTGAGGCTCAGGTGCCGGGTGTCAGACTCGGTCACCAGACACTGGGGCACTGCTCAGCATTCAGAGCTTCAACTTATGTACAACAGCATAGGCGGCGGAACGGGGAGGGCACCGGGGCACCGTGCCCCTTTTGATTTTGGCATTTTAACATTAGCCCTATGGGCGTTGCATGGAAAGAATGGGACCAAAAGTCGGCAGTGCCTCCCCCCCCCCCCAATTGAAGGTGTTCCGCCGCTACTGTATGTACAGTCACCAGCACTTGCTACTAATCACCTCGTTTTTGCTCAGTAGTTTGAAGACCGATCAATTCTCAGTCGAGCAAGATACGTCAAACGATCGGTTTGGTCCTCCGATTTTCGAATATCTAACTTGTTTTTGTATGTTCGAAGCATTTTGGGATGAGGAGCCAAAAAACGTCTTTTCTGCCCTTAAGTTGCCCCAAGAAGTCGTAGAACCTAGTCCCGCCTCTGACCCACAGACCACTAGTGCCATCTCTTGTCAGCCGAACAAACCGCAGAAGTAAATAATGTCACGTGACCTTTGCACACGCTACAATTACTACGCAGTTGTAGTGGGGGAAGCGGGGCGGAGGCGTTGAGAGGGACGCGATCGGTCCGGTCGGCTGGGGTCAGGTCGCCGAATTCGGAGGTCATCCGCCGGAGGGTGTTTGGGCGGTTGAGCCGTGTGGGCTGGGGCTTGCGGAGTGGGGAGCGCCTGGACCTGTCTGGAAACAAGTTCTACAACGCTGTGGCAGTCGAGAATATTGTGAGGAAAGAGAGGGAGAGAGAGAGAGGGAGAGAGAGAGAGTGGAAGAGAAAGAGGGAGATAGAGGGAGAGAGGGAGAGGGAAAGAGAGGGAGAGAGAGAGAGGGAGAGAGAGGGAGATGGAGAGAGAGGGAGAGAGAGAAAGAGAGAGGAGAGAGAGAATGGAAGAGAAAGAGAGAAAGTGAGAGAGAGGGAGAGGGAGAGAGAGGGAGAGGGATAGGGAGAGAGGGAGAGAGAGGAAGAGCGAGAGAAAGAGAGAGAGAGGAGAAAGAGAGTGGAAGAAAAAGAGGGAGAGAGAGGGAGAGAGAGGGAGATGGAGAGAGAGGGAGAGAGAGAGGGAGAGAGAGGGAGAGATAGGGAGAGAGAGAGAGAGAGAGAGAGAGAGAGAGAGAGAGAGAGAGAGAGAGAGAGAGAGAGAGAGAAGAAAGACTGGAGGGAAGGGATAAGGACGGGAGGAGAGAGAGAGAGAAGAAAGACTGGAGGGAAGGGATAAGGACGGGAGGAGAGAAAAGAGAGACAGATAAGGAAAACCAGGAAGGGTAAAATGAGAGAGAGGGTAATGGGTAAATCAGTGAGAGGGAGCGAGAGAGAAAATATTTAGTTGTGTCAGCTTGTTTCGTATGTAAAATGTAAATTTGCTTTCCATCATTTCAGCTTCGGATTGGAAATTAAATCTTAGCGTCCTTATGATAAACCCACTCTGACGGGATGGGGACGTTTTTATGGTCGTCGTTGGGAGCTCGGCACCAATGGGGATGATGTTGAGGGATTCGCAAATATTTCATAAAAGAGATGATATTTTTTTGCATCACCTATTAAACATTTTTTTACGTTTGCTATGAAAATGTTAGGCCCAGTTCCTTCAAGATCAGGTCCACGACTCCACAGCTTACAACAAGAGCTAGCTAACATCACAATTCACCCGCGCCGTGTTGGTGGCATGAACTTTCCGTCGAGTGCTGAGGGGGGGGGGGGGGCGTTTCACGCCCCTCCGTCTAACTCGGCTCCTGGGCCACGTAGCGACACGCGGTAAGCGGCAATCGAAAAAGCGTAAAAATAAGAAGGAAAACACTCGGTCATTTTAAGGTCAGGGCAAAGGTCAGGTCACCAGAGCTCATCAAAGGTCACATTTTGTCGATTTCAACGATTTTAAACATCCGACGGCTAACTCTGGAACCAATAGAGCTACAGCGCCGTGTAAAAGCGCATTCGATAGTTCTTTTAACGCTCTTTCGCCAACATGCCATCAAATTTGACCTCAGATCAACGGTTTAGCCCCCAGAGGGCACCGCTCTGATTGACCTCAAATTTGACCTCAGATCAACGGTTTAGCCCCCGTGTTTTCACCGCTCTAGCACGTCTCTGTCAAATCAAAAGTTATAGTAAAAAAAAAACTGCTGAAGACCTTTCATGACCTGAGATGACCTCAGGGGCACACAAAGGGGGCACAGGTGCAATTTTCCGATTCAGAGTGTCATGTTTACATATGAACCGATGTTTGAGAGGGTGTAGAACGACATTCGGCCAAAAGAGGCTCATTTCAATTTTCTCCCAATGATTTACCTATATGGAGCAGCCGCAAAATTTACCTGACCTTAGGTCACAACTCACAGATATAAAAAAAATCCGAGATATCTATTTTATACATACTGTTACCCTAAGCAAGTACTGAAAGTTTCAAAGTGATCGCTCAGTCGGTGTAGCTACAGCGAGCTTTCTAACTTTTTCTGAGGTAAGGTCACTTGACGTTACATGGTGACCTGACCTTGAATGACCGGGATCAGAAATTTTCATAGCATGTGCAAAAAGATGTCGGAACGGGTGTATCTAAAACAGCGGCGCTACACGTCGCCGTTTTTGAGATATTCGCGAAAAACCTAGGGGGCGTAAAACGCCCCCCCCCCCAGGACGGCGCGGATCAAACGGCCCCTGAGACCTCGGGGTGGTGCCCCTGAGACCTTGGGATGGTGCCCCTGAGACTTCGAGATGTTGCCCCCTCAGACCCGGGGAGAGTGCTCCTTCAGACCTCGGATTTCGGAAAAGTGCCCCTGGAAACTTGGAATGGTGCCCCCGGAGACCTCGGGATGGTGCCCCCAGACCTCGCGATGGTGCCGCCGGAGACCTTGGGATGGTGCCCCGGACCCTCGAGATGGTGCCCTCTCCGACCTTGGGATGGTGCCTGCGGAGAACTCGGGATAGTGCCCCCTGAGAACTCGAGATGGTTCCTCCGCGGACCTCGGGATGGAAATAGATGGACAATATTAAACTAAAAACTAAAAAACTCAACTAAACTTTTAAAAAACCGAGGCGAGGGACAGAAATGGGCCTCCGGGAGACCCCGAAAACGGTACCCTATTCCGATAGACCTTCTGGATGGTGCCCCCTTAGGAGACCCCTGGGTTAAAGCTCCCGTCGGTGACCTCCGTGATGAATTAAAGAAAAAAACTCCGTGATGGGCCCCCGGGAGGCCCAAGGGGGGGGGGAGAATGGCCCCATGCCCTCCTTCTAGATCCGCCACTGAAATGATCTGACCCAAGATCTTACCTAAAACGACCAAGAGCCTTCCTTCATTGTCCGAAAACCGCTGACAGTTGATAGCTCAATGACACTAGAGCCGTGCATAAGGAGGCGTGAAAACACTCTCCTCATCTCGATCTATTACGAGAGGACCATGTCATGGCGTGAGAAAGGTGTTCTCAAAATAGATGACACTGTATGAATGAGTAAATAATTCACGCCCCGTTGGGCTATTGGCGGACCCTATCACCTGACGGGATGGTGCAGCCGTTTCGTCCTCCACCTGAGATCTCGGAAAGTTACCGACCGATTTTGAAAATTCGAAGAACGTTCGATAGCCCCACCAGGGGCTATCGAAACTTGTTACCAGGTTTCGTCGACCTAGGTGCAACCCATGACGTCACAAGTCAGGTCAAAGGTTGCATTTTCTCACCGATTTAGTCTAAGGAATGCGTTACAGTCAGTTAACACATCAAATAAAAGGCATGTTATCGAAAAATATCGATGGAGCGTGGTTGCCCAATACATATGTTGCCTAAAGAGGTCACTGATGCCAGGTCAGGTTAAAGAGGTCAGGTCACTAAGGGTCACAATATGAACCTAACTATGCTAATTGCTAGGGTCGCGTGATGCATGTTTTATGGTCAATTTTACATTTAAAATTCAATGGTGTGGGCTAGACGGCCATTGGGGCCGGTTTAAATTACGTTCTGGTGGAGGTCAGGTCAAGGTCAGGTCAAAAAAGGTTAAATTTCAGAGTTGATATTTTGCATAAAAGGGGTATCTATTCGATGCAGCTCATCACGGGAAATCCAATGGTGGTCTTTGGCTTGCTCTGTGTGTTCTTTGACGGCTAAAAATTGAGTTTGAAAATTTTACGTAATACATTTTGAGAAGTGTTTTTTTTGCCATAACTTTGTTATGGCAAAAAATTTGAGCTGTCGAGTTTAACCCTCGCCGGCACAGGGGGTTGATGCAACCCCCCCTAAGGTTTTTCGCAAATAACTCGCGTAAAAAGCGGCCGATCGCGACGAAACTTTTAGAACCCTCGCATCGATCAATTTTACACCTATCCTGAAAATTTCATGACCCTGACCCAAATGGCCTTTGACCTGTGACCTCTTTTCCGAGACCATGTTTGGCCGGAATCGCGATTCGGCGTATGTCGGCTCGCATTAGCCGCGCTTTTGCAAGCTTTTCGTGGTTTCAAACGTTCAAACATGTGATTTGATGTTGCTCCCATACATTAGGGTGGGTGTCAAGGTCACCTGAAGGTCAGGTCAGGTCATTGACCTTTGGTGACCTCCGGTGACCTCGGTTCACTTTTTCGAGTTTTACATGTTTTTAGGCTAGTTTTTGGAGCTGAATTCGAATTTAGCAACCATTTGAACATTTATGAAGTAGTTTTGGTGCCTTCGTAACATGTTACGAAGCTGTCAGAGGCGGTTGACACGTATTACGAATACCCGTCACAACCCCTTCCGGTTGACCTGACCTGACCTGACCCGACCTGGTCTAAATGCTTAAAGACATCATCTCTGATAAAAACTAACACGATATTCGTGATCAGCACCCCGGAAAACCACATAGCAGCCACACTTTACGACTTTTTAACAGGTCCCGATTTTCCCGGTTTTCGGGTCATTGACCTGACCTGGAAGGTCACCCGATGACCTAGGACCTTAAAATTGGGTATCATCGGCTTTCTCTTGTGACGGGCAACACGCTCGTTTTTTTCCGCGAAGCTCTAGCTCGATCAGGGGCCAAACGCGAGGGGGGGTCGTACCCCCCCCCCCCCCTTGTGCCGTCGAAGGACGCAAAATGGCCTGTGCCGGCGAGGGTTAAGTTTGGCATATCTAGAGCAGATAGTTCTATAACATATATTCCAGCTTTAATTTTGAATGTTGTTGTTATTTTCGGGCTGTTATACTTCTATAGTTTTGATGGTCGAAATCAATTTTTGTTTAGAAATTAGAGTTGGCAGTTTTGTAGCGCTGTTTATTTTACATCTTTTTTATCTTGAATACCTATTTTTTGTTATCTTCAAAACTGTAAGCGTGACAGCTCTTCCTGCTAAACCTTTTATTGGGTCGAAAATGACAGAACATGACGTCACTCTGACGTCATTTGTGACTAACCTTTCATAAGAGCTCTGGAAAAATTTGGTCACAAGGTGTAAAATGATGCCCGGAGGGGTCTTGAAAGTTCGGTGGCGACCTACGCTATTCTTTAGGAGATATCGGCTGAAAAGGAGAGGGGGCTGTTTCGCGCCCCCCTCCCCCCAACGGGGCTCGAGGCTTTCAGTTGTTGCTCTCACATAACTCTTGGTTATATTACAACGTAGTGGAATTGCAAGCTTGGCAATATAAGCTTCCTGCCAGCGCCGGACCCGAGTTTAAACATGCAGGCTGAATTTTAACATTTGACTTTTAAATTTTTACCGTTGAGCTTTTTAGAAGTTGTATGAACTGTTCAGCTCCTTTTTTGGTCCATCACAGCGGGCTTGTATGTCAACTCATTTGTCAATCAAAGTAGAATTAAAAACTTTTTATTGGGTCTGGTTATCTCGCCAACTTCTTAACTGAATCGTTTAGTAGCTTTTGATTGGGCACTGCCCACGTTGTCTGTCAAACTTTTCGTGTCAACGAGAAGAGGCTGCTGACATCGTTTGTCGCGGTTAGATAATACCAATCCACGTCTCAGTGTGGCTGCTCGATCGCACTTTCCCTGGCCCACCTCTCCCACCAGGCTGGGCTTTGCCCGGCACAGCCGTCGCCTCAGTGCCTCGGGCGGTGACCCGTTCAAAGGGGCTCACAATTCGTATGGTGCCGTGGCTCTCAAACCAACACAGAACAGTGAAACGCACAGGCTTACCTTCCATATAAGGTGAACGGCTGATTCTGGCGCCGGGGCTTCATTCATGCTAAAGCGCCCAATCACAGCGCCGCATTTCAGTTAGTGTCGGGCGCAAAAGCTACTATGCTCCGCCCCTCCATCACGTGACCCTGCCCTCACGTGGCCTCAGTCACGTGGTGTTTCCACTTCTTGGCGCATGGCGGCGCTAGTCTCGCAAGGGCGGTGGTAGCTTGCTCCCCCGCCGTCCGGGGGTGATGGGTAGCAAGTGCTGGTGACTGTACAACAGGGCAGAGCCGATCACTGATCAAAGACTAATCACCTTCATAGCACGTAGTTTTCAGTGGATATGTCCGCGGGCTCCCCACTAAACACTAAATGTTTTACATGGAATGCAAATGTCAATGTGCCTGGAGGACAAATTGGCCACACAGTGGCGAGATTCTCTTCGGCTTGTTTTATTATTGGCGTTCTCAACATGTCTGCGATGCAACTCTGCCGCGCCCCTGCTCAGTGTTCAGGCTTGGTGTAATGCGGCACAGTATCACACAGGTTGAGTTGAGCATTGCGGTACAGCATACCTTCCAGGCATTTTCCTGCGGCGCTACGTGGAAACCGCTTTCCCGTCCCTATTGCTGCTAGAGTCACTAATTCGCCCCAATACAGCAATGGCATCCGCTAAATCGTTGTGCTATTTTAGACCACCTTCAGAATCACTCCAAACTTCTGTCTTGGGCTTAGAATATGCCGGGACGTGCTGAAGTGGCAGATAATTCGGAGGTCCGCGGGCTATTTTGTCTCCGAAAAAAAAACGAAGGTTATTCGGCAGGAGGATGAACGTTTTCGTTGAGGTCTTGAGATTGTTTTTGTGCGAAAATAAACACTTCGCATGAAATAAAAGTTGCCTAAAGAACGTAAAATAATTTTGCACGTTGGATATTGTTAATTGTTATTCACTTCAATGTTAATTAAATACACCACTTTTCACACTATTTACTTATTTACAGGGGCTCCGCCACGGTTTTAGGATTGTGGGGTCCAACCCAAAAATGCACACACCCTTATACGTTAAGTTGAATTACATAAGTGAAATTATGGGGTGGAGCCCCGTCAAAGTTACGTACCTCAGTTTCTAAATAATTTCGTCGGCCAGGTCAGTAATGTATGTATATTCTTCGACACGAATTTCATTATTCCAACGCCTCTGCTGAAATGCATCTTCAGCTTATGTAACTGACTCTGCACGACTTTGTTTGGCGGCATAACAAGGTTGTCTCTGATACGACATGCTTGTCATGCTTCGAGAAACTGGATGATGCAACTCGCCAAGTGTCCGGTTGAGGTCAGCCTTAGCTATGGTGCTCTATTGTCCTGCCCATGACGTAGGCCTTCGCTGATATTCGCCATTCCCAGAGTGCGCGACGCCCAGGAGACAGCGGCGCTACAGCGAGACCGGCTCTAATTTTCATACCTACAGGTAGTTATCTGCTGGGGCCAGTCTGCCCACGCTCTTTTATAATTATTATATGTAAAGGGAGATTGTAGGAAGGCAGAACATCTGTTTAAGGTCTCCCAGCTGTCAACCTGCCGGCTGCCACGTTTTGACGATGTACAGTTTCTGTCGGATATCAGCGCTCAACGTCAGCAGCTCCGCACGGCTGCCAGAAGTCACACGCTGCCACCGCCCCTGCACTCTGCCAGCGATGGTAATCTGTTTACATTGCAGGGCCCATGCCCGGGATCACGGGCAGAGTACAAAACCATCCACCGCGGTGGCGCGGACCCTGCAGATGACCCCTTGGCAGATCCAGAAAGGCGGTCTCGGGCGCTGCAAGGGGCATACCCCCCAAAAAGTTCATCCGAATTCCAAAACTCTTTTCGGATTTTGATTCCTTATGCACTACGGTTCAGCTTAAAGCAAACTTTTCCCAATGGAATTTGCTAAGTTTTGCTTTTTTAACAAAAATATTTCATCGATTTCGCATGCTGCGGGGAAAACATTTGCCCAAAATTCCCCCTGGATCCGCCAATGCGTGACCCCTTAGCCCCGGTCCCAGCCCCAGCGACGGGGCCGGGGCCGGGACCGACCGGCGCTTCCGTGATAAATTGTGACAGTCGTGCCACATGATCCGCCGAAACGGGAGCGTTCGTCTCCCATACTGGCACTGCACAGTGCACCGTCTGAGCGAGTGCCGACCGCCAGACGCGGGCTGCGCCTGCAGTGACGGTGAGCCTGTTCAGGCCGGCTGTGGGTCCATCTGCCGCGGCGAGTGGGCCATTCTGTGGTCTCTGGTGACGGGATGGCTTCTGCAATAGCAGTTCAGGTGCACTTGTGGTCGGTTAGGGGTAGATGGGACGACCCGTAGTGGCTATATCGATATCGCAGATTGGTCGATTGCATATACGATGGCTGTGGCTTCCTCAGAACAACCAGCGTTCGCCTGTGCTTGTACCGGAAAAAGTGTTGTTATTTCACATGACGGTCAAATAACGTTTTTGCCCGATGCTACCACGTTTTAATTTCCGTATCGTCTATGTATGTATGTTTGGGAATATGTATGCTTTCCACACTGGCAACGGTATTCTGATTTTTTTCTCTCCCCCAGACTGAACCAGCCGCCGCGCGCCGCCACCCCCGGCCGCCACCATGGACCCGTACGGGCGCTACATGCGCATCGAGGACGACAGCGACTCGTCCTTCTCCTGCGGCCCGACGCCGCCGAACCCCAATAACGACAACGACACATCGTGTATCCTTCGCCTGAGCCCCGAGAGCCTGCAGCGTGACCTGCTGCCTCGCGCGCCGCCGCCGGCCACCACTGGGGGGCTGCGTAACCTGGTCTACGACCAGGCATACGAGCCGCCGCAGCCTGCGCCACACTCACTGGGAGACGCCATCGAATCAGGTAGGGAGAGGGACAGAGGGGAGAGAGAGAGGGAGAGGGAGGGAGGGAGGGGAGGGGAGAGGGAGAGGGAGAGGGAGAGGGAGAGGGAGGGAGAGAGGGAGAGGGAGAGACTGGGGTTATTTAGTTTAAATAATAAACACGCCTTGTTATGGATAGGAAACCGGCTCGATGATAACCTAACCACTAATTGGTAGGCCTTCTCCGAATCGGGGAATCCCCGTTCTGTTATCGGGATGCGTTTCTCGACGTTCTTTGACGTTCTTTAATGTATTTATTTATTTGTTTTATTTTTTAGTATCGTTTGAGCATCACTCATTTGGCATGTGAGGTGCTGATAACACCACATAAGAAAGATGGCCTTGGTGTGATAGGAGTCAGCCCTTAACAACGGGTAGCGGGCTCTCTTTAACCCGTGGTCACTGGTCACCACTGACGATTGTTTTCCTCGGGATTATTAAACACTGTCTACTGTTACCGTAACGTCTTTGTTTATAAATGTACCGTTGCTCACTCGGTGAACTCAAAATGTTCAGACGGTCATCGAATGATAAAAGGTTATTTATCCCGTGTCTACACGAAATGTATTGAATAGAATGTCGTCTCAATCAACCACCCTTTATCACATGGCTTCCCGTTGTTACATTTTGTCCTCTTCCTCTAAGAAAAAAAACCATCATCTACCATCTCGATCAGCTACTAGCCAGAAGCTCCGTAGAAGAAGCTCTCCATCAATCCTTGTACCTACCGGTGACGCAATATGTATCCACTGTCAGCGGGAGCTTCCCGGTACGTCCGTCAAACTGTCACAGCGCCCCGTATGATGGTTCGACGTGCAAGTGCCGCCGAGGGTGGACAGTGGACAGTTGACGGCTGTTAGCGCAGCTGTGCGCATCTGGTGTCCCTGTGTAGTGATACGGTGATTGTGGTTTTTTCCGTGATTTTGTTTCTGTAGCCTCAAAGATGACCTGTCAGGTCGTCATTTAATGTCAGGTCTGCCTCGTTTGTCGTGTGACTCTTAGGAGTCTGGATCTGACCCTTGGACAGTTCCCGCCTGATTCGTATCTTACCTCGGCATATACCTGACCCATGACTGCCCCATGTGTGACCTCGTTTATGTCCCCGTGTGTTAGTGTGACCCTTGTCTGACTCCGGTCGACTGGTGAACGATCCATATGTGTCTGTGACCCAGCGTCTGTGAACGCCCATATGTGACCCGTGTTTGACCCCACTCGGTCCATGCCGCAGCGCACCTGCCTGAGAACCTAGAGGAAGTTCCCGCGCTGGATCTGGATCTGCCGCGGAACGAGCCCCTGGACACTAAGGATGTGACTGGGCATATCACCACGGATATCACAGGTCAGCGGTGGGATGGACTGCGAGATAGGGCGGACTTTTGGTCACAGCGTTCGTGTCATTGCAAATAAAGATTCTGTAGGTGGATGCACCTGGGTCAAATTGAACTTAATTTAATTTAACGAAGCATACTTATTGGGAAAAAGGAGATAACCATAGATTTATATGTTCGATCTACAAAAAAAAATCACTTCGAAGGAAAAATTATTCTTTTTTGATACGGCAAGTTTTTAAGTTTACCTTTAGACAAGTTGAAGTCTAATGGTCTTATTGTGCTTATAATCATTGTATAAAGCTACGTTGCAATATGCGCTAAACAAGATTGACATATCTCCTGCGTGTATTCATCCGTGTTCTCGAGATACTTCTGAAAATGGTAAATCTTTTTGCTCATCACTTACTAGGCGACTGAGTCGCTGGGATGTGCATTGTGCAGGGCTCAGAGACTGCCTGGCTAGATAACTACAACCAATTCGAGGCCAAGAATATGATGTAATCCAGCTCCTGAGCGTCGCTGTGAACGAGTGGTCACCATGCCATGATGTAGAGGAACCGTTTCGCCCTCGCTGTTGCAGCCGCTCCCTGTATGCATGCCAATCGTATATCGGGGCCGTCGGGGGCGCGGCAGACAGGTTTACAGACTGTAAAACAGGCCCGCCACAACCCCAGTGCCCGCCGCGGGGGGCACCGGCGGCCCCACAGGTAAGTACGGTCACCTACCTACTGCGCAGCGCCTCCGGCTCGATTGGACGACTCTTAGAGCGGAACTCAGACCGATGGAGATTGAGTCCGGAGCTGGGACCCGCTATAGGGCGAGCGGAGCTCCGGCTCCCCGCCGACCGGCCACCGCGCTCTCTGGACACACTATGTATTGCGTGGGTCGTGTCCTGCGGCCTTTTCGACCCTCGTCACCCCCCTCTGTCGGCTCTGCCCGCGCAGAGGGTACCGCCAGCAGCCGGTGGCGGCTGGTGAGACACGCCCGCCTGTCCGCGCTGGACAAATCTGGTTTTCTCTGGCTGAGTCTGGTCGGAGCTGAGGCCGACCAGTGACCTTCAGGCGTCGTGTCCCGGTTCGAGAGAGCAACATTACGTTAACTTACATCATCATGAGTAAAGCGCTGGGAGACGCACTCGGAATATCCGCCAATTTCTGGTTTCCGTTTGTTTGTGTTCAGGGAACAGTTATATGAGTTACCGTTAAAATTACGCCGTTTCCGTAATTCCTGAACGATGAAAAACTATGTAATTAAATAGACCGAAGGCGCCTAACCGGTGACCCAACAAAATGATTGCCTATTTGTATCTAAATAAGTCGACAACAGGCGTTAGATGTCAAGCGTGAGCGCGCCGTATCGTGACAATATAATCCCGGCCGTCAATGTGACGAATGTGGAAATCGCTACGCAACTATTCATTCTGTAGGAGGAAGTCGATCGAGTAGCCCGTATTGGGATCGAACTATAACTTGACTGGACGCTGACTCTCGACCGGAAGCCGTGTTATAATTTGGAGCCGCGAAAAAAAGATAAAGTAAAAACGCCTACGGATGTCTTTGGTCAACATGTCCACTCTCTCTGCACAACTGACACATACATAGGAGTGGATAGGCAAGACGTCAGTCCCGGTGCAGCAGGCTGGAGTGACACATGTCAAAGTGGTGCGACGACATTTGACCGGTCAGGAGCTGCTCGTGACGTGCTGCGTGATGGCGATAACGGGCGACATTTCCTGGCCGATTCCTAGCAGACTTCGATGTAACAGTTCACTCTTCAGAGAAAAACGATGACGTGTCGTTTCGTTGGGAGGTGGGAACGAGCCGTATTAACCCGTCAGTTATACTTACTACCATTGCTATAACATTATTGGGTCTCATAGCCTATGACAGTCCGAAGTCCGTATGTTTATAACGGTGCTGCTGTTGTCTTTCGCCAACCCGAGGCGCCGTGATGGGTGATCGGGACGTGCAGCATCACTTCATGTGCTCGGTTGCATCACCCCATGGTTCTAATGGCATTGGAGCTGGACTGTCTATTTGAACCAGTCACCGCGGCAATGCTTTGTTATTATGTTCCGCCTTTTATTTTGTTGTCGCTTGACTTCTCCGTCATGGCCAGTAATGATTGCATATTGCTTGATATGCAGCACTCTCTTTTTAAGAAAGAGCTGCGTGAGTGGCTTCTGAGGAGTCAGAATGACGGCTGATCAGACTCGCTAACGTTATTTTATATTATATCTGACGCCGTTCACTCACTCGTGTGCATGCATGTGTGTTTTTATGTACCCACCTATTGCACCTGCACCGACTGTACCTTCTTGACTCGAGGCTATGAATAGCCATTGCATGATGGAATGCCTCACGACGTGAAATACATTGCTTGGTAGTCGTTTGTCTGCTTTCTATTAGCGCGTTCTCAACATTAAACGCACAGGGTGGGAATGCGCACACCTGTAGGTACCGTTTACCTTTATGTAATCCAACGCACCCCTATCCTGACCCCTAACGGTCCTTGCCCAGTGCACACTCGTTCCCCGCTGTCGACCAGCGAGCCTCACCCCTCTCCCTGTCTTCACCGGCAGTGGGCGAGGACCGGCCGGCGTCGGCCACCAGCAAGGAGACCTCCTCGGAGGGCAGCGCCGAGGAGGCCCTCCAGCTGCTGGTGACGCCGCAGCAGGCGGAGATACCGACCGAGGAGAAACTGCTGCACCTCGGCTCGGCGCAGGTCAGACCCGCAATCGGACCCGTGAGGAACTGGGATTCATTGAATAATGTCCATCTCAAATTAATTTGAAACTGGGGTGGGATCTCATGGACGTCTTTTTCGGAGAGCTTGGCCAGAATATCTTGCCAGATTGTAGAACGTCAAACAGAAGTGGCTGCAAAACGTTGGAAATCCACCAAAATGTGAACATGGTCTCCATGGCTAACGGCGTCGTCGGAACTACCCCGGTAACTACAAATGTTATCATTTCACTGTGTGCTGCTGTTGACACGTTCCCTTTCCATCTCCACCAGACGCTGGACCGAGATGCGGCACGCAAGCTAAGTTACCAGGAGATGGAGCGCGTGGAGACGTGCTGCTCCTCGTGCAACTGGCCGCTCATCAGGAACGTGTTCGTCGGCGTCAGCGGCGCCATCTGGCTGGCCCTGCTGGCCGTCTGCGTCGGCTGGATCGTCTCAATGCCGCGCAAGTGCGACCCCTTCAAGAAGTGGTACCAGGGCGAGGCGATGTACGAGCTGTTCCCCGGGTCGTTCCAGGACTCGAATGGAGACGGCGTTGGTGACCTCCCGGGGTTGCAGAGCAGGCTGTACTACGTGAAGAACCTCGGCGCCAGCACGATTGTCCTGACGGGGATCTTCCAGACGGGAGACTTCCCGACAGACATCGACAACGTCATCAACCACAAGCTCGTCGACCCGAAGCTGGGAACCTCCGGCGACTTCCTGAACATGGTCGAAGACGCTCACGCCATGGGTCTTCACGTGATCCTCACCATCGATCCTGTACCCTTACTCACGTCCGATGACTCTGACCTCACCAACCCGACCCCGTCGAACGGCACTGGCGCGTCCCATCTTCAGGATGCCACCTACCCCGCCCTTCTGGCCACACTGGAACACTGGCTGCTCCAGGGCGTCGACGGGTTCCTGGTGCGTGGTCTGGAGCGTGCCGTGGACCGTGCCGACGTCGAGAGTCTGGTGCAGGAGGTGCGTAACCTGCTGGACCGCTACACGGTCGGCATGGAGGACCGGATCATGGTGGTGCCGCTGGAGCTGCTGCGGGCCATCCAGGAGCACGACCGGCACAACGCCACTAAGGTGCTGCATCGTGTGGATCTGCTGGACTGTCAGCTGCAGATCGAGGGTCGCTCGCCGCAGCAGATCGTCGACCAGATCACTGAGGTGAGAGGAGGTGGGCGAGGGGGGCTGTGGTGAGGGAGAGGGGCGGGCAGAGCAGGTGCTGGAGAAAGGGGAGGAGTGTGAGTGTCGGCGAGAGGGAATTGGATCCGGGAGGAAGATAGAGGGATGAGAGGGTGGGTGTAGGCTGGGGTGTTTTGAAAGAGGGCCGTGGTACGGGGCAGAGCATAGAGAGAAGGCAAGCGCTGGGGAATGCAGATGGGGCCAGTGCCCAGTGAAGGAAATGGCGCAGCTGGATATGCCCTTGCACGGAGATGAGCACGTGACAGAGACCCGAGGACAAATCGGGCATCGGTGAAGGGAGTTAGCAGGGCCTCTTCTGTATTGCTATCTGCGCCGTGAGATGGATTTGTGGCGGCATTTGGGCTGTCGTTTCTCATTGTAATGTATTTATGGATCCATTACGTTACTGCGGAGGTCCAGCGAACGTATCGTGCTCATGCTTCTCCAATGTCCCGTTGGGTGACATAGTTCTGATCTCATTTTAGACCCGGACCTTGTATGACCGAAGCTGCCTGTTTCCTAGCATGATCCGCATCTGATGCCAACAACATATCAAATTTATCTCGCAATCCTCAACTGACGAATATGCTTCATCACTCCATCGCGTCGACCCCATCATTCTGTTTCTCCTCTCTACGCCCCACGCCTCGGACCTCATCAACGATGTGTGACCCACTCAGTGACCCTTCTGGGTACCGCCCGCAGATCATGTCGTGGGACGCGTCAGCGGACGTGCCGTGGTTCACGTGGCACCTATCCTCACCGGAGGACACCCGTCTGTCTCGCCGACTGGGCCGCGGTCACTCGGTGGGGGCCACCCTGCTACAGAGCCTGCTGCCCGGCACGGTCACCGTCCTCTACGGAGATGAAGTCTGCCTCATGGAGACAGAGAGCGAGACCAACCAGGTAGGTTAGCGGGAAGTGCGCGGTTCAGGCGGTGCGTAGATGAAAGCTACATGACAGAGAGATTGCTAACGACATTAGGCTAACTGTACCTATATAGCGACTACATGTGTCTGAATTGCAACGATTCTGACTTGTGCACTGAACCTCTCGTCCCAATTCCACCGTTGCATACCCCCTCCCCCAGTTTTGAGTGACCCTTTCCGCCTACAGACGGTTCCCAGTCGGGCATCATGCCGTGACCTGATAGACAACAGCTCTACTAACCCCTACCCTTCCGCCCGCAGACGGTTCCCGGCCTGGGCATCATGCCGTGGTCGGACGACGTCACATCAGCTGACTTCACCCTGAGCTCGCGACTGCCATGGCGTCCGCTGCCCGAGGGCCACCATCTGTACAACGCCGACAGCCAGCAGAACATATCGGTGCAGTCAGTGAGAGCCGCCCTGCAGACCCACAGCACCGCCGTGCCCATCTACGTCAACGGAATCTACGAGGCGGTGGGCGACTTCAATCCGAAACGGTCGTCGAACCTGATGGTGAGGCCATGTCTTGGTCTGTTTGTGGGGTGGGGTGGAGCATAGACCTCCGTACGCCGAGGTCTATTGGTGGTGGTAAAGATACTTCGCGGATCGATCCAGGTGTCCGGTCGGGCGCGTCTCGCTGGCGATGGGAACGCGTTATTTATTCATCAACGGGAGTCGGGAAGAGACTATGCATTGCAGGCATTCCTTTCACAAAGAGCGACGTGGATTGACGCAATTAGTCCGTGTTTGCAAATTGCATCCGCGCCACGTTGCTTCATTCAGGTTTCCACCCTTGCAATGACATGCTGATTAACAGTTCGCACAGTTCCTGGTGACCCTCTTAGGTCCATCAGACCGGTGTCACTATACAACGTGCTGACGTGCGTACCCCTCCACTGCCTCTCGATCATCAGGTGCGTTACCTGGACTCTGCCGTGCTCGTGCTGGACCGTTTCTACCCGCGTCAGCCGCGCTGGTGCGTCATCTTCAACACGTCGCCGGAGTCGTTGACACGCGACCTTAGCCACATCTTCTTCCGAGGCCTGGTGGTGGCCAGCTCCACGGGCGACAAGGAAGGCTTCATCCGGTTCAAACAGCTGCGCCTGGAGCCCGGTGAGGGACTGCTGGTCAAGCTGGACCGCTGAGATGGCGAGAGAGTCGCTGAGAGGTCGCCAGAGGAGCAGGGAGAGTGGAGATGTTGGAGAGTCGAGAGGGTCAGCAAAGAGCAGAGAGATGACCAGAAGCTAGAGAGCTAGAGGAAGGTGGGAGCTGAGTGCGTCAAGGCATCGGTGCGACACCAAGGTGCAAAAGCAGGCGCCTTTATGCATCGTTCCGAGCGTATTCTTTTTCTTTGGTATTCTAGAAGAAATGTGTGGTTGGTGCAATACCAAAACGCTAATCTGTGGTGATAAGGGAGATTTGATGTGAATTTATAACGTCTAGGACTGTTTTGATACTCATAAGGTCATGCTATTTTGAGCCTTGCAGAGCGTCCAAACGTGCCTGTGTTTGAAAGGTGCAATATATTCTAGTCGGGACAGTCACCAGCAGCCGCTGTATTCGATCAATGGGCTGTTTAAAATAAAACAATTTTATTGCGCAGAGCGTCAGTGGGCATCAAGAAGAGGATTTTCTCCCTCTGAAGTAGTTTGACGAGTACCTACTTGTAGCGTGAATGTGTGAGAAGAGGACAGTTATACGCCTGATGTCTCGCAGTTCGGTGGAAGAAAACCGTTGCTATCGCGACAGTACGGTGTGCTGTGATATTTCAGCCAGTATGCGCGTGTGCGTGCGCTTGTATCTGTATGTATGTCTGAGGGAGTAACTAGTATTCAGTCCAGTGGCATTGAGTTTCTCCCGCAGATTTGTTTACCCAATCCGTCAACAAGAGTCGCTAGATACCACCGCCTGCCACATTTAACCACCATGCTTTGTTAGAACACGTAGTTTATTGTTAAATACGGACAATACACAGTACATCAATGGATTATGACACCGGCAGTCCATCGGCGACCTCTTGGGAGTTGGGACTTATGCTTCCTCGCAGTCCTGACTATATTTCTTGTGCTCGTCGCTCTCAAACACTGGATAACTCAGCAGTCACAACTGCGTGTAAGTAGGAATGAACAACACCACTAGGGCTCACAACAGAATACACCGACTGCGGGCGGCAGCACAGACCTGGTAGCGAGCGTTTGATGGCACGCCATTGTCACTGTGAATGCGGAGGTTTGGTACGGCGCAGCGGATGACACTGAACACCAAAGCCCGTGGTTCACGGAGGGGGGAAGCACGTGACACTGCGATCGGGCAGTATCTTGACTCGCTGATACACGAATCAGTAACGTAATACTTCTCGCTGGAATGACTAAAACGAAAACCTAGGACATCGGGTCAGCCCTATTCAGGTCCGATGGGTAGTGTAACGTGAAGAGGTAACACAGATCATTTGATTCATAACTTGGCCGGGATAACCGGCTCAACAGCCAATGTGAATTATGCCTCGGATATCACGAACAAATGTAGACATCAACAATGGTTACTAGTGACTTCGATGGGTTACTAGTTTGACTCGCATCCCCAGTAATATCAGTAGTTGCAGTAAGTAGTTATGTTACTTTAATTGAGAACTGTTATAAGCAACTTAACCCCATCCACCAACTGTTAAATCTCACAACGAAAATTGATCACGACATCCAATATAACACCTACCAGATTTTAAATCAGACATGCGAGCCGAGGGGTCACCACTAGCGGTCCCATGGATCACATAACCAAATCATACAGACGACTTCAGAACACCGGCTTATGCCCTTTTTACCCTACATTTCACTGGTGATGGCAGGGTCATAGCTCACTCATAGCATCTCTCACATCTACCGATCACAACACATCAACCTCTAGTGGACACAGTAGTAAGCAGGGTTATACAATAGCGGTAGGTTAGGCCTTAGGAGGGGTGTGTGAAGAAGGGGAGGGGGCAGAGACACCGGCACGGCCCGGTTCCAAGCCACACTGAAGGCACCACAGCTGGACACCCACAGCTGGGCAATGAAGGCGGAAGTACTCTCGTTTGATGAATGTGGCGTCTTATGCACAGCTGAGAACAGCATAAGGCGAGCATCCAAGAAACAGGCCGCCGGCCGCCGAAAGAAGAGCGACATACAGCTAGAAGATGAATTACAGACTAACGGAAGTTGATTACCTGAAGGCTGAAAGCGACTTCGGAAGCTGATATTACTACTGATGTAAGTTAATCTCACACACCCATACTGTTATATCGACTCTTGCAACTGACACATTAGCAGCCAGTGACGCGTTGTTACACTTCCCCAAATATTTAGATCAAAACTGGGCGCGCATATCATTCGATTCCCTCAACGACAAACCCTTATAAAATTTACGAAACCGTCCACAACACATCTTCTGGCTGTTATTCATAACAGTCCACCGTTCACGGAAAATCACAAAACCATGTCCACGCAACTCTTCAAAGGAACGGGCAGACCGGACGGCGTTCACAGATGCAGCAGCCAACTCGACTCCCTAATCACAGTCTCTGCTCGATTAGGTCGAGTCCCATCAATCCTCGTCAAGCCAACAACACGGCACTTTTCACAGCTGTCAGAAGAGGATGTTCTACAACCATGTCACGCGCGAAGCTCGCCGTATTCTCGCTCGAATTTCTCGTACTGCGCTAGCGTCTGAGCGTCGACCGAGCGTCGGATGCGTTTCAGAGAGTCCTTGAAGTCGTTGACATTGATATGCCGTAGTTTCTTGGGGTCGATGGACTTGACCTGCTCCTGATCCATTTCTGCCGATCAGACCGCAAAGGAGCGACTGTTACCGCCCGGGACTGAGTAGTATTTGACGGGTACAGTATACAGTATACAAGTCAAGGTTCTGTGTGAATGTCTACAGATATCTTGCAACAGCGTACAATGATAACAAATGATCAGGTCATCAATGCCATGCCCTCGTTACAGTCAATGTCCCGTCGCTCCACCCTCCACCACCTGGCTCTAGTTTCTAATAGACCAGCCCACGACCATCCACCTCTGATGGGTAAAACAAGTTCTGGCTTCCCTTCCATTGCTCCCCGCTGATGGCTAAAGGATGCACTGGCCTCTCTCAATCCCTCACTCTCATCTGACGAAGAAAAAGCACGCATCTCTCCCTCTCTCCCTCTCTCGCACGCCCTCTCACCTCGGATGGGCCCCAGCGCGGCGTCGCGGGCCAGCGCGGCGATGTCGCTGGCCGAGTAGCCGTCTGTGAGTTCCGCCAGCGTCTGGAGGTCGCCCTGCCGCAACGGTTGGCCGTGGCTGGATAGTAGGCGGCCGAGCAGCGCCTTGCGCGCCTCGCGGTCCGGCAGGGGGATGTAGATCCGCTTCGGGAAGCGGCGCAGGATGGCCTGGTCCAGCTCCTGAGGTCTGTGGCAGAAGATAGGGTAATCGGCGTCAGAAAGGAGGGGACACGTCAGCCATTTGATGAGACGTAGGAGGCATTCTCCAGACTTGAGGTGTGGCCATGCGTTTCGAAGAAAACCAACACGACGAAGAGCCACATAGTAATGACTGATTCACACAGCGACACTAAAATCACCTCTCTATCACAGATCGCACTTAAAGTACGAGTAAGCACAAGCCACCGACTCTCGCATCTACCTGTTGGTGGCTCCGAGCACCAGAATCTTGTCCTCTGCGTTGGTGCCGAGTCCATCAAACTGGCAGAGGAACTCGGTCTTGAGGCGGCGCGACGCGTCGTGCTCGCCCTCACGACGCTCCGAGAGCAGCGAGTCCAGCTCGTCCATGAAGATGATGGACGGCTGGGGACGCGGGGGAGCGAATCAGTGGCGGCACGTCAGGTCACGGGCAGCGGGAAGAGTGCTTGGAAATACATAGTCTGTCGCAAGTAGACAAGTAAGCGTGTCTGCGCAACCCAGACAAAAAAAAACTTTTTATGTAGACAATCTGTGATCAAAGCAAAAGTGAAAAGTGTCAAACGTTATCATGTAAGGTTTGTCAGATACATACGAGTATCGAGAACGGCTCGACCGATTGCGCTCATATTCGGTACGCGGTTAGGGACCGGTTAGTAGGGTGCCGTGCGAAAGTCAGTCGGGACCCATTTTGCACGTGCGCACGTGCAGGGTGTCGCTTCCAGATCTCCAGAACGGCTGGGCCGATTGCGCTCAAATTTGGCACATCGCTAGAGACCGGTTAGTAGGGTGCCGTTCACAAGTCAGTTGGAGGTACCCCCTCGCAATTTCGCACGTGCAAGGCCCACCCTCTCGCTCGCTCCGCTAGTCGCCCCAAAAGGCGTTATATTGGACGTATTTCATGATCTCACTCACCGTGGACACAACAAGCCAACATTAGCTCTGCTGGCCATCTTTACAGTCGGCCGCACATAAATCACCCCTCCCAAGCCTCTCCCCCTCCCGCTCTGACAGACCACCCAGACCCGACAGACCCCCACGGTCCTACCTGCAGCTCTCTGGCGACGGCGAACAGCGCCCGCACCAGCTTCTCGCCCTCGCCGTGCCACTTGCTCGTCAAGCTGGAGGCGCTGATGGAGAAAAACGTGACGGATGCCTCGCTGGCCAGCGCGCGCGCCAACATCGTCTTGCCGTTGCCTGGCGGAGGTATGGGGCGTGGGTGAATTACGAGCGTGCATCTGAGGCAGCGTACGGTATAGCAATGAATTTTAGAGCCAGCTTTCCTGGTGGGGAGTAGCCTCTGAATATTATAATCGGTCGACAGACTAGATAAAAGATAACCGTTGCTGTGTTTACGAATGGGATTGAGTACATCAAATCACATTTGGTTTTAGGCTTGATCCCCGTCCAAATGACACCTCAAGCTAATAAGGCACCGCCGAAGCCTAATGACTGCACCCAGTATCATTCTGACTTGAGACTAGCCTTACACTACAGCTGTCACCCTTCATTCAGCCTCACCTGGCGGTCCGAACAGCAGGAGTCCGCGGGCCGGCGCTCTGAGCCCGGTGAACAGCTCTGGGCGGACCGAGGGCAGGATCACCAGCTCCTGAAGCGCCCGCTTCGCCGACTGAGCGGAGACAATCACACCGTTGTCAGAATATAACATTAGCATACAAAACCAAACATGACGTATGAGGTCACGATGCGCCCTGTGACACACTAAGAATACATGGGCTCCGTCGAGCCCGGACGGTTAAAAAATTGTATGCAGCCTGTTAACCAGAGCTTTATGTCTAAAAACAGAGAACTTCAAGAGCGTTTTTTAGCTCACTACCTTCTGGCTAGGACTGCGTAGTTCATAATCGGCAATAACACAATCATATCCAGAAGATTACCCATATGACGGCCGATTAGGTCCCTTCACCGAATCACCGTTCTAAAGTTATCACGTCAATAGATTCCGCCGCCTTCCGGCAAACTCAATTTTGATCACCCGAACCGAACCGGACGTGACGTTGAGCATTTACGACCTAACTAACTACCACATCGCCAAAATAGTCACCCACTGACTCCCACTAACTTGAACATGCACGCCCACTTACTTCAATTATGAAACACATACTTAAGAATCGGTCATTCCCTAGTTCCCCGCAGATTCCCTCAGTCATTCCCACAGACCGCCTTTAGCAGCTATCTCTCCGGCTCGCCGAGTTTCCTGCTATGCATATCATCCGGTGTCTCCCGCAAATTCCCCAGCCTGCCCATTCTTCTCTCTCCTCTCCAAAACTCACCGCATTTCCTGCGATATCATCTAGCGTCACCACCGGTCCGGCGTCGATGATCTCATCCAGGATCAGCCGCGCCAGCTTGGGGTCGACCCCCTTCAGACCGGCGGTGGAGAGCGGCTTGCGCGCGGACCGAGACGGGGTGCCGGCGGACGAGGTGGCCGGGGATGACAGGCCGCCCGCCTGACGGGAGCGACACAGACAGAGTCAGCGTGGTGTAGGCAGACTAGGTCACGGACGGGCAGTGCGACAAAACGACGGACAGTACACGAGGATGAAACACCATCTCCGGCACTCATAAGATAATATAATAAAAAAGAAGACAAGCGAGATTTTGACGCCAACTTACCAAACTCACGTCGAACTCTCCCGAGATATTGTGCTGAATGGGTAAATGCCGGGTTTCGCGGAGTGCCTACTAACTCATGGCCTATTTGAGCTCAATGGAGGCATTTGATACTGTCATTATCACTAATAATTTTCCCAACGCATATGACCACCTTGAATACTCCGCTCTGGATATTGAAACGGTTGTGGAATGCAAATGATGCCAGAAAACTGCATGCTTTTCAGCTATAAATGACGAGAAACTATGTCGCTAGCGGTCGGACGTTTTCTCTCCGCCGCTTCGATCGTTGTTCGCAAGTCCGTTTCCCGGTCACCAGCATCCTACTGTATTGTCGTGATTGGGATCAGGCGCTGTCTACTATAATATTCTGTTCATTATGCCATAGCCGACGGCACAGGATTACACAAATGCAAAATACAAAGTTGCTTTATTCGACTCCCATCATGGTCCATCTAAGCACTCAAATAATCACTACAGAAACATCTAACTAAAACAGTGAAGTGTGCACTATAATCTTACGCCACCAAACGCCTTTAACAGCTCTAAACTATTGCGCCCGTTTCCATAACGAAGTTATCTTAATGTGGCGCATAATTAAATGGCACTTAAGCCTAAAAATTCCTGGCACCAGTACATGGCACTGATACAATGACCTAAAACGAGACAGCAGTTGAAAACCGACGCTGATCTGGACTAACACTGAACTTATGTACCTATCAACATCGCATACCTCTCAGCTGAGAGTTGAGACAGAAGGACACGTCCTAGCAGCGAATACATGAGATGGTCCCGCGTTACATGTGAGCACGACAATAATCGGCAGGGGAGGGCGGCAGCGGTCCGGCTGGCCCGTCTGCAGGCGACAGCAGCTCCAACGCTACCAATAACACTCGCCTCCGACGCCTCGACACTTCGTCTAGGCACAGATCGCGTCCCTGTCACCCCGTGTCACCGTCCACCATCTGTGCGGCCGTTTACCGGAACAGGTGCACCTTTCCAGAGGAGTTGGCGGCCGCGATGGCCCGCTCGTTCGGGTGGAAGGCGACGGTGGAGCACACCGTCAGTAAGTCGGCTCCCATTAACAGGTGGTGCACGTGACCACTGATGTCGTACACCTCCACGCGGCGCGGCTGCAGCATCGAGCCCACCACGAACAGCTCGTCACTGTCGGGCAGCCAGGTGGGCTTGAAGGTGGTCAGCCAGCGCCCCGTCTGGTTGTTGTGCCGGATCGTCTGACTGGCGTCCAGAGCGCCGCGGTTGACGCCGTCGTAGATACGGATGAAGTCGTCGGCACAGGGCACCACCAGTCGGTCGCCCGAGTGGCGGCTGATGATGGCACTGGCGCACGTGCGTGGCAGCGTCACGCGCTGCAGAGCGCTGCGCGGCCCCTTCACGCGGCGGAGGTCCCAGAGACTGACCGTGTTGGGCCGCTCCACCACGGCCAGGCAGTGCTCGCGGCTCGGGTGGACGTTCAGGTACCGCAGACCGCCGCGGTCGCTCAGCCGCAGCGATGTGGAGTCGGGCGTGCGCAGGTCGCGCTGCACCAGTCGGCCGTCGCTCCGCCCCAGCAGCAGGATGTTCTCGTTCATGTGCGTGTGGTGGTTGAGGAACAGATCTGGCTGCGAGTCGGGCGGCGCGTACACCTGGTCGAACTGCTGGCGCTCCAGGTCGAGCGCGCGGCACAGACCGTCGTAGCTGCTGGTGAAGCAGCGCGCGCCGTCCACGGGTGAAAAACTCACGCCCGCGATGAGCCCGGTGTGTGCGGACAGGTTGTGTACGCCGAGCCCGCCACGCGACACGTCCCATAAACCCAGCACGCCACGTTTGTCACCGGCCGCCAGCACGTGCTTCTGACGCAGGGGAGAGAAGGCCATGGAGGCGATGCGCAGCGGCGTCACCTTGGCTAACGTGTCCAGGGCGAGGTCGGTCAGAGCCGCCGCGTACGAGCCGCAGGGACCGTCCCCGGAGCGCCCCTGCTCGGTTACCCGGCCGGCGATGTCGGCCAGGCTCTCGGAGATCTCCCCCGGCTCGGACAGGCCCGTGTTGGCGCTCTGCACCGTCTCGGTGCCCAGTTTGAGCGGTCGCTCCTCCGGCGTGGGGGGCCGCGGCGGCAGCTCTATGCCCTGCGGGTCGCGGCCGCTGATCCGCAGACTCCTCCGGCTCGGTGTCAGCGGCTTCGCCGGCTTCACAGCCTTCCTGTAGAACCTGGTTGTATTGGCCTTGCTCTCTGGCACGGTCGGTTTTGCTTCCTCTTTCATTGCATCAATCTTCAACATTTTCAGCATCTCCATCCTTTCCTCAATGTTCTTTCTGATGGATGCCTCATAGGCAGAGACATATTCTGGACCAGGGACTGATGCAAAATTGCCTGCCTTAAGAACAGGTTTTTTGTCCAGCTTATCAGCCACCTGTTTTTTTGACAGAGGCTCTTCAAACTCATTTTCAATCTCACACAGATCCTTCTTCGGCTTCGCTTGCAGTCTGGTGCTTCGTCGTCGCTCCATCTTGGTTAACCTTCTTGGGTCCAATGTAGCTTCTGAACTCTATGAAGATGGTAATTAAAATTAACTGGGGTAGCACTAGTGAATACCTTGATATATAGGTACCTACCTACCCAATTCAGTGGAACCTATATTCACCTGCCTTCAGGAAACCATGACATTTAGGTAAACCATGACAAATAGGATGCTGAGACTAAAATAAATAATTAGCATTTCTTATATTAACTTATTTAATAAAATGGTACTGACTGGTACTGAAATAATTTCAAATGGTACCGAAGTAATTTTCACTAACTACTCGCAAACCATGAGCACCAATAATTCTGCAAAACACCACGCCACTGACCAAAAAAACAACCAAACATAGGAAGAGGACGTTTGTCCACAGCAACAAAAGAAAAATATTTGGATTTCGGCAAAAATTTGCTTATTTGAAAGTTCAGAAAGACAGTAGAGACAACTAGACAGTAGGTATTAAGTCCAGAATGAGCTCAAAAAGAGAAATTAATAAATGAGGACAAGGGTTTTCGCTGTTCCAATATGCTGCTGATGCAAAATAAGGTATTCATTAGTGCTGCCCCAATAAGTCACAAAATAACACATAAAAAAATCTGTCAATAACCCACAAGCTCAGACCACAAGGCACAAACAAGCAACTGTAACGAGCGAAAACCAAACTGTTTGGCGAAAGGTACAGCAGCGGCAACAACGTGAACGAGCATGTGGCGCCAAATTTCACTGTTCAGCTGAGTCCGTTTTCCTGTTCGCGTGGGGTTACGTAATCGCTTTACAGACGGCACGAAACTACTTTCAGCCGCAGCGCCTTGGCTACACTTGATAATTGTTGGGTGACAACTGCACCTCCATCATTATTCTATTCCACTTTCTTCACTAAAAATTATTATTCAATTAACCTTCAGAAAATCGTCATATGGATGAGAATCATCGAAGATAATCTGAACACAACTGTTGTTCACAAAATTTGTCGTATGTGCGCAACTTACGCCCTCATCTGATGCTACCAAATCCCTCGCACCTTCATAATCCTTTACCGGGATGTAAGCGCCTTGGTAAGCGCCATACGCAATGCACTAATATGAATATGTTGGTCGTCCCGGGCCCCGCATCAACGGGCTGTTGTAACGGATCATGATGCTTGTTAAAAATTAAAACGCGTGCTTCGTACCTATCACCGGTCGGTGAAATCATGCCGAGTGCCTCGCAACCACCTTTGTATCACCGGAAACCCATGATTTGATGCCCAACTTACCTACCTCACGTATCATCGCCATGCTCACAAATACACTCACACGCATTCACCCTAATCATGCGTACACTGCACACACATTCACATAGCCGTGTCTACAGAGCCCGATCGGCCTGGCCTGCTCCGATAGCTGGGGACGTACCCGGTTGGGCGTGCTGCGCGTGGCGGCTGGTCTCCGGCGGGCCGGCACTGAGGACGGGGTGACCCGACTGGTACCGGTGGACGGGGCGGGACGCCGGCCCGGCCCCGAGTACCCGTACACAGGGGAGATCTTCCGCTCGGCCGCTGCAGGACGTCCGGGGTGGGTTATACCGAGCTGATCGGTCATGGGCTTCGATGTCTCCCGGATGACGAAGATTCTACGTCGTCCGGCCAATACCGTTCGATGTCGGCGGGGGC
This sequence comes from Amphibalanus amphitrite, assembly GCF_019059575.1. NCBI lineage: Eukaryota > Metazoa > Arthropoda > Thecostraca > Balanomorpha > Balanidae > Amphibalanus > Amphibalanus amphitrite. The sequence goes on from NW_024881708.1 coordinate 556,499, forward strand.
TTGGCTGCGGCTACCGAACGCCATTCGCCGGACGACGTAGTATGTTCGTCGTCCGGAAGACATCGAATCCGGCCTAAATCGGAAGAAAATCTTGCAGCCGATGGAGCATAGATGAGAAAAAAAACTTCTGAAGTTACCCAAATCAGTAGCAAAATCTGATTTCAAATATGGTGATGAAATGTACCAGTCAGCATATTTTAAACTAACAACGAATCACACAGTCAGCCCAACATTATTTAAACAACATGACAGCCTGATTTACGCGCAAAACGGACAGGCATAAAACGCACGCAAAAGTTGCTAAATGAAGGCTGCCATTAAAAGTAAACAAAACGACTAATGCTTAGCGACATCACATCACAATCATTCCCCAGTCCCCAGCAGAGCATACGTTCATCTGAACGTCGAGCCTTCACCTCTCTCGAGAGGTGAAGGCTCGACCAATACCATTCGCATCACCATTTTCCATTCGTGCCACCCCCACCTCTACCGCCCACACCTCGGCCGGTCTCTGGTGGAGCCTCCCCGACACCCACCTTCGGTGCCGGTGCTGGGTTTCCGCCGGCCCTCCCTGATCACGGTGATCGCCGGCGGCTGACCGCTGCCGTGACCGGTCACAGGGTCACCGGTCTGACCGGTGGACCTCGCGGCGGGCCGGCCGGCGGCCTGGCCCTGGGGACGCGCCGCCGGACCGGGCCGCTGCCGGGCCGCCGGCGGCACCACGGAGTCGGCCGCCCGCTCCTCCAGAGAGGCCATGCGCTCTGCAGGCGGTGTGGTCACGTGCCTCAGCATGCACCCTGTGGTTGCCCAGTGCCGGGAGCAGTGGCGTCCCGGGACGGATATCCCGTCAGGAACAGTGGCGCCCCGGGATGGCTATCCCGTCAGGGGACACCACCCGCCCGTAGAGTGTGACCAAACAGGGCAACTACGACAGATAGCGGTGCAAAACAGGGTACACATTTCACAGCGGTGTGGGAAGACGGTATCCAGCGAAAAGTGAGACCACGCAGTGGACTTAAGTCTAAAATAAATAAAAACATAACATTTGAACAAAGTCAGAAATGTGTTCTTCGTTGGATTCCACGCGCTGCGAAAAAAGTGCAAAAGATCGGGAAAGGCAAGGCAGAAGATGATGCAGAGCCGAGCCGGGAGCAAAAAGAATTTGGTTGACTGGAATATGTGCCAAAGCCTTACTGCATTAGCCCCTGTGCAGAAAATAATGGCGGTAAAATAGCCGAGCCACTGCTCATGCCACTGGCAGAACCGGTAAAAGTAGCTGTAAGAGCATAAGGAAACTAGAAGAAAGTTTAGGCGCAAGCTTGATATAAATGGTGTTCACCACTCACCATCAGGGTCTGAGAGGCAACTTTCTGAAATGGAAATGATAATCATTTTTAGAAAAATATGAATAAAATGAGTCATTCGAGCGTTATGCCCAGGCTCCACTACACGATTTTCCGTGGCATCGGAATTCTGAACTTTTTTGCGATAATGCGTGAGCAATATTGCGTGGCATTTCATGCAATAATGCGATTCCCGCAGTGTGGCTCAGCGCATCCGTTTCCACGGCACTAGATGAACATTTTCTGTCATCGCCAAGGGTATCGCATTCTCGCAAAATCGCACGGAAAATCGCGTAGTGGAGCCGGGGCTTTAGAATCGCAATGCCCAGGTCGCAATGGCCGGTTGATGAAAATTGAACTGAGGGAGGACGGTATTGTGAAGGCACTGGAACGTGTCGAAAGGGATTGTAAGCTCACATTAAGCATTCATGGCACTGAGGACAGGAATAGTCAACAGTTGAGCGGGTATGTTATATATACAATGCGCCAAGCCACCTTCTTGTAAGGTGTAGTGAAACATTTAAACTCGCGCCAACGGAACGTTTATCAGCTCAAGTTCCGACGTGTTGCTCTCGCTCCAGCTCACCTAAGAAGCGCAGCCTGTCGGCGGCCACGGCCAGGTTGGTCTGCATCTTGGCCTGTAGTCGCTGCGCGCGGCGCCGGTCCTCGCTGCGGCCCGAGCAGTCCACGGCAATACCGCGCTCCAGCTCGGCGATACCCTCCCGGTACAGCCGCACCGCCTCCGGCCGGCTACCTGCCGGGCACCGACAGTCGCCGGAGGGTTAACGGTGCCCAGTTTGACTGATATCTTGTCAGTTTGGGAGAGGGGGAGGGAGTCACTCAGTGCAGATTTACTGTGGTATTATGTGAAAATGGCCAGCGCGACCGTCATAAATGACAAAGCAATGCTGGGGTAAGGAGAGGAGTGAAAATATAACCTGGTCCATGAATGAGAAACAGGGATCAATGGGTGAAACAAATGGAAAATACCCAAGACACAATTATGTGACCTATATGCTTATTACTCAGTACTCAGTACTCACCATGTTTGTTCTCTTCATCAAGTCTCAGGGCTTTGGCAATGAGCTCAAATGCCCTCTTGCTATGCTGTTTTTGCTTGGCCAGAAGTGGATCAGTAAAGCCAGCAATACAATCACTGCTAACACTTGCCATTCTGAAGTCTTGCTAGAATGAACATGCACAAAATATCTTCAATAATTTATTTGAATGACTGGCAATGAAAATGAAGAATATTTCCAGACTCCAGTCAACTTGAACAAGCTTCTTTTTCAAGCAATCTCAATTCAACTTGAACTCATGCTGCACTTTACATAACTGCAATGAATGTCTTCATGCTTATGTCCAAGAGCACATTCAGTTTTTCATTCCCATGCACAGGTACCTAGAACAAGAAATAAATAGCTTATTTTAAATAAATAAAAATATCCATTAACATCAGACTGCAAAGCAGGACAATAGTTGATGAGCCACACCAGCTAGGGTGACAAATCTGTGTGAGCCCACACCAAGACTGGAAATCTGAACCAGACAGCACCAAACAAATCCTAGAATTTTACCACAAAATGTAGATACTTGCAGCTTTGGTGTGAAAACTGCAGCAAAAGGCTGGCCATTCTCTAACCAAACCACTATACTCCCGTCTCCCATACATCATTTTCTTGGATGATGCGCCTGCACAAGTCAAAATGGAATGCCTACAGTACCAGTACAGTTGGTGCCCGAGTCAAGACTGAAACGTTCCATAGCTTCTGCACCATTAACTTGGAAATTTGTGTCACATGACCGACGGCCTTGGCGTGCCTCTACACTGGCAAGTGGCAAGGTACCCACGAGCTTCCCACACTTTGCAGTCTCAGTCGGGCACACTGTGGTAATTCCGTTCCATATATAGAAACGTTTCTATATTTGGAAACGATGTTCCATATATAGAAACGCTTGTTCCAAATATGGAAACGCTGCGTTTCTATATTTGGAAACGGTAGGTGCACGCTCACCTGTTTGACGATCTTCGCAAGCTCTGGCGAAATTTCGCACAAAACGGTTACCACCAGTGACAAGCCAACATTTGAGTTTATAATCGCAAGGAGGCCCGAAGAAATCCATGGTGGGCCATGGTAATGACGACGATTTGATTTCCGGTTTGTGTAAAATGTAGAAGAAATTGCGAATAAGAGAAAAACTTCCATTAAGGTTTCCCTTCAAATTGAAATATGACGTCCAGAACCTGATTTGGGCTGATTTTTGGCAGAATATTGGCTAATTTGGTCTAAACAGATGTTTTAAGTTTTGGCGAAATTGACTTGTCATTTTCACCTGAGTGCTTCCTTGTTGCCACTAGATGGCATTCCACCATCTAGAAAGTTATATAACGCATCTTGCTTTAAAATAAATCGTCCGGAATGATCGGTGCTTCTGAGCGTTTCCATTTATGGAACGCAGCGTTTCTATATTTGGAAACGTTTCCAAATATAGCAACGTTTCTATAAATGGACCGGAATTACCACAGTGCGCCCGACTGGTCTGGCATTGCATTACAACAGGCACTCGACTGGTAGGTATTCATATTCCAATTCAAATTCAGCCTTCGAGTATAATATCCTACTGCTGAAGAACAGGGGCTGGTTTGCGCTGGAGTGAAATGTCCAATGAAAAAATGGAGACACTTGTTAAAATAGGAAAAAACTCGAGGAACCGATCCACGATTACAATTACCAACTTGAGTTGTAATGTGACAATTATTTCATAAATATGCAAGATATTCATATTACAACAAAAATTACCCGACGTTTCGTTTATTTTAACCCTTGAAAAAGTTATAATAAACGAAACGTCGGGTAATTTTTGTTGTAATATCTTGCATATTTATGAAATTACCAACTTGTAACACACAAAGAAAACATCAATATTCCATATATGGAATAATTCGAAGATATGCTGCGCAATAAACGTCTAAGCGCGGTGATTTGAACTCCATCAAATTACTACCAAATTATAAAGAGATTTACCTACGAGGAAAAAGTGTACTAAATTCTATAAAAAGAAACATGCGGAATTTGCAGATCAGTATCAGACAAAGTATGCATCAAATACCTAAATGACATATTTCATTGCAGTTCTGTAAGCTGGTGCATTGACGCGAAACAAAAAGTATTTTGATTAGGGACCAAATAGCGAAAATCCTTCACGCATATGAGGTTTCCTTCATTTGGAAATGAAATCTTGTCTGACGCGGCTGTTACGTTGACGACGCAGTTGCATATCCACTGCGATTGCGTAGAAGGCGTAGAAGGAAAACAGCTGGACGTCAGTTGCGATTGTTGTCGTGTTCGTGGTGGTGTTCCGGCCACACGATGTTAGATTTCTTTGTTATATTCACAAAGGGAGGCATCGTGCTTTGGTGTTTTGAAGGCACCAAAGATTTATTCGCTCCATCTGTAAATGCATTAGTGAAAAGTGTCCTTTTACAGGTAAATTAATATAGAGATATAGTTGTTGTGACCTTAAATTAGGCCACGTCAACGTAGCCGTATTGTTTCATCTAACTAACATAGATAGAGGCAACGAGTGACTGTTTTGATACATTTTGGCTTAGAAGTGTTTTTCAGGTATCTATCTAATGCTGCATGGATCAATGATTCCAAGGTTCAAGGAGGATCAGTATCTGGATTGTTTGGCTCTCTTGCGAGTTGCGAGTTCTGATACTAACAAAATGTTGTATTCCTCACATAGCAAACTTAATAATTGTGCTGATAAATGCTTGCTTTTAACTGCATTCTATCTAGACATCCCACTGCTTGGTAGACATCTCACTGCTTGGGATGTCTAATGTGTTGCTGACCCATCAATGGCAGGTGCTGATGAATAAGGCTCTTGATGTAGGGATAAATAGCTTAGGTACATATTTAATGAAGTTAGGTACTTGTCAACAATGAATGGAATATTAAAATATTAATGCTTTGACAAAGGCTCAAGATGGAATATTTGTAGCAATGAATGAATGACATATTTTAGGGTTTGTCTATAGTTTGCTGATGTATGAATGCTAATCAGACATGCATCAAACTGACTTAGCCTATAACCTGCTCTTTCACAGGAGCGCACAGGCATCTCATCATTCACAGATGCAAGCTGGACACTCAAATACCGACTGGACAACGAGTTCGACCTGGTGTTTGTTGTCGGCTTCCAGAAGATATTACAGCTTTCCTATGTGGACAAACTACTGGATGATGTACAGCGGGAGTTCCGGGATAAATTTGAAAACCTGCTCACCGAGCACAGCTATTATCAGGTGCGGTAGTAGACAAAGCAGGTCGTGCTTGACTGGCCTCGAAACCATTGTATTTTGGCACCAGGAAATGTGGGCTGGGCCTAGGTATAGCCCAATCGTTGTGTTTCATTCTGCTGGCCTGGCTGCACATCAAAACAGGTAGTAGGTACTGGTAGTAGTGATTGGCTTGGTGCTGTAGTGTATCAAGTTAACTGTGGTTGATGGATTGTGAGTTTCCTTGTCATGCAAGGTCGCAAAAAAAACGGGCTGGGAGGAAAGTGGTCCAAACCAGTTTCACTGCTTCCACTTGTGTCTTAAATTGTTTTCATCACTAACGTTTGCTATTTTTATGCATTATACAAGGTGAGTCAAGGTGTTCAATGAAGCACATGAGCATGGCTGTGGGTGCCGGTGTGAAAATATTTATTTCAAACCGTAATGATAATAGCACATGGCCCCATCGCAAACCACCGTAATTATTTCCGACTGTCACCACACTGACACCGTCCCCTCTGACGCCATCCGTCTCCCCATCGGCAGAGGTTCTCGTTCGACTCGCGGTTCGCGCAGCTGCAAACGGTGGCCGAACAGTGGGGACAGCAGAAGGCGGAGGCCCCACGCACCATGCGCTCCTTCGAGCAGTCGCAAAAGTCGCAGAAGACGGTCGCTTCCATGATTGAGAAAAAGGGAGGCGATAACAAGGAAAATAAGAAGCCGGGTATGTGCGACACTCCGGCTGAGTCAATGACACGCAGTGCCGGGGCCGGGTGCGAGCCGTTTTGGGTTCAGGTTTGTGTGCGTATGTATGATTGGAGTTGTGCCCAAATCACCGCAAAACATGTCAAGAGTGAAACTGAATGAATGTTACCGATAGGCATGCTTAAACTGCGGTTGAAGTGTGGACCAACATTGGTGGTGGGGAATGCACGATTGTGGCCGATTCTTGCCTTAGACCCACTGACATACCGGTGCTGGATTTTGACGGAGCTGCTCTCGATTGGGGCTGAGTGGATCTCTGGTGTTGGGCGAGGTGTTGGTGCCTTGGTGGAGGCAGAACCGTGTTTTAACTGACGGCTGAGCTCCCCGCTAACACGCCACTGGTCACCGTTTCAGGGAAGGATAAGAAGAAGAAGAAGGGAGCTGAAGGTAATGGTGGCGCCCGCTCTCTGGTTCTCTAGGGGAAGGGAGGGGTCCGGAGGCTGAGGCTGTTGGGGTGGTGGTGCTTCGTGGTTGGCCGATGCGCTTTTTCAATGGAGCACGCGTGAAACGGCACATGTCGTGACGTCGTTATCATCGATTAATGCATATTCATATCCTATTGTCTACCAATAAGATCTTGAAAGGTGATCGATAACAGAATTAGTAACTATAATTGATGCTACTTCGCGGTAAATGTGTGGTCCGTTACTGAGTTGCAATGGTGTCAATAGCGGTCACTGTGGGGTCGCATTATGAGTATTTCCATATATCTGACCTAATTTATTTTCGGCTGGATCTGGCAGAGCCGGTGGCGAAGCCGGCTCCCGCCCCGGAGCCGGAGCCGGAGCCGGAGCCGGAGCCTGCTCCGGAGCCGGGGATGTCGCAGGAGGACCAGATCAAAGCCAACCGGCGCAAGATGATGATGAAGATGTCCGGTGGAGGCGGCAAGAAGAAGGAACCCAAGTCGTGAGTTCGACCCGGCCCGACCAGTGCTGTCGCGGTCGGCTGACATCTTGTCGAGAAATGACTAATTAGAGTGGATAAAATCTGAGCTTTGTGTATCGTAATCCCTCCGTAAATCGTAAAATCGTAAACACATCCCCCGGTGTGTCGTTTCAATTCTCTGATCGGTCGTTTTTCAATTCGGCTATCGGAAAATTACGTTGTACGTCTATAATTGCTGCAATATTTTAAAGCCAACGCTGCTCTCCTCGCGTGGAGCCCCTTCATGCCAAATAGCTAAATTTACCCATGTTTATTTATACCTAGCACCTTACTGTATCCCGGCTCAGAACGTTACAACGCTCCCTCACTCTCCGCACCAGGCCCAAGTCGCCGGCGGCCGGCGGTGGCGGCAAGAAGGGCAAAGAGGCGCGCATCTGGGCGCTCTCGGGAGGGCAGAAGGATGCCGCCAGCCTCGATTTCTCCGAGGCCGGCGATGGCAAGGCGTCCAAGCGGCCCGAATTCGTACCTGATACTAGTGTAAGTGGAGCGACGTATTCCAGACACAGTCTTGTATCACTGATCGTGCTTCTATTCTCATTGCTGTCTTTTATTTTATTTATTTTTGAGACCCGTTGACAATCACCCGGTGTATCTGTCACAGATTGTAGGAGCCATGGCTGGAAATATCCATAACCCCATGCTCCGGCCTGATCTATATGTCACAGATGGTAGGAGCCATGGCTGGAAATATCCAGGACATGGAAGTTGATGAAGAAAGTGAGCCGGAGGAGCAGCAGTCCGCGGCACCGACCAAACAGAAGTCGGGCGGTGTGTTCGGAATGTTCAAGTGAGTTAGGAGCGGGAATGATTAACTACACGGACCACGGTATGCAGTGGCATGGGCGTCCATGAATCCTGTAGTCCCCGCGTCCCGAACCCTCAAGGCTCAAATACGACTGGAGTACCCTCGTTTCAAATTAGACTCGGACATTCAGTCGTCGATAAGTAGGTAATGAAGTCTCATTAGTTGTACACGTATTAAACTGCAAACATCATCATCCACATATTTATCGTTGTTACTTCATCTGCACAGTGATTGATGAACAGAAGGGGAAGCGGAACACTGACGTTCTCAACAGTCATAATGGAGCAGAAGACTCCATTATGGCTGTGGCTTCCGTAACTCGATCTTGCTCTTCGGATACTGATACCTACGCCTAGCCAAATAAGCTAACTCAACCTCCCCCTCTCCGGCGCCAGGAGTCTGGTGGGCAGCAAGACCATCACCAAGGAGAACGTGACGCCGGTGCTGAACCAGCTGAAGGACCACCTGGTCGGGAAGAACGTGGCGGCCGACATCGCGGCCAAACTGTGCGACTCGATCGCTCTCAAACTCGAGGGAAAGGTGGGCACAGAACGCGAGACACGAGGCTTTGGAAGCTTTCAGACGGCATGAGCGTTTTTTTTTTCGTCTCCGTTCATTTGTATTCTGTTTCATGCTGCGACGTCTTCTTCCGTCCTCACGTGTATTTTTTTATTGATCATCCGAAAACCGGTATTGTATCTGAACAACCATTTGATTTCATCCTGTTTAGCTCGTCTGTTATCAAACCCAGTTGCATGACTCGCCACGCCTAGTACCTATGCCGGACAAGTTGCGATGCTTACCACGCTCACTCCCCCTTCCCCGTCCCGCAGGTTCTCGGCACGTTCGAGGGCGTGGCGCAGACCGTGCGCCAGACCCTGGTCGACTCGCTGGTGCAGATCCTCTCGCCGAAGCGGCGTATCGACATTCTGCGTGATGTGATGACGGCTAAACAGTCGGGCAGGCCGTACGTCGTCGCCTTCTGCGGCGTCAACGGCGTCGGCAAGAGCACCAACCTCGCCAAGGTGCGGAGTGAGATGGTTAAAGATCGCGAGCTGGCATAACTGGGGTTGTGCATCGAGGAGGGAGGCTTTGTTTGACATGCTAGATGTTTATTTTGTGATGACATTTGCATGACCGGTAATGTCAGGAAGGCAACAGGCGTGTTTTTTTAACCTCATTTTCATGCTCCTCTTTTAAAAAGGTGATTGCATTTTTGTCCCTCCTTCTAAACAAGAATGCAGCTGATTCCAAATGTTGATCTCATTTCTCATTGACAGTAAAGCATCTCTGCATCAATTCACCGAAGTTATCTTCCTTCACTCCTTCTCCACCAATCACTCTATCTCCCCCCTCCCCCTCAGATTTGTTTCTGGCTGATCGAGAACGGGTTCAGCGTGCTGATCGCCGCGTGCGACACGTTCCGCGCCGGAGCCGTGGAGCAGCTGCGGACCCACACCCGCCACCTGAACGCGCTGCACCCGCCAGAGAAACACGGCGGCAGGCAGATGGTCCAGCTGTACGAGAAGGGATACGGTCAGTTATTGGAGGGGAAGGAGTGTGGTTATTGACTGGATGGGGAAGGACCAGGGAGGGGTGGGGAGGAGGTAATGGTAAGTGATAGTGAGGAGGGTAAGGACAAAAGTCATTGATGGAAGGAGAGGTATGTGGTGAGCGATGAATGGAAGAAGGGGTGTGTTTTGGTCGGTACCGTGTAGGGAAAGGGGTTAGGTCAGTTATGAGTCGGGCGTGTGATAGTCCTTACGAAGACCAATTAGTCTGGCAGGCCAGTCAATAGTCACTGGTGCCGACGTTTTCTGCCGTTTGAAGTAACAGTGGCGCCGCACACCTCCGAATTATTTTCTGACGTCAAAGAAGCATGTATGTATTTCCCAGATACAGACCACGTCCTCTGCTCGTTTTCGTCCACTTCCGATCAGTGCTTTGACCACCTCCTCCTCTCCCCCTCCCCAGGCAAGGACCCGGCCGGTATCGCCAACGACGCGATCGGGTTCGCCCGGGAGAGCCGGGTGGATGTAGTGCTGATTGACACGGCCGGTCGGATGCAGGACAACGAGCCGCTCATGCGCGCCCTGGGAAAGGTGGGCTGGCCAAGGGGCCTTGGAGGTTGGGTTGTGGTAGACAATTGTATCTTTTCCGAAACCATTTTCGTGTTGTAGCCAGTGATGCTTTCGTAACCGGTTAGTTAGTGTCTCCTTTGTGTAAAAGATGTGCCTTTCGAACGCTGCTTTATCGATTTATCGTATCTTTGACTTATGTGAAAACGTATTTCATTGTTTGACTTCTCCTTGTCTTCTTTCTTCGTCTTTGATATCGGTACCCGAATTGAGGTGTCGTTCTCACCCCTGCAGTTACGGCCAACTAACCCTACCCTCCTCACTTCTTTCCCCTCTCGGCACCTCCAGCTGATCAAGGTGAACGAGCCGGACCTGGTGCTGTTCGTGGGCGAGGCGCTGGTCGGTAACGAGGCCGTCGACCAGCTGGTCAAGTTCAACCAGTCGCTGGCCGACCACTCTGCCTCCGACCGGCCGCACACCATCGACGGCATCGTGCTGACCAAGTTCGACACCATCGACGACAAGGTGGGTAGCGTCGGCACCGGCGGGTCCGTGAGGCCACGAAATCGCTGTCGGCGTGTGGGTCAGTTTAAATGGTGGCGTGAGGGGTCGAGCTTTACGACCTTATCTCGAGTCTCGACCTCTAGAACTTGTAGCTTGTTATGTTTTGCTAGCTGGAGCTCATTACCCGTATTAAGTAGTTTATAAGGAAGTGTTTTGTGGATCTGCGTTTATTCCTTCATGAACCATGTGTTTATCAATGGCCATTATCTCCCAGTCTTCCTCCTGACCCACTGTCTGACATGTAACCTATCGCGGCAGGTGGGTGCGGCCATCTCGATGACCTACGTCACCGGTCAGCCGATCGTGTTCGTCGGCTGCGGTCAGACCTACACCGACCTGCGCAACCTGAACGCCCGCGCCGTCGTCACCTCCCTGATGAAGTAGACGAACACGCCGGCCGGCCGGCTCCGGTCACTACGGACTTCGGATGACCTTGGATGACCCTGGATAACCTCGGCTGACCCTGCGCGACCTTTGCTGACCTCGGCTGACAGACGGCTTTGGTTGACTGGTAGACCTTAGCTGATCAAAGGAGACCTTCGTTGACCATTGAGACCTTGGCTGAAGCCGGCTGACCCCAGACACTTCGGCTCTGACCCTGTCGCTTTACATTTTCCTCCCGCCTGATTCTGCTTTACGCCACACTCGTCCAAAGTCTTGGGTTCTATTTAACGCAGTCTATATATCTAACCAATTACTAGTTAGTCGCCGGTAATTTGTCTACGAACAGTGCGCATCCTCGAGGTAGTGCGGATCCGTGTAATCACCCAAAGCAGACGAACTGTTCCGTTTCCACTAACCAAGAGTTGTCTATTTTGTCGTCTGCTGCCATGCCAAGCTCGGCGGTACCTACCATACTACGTCTCGAGATTTCGTCCGAGCTGGGACGAAGAGCCGGGAGAGTGGTCCCGTTTTGTGTTGTTTTAATGTAAATGAATATCTATCATTGTTTGCAAATTATTGTGCGGGTTTCGTGCTTTATGACTCGCCCTAGCGAGCGTCGCCATAAGAATCCGTCTATTTTTGTCCACTGTGTGATGCTGCTTTTCGTTGCCGTGCGTTTGCTGCCAGCCCACTTTGCATTTTGATTGTAACATTCTGTGAATCTTGATTCTGTGCACCGTTTTGTTCTATCGCCATTATTTTTCCCGACAATTAACATCCGATCTGCTCGCTTAGTTTACTTCAAAAAATATCATATATTTCACCGGAATACTAGCGAAAATCCTTATCAATGGCATCAGTATGTCCAAGCCCACACTCTGAAGCTTTCTGTCACCATTCCGTTACCCGTTCCCTCCTATTCCGTTTTCTGTGAGCTCAGCGGCGCGTAGCTGCGGTGCCGGGGTTCGAGCCGGCGAGTTGGACCGGCTGGTGAGGGGACAATCGTTCAATACACGGCTGAAGGAGCGATTGGTGTGTGAGCAGTGACCCGAGACTGGGCGGAGGATGGTCGGTGGGTGGTGTCCTACCCAGGAACTTCGCTGGTGTAGTGCTACTGCGATACTTGGAGCCGAGTTTGGGTTTCTCTGGCGTCTGAATTGCGCTTGACATTGTAGTTCGGGCCATCACATGCGTCTCGGCAAAACGATGGTGTATTACAGTTATCAACAACACATGACTATGTTGAAATTAACTCTTACAAGGTGAACACAATCACAGGATTGTGCATGAAATGTTTACAGAAATCGCACAAAATCACATCACACTGTGCTAGTTTGGCTGGGCGACTACCAGCAGACTCGCACAGGTCAACAGATCCGTCATACCTAAAGCACACTATAGCATGCAACAAACACTTGAACAAAGCTATGTAGATTGTGGTGGGGGCGTCGGACATGCACGCTTCCCACATCGCATTCGACTAGAAAGGCAGCACACAAGACTCACAGAGGCACTGACAAAATGCACTCCTAGGATTCTCAAATGTTTCTCTCGCAAATCGGACATTGGTGTTACGTCACAGACGTTCCTATTACGACCTAAGTCACAACACAACGGCGTCCGCATTGCTCTCTACGATCTCAAACAGAGACTGGAATATGCCTACTCCATTCGTAAGTGGAGCATCCTGGTAGAAGAAGCATTTGAATGCGCAAGCCACAGATAACAGTGGTACTACTGTTATCTGTGCACAAGCATAGAGTTATCTTAGCGTTGATTTACAATCACAATGCAATTGAGTCATGCTAGCCTATCTCACAGACCACAGTATACGGCAAGCAACGTGTGTCTGCTCTCTGACTTTGAATTTATCCTGACAAAGTTCGAGTTCAGCTCGCCCACTTTGTGTCAACGGGGCACAGAAATAACATCGTTAAACAAACATTTCAATAAAGCATCATAACCGCATGCAAATGTAACCACTATGTATCTACCTTCCTCATCGCCAGCTGACGACCCCTTCCTGAATGCCCGCCCCGGTGACTTGAATATCCAAGGTAGGGGTGTAGGTCATTCCATATCCTGGCCCCTCCCATAACGCCCGCCCCGGTGACCTGACCCCCGGCCTGAGATGAGGTCACACCAGCTCGAGCAGGTCAGATGAGGTCACACCAGGTCGAGCAGGTCAGATGAGGTCACACCAGGTCGAGCAGGTCGTCACACTCGGCCAGCCGCCGTTTGTCCGGCGGCGGCTGCGGTCGGGCTGGTTCAGCCGCCGGCCGCTTGGGGCGCACCGGTAGCGGGTCATCCACTGCCGACAGGGGGAGGGATGTATTCTGATAGTATCACAGGCATATGCAGTCATAGCGCGAGAGCTGACTTGTAGAATAATAACAGCTCTACACGGGATGATAAAAAAATGCTAAAAAATTAATAGATGTTTGGAGAGTGTCATATATGCTTATCACAAAAACGCATATTGGCGATTCAATTAACGTGTTAACCGGGTCACAAATCACAAAAACAGTGTTGTATTCAATTTCAATTTCAGCAAGCAGGGCTTCCAAATGAGCGTGGTTTATGAAACGGGCTATCCGAGCCGGGATTTATCTAGGAATATTCATACAGGAACAAGTTAGACACGGAAACGCTACGACGTGTACGGAAGAAACGAAACCACAATCGACATAAGGTCCGCCTGCCTGCTAGCATCCCTTGCAATAAAGCTACCCATAAGGAACAGCTTGAAATCGCCGAGTTCCTGGTCCAAAAAGTGGCAGATTATGCAAAACATGCACGCTATACACAAGTCTGAGCAGCCTAGTTACTTTAATGGCTACATGAACTCGGGTCGGCTTGCATGTCAAATCGTGCATTTTGCGGACCATACCAGCACGGCATAGCAACATCGTTGCATGAACATCATAATTCAAAAAGAGGATGCTATCGAAAGCAACAGTTCGAACGGCCGTCGGCAAGGTAACGTCGAGATCGTCTTTGATATTGAGACCCATGGCAAAGTTTTACGCAGATACATGTCATGAATTAGTGGGAACGCCCTACATGACGAATATCACATTCAGTCAGTGTATCAACGGTTTAAATATCTAATGAAGCAGACCGGGAGAGTTCAACGATAGCGGTATCAGATCAGAACAATAACTCATTCTGCCACTTGATTTCTCACACTCATCTTCCACCCATAACCCCCCCCCCCTCTCTCAACCTCTCACCCTCTCACCCCCCCTCTCTCTCTCTCTCACTCACTCACTCACTCACTCACTCACTCACTCACTCACTCACTCACTCACTCACTCACTCACTCACTCACTCACTCACTCACTCACTCACTCACTCACTCACTCACTCACTCACTCACTCACTCACTCACTCACTCACTCACTCACTCACTCACTCACTCACTCACTCACTCACTCACTCACTCACGTGCATCACCGTCGAGCTCCAGACTGTCGTCGGCCGGCGGCGCAGCTCGGGAGGACGGAGCGGCAGCTCGTGATGACGGCCCGGCCTCCTCCGCCCCCTCGCCGCCGCTGTCCACGTCCGTGTCTTGGTCGTAGGCGTCGCTGTCGCCGCTGCCCGGCCCGTCGGCGTCCTCGTCCGACCGTGGCGGCTCCGGGGAGACGGGCACGGCGTCACCGACTCCGCCCGCTGCCGAACGGACGAGGAGTTGTGGAGAACGACAGGGCGGATGAGTATATGTGGTAGCGGGAGTCTGAACGAGCCATAAACCAGAAGAGTGACAGGTGCAGTGGAGAGGGGCGGCATTTGGGACCGGAGTCTCGAATTAGGAGCAGCTAGGAAAGGGAGAAAAGGAAGAGTGCTAAACAATGTCTATGGCTCATGAATGCCGTGAACACATTTAAAAATAATGTAGGTAAACTGTTATATTGCGATCTGATACTGCCAATATCACGCATGGACTGCACACAACCTTAGCGACCTCTGCGTTACACCTCTATCATCCAGTCAGGAGAGGCACAGACAGCACCTAAAGAACCCCCCTCCCGCGTGTGGCATTCGGTGGTAGGCGGCCCATCACCCACCTCCGTTCATATCCTCTGCTCGTCGCTCATCGAGCACCTCCTGCAGCGCGCGGATCTTGCACTTCTTCTCGTTCAGCAGCCGGGCAAACTTGGAGATCAGGTCTGCCTCCAGCAGCTCGCGGGCTTTGACCGCTTCCTCGGCCAGCCGGCGCAGCTGGCTGTTCTCTGGGGTAATGAATGAATGAATGAATGAATGAATGATGTATGAATAGATGAATGAATGAATGAATGAATGAATGAATGAATGAATGAATGAATGAATGGATGAATGAACGAATGTATGTATGAATGAATTAATGAATAAATAAATAAATGAATGAATGAATGAATGAATGAATGGTCATGACAATGATGTTACTAAAATAATATGATGATATAGAATATCATGAGGGTGGCAGTTACATGCAAATATTCATCATTATTGTTATTTACTTAATCACTTATTAAACTGTTACATTGTTCTGTTATTATTAGCATTTTATTTCTATTTATTCATACTATTGTCAGTTGATAGTGCTAAGACATATGTTTCAAACGTTGCAAGTTCAGCAACAACAGCTTGCCAAAAATATTGCAATCAGTGTGTAACTTTCAGCTGGGCGCTGTGAGCATCTAACCAACCAATGAGCCAATGATTCAGTGAAAGCACAAAGTCCCCTATAGTTTCTAAGATACCTATTGTGAATTGGCCATTGTGGCTCACTTGAGAAAAATTACCTTTCTCCAGAGCGTCACATTTACTCTGAGCCACCTTTGTTTTGGCTGTCTCCTCCTGCAGGGCTGCAGAGCAGATGGAGAGCATATCTGAGGATGCAGAGGGGTGTGCAACCTGGAATATAGGACATTGATGAAGCATGAGGCAAGTACTGTTTCAACAATTGAGTAACTAGAGAGGACTCATCATCGATGATGTACTAATACAGGTGCAATTTTTTGCCTGCACTATAGACCTACAGGATGTTACATGAGAGTAGCTAACATAATTGATGTTATACTGAAACAGCAATACACTGTTACATAATACATAAACCTATGGTTATCATCAGTGACTGAATTGAGAAAAATAAAGTTTTGAATAAGGGTATTACATACTTACCAAAGTAATTGATCCCAGTTTTAGCCTCATTCCCTCAGCCAGGCTCCTCTTCCATGTTACTTTGGCATCTGCTCTGCTGGTCTCGACACACCAAACAATGCTGGGCTCTCTGGCAAAAAGCAGATTTCTGGCTAAAGCTGCTGGTTCTTCACTTTGCTGAGTTAAGATGGATAACATATCTGGGGTCACCTGAAAAAAACATGAGATATTACCTGACAATAACCAACAGAAATCAATCAGAACTAAATAAAGTAAGCAAGTATCTGATATCTATTGGTAATTTGAGGCAGATTTGATGAGATTTTGTACAGATGGAGACATGCCTGCCTTCAGCATTCCATTAAACAAGCACTACTGAATCTATATTACTATTTGAGGAGGGTGCGTCTGTCCGTTACCGAGGTACCGACTTGGTGGTGCTTTGCGTGGACTACAGGCCAGACCGTTGCACCTAGCCCGGTGAAATTTGCACAACTTATAGATCAAGGATGCGCGACGTGCCTTTGAGGGGTCGCAGCTCGATCGGATTGATAGGGAGCGCGTGGCGCGTGCCCAAAAAGTGCAAATTCGCGTCATAGACTTTACATGTATAAATCGGCGTGCGAAATCGGGCGAAAACGGCAAATTTTGGCCGACACGGGTCCGGTCCCGGTGCTATATCTTGGTGACCAGGGGTCCGACCGGCACGGGAAAAACAGCATCGTGTGGATAATTGAACGGGCTATCGAATGGTGTGCGGTGCAGGGGATGACACGCGCCATGTGCACCGGGGAGGGCACTTTTATGTGGAAAATTGACGTTTTGGACGGATTTTGGAATTGATTTTATTTTTAGGTGACTGTTAAACGGAGCGAGTTGGAACAAAGCCTGTTGGCAAGGGAAATGTACCGCCTCTCATGAGAAAATTGTGAAAAGCTGATTGCTCCAAATCAAGGTGGTACAAATCACGGAAAAAAATGGTGTTTGTCAATTTTGCGCCACTTTATTAATCACACGGGTTTTGCTCAATGATCTGATATCTCTGGCAATTAAAAATGGCACCGTTGGAAAGAGCATTCAATTCTGTCCAAGGCTCAGCCTTCATTTTTGCATGATGATCAACAGTATTCTTAAAAATGTAAATGTTCCAAACCATTACATTGTCATTTTTACCGGAATTCATCGATGGCCCTCAAAAGACTTCACGTCAGTTTTCTAATCATTCTTAAGTAGAACGC
This sequence comes from Amphibalanus amphitrite, assembly GCF_019059575.1. Lineage (NCBI taxonomy): Eukaryota > Metazoa > Arthropoda > Thecostraca > Balanomorpha > Balanidae > Amphibalanus > Amphibalanus amphitrite. Next base: position 574,048 of record NW_024881708.1, read on the forward strand.
ATGATAATACGACACGGGCACCTCGATGCGATGTATCTTTTTTGTTTTATTACAAAATGCTTGGCCGTCAAAAAGCAATCGAACGAAATGGATACCAACCAAATCGACAAAGACCAACCCAATACCCACGGGTCAAAAATAACCCTTCTTCGCGTTGCGGAGCACGCGGGTAACCCTAGTCTATCAACCATTAACAAGATAAAAAAGACTAGAGCACTGCCCTGTAACTTCTTTAAGAGTATGGTTCAGCAGGTGGCCCTTAGCATAAGGGCCATGATGGGATACAATGACCTTCCTGATGCCATGGATGTTGTGTGGGTTTGCAAAATAAGACATACTTCAACCTAAGCTGAACACAATCCCCATTATCAAGCAATCTTGATCTACGTAACATGATGCTCATATTAACCTGTTTTAATTATTTTGGCAAACAATGAACAGGTAATTTGCAGCAAAGTAAAAATGATTTTAGAGGCATGAAAAATAAAAAAGCAATAGCTAATGCATCAATTTGTGCAAAAAATAAGGGTAGTCATTAAGCAGGCATCACACTTATGCGTACACTGAAAGACGGCTGACTACCTACCCATCATCAACAGCCTTGGGATCATTGGTGTTTTAAGATTAATTCCAAACAGCATAACTTCAACTAATTGTGATATTTAACTCAGACTTACCTCCGCCTTGCAAGAAATTGCATTATCTTCCGTCGAGTGTAAATAAATGGTTAAAAGACCAGCATCGTTCTCATGAACCAAGTAGTTAAACACTTTACCCTCATCACTTGAAATTTTGGATGTGTGCAATTTGCTAAGCTCAGCCGCACTACACATGATGACAGAGTGTGCGATATCGAGCAGAAGTATCAAATAATTTATTAATTTTTTGTCTATTGTCAGGGGTCTCATGTGTGTGTCGTTCAGAACGGTTTGTTTATATTTTCGAACTCTATCCTAGAAAATTTATCAAGTTGATGACGTCATAAATAAGAAAATTTTTTGATCATTTATTAATTTTATTGTAAATAAATGTTTGCATTTTTCGAGTAATAATTTTTATTTACGATCATAGATATTGTTGCCAGTCCCGCTTTGACAAATATAAGCAATCAATCGCAATAAATTATGCAAGCAGTTTACAGAAATGATTACGTCATTTTTCTGTAACAGTTTTTCATGTAGACTAGCATTACGTTCCAAATACGTCTCAGCCTCTTCATTTTTGTAGCATTCAAGCTTTGCTGTTGAAACATGTTATTTCACTGCAGTTGTATAACTGACACATCGAGCCAAGACTTCGAGCATAAATGAAAGAACCTTCATCCATGCTTGGAGCCTAAATGGAAATGTAAGTAACAAGAGGGGCGGCAAGACCATATGGAGGGGCGCTACATAAAATTAAGGGCGGCAACATTAAACTAAGGGGTGCCTCCGACACTTCGAAGGGCGCCACTGTTTCTTTGAGAGGCGTCACCGCCACTGCAAGGGGCGGCACCATCACTTGAAGGGGCGGCAACATCATTTTGAGGGGCGCCACCGACTCGTTGGCGGGCGACATCATTACATTCAAGGGCACCACTGGCACTTGAGAGGGCGGCACCATCACATTCAGGAGCGCCACCGATACTGAAAGGGGCGGCACCATCTTCTTGAGGTGCGGCTCCATCACATTTAGAGGCTCCACGGATGCTTGGAGGGGCGGCACCATTACCTTGTGTGGGGCTACTAACAGATTTAGGGGCGGCACTATCACAATGTGTTGCGGTATCATCACTTTTTATGGAAGGCTGTTTCACTTTAACCCGGCAGGCAGTGGGCCTCCCAGCCACCTTCCGCGCGGTGGGGGGGGGCATTTTTTTGCCCCCCCCCCTCGTATCTCTGAAACTACTGGACGGATCCGGAAAATTCAAACGGCGTTCGATAGCCCTGTCAAATTTGTTGAAGAAACCAAATTTCAATGACCTCGGGGTCACCGATGACGTCACAGGTCAGGTCAAAGATAAAATGTTTCACCGTTCACGGGGCTTCTAGGGAAAGCGCTATAACACCGAGTAAAACGCATTTTGTCGAAAATCAGCGATAAGGCGTCAGTTGTCTAGTACATATGTTGCTATTAGAGGTCACTGGTCATACCAGGTCAGGTCACAGGTCAGGTCACCAAAGGTCACCAAGGGTCACCACATGAACCCAACTTTACTAAGGTTGTGCGATGCATGTTTTATGGCCAGTTTTTCATTTCCAACTCAATGGTATTGGTTATAAGACCATCAGGTACGGTTTAGGTCACTTTCTGGTGGAGGTCAGGTCAAGGTCAGGTCAAAAAAGGTCAAATTTCAAAGTTGATATTTTTGCATAAAATGGGTATCGATTCGATGCAGCTCGTCACGGGGAGTCTAATGGTGGTCTTTGTTTTGCGCTACGAGGTCTAGAATTGCTAAAAATTGAGTTTGAAAATTTGACGTCATCAATTTTGAACAGTTTTTTCGCTATAACTTGGCCAAAAAAAAACAGGTATTGATCTCAAATTTGGTATGTAGATAGAAGACGGTAGGGACTATCACATATATTCAGGTTTTTCGAAATTTAAAAAAAAAAACTTTTTGGATTTTTTGGCTATTATATTCAAAAAATCTATTTTTAGATTTTTTGGGGTCAAAATCCAAAAAATTCGAAAAACCGAAATAGCAGTTTTGTAGCCCTCTTGATTCCACACCTTCTATGTCTGAACATTTTTCTGTATCTCTAAAGCTGTAGGCCTGACAGCTCTTCCCGCGAAACCTTTTTTTGGGTCGAAAATGGCAAAAATGACGTCACTCTGACGTCATTAGCGGCCAACCTATCATAGCCTTTGGAAAAAATTTTGGTCACCATGTGCGCTAGCTACTCCCGGGAGGGTACTGAAAGTTTGGTGACGATCGGCGCAGCGGTTCTCGAGATATATCGAAAAAACTAAAGGGGGGGGGGCAAAAAATGCCCCCCCCCCCACCTCCTGGAAGGTTAATGGACGGCATTATTAATTTTGAAGGGCAGCAGCCTAGCTATGAAGGACAGCGCCTAGCCTGCATGTGTGTGTTGCATCTTAGAGGGGGGGGGGGGAGAGGGCGGCAGCTGGGTCCAGGGTCGGCAAACGGGTGTCACTGGGTCGGCATTCTCCGTACCTGGGTAGTGGCGTCGGCAATTGCCGACCCAGTTAACTTGTTAAAATAGGCCCTGAATAATAGGTAGGTACCTACGGCTACACCATTTTATTTTTACAAAAATGTTACAGACTATTCGCCGAGAAACATGATGGCTTTTAGAATCAAACATGTCTCTCGAAGGTGCTGAAAATTGGGGAAAAATTATAATCGGACTGCATCAATGGACCGAATACATTAAAAATATGCAGGGCGTAAGCTGGTCATTGGTCAATGACTCGCGGCAGTCTCCTCATCTTTTCTGAAACTTTCATCTCCCCCATTCACGCGAATGAAAGCTATCCAGGCTTTCATTGGCTTCCGGTAGTTCCGCTACAGCAATGGGTAGCTTTAAATCGTGCTGAATTTAATGCATGATGTAGGTTCTTAACAGTTCAGTGCCTTGCTTTTTCGGAGAGGAGGAGTAGGCTCTACCGGCCTGAAAGCCCATTGCCCAACGCACATTGCACAGCTATGTGATAATATGATAGGGTGTGGAGTGTAGACATATTGCACTGAGCCGACCACCAACGATGCAACGCAACGGCATAGACCGTTTCGGTGGGACGGGAATGTCCCAAATGGATATCCCGCCCTGCCGCTCAAATGGTAACCCTGGAGAGGAAGTGGTCCTGCCCCGAACCCGTCCTCAGCACCGGTTTTCTGGCAGGGGGACTGGGGATCGCAGCCACTGCCCGGAAAGGAAAGAGCGAGGGGGACGCGGATGGGCTTGTCCTGAGGATGACGAGGATGGGTGGCTTGATCTGACTTGGTCTCGGCTGTCACTCCCCTCCTTCCCGTCTCCCTCCCACCATCGCCTCCCCTCCCCCACCGTTCACGGCTGCCCGCTGCCGCCGTCTGCCGTCCGCCAGCTTGAGCTCTCCGTGCAGCTCAGTCACGGCCGACCCGGTCGGTGGAGTGCCTGCCGCTCCGGCCGCGGTGGGGTGCAGCCGTCGCCGGCCAGTCCGCCCCGCGCGGTCTGTCCACCCGTCCGACAATCCTGTTAGTCGAGCCGGTCGATCGCAGGTGTGTGGATCGAGTGTCGCCGCGCCCGAGTGAGGACGAGTGAGGAGTGACTGAGTGTCGAGTGTCGAGTGGTGGTGGTGCGATGGTTGGAACTCGGGAGATGCGAAGAGGTCTGACAGTGGAACAGGATTTCTAGATGAACTGCGCGATTTGACAAAAAGGTGACTGTTGTGATGGTGTCGCGGATTTTGTCTAGTGAGATTACCGGTGGATTTTGTCTGTCGTTCGGCACCTACTCTCGTTGATCGTCTAGCCTCTCTGACGTGACCTGCGCGGTGCTGAGGCCTGTGCTCTCTCCGTCTGTATTTTTGCGAGGACTGCGAGCGGCGGTGACGGCCGGATCCATTCCGCAGCAGTACCGAAAATCAGGTGGGTAGTCGCCGTCAGCGACCGGTCGGTATTGCGAGTCACCCAGTCTCGCCGGCCGTCTACGGAGGTCGCTGCCCGGGAGAGGCACGAGCCGGGCGCGGAGCGGTCACAGGTGACCTCTTTGGTGTCTATTTCTGACCTGAACGGCGCCTACATGACCTTACACCGATAATTAAATGGCCTGCCCGACACCTACCTGACCTGACCATCAGCACCTATATTATTTTTCCGGCACCTACCTGACCTGACCTGACTTAACTGGCGCCTACCTGACCTGAGCTGGTCTGTGCCGATCTTCCTGCCTGACCCGACCTGACCTGACCGGCGCTTGCCTGACCTGACCTGACCGACGCCTACCTATCGTTACCTGACCGACACCTACCCTACCTTACCTGGCTTGATAAGCGGCTACCCGACCTGACCACCGGCGTCTACCTGACCTGACCTGACTGTGCCGATCTACCTGCCTGACATGGCCTATGTGGATCTGGTGCGGCTTATAACCTGACCTTGCCTGTATGCTGTGTCCTGCAGCCTACCTGAGTCGGCCTAACAGCTTGCTTGAGCTGACCTGATCACTGGTCAGGCCGACCGGTGACCTGAACTTTGCTGATAAGTCATGCCTTCTCATTTACTCAACCAGACCTATCCCAATCTGCCCGACTTGACCAAGTCCGAGGGGTGACTCCACCTCAACTCGCATTACGGAACCTAGACTACTTTTCAGCCGACTAGATCTAAGTCAACCCACTCCACACAAATAAATTTCGATTCAAACTGCTCGCTTGGCTCAACCTTGTCGGCGCTGGACGCTCGTTACCGTTTAATTTGGGCAGTTACAGGGGCAATTCGCTGCCCTGTTGGTCGGCTGGCAATGTCCAAAGGTCACCTCCATAGGCTCGGCTTTGCAGGCAATGTAGGTATGTTGCGCCGTTCGGCTCCGTGCAGTGTTTGACTGGGACCACCGCCCCAAGTCTCAAATTCGCGGCATTCTAACGCCAGGCTTGGATTAGGGGAGAGTGGGGCAATGGCGACACCATAAGCATTTTGCTCAATAGCTTAGCTATTTGAAGCTATTTTATGGTGATTTTGACTGTGGCTATAGCCAAAGGAATAGGCTTTCAGATAGCACCCAGTTTTAGTATCTCAGATCACTGATGACAGATTCAGAGCCTACGCGAAAATGTGGTGGAAAATGGAGGTGCAAAAAAGCGAGGGGTAATGCCGGCCACTAAGTGCAATAGCACAAAAGTCGAAATATCGTCACTGGTATTCATCCTTAAACCGTTCTTTCGATGGAAATTTAAGTGAGAATTAAGAAACGACAACTGTATTCAGCAGTTAACAGTACAATGCACTGCAACACAACACTGCACTCGCTGCAACACAACAGCGCGGCGCCAACAGAGCAGCAAACTAACACAACCGTAAACACAGCAAGCAAACTAACACAGCCGTAAACACAGCAACCCGAAACGTTGAGCTTTAACGACAGAAGTCGCAAACAAAACCGCGTGGAGTCATTCCGGACACGTGTCCGGTATTACCCCGAGGTCAGCTTTATTTTAAGAAAGCAGGCAGCAGTCAAAGGCATTGCGCCGCAAACGCCTCACATCCAGCAGTCGCCTAAGAAATGCTTAATTGAAGGTCATGGCAAAGCAGCACTTCTGAAAATGCGTTAACACATTTCACAGTCAGCAAATAGATGCAACAAAAATTAAAAATCAGATACGAAAAACACATTTAACGCTATAAAAATGAAAATAATGGAGCTACCGTGACAAACTTGCACCACGTGCTAGAATGGCGCTCAACTGAAATGTAAACAACATCAGCTGATTAGTGATTGACAAAGTACTCACTAGAGATGGGTGGCCGGCATTACCCACCGTCCGCCATTGCCCCACTCTCCCCTATAGTGGTGTCTGGTTTCATGGGTATGGTATCTTTATCAGGCTGCCTGTCCAGGGCCAGAAGAAGGGAGGGAGGGAGAGAGAGAGAGAGAGAGAGAGAGAGAGAGAGAGAGAGAGAGAGAGAGGGAGAGAGAGAGAGGAGAAATAGAAAAGAGACGCCGTAACCATTTCCCGGTTCCTGCACTCCACGTTAACTTGTAAGCGCGTTGCGTTGCAAGCAACGCTCGAAATCTATTTACCTTCTATCAATCCTTGCAATTGTTTTCCTATCTTCAACAATGAAAGCGTCTTACATTATCAGTAAGCTAGACTCTAACCGCTGCAGCGGTTAGGCATGCAGTTGTATGGAAAAGGTGGAAATGTACTATTGTCATTTGCATAGATGTGATACGTGATATCACACATGACATGCACATTGCACAATGCACAGCAACGTGAGACGGATAAGGCAGCCCAGTCCATGTGTGTATGGCTGTCGTCTGACAACAGCTGTCTACCGGAAAACGATAGAATGACAGCCAGGTGACTGGCAGATGACGACAGGATGACGTGCCAACGACGACTTTCTCCTGCGGCTTTCCTCTCTCGAGGAGCGGCCTGCTGTGATGTCGCCACACGATGACGCCCCCCCCCCCACCCCCACCCAGTGCCGTCATTGTCGTCACCCGGCAGTGGCGACTGTCGGAAGGATGGTGGCCGGCTGCGGTTCGCGGCACTTTCTAGTTTCTATGCCGTCATGAACGGTGGAAGGTGCGGCCGGTGATCATTACTTTGCAAGCCGGCGCAAACTTGTGGAGCTGGTGGCTTTGTAGGCTCAAGCCTCAACCGGTGTAATGGAAATGGAAAGGGTCGAATATGAATATATTACCTAAATGCTTCAAGCGATAAATAGGAAAAATAATGTTTAGCTTACCTTACAAGACGGCTGTACGAATTGCTAAACAATTTACGACTGTTACCTAAATATTTCATACCATCTATGGCTCTTCTGAATGCATCGCGGGCATCCTTCCTGCTCCTAGATATTCCGTCCGAAACAAATCCCACATACTCCATGTCCGTCTTACAGTGCACACCCCCGTTTCACCCTTATCTGGTTCATAAACGTCAACGAGCTGTCTCCCAACCGTCTTAGGCCAGTCCTCAAGCCGTCTTCAGCACCCTCCAGATTATAGTCCCGCAATTCCATCGCTATCTGCAGCTATCTCGAGTTTCACGTCTTTGAGCTGTCTTTGAGGCCTTCACCAAGTTGACGGAGACCCATTTCCTAGTTATACTGGCGCAGTATGCCGCCTCTATCTCCATGAAGACAGCGAGAAGACAGACAGCGACATCGAAACTTTTCACTGCACCGAAAAGTAGGCGTTGCCGTTGCTCGCGGATGCACGAACCCCTAGTTTTACTGTAGCGCGGGACTGGTCGAATGTCGGTGGTTCGCCTGTATCGGTCGCTGGATGCATGTCGATCGCAGTTGTCGTCCGTCCGTCCGTCCGTCGGACGACGGTCGTCCATCGTCGGCCGTCTGCTGGTGTCGTCCGTCTCCGTCCGCCAGGCCCCGTCGTCCGCCGGACCTCGTCGTCGTCGGGCCACCCGGCGCGTCACGACACCTGCCCACCGCCGAGGCCACCGCAGATTAATGCTCGATTAAGCCGCCGCCCTCTGGAATGCAGATGGCATTCGCGACATGAGCAGCCCCGCCAGCGCGGCCCCATTCCGCCGCGGCCCTGTACGGCGGCGCGGCGTTGCAGAAGGCGATTGCGGTACCGGTCTATGGTGATGGCCTGTAGGTAGTCATGGCATAGCTGAACGGTGAAAGTGTGGTGGGATCATGGACAAGTTTGCCGCTGAGGGATGAGCGAATGGAAAGCGGAAGTTGATTGTGGTGGAGTACAGTTACTGTGGTGCAATCTGTTCATTTTAAACGACGTAAGTGTAGTGTGATATTTTAACGAGTGGAAAAAATCATTGTGTCACTGTTCAGACGGATTCGTCACTCGCTTCAAAGCTCAGCTCAAAACACCGTATGACCTTCACTTAGCTTAAAAATGAGTCATTTTACAGCCGTTTTGAAACTGTCGAAATAAGCGGCGCAATTATTCGCGACATAAACTGAGACGAACGAGCGTCGGACGCGTCTGCAGACTTGTCGGACAATGAGCAGGTGCGGCGAACGCTCTTGAGAGGTCATCCGCGCGGCACTCGGGGCTGCAGTGATTCGCGTCTGCGCAGAGGTCACCCGCACCCGCCAGGGGTCATTATGGCCAGTCACGACGGCAGCAGAGCAGCGGTCCCAAATTGGCGAACGGACTGAGTGGGCCGCCCACGCGGCACGGGTAGCCACGCAGCATGGGTATGTGCGCCAAAGACCGTTGAGAATGGGAACACTGCGAAATATAAATTTGCTGAAACTCTATCATTTTTGTATTTTATTTGTTTTGGTTACGGTTTGTGAGAAGGTAAATGCATAATTTATTTGAAATAATAAATGTACAGATTTTTTGTAGATACAGCCATGTTCCGGACCGCTGTAAAACATATTGAACATTATGAGCAACAGGCGTTCTTCTAAAAACCTGACGCGATTGAGCTCAAATCGATCAGGGTGTCCGCAAAACATAATTTTCCGCATTAGGTACTCCGGTCGACATTTGTAAAAGCGATATAAGAACCTGAAGTAAATTCAACAAAGGCTGGACAGTGAATACATCCATCGCTGTAAGGGGCAAGAAAAGTGTTAATAGTTTACGGGCTTCGACACATATCAGATGTGCAATCAAAGGGCATTTTATTGTACCGCATACATGGTCAGATATGAACACGGTCAGATATGAAAGTTTGTCACTGATATCGGTACCAAAAAGCTGTCGCATTTTTCAGACTTAGAAACAAAAAACTTTTACCGCTATTCCGCTTTTAAAAAGTTGCAAGAATTCTGCCTAGGCTTAGCTTAATATTTTTCTGCCTATTCCTGCACCTGCCTAGGCAATAAATAGCCAATAGGCCTGTTTTGTATAAGCATCTCTTTTCCTTCCATCTGGAGATATCAATTTTCAATATTCAGAATTCGCCGGGTATGTATACCAGTGTCTACCGCACCTTTTCCCGTCCCCCGTCTGCCGCGGCAGTCTGTTGTGACTCGGCGCGCCGCTACCGTCGCGGCGGCGCCGCATTTCGTCGCAGCACACCGGCCTCCCGTGACGTCACAGACCGGTCCGACCTGCACGTGACCTCTGCAGCCGGCCGTGGCGCCAATCTGGCAGCACGGCGCTACCAGATTGGCGCGCAATTGGCGCACCGTGCAGCGTCGGTACGCTGGTCGCCGACTCGCCTTTGGATCGGGCCGGCCTTCCAACCGTTTTCTGTGAACTGCATGACCGCAGGGTGTCAATCGAATGACAGGTCATTGCTTTTGTGCTACTCTCTGGGTCAAATATAGTGAGTGGCACACTCTTGTTGGCTCCGTTTCTACTGCCGCTGATAAATTGCACGAACAGATCCCCCAAGACCTGACAATATCTCGAGATGACCTCTAGGACCGCCCAATTAGATTTACGCTTGTTTTTGCTCACGAGGAACAGGTGGTGACCGGGGTACCTCGAACGCCAGCACCGGGCACCCCCCCCCCCCCCCGGCCCGCTCGCTAGCCCCGTTCCCACGGTCAGGGCCTCCTAAACGGTCCGGTGACCTCACTCGGGCCTCTCCGGGCCCACTGATCACCCGGTGCAGGTCGCCGCCATCAGCACCGCCCCCAATGGCGCTGCCGGTGGCTGCTAAATACTTCTGCTGGCTGCTGCTGCTGTTTGATGCTGACCCTGCCGATGGTGCTGCTGTGGCTGCTGTGTGTTTTGTTGTTGTTGTGTTGTTTTTGCTGCTGCTGTGCGGCCTGCTGTTTCTGCTGCTAGTGGTGGTGTCCATTCTGAACACTCGAACTCAGTGACTGCACCTCGCCACATGGGTCGGCTGCAGTTGAAGGTCATGGTCCTGGCACCTGAATCACGAACGGCAGAGGTGACCTCTCCTCTGCCGCCGAGTGTCGAGATCGTGCCTAACTCGGTTGGGCTTGCATTGTGCTCTTCGTGGTTCCATTGAAACTTCCCATGGTTGTTCAGCTTTCACAGGAAGTCAAGGCGAGACTGCAGCAATGTCACTGTGTATTAAATGTCACCTAATGTCATCGCTCATTCACCGGCCACTATAGAGGTCTGAGGGGGCACAGATGTCAACATAGAGGTCATGAACAGGTCACATGAGTGACCCTAGGCACCTAGGTGGAGCGTGGAGAGGAAGTCATTCCTTGCCTTCATGGTCGCCGTGCCGCCACCTCTGCACTGGTCAACTTTCTCCACCGTCCATCAGCTGAGCCAGTTCGGTGACCTTTCGCCACTGCCGTGAGTCGTGACGGTGCAAGTAATCTGAGTTCTGACCTGTTAACACTGGAACGAGGCACACCCCATCCCTAGGGCGCGGCAGCTCAGTAGAGCTAGTAGGATCAACTTTTTCCTCGCACACCAAGGAATTGAAATATTTGATTGATAAAGACATCAAGCCATTCTATGTATGCCATTCGCGATTTGAATACCGACGACGTGGAGCGTAAAATTCTGGTTGGTGAATAATTTACAATTCAATCTGTTTTGGTGTCATTTTTTTGTCGAGCCATCTGCATATAGATTACTCTCACTTAATCACGTTGAAACAGAGATGGGACCGGCCAGACAATCATTCTGAGACGGGGAGGGAGGAGGAGACAGCACGGAGGTGGGCTCGGGTTGACGCAGCCCACCGCCACCAAAAGGTTTGAAATAAAACAACATTCACCGTGGTAGGCATATGGCTCCAAGCGACGAGCCATCAGTGAAAGTGGAAATCGGCACTGTGCAATATGCATCCTTACTTGAACAATGAACCTGCTATCCCAACATCGAGTAAGCCGTTACCGAGCCGCTGATGCTGAGGCCTGCTGACGTCCCCGTTGACAGAGTCGCCCACCACCTGTTGGTCGACTGACGGATCCCGCCGCGCGCTGCCCCGGGGTCAGAAAGGTCACACACGGCGGCCGGCGCGGCGCACGGCGGGGCGTGTTGCCGTCTTTTTCCGGCTCCGCTGTGTGTCGTGTTTTTGTGGAGCTATTGTTGCGTCTCGTCCTCGGGGGCTCGTCCGTGCTCGATGGTGGCTATCAATCACCACTTCGGGCTGGGCAGAGGCGGGCTGCCAACACATGGCAGCCAGGGCGTGAGAAAACGGCTGTTTTTGGGTTGATGTAGAAAAGATAGTTTCTTATGTAGCATCTGAACGATTCACGGCTGAGACATGTGCATTGTGTATTGTGAAACATACAATTTTTGAAGCAAGGGAAACAAACGGCAATGCTTGCATTGGTAGTGAGTAAGGTAATTCTGGAAATTAATTCGTTTTCTAGTTTCCAGCTATATATCTAGGATATGCTGTCTAAACACTCAAGTTCTGGGCGCGCGAACGTGCCACCCACGACATCACAGCCCTTGAACAAGTTGGCATTGCCATTTTCTTCTGCCAGTCTGCCCTTCTCCCTCCTTTCAACCAGAGACGGGAGAGGAGAGAACCGTTGACGTGGCCTCGGCCGTCGACCGCCTGCCGTTTCGGTCTCGTCAAATTACAGCGCTCTCTGCTGTGAGAAAAATGACCAGTCGCCTTCCCTACCCTGAGAGCGGCTGCAGCCGCTTTGTAGCTCACCGTCACCACAGCGATCATTGGACCTCCGTTGCAGTACGGTGACCATTGGGCCTTCGTTTAAAAACATAGCGGTTGCTGGGCATCCCCAACAGTACATACATAGGTATATTGACCAGATTGGACCTCTCCCCGACCTCACAGCAACCATTGGATTTTCCTTGGACCACACAGCGGCTATTTGGACCTCCCTTGGACCACACAGCGGCCGTTGGACCTCCCTCGGACAGCACAGCGTCGGGGACGCGCCGGCGCGCCGCCACCAGCCGGGCCGATTCCATTATCGGCCGCTGTTGTCTCTGTTAGATGGATGGTACGACGGCGGCGACTGTGGCGCACGGACGGCGGTATTGGCGCAGCGCCGCGGATAGTCACGAGAACGAATGGAGGTAGAACGGTGAAACTTGAACGGAAACCCACGCGGCTAAGACGATCTACGGTGGACCAATACTATCTGTGGAGGAGTCTGCGTTGTTTAAGGACAAACGCGAGTCGCAAAGTCGGCGAAACTATCGATGGGGCGGACGGAGGCTGCTACACCGCGAGGCGAGCGGCTCGCAGTGGGATGGCTATGGCTTCTGTTTGTTGTTCGGCTGAGCTCGCCTCTCCAGCTTCCACTCGGCTTTTCCTGAGCTCTCTCCGCGCGGCTCTCGACTCTCTCCACCCGTGCTCTCGACTCCAACTCCCACGGACCCGGCCTTTTGTGTCGCCCACTGCTCGGGTTCGAGTGTCTCTTCCTCGTCTGCGCGGAGGCGGGACTGTGACGACTACCAGAATGCACGGGTTACCGTCACTTCTGGACGTGCGTCACATGCCACCTGCTGTCTGTCAGGGCCAGGTGACCGTTTGATTCCGATAGACCGACCTGCTGGGTGCTGGGTAACACCGATCCGACATCGAGGTCGATTACAGAGGATGGATCAGCTCAGCCGTACCAAACCACAAGGTTTTATTCCGCCAGTTTTACCTACCAGTTTTACCGCCAGCCTTACCGTCTAACACAGGGTGTCAGTCCAGTGAAGTATCAAAATTGGCAGCGCTGAGCACTAACGTTGGTGACCGCTCAGCGACCTTCCAGTAGCCGTCGTTGACCGAGCAGTGACCTACGCTGACCTTTCCAAGGCCAGTCTCCTCCGTCTGCGGCCGCCGACGTCGGTCACGGGGCGCCGTCGGCCCGTCGGTCCAGCGCCGCCGACACCGGCCACCGTCCATCGTCCCTGTCGGCGCGAGCTCGCCGTCGGCATTCTCATGCAAACGATATATGAGGGCGTGGAATGCGCCCATGTGCCGCTCCGAATACCGTCTGGATGCCGCGGCGTTCCTTCACCGGCCTGCCGTCACAAAGGCCGGCCGACGGCCACCGTCGTTTATCACATCTTATTGAAAAGCCCGGTGTGATCTGTCTGTTGGCGCACCGTCTCACAGCGGCCGGTGCGCCCTGGATGGGGTGGAGAGGCTATAGAAGCGGTGCAAGTGTCGCGCTTATACCACGCGGAGGCGAGAAGCGACGCACTTACGGCGTCAACCGTGATCTTGATTAGAGGGTGGGGCGGTAATGTGATATGAGTTGTGGGCTGAGGTTCGAAAAGGGTTGCTGCAGTGGCAGCCAGAGACGAAGTCGTGGGTCATACTAGAGTAGGAGTAGCACATGTGTTGCCCTTGTCTAGGCGCATCATTTTCAGTGGGCCTCAGGCTAAAAAAGGAAAAAATGTACACCTCCGCGAGTGAGCTAGCAATGGAGAGCACAGCAGCTGAGCCTGTTTTATCAATTCAATTAAAAACAAAGGCACAAGACACGAGTGGGTACCTGCCGTCCGCGTCCCTCTTCCCTGTCGCCCGTGCCTCTCTGACCTGCCACTCGTGTCCCTCTCTCTCCTCTGTGGCTCCACAGCGCTGCCGCTCAGGTCAGCGGTATCCGGTGCCACTCTCCGGCCATGAGTCGCAACTATTGCTCGTACATCAACAGCCAGCCGCGGCGACCCGCCACCGACGCGCCGCATTCGTATGCAGACGGGCGGAGGGCTTTCTGGCGCGCGGAGCGGGAGTTCAGCAGAGTGGGCGCGGCCGGCAACAACTCTCACTCCGCACTCTCTCCTCCCAGCTCAGATCGGCTCTTCACTCTTTCCTGATCATCTCCGTTTCCGTCCCGTAGTTGTCGTTCGCAAGTCACTGATATTAATTAATTAATGACTATTAATTTTGTTTGCTACTGTTTCATTCCTGTATAGCATGTGCTTGAGTTTCATAGACTTCAGTTTTTTGTACTGCAAATTATATTTGCTCATAGCATTATTTGTCGCGGCAGCAGTGTCACGCGTTATCAACTAGTGAATTGAAGCGATCCAAGATTGTTGAACGTTTCAAAATAATATTGCGTAGCCGCTGCTCAAGTTCCTTTTGAAACTGAAATCCTAGAATGCGCGCCATTGAAGAAACTGCTGCCTGCTCTCCAGCTTGCGGGTCCTTTGAGGCGGTTGATTTGAGCCGAGGTTTCCCTCATTATGGTAACTGTGCTGCCGTTGGGTTATACAGAGCTTTTGAGTATCTGAGCTGTGCTCAATGTTATTGAGATATCACCCTGCTTGCTTTGAGGTTAGTGAAGCATGGTGTTACGTTTTTGTTTAGCGTTGCTGTCTCGTACCCAGGACAGCCCATGAACCACACACTGTCCTTCGAAGTTCGAATGACTGCAGCTGGCACGCTCGAAATGTCTTGTTAAAATTGAATGAGTGTTTGTACGTTTTGTACGTTTTGTTTGTACGTTATCATTACGTTTTAGTACAGCAGCCTACAGAAGCTTAACCCGCGCCCTGCTGGGGGGGGTGTTTGAACACCCCCTTGTGGTTTTTCGCGAATATCTCAAAAACGGCGGCGCGGAGCGCCGCCGTTTTTGGTACACCTTATCATACATCAATTTTACACATGTTGTGAAAATTTCAGACCAAGGTCATTCAAGGTCAGGTCACCAGGTCACTTGAAGTGACCTCACCTCATAAAAAGTTTCAATGTCTGTCACAGCTACACCGAGTGACCGATCGCTTTGAAACTTTCAGCAATTGCTAAGAGCAATAGCATGTACAAAATGTATATCTCAGAATTTTGATATCGATGACCTAAGGTCAGGTCAATTTTGCGACCTCCCCATTATAAGTCAATGGGAGAAAATTGAAATGCGCCTCTTTTGGACGAAAGACATTATAAACACTCCCAAACACTGAATTACAAGTGGTTTAGACACACTGAACATAAAAGTGGTGTCCGTGACCCCTGTTTATGCCCTGAGGTCATCTTAGGTCACGAATGGTATCTAACAGTTTTTCGCAAATAACTTTTGATAGAGGCATGCTAGAGCGATGAAAACGCCTTAGGTGTGTTCAGCTCGACGATACGGATCGACTGATATGCAACATGACCCTTTCCGGTCAGGTCATGACCTTGACCTGAGGTCAAATTTTCAAGTTGACCTTTCAAGGTCAACTTATAGTTCATTCGATGCGTCTTGACGAGAGGAACACGATGCCGGTAAAAGTAAGCTCGTACAAGGCTTGAGTCAAAAGTTATTGCAGAAAAACTGTTTCCGAAAAAATCGGCTATTTTTGCAGTTTTTGCCCCCTGCAGGCAAAACCGTTGACGTTAGGTCAAATCTGAGAGAATTACTCAGAAAGGGCGTTAATAGGGCTATCGAATGCGCTTTTCCGTGGCGCTGTAGCTCTATTGGTTCCCGAGTTATGCGTTGGCTTCTTGGAAATTGTTGACATTCTACCTGGAAATCGGCGAAATTTTGCCTTCAATGACCTCTGGTGACCTGACCTTTGACCTGACCAAAAAATTGACCGGAGTGATTTCCTCATTATTTTTGACGCTTTTTCGAACGCCGCCTTCCGCGTATCGCTACGTGGCCCAGGAGCCGAGTTAGAAGGGGGGGTGTTTGAACACCCCCCCCCCCCCAGCAGGGCGTGGAAATCCAGGACCCCCAGCCGGGCGCGGGTTAATTAAGTACAGTTCTAGTAGGTACTGCAGCTGGTGAGCACCTTTAATTTGATAAGCACTGACATCTTGAGTTTTTTTAATGTTAATTATCTTTCCATAACTTGAAGGATGGTCGTGATTGTATGTAAAGTAGGTAGTGTGCATAAGACGTTCGGTAAAAAAATGTTTCCTCTAATTGAATTTGTTTACTTATTTGAACATGCATGGATAGATGAGAATAAAAAAGAGATGAGTGTTTACTAGGATCGTCATCATCCTTCACAAAGGAACACAAATGCATTTATGGTTTTCTCGCGCATAGTTATAGGGGGTATGGGGATAGAAAGTGCTTGTTTAAGTGCGTCAGTTCACGGGAAATTTTAGACAGAAAATGCCGATGCGCATTTTATATAAAACTTGAAAGAAACCAGCTGCTTTGGAATCGAGTTTTCAATACGCATTATGATAATTCATGCCAAATGCAAAAGGCTAATCAGCTAATTTGTCTGAACCCGCGCGCTCACTATTGGCGGGAACATGCAGATGAACGCATATCCCTACTTTGATCACCGCAATTCCAGCTCCACCTCGCCAATCTATTTGCCTGCAATTCCATTTGGAATGTGCCAGATATACGGGTGAATTCATCCCATCACTGACGAACGCTCCAGACTGAGATCGCCAGCTGGAGGGCACTCCATCTAGTCACAGCGGCGAGCCACTGCCGGCGTTTGCATTTCAAATGTTTGCCAGGGGTCACGGCATGTTAAACAAACCTTCCCATCGCTCGCTGTTGTGGGCTAGCTCGGGAAGCTAACTGAATCAGGCTGCGAAAGTTTTCGTGGAACTCGGTATCAGTTGGATGAAACGTAAAAAATGTGTCAGTAGAACCAGCGAATGCACAAAACTTATTTGTTCCGAATCAATATGATATTTCTCATTATTTTATATCTAAACAACATTCCAATAAAAATATAACACAACATGCATGAATGCCGACGACGTACCATTCCATCTTGTTGATCTTTCTTTTTTTGTCGAGTTCTTGGATGTTCAAGCGGCTTGGCTCGTCGGACTGTTCCGGGCATCTCACCAGCACTTGACCTGCATACCCCTAGGGTGCCAGATATCGCCAATTAGATCCAACTAATCTGACTGCACAGCCTGTAACCTCTCGGGTAGTTTCTCCTGAGCCGCAGTCATGCGGTGGTGGCAGTGAAACCGCCATCGGCCTCGTTCACTCGGCCCGCCAGGTATGCAAGTGGAAGTGTTCGCACTCATTTGTAACCACCCTGAAAGATATTTCACGCGCTTAACACGTGTTCAGTTGTCCGAGGACACAGGCGACTATTAAACAGATGTTCGGCGTCCGTATCTCTGCTAGGGCTGATCACGTCATAAATCCAGCTAACGACAGGCGCCATTGCCTGCAAACGCATGGGTTAAGTAATTCTAGGAACCACCTGGCTCGCGACATCGATCTATGCTAGTGTTGAACACATGCTTGAACAGCTTAGCCGTCTCTCTCGATCCCTCGGTGAACAAACACATACGAATATCTTACGTAAAGAACAGGTAGCTATTTTAGCGTCAGACCTTTACAGGGAACTACTGTCGGCGCTGTGCCTTTATCCATATTCCATTACACGTCTAACCCAAGGAGTGTTTATCTTGCAATCCTCGGGGCTGGCTCGGCATAGGTCGTGCTCTGCCTCCGTGGAGTGAGTCTCGGT
This sequence comes from Amphibalanus amphitrite, assembly GCF_019059575.1. Classification (NCBI taxonomy): domain Eukaryota; kingdom Metazoa; phylum Arthropoda; class Thecostraca; order Balanomorpha; family Balanidae; genus Amphibalanus; species Amphibalanus amphitrite. The sequence continues at coordinate 591,942 of NW_024881708.1, forward strand.
GTTCTGTATCTGTTAGACAGCTGGGGGACAGACCATACAGACTGCGAAGGGCACGCAGCTGCTGCGTCACACCCTCCTCCGGTGAAATTACATCAGTCACACGTCACAAATCACATCAGTCACACGTCATATATCATCGCAGCTGGAGTCGACACTTCCCACAGAGCTGAAACAGATTCAGGAGTGCGGAGGTGGTGACGAATGTAGGTACTTCGGTGTTGTCCAATTATTGTTTTTTTTTTCATTTGTTCAAACAATTATTCAGGTTAAATTGATGGACTGGGAAAATACCGATACAATACGGCGCTGAACAGGAATATGAAAAGTCCCAAAAAGCTAATTTTGATTGCACTTGTTTTGTTGTTAAGCCTTTCGTTAGACACGATCAAGACTAATTTCATGCAATAGCCCCGTTCTGTGTTTACGTTAAAAGCTTACCAATTATCAAATAGGTTTCTTTTTTAGAATACGGATAGTTACGGATAGAGCATGATTCATGAGACACCAGTGCGGTGTTCATTTCCCTAATCAATTTTGTATTTTTTCAGGTGAGAGTGGTGGAAAGCATTCCACTTATCTGCATCGCAGGGCAGCACAGAGCACCGGACATCCTCAGCTTTTACCAGGCAGGTCTACCATTCAGCTTGTTGCACTGAAGGGGATAACAGGTACCTACAGTGCTATAGGCGAAGAGAAACTACACAAGAAAAATCATAGCAGCCCAAAAAATAGAGATGGGGCTCAGGTAACTGACCAAAAACTGGTAATAAATATCTCACCCGATGGAATAAGATAGTCTCCTGATGAGACCGAGTAGCTCAGGCCTGGCTAAGGTGACTAGCTCGGATGACAGCACAGACCAAAATCCAGTGCCTACTGAGAGTCATGAGCCGCTACCTGCTGAGAGGCGCCATCCGCCTGAGTTGTGAGACAGGTAGTAGCCTTGGTCGACGGCCGATTTTCGCCAGTCATGAGCACTGCGAGCGCCCCTGACAGGCTCCGAGAGATATATTGTCTCGCACACGGAGTGATGGAGTCGGTGCAGTGGGCTGCAATCAATCCTGATTGCTAGTTAACTATCTGGTTCAATCACTCAGCACTGAAAGGCTGAGATCCGTGGCGGCTCGCCCGAGTGACAGCCTAATGGACGCTGAAGGCTCGCTGAAGCTGGGTGGTGAGGCAAAATTGAACGTGACTCGACTCCATCCTATGTTTCATTGTGAGGCAACAGTCTTCGCATTTTGGTCTGAATTTGCCCCCGGACGTAAGGCGGCTTTGAGCTTATCGAGTTTCAGCTGTGTTAGGCACAGCATTCTTTCTTGATTATGCACTTCGTGGAGCAGAAATGATGTATAAGGAAAATGAATGATGAAGTGTTGAAGCGTCAGATGTGAAATTGGCTACATTCATCCAACATTCATCGCAAACTGTGATTTGCAGATGCCATAATAATGAAACTAGATCGTGTTTTCAAAAGTTCAAAGCTTTTGCGATAAAGGAACAGAGCTTTCTAAGGAGCAGATTTTGGCCTGCTATCGCTTAAGCTGCGCAAACACTCCAGTCAATCTACACAAACTGAACAGTGAACAAAGTTGTTGAGGTGTTGCTGTGTTTTCGACCCACTGGTCCATTGTTCCACCGTGCCAAACACCTGACACCGGCGCGGTCGGCGCGTGGGGTCCCTGCGGCCACTGCGGCCGGGCCCGTCGGCTCAGCTTACCCCCGGGGCTGTAAAAAGCCGCCCTCTGCGCCGCGTCGGCACGGAGCCGCTGTGGTCACCGGAGCCGACCTCAGCTCCTGGTACACCAACAGGCTGCTGGGGAGGGCGGGAGCTGCCGAGACCGTGTCAGACACCGAGGCGAAGGAGGGAAGGAAGATGGCGTACCGTAAAGTGGGGCTATTTGAAACGGATTTTACTGTTTTTGGACTCTCCCTTCAAAACGGTTGATATTTCCTATAGCATGTAAATTGGAAAAACGTAGTTCTCTGTAACCGCTTTCAGATAGGTCAATTTTGGTTCAGCTAGTAACCATACATAAATTTATTTTTTTAATTGAAGCCTGTTTCAAATAGCCCCATAGTGTGGGGCTATTTGAGACAGTTTTAGTTGCAAGGAAATTGAAGAAAATTGGTCAAGCTAGGGATAATTCTTTTAAAACCATGCGATTGGAAATTAAATTTTGATACTTCTGGCAAAAAGTATTTCTTTCAACTACAGTTATATAACCCTTATAATCAAATTTTTCGTTTTTCGTTGGACATAGCATTTCCGTCTGCTAAAAAATTGCATTACTTTATGCTAGGGCTGTCATAATATGATGTGATCCTAAGCTCTAAAAATCACAGGATGATTATCTATGACTATTTCTAAGTAAACGATAGTGAAATTTTCAAATAAAGTTGTTGTGTTTATGTCTGGCGGCGTAAAACATATAGGCCGAAAGTTGGTGGGGCTATTTGAGACAGGCTCGCTACTGCATTAAACGCACCGTAATGCCTTAAAAAAAGGGAAAGCAGTTTCCAAAATGGTTGAATGAATGATATGCATGATCGATTGCTCCATTGCACATCTACCTGTGAAGAAATAACAGAAAAAGGTCAAATGGTTTTGATTTTATACCGATTTTGCTAGATCACTGCTTGTTGTATCGAATGGCCGGTTACCGCACTGCATCAAGTACGCGTACTGAAGGCTCACCTAACAGTAAGTATGTTAACACGCGCAGTGGAAGGGGGGGGCGGATTTCGCCCACCCCTCCTGTTTTTCGCCAATAACTCGCGCCGAAAGCATAATATCAATGTGAAATTTCGGCTACCTGTCCAGAATTGAATGGCGGATCTTCTCGTGCAAAAAGTAAGAAAATCGGTTCACAACTTTTCTAGTAATAGCGGTGTAAAGTCAAACATCCTGCCGCCGCGGCGGCGCGGCGGCGCGGCGGCCGGCGCTAGCCGTTACGCGCCGCCTGAATTGTAGACTGTGCCGGGGCGGGACGGTTCCGTCTTTACATCGCGCTCCTTACCGCTGATTATATTAGATTCGCGTCAAATTCGGTGAGAAGACTGAGAAATGTACAGGCAATCATATGGTTAAAGAATTTTGAAAATCGGCCGGTAACAACTTGAGTTATGAGTGTGTAAACACAAAATTGTGATTGCCGCGTTTCCCGCGTCGGCCGATGCCGCTTCAGCCAGCGACATCTTACCCTTAGCAGGCTTCTAACTGCCATATTTATAGTTGGATTATCTAGAAATTCACCATACATACTCACAAATGTTTGTTCTTTCGTATAGTGAAAGATTTAAAAAATCGGCCGGTAACTTTCTGAGTTATCTTCGTGTAAACGCAAAAAAGTCGCTAATATGGCAGATTTGACCACATTTGACCTCATTTGACCTTGAAGATATTGACCTAGGGTCATGAAATTCACACACAACAGAGTTCCCTATGGCCCTCACCTACCCTCCAAATTTTGTCTTTCTAGCTTCACTGGGAGCTGAGATCTTAGGGGGGGTGGCGACATCCGCCCCCCCTTCCACTGGGCGTAGTACTCGCAACCCTTCCACTGCGCGTGTTAAGTAACCTTCAATGGTGCTTAATGCTTATGGTCAACCAGAGTAGACATGGGTCGATTACCGACCACGTCAGTGACTGATGAAACACATTTTATGCACATTGCACATATTCATGATAAAGGTGACTAATATCGTCACATGGTCGTATTAAGTTACCGTAAATATTGCTTGCTGCTAAAAGTACCATGAGCCCATGGCCGATTCATCGGTGTTCCTTAGGTCGAACGTTTGATACACCTTAGGCAGATGACGTTAAGTCTTTAGGATGCATCATATCACCTGTTTTAGGGCCTTGGATTCACAATCATCAGCTGTATTTGGTATACGTTGAGGTTTGACGAGGTGGGTATCATCGGGATTCTGAGACATCGGGTTACACAATCACTACTACCGCTAACAATATATAATGTATTCATGTAAAATGTGCTTAGCCCATAAGTAAAACGATAGTAACGATAGATTCGGTTGCAAGGTTTTAAAATTTTAACCATGTTAAGCTGCAGGTAGGGGCGCTTTTCGTATCACTGAAATTGTGGTTTTTCTGTATTTCTCATTTAATGCCAAATTTCTTTCAAAATTTTTCAAAATTTTCAAAAAACCCTATCCATGGAATTCATTGTAAAATTCCACATCAGCTTGAGCAAAAATTGATCAAAAATATCAAACGGTTTTAATTTTACAGCAATTTTGCTAAGCCACTGCCGTACTGTCTCAAATAGCCCCACTGTCTCAAATAGCCCCACTTTACGGTAACTAATTATGGTCTGATCAAATCGAGAGCATGTCAGCATGCACCGTTCCACACTGGGTCGAGCCAATCTAACTACATGTATGACTTAACTATGATGTCGGTAAAATGACAGATAGATAGAAATTAACGTCTACCTTTTTTACAAGCATTTCCTGACTGATCCACGATTGCTTCTTGACTGATTGACATCTTATTTGCAACGCTGGTATTGCCATTCGATATGATTGATACCGATTGATATTTGCACTGAATCAAGCATTGAATATTAAAATTGAAAGGGTAGTCAATGGCCATACACTACTTTTCACACTTACCTTGCATCCTCCGCTTCCGATTTATCTTTGTCTCGCCCGCCGTGCGGCCTGTTCCAACCAATTTCGTGCGGCCTAACTCGGCTCCCCGGGGGACCATTACCGTCCCAAAGTTCTCGCGGACTCGCCAAGTGCCGCTGGCCGGCCACAGCGTCCGTCCAGCTGCGATTCCGTTCACGATTTTCAGAGCGGCTGAGAGGACGTGAGCACGCTGGGCCAGCCCCGCTAACACTGGTACTGTGTTCGATTGTTATTGAAACAAAGGCGCACTGCGATTTAGCCTCGCGAACTGAAATCAACCGCATTCTGAGAGGGTTTCTGAGAGCGCTGTGCAGTTTTGAACAGCGTGCTTGACATGCTGAAGGCTTGCAGCGTCGCTCACTGACGTGGCGTCTGAGTTCCATAATAGGGTTAGTTAGCTCTCCCGGATCTGTCTAGGTCAGCGTTGGTCGCCCCCAGGGTTGCCCGCGGGTCAGCGGTCAAGTCAGAGGTCAGGCTGTTGTCGCTTGTCGCTGATTGGCTGCCACCTTTAGCGCTGGTGTCACTGGGTCAGCTCAGCTGACTGATAATCACCCGTGGTAGGCCGCCAACACCCCTCCACCTGTTAGCGGCGCTACTCGGGCCTCTAGACTGGCGCACGCCCCAGGGAATTGGAGTCACGGGTCAGTCGTCATAATATGTAGGCGCGAAACTACCGGGTGGCATCAGCAAACCGCCGGCGTACTCTCAGAACTGCTCGCCTCTGAACCACCCAAGACAGAGCTCAGAACGGAAGGGATTCGGGATAACGGTTTGGGATGATCAGCCGTCATTAAAGGCTTTCATGGCTCACCAAGCTGGGCCATTTTGAGGCTGCGGATTCACCACAGCTGCACCACTGCTGGTGGTCTCCAAGGCAACGACCTTAACGGTAAACTTGGCCGTAACCATGACCCAGGAATGTGTGGCTAATTGCACTGTTCAAGAGATGACCTATGTGTTAATGAGATGACAAACTGACGAAGTAAGGAATTTCTACAGGAAAGAATTAATAAAGCACATTGGCGCTCGCTTTTACATATATCCTCTAGAACCACTTCGTTAAAACGTTAAATATGTAAATCAAAGGCGAACATATTTCCCTATTGCTACACTTTGCTTTTCTCTACGCCTTTGAATCTCAAGCGTCACTCCTTCTTTTGTCGCCTTTTATGTCGTCATTTTATTTCCGCCGCTCCTTATCCATCACCGCCGTCACCGGATTTCACCACGCTCCTTTGTGAGCGACTTTTGTCTTCGTTTTGTCGCCGTCGGCGGCTGACACCTTCAGAGACTTCCCCCGCGGCTCACATACGACTGGCGCTGACGGCATCCATATATCTTCATTTGGTCGCGCCGGCCGGCATGTTATCACCAGAGTGCGCCGGTGATGGGAGCTGACCAGCTGCTCGGCGGAACTCGGACACCGCACTGGACACCGACGTCGTGTTTAGGTGGATCTCGGGAGTATTTCTGTTAATTATGCGGAGCACAAGAGTAACTCGGGTATTCAGGCTGCCGAATGGCGTTGGCATTGAAACAATTGCGTAGTGATGACTCTCACAAGTATTTTGAGATCCAACTAGGACGGGACGAGATGAGATAGCACTTAGCATGGTGTCTCTCATCACTGATGAGAGACGCTCGTCCGTCTGTATATAACGTAGATATATCAACGTAATTATAACGTAAACTCATGAGTTACTTTGCCTGGTTTGACTGGAGTTATATATGCATTTTTATCCGTCTGACTTCGAACCTCATCCCACTGAGTGATCCCCACCCTGAGCTTGATATCATTCTGTAGTTTGTGACAATGATCCGGCAGAGGTGCTTAACTAGAAGTGGCCGAGCTGATACCATTACAGGCCGCTCAGCGTAATCGGCTGCCCTTGTCCGGCGCTTAGGTCCCATTTGGAGACATTTGGAGCTAGGTCGGCCATTTGAATAACAGCTCCAGTGATACGGACTCTGCCATTTGGACCGCGCTGGAGGTGAAGCGACGCCGGTTCACAGCGCAATGATGTCGCCTATTTGGGACGCCGGTTGAGTTTATAAAGCACGTAGACTCGTAGGATACAAAGGTATGCATGCATTATGGTGATATTCCATTGCGTATGCTGCTGGTTTGATGGTTAGCCGCGTCGGTTGGTTGAAAGCATTTGCAGTCGCCTATACGTTGCCAATCAGCTCCGCGGCCAAGTCACGTCCAGCTCTGAAACTCCTGGTCCAGCTTATGAGCTGAGCTGTCCCGAAAATGCACGCACGGCCTGTCGGCACCAAGTGTGGAAGAGCGCAGGATGAACAGCTGAGCCCAACAGATTGTGCTGGTGATGAAACACGAGGCTGAGGAATCTTGGACATTATGACATCTTTGCATAGAGCGTGGAGGACTCAAAGAACGATGGGTAAAAACATGAAAAGGCATGCTCACTTCTCAGAGGCTTTATTTTCCCTTGAACGTTGGTATGACACATAGCGCTGATGCTGGCAGCGCAGCCGCAAATGCAGCCATCAGTGGATGTATGCACGTTGGTACTTGTTCAGCTAGTGGCTGGCATTTTACAGAGGAAGAATAGGCTGCTGTCGCAGTCGTAGTCGTCCCAGCGCCCGCCGCTCGGGTCCTTGGGGTGCGGCATCCACACACAGTCCTCGTTATCCAGGTTATCCGGCTGGCCGGGCTGCCAGTTTGTGAAGTCCAGATCCGCTCCGTCCGACCAGGCGAACTGACCCTCGGCACCGAGGTCGTTCAGGCCGATCCACGTCTCGCCGTAGTTGTAGGTCTCCATGACGAACGAGTTCTCGACCAGTGAGTGGATGGAGGCGATCTGGGAGCCGTCGCCCACGGTGGGACACGCGGTGACCGCCGCCGACCAGGTGGCGGGGTACGTGGAGCGCCAGTAGCAGGAGCCCTCGAACTCGCGCCAGTCGACGTTGGTCGGACAGCCGGCGCGAGCGGCTCCCGCTGACACCAGCCCGGCCAGCAGCAGCGACGGCAGCGGCGACATCGTGACGGGAACTGCTTCGGCTGGGGAGAGGCGACAAGGGAGGTGGGAGGTTAGAGGGAACTAGGCTCGGCTATTATGGCGTTTTTCTTATCATGTTCTTTGAAATAAAATTGGTTGTGTAGTGCATCGAATTTATTACAAAACTTATAAGAAAAAATAAACAGCAAAAATGAATGAAATAATGGTTTTCATGCTTGACTATACTTAGGCACGAAAGCTCGAAATCATGTTTTAAATGCTTAACTTTACGAGGGTTCTGGGCAAAAGTGAATATCGTGGCCTCACCTGATGGGCTGCAACCGATGTCTGCGGTGGGGCCGGCAGGGTACCGCTGTCTGAATACTAGTCTCCGGCCTGATATCTAAAACAAAGACATCTGTACTCATTCCCAGGACACG